>NC_040892.2:7930000-8586859 GCF_900634795.4 Betta splendens | reverse complement strand
GGCAGGAAGTAGCTGGAGAACGGGTCAGCGGAGAGTTAAGCGAAACCACTGCATCTGCTTCCTGCAACCAGCGAGGGCGAACAGCAAAGTGTGCAGCCGACCTCCCGCGGGTTATTATCCCGAAGTGTAAAACAACAGGAAGTGGTCCTGCGATGCTCAACGCCTACTGTACTCGCGAGCTTTACAGACTCTCACCTGCATCACATAAGCATTTATGAGCCTGGAACTTAGAGCTCTGGAGAAATGGGCCAACTCAAATGTAAAGACGGCAGTGATTCTGTGGAGCTCAGCTTGAACTTGGTGAACTGCATTTCTCCACTGTATTGTCTAACCACAGGCCCGTCACTAATAAAAGACACAGAATGGAAATGTGCTCGTGCGACCATGAGTCGCCGCGAGGCCCAGGAGCCTGCAGCATCTGGACGTCGGGTTCCTTCACAGGATGCAGCATCGTTGGCCATTTTATTAAGAGGAGCACAGACCTCTGGGTCCGGTAATACTTCAGCACTCCTGATCCGATAACACGGCTTCTTATGCTCTGCAGCCAAGGCAGACGGGAGCAGCAGGAAAGTCAATACAGGCATCAAGACAGTGTCTGCAAAGGCAGCAAGGAATTACAAAGCGAGGAATTACAAAGCAATGGCCAACTGGCCTAGTCCTCGCTTCACTATTTTACATAGAGAACCATCCATCAGCATTCTTTGCTTCGTCCCCTCACCCACCCTCTGAAACCAGATCATAGAAACATGTTTGACTGACAAAGCCTCTGGATTCACCTCGACGTGACCTTGAAGCCGTAACATCCCTGGAAGCTGTGTGTTCACTGTGATTGGTGAGCGTCACCTGTGCTCCTCCACCGAGGGACCGAACGGGACAGAGCGACCGACGAGTCAGCGCAGATGTATTTAAGGTTGCTCTGAATATATACACACACAAAGCTCTGGCTAAATTTAAAGGCTGTTGACATGGGACACACACAGAGCGCCCGCTCTGCCTTCACGGCCCGACTGTCACTTTATCTTCCTGCTGCCACACACACACACACACACACACACACACACACACACACAGTATGTGTGGTGTGTAGTAAATAGGCACAATGCCGCTTTTATTGTAGGCATATAAATTCACCAGAACTGGAATCATTTCTTTTTCACCACTCGTGTGTCTTTCATATAAATTAAGTCCCACACACAGTTTAACTGAATGTTTGTTTAACTGAGCCTCTAGGTGGACGGGTGGGATCCAGATGTGATGAGCGACAGCGGAGTCAGAGCTGCTGGAGTCCGACGTAGCAGAGAGGAGCGAATGCTGCGCTGGGTGGGGGCGGGGCTTACTACGAGGGGGCGGGGTTGACAGCCTCGCCCCGCCCACCGGTCCCGCCGCCCCCTCCCAGCGCACACACAGATACGGCTCTCCTATATTTCCCCCACAGCCTATCATGCAATAGTAGAAACATATGCGCACTGGCGCTGACATGTGCGCAGGCTCTGGGTCCGCAGGGAGGGCGAGGGATACACGGTGCACTCGAAAATATACTATTAACCCTTAACTCCTCCTCTGCCTTCTGCGCTTTGTGCGTAACGTCACTGACGGGACTTTCAGCTCGTCGCACGTGAGACCGAATTCATCAATCGGCCCCGTGCGCCTCTGTTCGCGTCGGCCCCGCTCTTTTTTTTTTCCGTGCCTGGTGGACGTTTCCTCCACTGTTTGAACAAGTCGCACAAAGAGCGAGTATGTTTTAAAGAGAACAAAAGTCCTTGACAGCTGCACATTTGCCTTGGCTCCTACTTTTGAGCAAATTCCATCCCGCCCTTTTGCATGACTCGCCTGCCTCGCGTTCCCACAGCTCCCAAGTATTCTCGCTCCGTCGCGTCTTTCGCCTCCCTCCGACCCCTCCCCTCCTTTCTCCTTCCCCCCTCGTTTCTGTCCCTCTGCTTCGTGACCCCCCCCCCCCCTCCTCCCAGATCCCTCCTTTCCCAGTTCTCACACCTCGCTTTTGCAGTGCCTCTGCTCTTTTTTTATCCTCCATTCCCACCACGCCGCATCCCGAGGGCTGGTTTTCGCTTCCATCTCGGTCCGGGATGGGACAAAAGTCATTTAAAGTGACCACGATCCAATATCGTACCGTCAGCGTGGTTTCAGCCAATCGGGGCCGAGTGTGGCAGGACTGCAAACCCCAGGAAAGCGAAATCAAGCACCAAAGCCGAGCGGCAGACAAACAAAACGAGATCTTCAGTCAATTAGTGTCTGTCACGTCTGACACAGTTCACTGGTGACTCATTTTCTTTGAGGTTTTGTCTCGTGAGTGTATACTTTGGCTGGGTGGGTGTGTGCGATGAAGAGGGAGGATGTCTCTGCTACACGGGATGAGAAACAGACATGTCCTCAACTTAGGGAATGTAAACAGCAACGTTTTACAAGACGATGGCAGAAGCTAAGGCTAAATGTTCAATTCTCGCTATTACTGTATATGAGCAACAGCGGTGGTCTGAGGAATAAGTGGAATAAGTGTGAAATGAATGAAACTGCAGTTTCTTCTTGGTGATTTAACGGTTGGGTCAAAGGTGAATCAGCCACTGATGATTCGATTCGAATGCATTTATCAGCCTCGATCAAACGGCCGCGTGGAAAATGGAGGATTCCACAGTGAAACCAAAAACCATCGTCGAGCGTATAAATTTTGCCCATCTGGTTTCAGATTTTGTGTTTGTCAAAGACCAGATGGAGAGCGTTCACAGATCAGTCGCGCTGGATCTTCTTATATTAACTTCTTTCTGTGGGGTCCAGTGTTTATTTCAAGTCATTGCGTCTCTGCTCTTTCATTAGCTAAAAACGTGATGCGATGCACAACTGGTAAAACTGTCTTTTGTCTTTTGCACCTTCAACTGAAGTTCTTCCAGTCCACTCATCAAAAGGTTATAAATACACCTCTTTCTGGGTCTAAATTAAAAAAAAACACCCTCACTTTATTTAGGAGGTATTTAAATTTAGCAAATAACAGGGGAACAGCGCAACCGTGTGAGGTCGAAGCTTCATTACTCCAACTACTTTTAGCTCCTGCGCTGTAAATCAGGCTCTTTGTGGATGCTCGGCCTTAACACTGCTGCGACGCTGTGGTCGCCGTGGATGGATGTGGCCGGGACGCTGCCTGTTTTGTTTCGAGCCACAGCTTTTGGTAGGTGACGCTCAATTTAGGTGTCAGGTGATATCCAATTAAAATTGACTTATGGAAGCGCTTGGCCCGCCGGCAGCATTTCTTTGTAGGTGGGTCTAACCACAGCTTTAAAAGAAAAAAAAAATCATGTGAAAGTCCTTTCACCCGTGAGAGAATAGATATCATTACAATGTGTCAAAGGACTCTCCCTTTTCTTTACTTTGACGGAGCTGTTTGGATTCCTGAGCTTGTCCCTGCTCTATCTGGTCTTGTTCCAGCTATGCCTCAAGTCAAGGCAGGGCACTGCAGGTCTTAAGTTATAGCCTCCCTGCACAGTCCTCTCTGCAGACCTGTATCATAACGCCTTATCTCCTTATTGTGCATTACAATAAAGCCAATGAGTCCATACAAAGCTAGTGCTGCACCAAAAACTGATCAGATCCTGTCAAAGTCAGAACCTGAGGTGCAGCTTTGTTCCAGACTCTGACGTAAGGCGATAAGCATCTTGCGGCTACATGGCTGCACTGTGTGATGTGTGTTGTTGCAGGCATGTTCTGCCCTGACTCTGAAGTTCACCCAAGCTCCAGGACATGGTATTTAGCACCACTTAATGAGCCCTGACTTTAGCTGCCTTTTACAGCTCGCCGTCAAGCCAAACAATACAGCATCGTTAGTGTGTTTTCTCATGAACCACAACACCCCCGACTCAGTTCAGCGCGTAACGAGAGGAGCGACGTCTCCCTGTCTGTGTGACGCGCTGAGGAGACTCCATCCATCCATGCATCCAATAATCCATCCATCCATCCATCCATTTGTCCTGTCTGATGGATTCAAATTGAGGGTCAGTGCTGCTTCTTATCAAAAGTAAGGGTTTGATTCCTGAGGTCGCCCAAGTTCCACGGTTCTTCTTCTTCTTGTGTTTGCATTGGTTCTCAAAAAAGTGTTAATGGTTGAGGTCCAGGTCCAGTTGGGACCACTCCAAACCAAATTCGAACGGCCATAGCAACAGTGGGTCCAATAGGAGTATGGGAACCTGGTAGCAGGGTTCTGTGTGGGTCAGGTCAGGGCTGAGGGGCCCTGGGTACAGAAGCCCCGGTCTGGTAAAGGCATCAGGCCCTCTATGTGACAGCCGCTGACTGAAGTATCAGTCACCATCATCATGTATTTGCAAATCAGACCACTCTGCCTGGACTCCAGGGAAGAGCCAGTGGGGTTAGTGCTGACGTGGATGTTTTGCCTGGACAGACATGTTTGGCAGTTGAGTCATTCCAGGCAGAAGCAGCCATATCCTGGGCAGGCTTAGCCCCCCTGACCCCCCCAAGGTGCGCTCCCCTCCGCTTCTTATTCACACCGTGCTTCCAGAGGGACCCGTGGACGAGACACTGAACGCCACCTCTCCTGGGAGGTCGCTCCAAATCCAAAACAGAGAGTTGCCCCTCGAGAGAAGCGGCGCTAGTGATGGAAACAACAGACAAACAAACAGGTGTGGGTCTGTTCTTCATGACATTCCTCTGACCAGGCCGGAGACCCCCAGAGGAGGCCTGACACCTACACATGTGTGAGTGGAGGTGCAGGCGAGGCCGGCTGGGTGGGCCAGCTGTTTGCTCACACAACAGGAAACATCACGACTGTCAGCGTTTCAGGACTTAGAATGTTGCTGTTTCAGTCTTTCTCGAATGTTTCTTCATTCACCTGATGCTTTGCTACAGTTGTATCTGCCTTCACCCAAACCAGCAATATTATCAAGGTTTACATTTGAAATGAGTCAACGACTTCTTCGAATCCTCGGTGCACATTGAAACCGTTGGCAGCCTGATGTTTTTCCATCTCCATTAGCCTTCGGAGTCTCTCCATGTGGAAGGTTCCCCCTCCCCCCACGTTTTCCAGTTTGATTTTGTAATAAACTCAGATTATTTACTCTTGTAAAGGGAGTCTGGAGTCTGTGCACGGACACAATTTGCACAGGCTGCAGGAAAAATCTGCTTTAACCAAGTCCAAGTGCGGTCACCTGGTTGGATTGTTTTGTTGTCCTGGTTCCATTTGCTTGTGTCTCTTCAGTCAGACATTCACCTTTTTGTTTCTCCCCACACCTTCTGCCCCCCCGCTGTGCCCTGGTATTGCCATTGAATACCTTTTCCATTTCTCTGCAGTTTGCGTTCATTCTCCTCCTCCCCACATGCCTTCCTCCTCCTCCTACCCCTCCTCCTCCTCCTCCTCCTCCTCCCTTCTTCTCTCTATGTGTAAATGCCGGATGAGGGGGTTTGGGGACGGTGGGAAAGCTGCTCGTAGGAAGTTTTTTCCCCCTTCAGTGTTAACGTGTTCACCGGCTGGACAGCGCATTCTTTCCACCTCTGTCGGCCTCATGAGTCAAGCAGAACCGTACGTCCTCTCCTCCTCTGCCTCTCCCCTGGTTAATACACTGATGTGAGTCTGCTAGGCTCGAGTGGAAGGCTCACATGTGTTTAGAGGGGGGGCGTGTGTGTGTGTGTGTGTGAGTGTGTGTGTGTGTGTGGGTGTGTGTGTGTGTGTGTGTGTGTGTGTGTGTGTGTGTGTGTGTGTGTGTGTGTGTGTGTGTGCGCGCACAGACGCTTTGAGTTGAATCACACTTTCCAGCGGTTTCCCCCTCCCGTGCATTTCAGGTGCTCTCTCTCTGTGAAAGAGTTAAAAAAGAGGAAAGGGCTTTAAATATAAACATGTGTGGCACACCAAGTAACGTGAGTGTTTCCATTCCAGACGGCTAATTTATGTCTGCCAACTAAAACACAAGACACGGGCTTAAGAAGAGGAGGGAGGGGGTGGAGGAGATAGATGTGGTAAGAATGGAAAGACTGAGGATGGAGGAGAAGATGGAGGATGCTCTTTGAGTTACATTATGTTCAATAGAACGTTCTTCCGTTTGTCACCAAGACCGATGCACAGATAACTCAAGTCCGGTCGCCATGACGATGTGTGGACTGTGTTGACTGACTGTTGTTAACATCTTTAAACATCTAGAGCCCGAGCAGCCCGTCTGTTTACTCCTTAAGACGTAGGATATCTCTGCTCAACTGGAGGAACTGCAGAAGCAGCTTGGGATCGAGACCAGAGGGCAGCGTGACTGAAGTGGGTGAGTGAGTCATACTGGAGTGTTCTTTGGGAGACGTTTCCTTCATTGTGGGTTTAAACACTCCATCACCCACACGATCACCAATACAGACTCGAGCACAGACACTGACTAATCCTGATGAGAGGCTTTCCAGCAGCTGCCGCGCACAAGGAATCAGGAGTAATAAGGGCAGTAAACGATACAGCATGGGGGAAAAAAACAAAACACGTGTTCTATGGTCAGCTCTCAAATTTTTCGGACACGGTTTAGATTAAAGTTTGAGCTGGTTGTGAATCTGTGATGTGGCAACACGATGAATTGATAAAACAACCATTCAGGAACCAATGCATCGGTCTGGAGGATTCTCTCATCGCAGTCAAGTGGAGGTGATGTAGAGTGGCTTCACCAGACTTTGAGGAGCCAGGAGGAAAAGCTGCAGGGGATGGACGTCTAAAAGGTGGTGGGGGTGGGGGGTAGAAAACATGCATCTCTATGTTCCACGAGAGTCAAGAATTCAGCATAACTCAGATCTTGTGGCCGATATGTGAGGAAACCTAGGCCTCTCTTTACACATACATCATAAATCTGAGACAATTAGGGAGGAGGAAAATGGGTGAGCTCATTTGTTTTTGTTCGGGGTCCTGGATGCTGAGGGGTCAGGGGCTCGCGCTGTCAAGTGAACTGTGGATGGCTGCTGTCGAAGGAGGTAAGGGGTAGATAGAAAGCAGTTAGTGGAAACAGTGGGTAGGACCCCCGGACAAAGACTTCCACTGTCGGCTCTTCTCTGTCACCTGTCACCAGAACCTCTGTGCACTAAACCTATGCTGAATGATAAAAACTGTTTAAAGCAAATGAAAAAGATTGCAGGCTGACACGAGAACTCAACTGCTAGTTCTCCTTTAAGAGCAGGTCTATTTGTTTTCAGAATAAATCAAATCCAACAGACAGGCCTCGACAAAAGTGCTATTTGAAAAGGCCCAAAACATTGGCTCGGATGTCTGCGAGCCGAGGGGTCCCGCGGATCTGCAGGGCAAAAGGTATAGAAAAGAAAAACAGAAGCCGCAGAGACACAGGAGAGGGGTCATTTTAGAAAACGGGGGCTGCGCACAGGATTGTGTTCCCTCCACACGTTTGGTGATTGGTAATTGCTGCCATCTGTACCAGTACTGTACACGTTCCTTCAGAAGCATCACCCCCTTTACTACCCCGACACACGCAGACAGGTTTATTAGACATTTCCATTAGGAAACACACATTGGGAATGATATCTACTCACATGCGAGGTTGTTATCACCAAAATACGTTTTAAAAAGGCCGTAACTGTTCTGTGCTTCCTCTCACCAGAATCAGAATCTGATGTGTCGCCTCTATGCTGATGACACCCACGTTTACAAGTCTATGTCTGGGACTAAAGTGTGAACAGGGGACACGTTCTCATCCTTTAGCACTGAACCCACGTCCTTTGGCGTCTCATACCAAAACACTGTCATGTTCGATGGACCCTGAGCTGGATGTCACACCAGACGAACATGAGCCGTCATAGTCGATGCGTTACAGTTGTAACTTTTGTTGCTTTTGTTGTAGCTGACATTGTTTATCTGCAATTATCTGGCACTTGGGGAACAAGCTGCAACCGTCCAGATTCTTCAGCGGCCAAACTGGACAATAAATCCCAATTTCATCACAAAACTCAACCATTGCTGTCGAAACTAGGAAAACCACTGTTTTCCATCCATATGAAAATCCCAAGTCCAAATCAATCCCCGATGCAACGCCTGTAATGAAAACCACGAAGGTTCTGGTCTGAGCTTGAAGTACTGCACCAGGATTTGTGTGGCTTGTGGTCCCTGATACAGATACTGGCTCGAAGAAATTGTCAACAACAATTGCACCAATTTCATTTGTTTTTACAGCGAACTAGACGCGTGTGCTTCCAAAGGACAGCATCTGTTTGAACTAGATGATTAAAGTTTAATGATCCTATAATTTAGGAGGAGGATGAGTCAGTCAACATGACAATAACATCTGTTAAGAACTGACAACAACTTAGCTTAATTGTTGTTATGTCTATTCTCTTAATGAAGACAAAAGCAGCGACTGGACACCATGTTGTGCTTTTAAACGTGTTCTCCTTTGGCTCCAAGCAGCAGTGACAGACCTCAGAGTCGCCTGTGTCGTACCTGATAACATCACCAGGTGAGTCTTAACAGGCCCCCGTCTCCTGAACACGATCCAGGCAGCTTCTGCACACATAACAAAATGCAGTTTTTCACAACTCACAATCACCCCAAATGAACGGAGGAGTGGAAAATAACCGCAAGGGGGGGGGCGTGGATTGTGTTGTTTGATTGAAAACAGCTTGTTGGTCTTCATTACCACAATGTTTTGAGGCTAGATGAAGGCTCAGTGACTTAGTACTGCAGCTGGGAACTATTTACTTTCTCTGTCTTTTCGGATATTCTCAGCAGTGATTTATAAACTCGCAGCTGCGCGGAGCTCACTCGTCATTGGACACGTTTCCTTTTGGACGAACGGAGAACTGTCATGTTCGAGATAGTCGCTTAAAAGACACGACAACTGCAAAACCACGCACACACGCACACGTTTGCTGCTCATAAAGAATGCAAGGTCTAGTTACTATTGTCAGATACCACAAAGAGCTTTGCCGACACAAGTGATGTCAAGCGTTCAGCACAAATTGAATAGTAATAAATCGACTAGAAGAATTAAATATTTATAAAATGAAATCCAACAAGAACAGGAGAAAAAATGCATGTGTAGCATCAGTACATCATTTACTGATGATTTAGTTAAATCAAAGAGTGACATGAAGGTTTCATTCATTTTAAATCCTCAGTTCTTCCAATGTGAAAACTTTGGAAATCCTACAATAACTGTAGGAAAGGCATTTATCGGCCAGTGAGTCAGAGCCTTTTCCACAGTTCTGGGATGAACGCAGGATAAACCCACGGGGGCACAGGCCTTGACTCCTGGATGGGGGGGTGCCTGCTTCACCACATCATTCATTACCGGAGGGGGGGGGCGACTGGAGATGTGGCTGGGCAGCGCCTGTGGCTGAGCCGGGTCGGGGTTCTGGAGCGCCCCGCCCGCGGTCTGCCGTGCTCTGCGGGCCCTGCTGGAGACGAGAGCGGAGTCTGGTGGCTGGAGGAGGGGGCCACACGTCTCAGCGCTGGAGGGGACACTAGTGTGTGTCATCCTGTGAGTTCAGTCCACGTGGGCTCCAGACGCTAAATACGTCCTCTCTCGCTCTCTATCTCTTTCTCTCTCTCTCTCTCTCTCTCTCTCTCTCTCTCTCTGTCGCTCTCCCTCTCCTTCTATTTCATGTTCTTGCGTAATTCAGTTAGACGTCCTCCTCCACTTTACAGCTTCCCCCTTTGTCTCTCTCTCTCTCACATGGACTCAGCCTTTTCTCCTCCTTCTCCTAATCTTCAGTAAATTCTCCCACCTCAGTCATTTCTAAACGCCGCCCTGCACTCGGCTCAGTGTGTCAACACCAGGCGGACATTTTGAAGTTTTGATTTTCTTCAAAGGAGGTTCGGCGTTAATCAGAACATCCCAAATGAGAGGCTGTGCTTCAGTTTGTATGTTGCGGCGTTGGAGGAAACATCTGGCAAACAGCTTTCTCCACATCCCTGCGTCCAATCAGCTCGTCCTCTCGCCTTTGAACATGTCACATTGTAGCTAAGCGCCGCGTGGAAGTGGAAATGGCGTTTGACTGTGTGTCTCTGGGGTCACTCCCTTCTCATTCGCCTCCATCCAACACATGTACTTGCTCCAATAAATGCACTCTCATGTCTGTGCCCAACATAAATCAGGATATCCGACTATGACTCTGTCTCTCTCTCTCTCTCTTTTATAACGGCCATAAAAGCCTCCACTTCTCATGATTTGACAGGCAGTCGCTTCCATGATTTCAGATCCCTGAGTGGAACACAGCCGTGAGCGTGACGTGTCCCCCCTAGTGGTGAGAATGACTGACTGAAGCCTGATGGAGCCAAATTTCCTTCACGTCCCTTTGACTATTGCAGAATTTCCACCAGCAAAACACGTCCACGTACAAAGAGAGAGAGCAACGAAATTAATATAAAAAGTCAAATACATTTT
The DNA here is from genome assembly GCF_900634795.4 of Betta splendens. Classification (NCBI taxonomy): domain Eukaryota; kingdom Metazoa; phylum Chordata; class Actinopteri; order Anabantiformes; family Osphronemidae; genus Betta; species Betta splendens. The sequence goes on along the minus strand of NC_040892.2, from coordinate 8,576,492 downwards.
GTAACTTGGGAATAAATTACACAGTTCTGCATCAGTTTGGGAATAAATTAACTTGTGAAGCTGTTGCCATATTTTTTTTACAGTTTTTTTTACAGAACAATGAACCAATGAGCCAAAGTTTAGTTTTTTGCCTAAATGTCACATGTTTACTGGTTCTTCTGTGTTCCCATTCTCTTCTCTCCCACTTTTCTCCATCCTGCTGATGTGTCACCAGCCCCTCTGGTTCCCCCCTCCCTCCCCACACACACACACACACACACACACACACACACACACACACACACACACACACACACACACACACACACACACACACACAGCGTTTCCAGATGTGTGCGGGGATGATGTCATGGCCGACCAGAGGCATTGGCTGCTGATCCCCCTCGTTCGCTCCAGAAAACATTCACTGTAGACGAGGGAGACGAGGCGGAAGAGCGAAGCGGTAATAAGTTCCCATACAACACTGTGACTGTCCAACGCTTGAAACGCCGCTATCTCTCTCTGATTACTGGAGGGCCTCGGTTTTTCTGAGTCACAGCTTGTCACCGAACTCCCACCAGGACCAGCCAACATGTGTTGCTGCCTATCTCACACCCATGCACTACCAGCGGTACCTGCACATCCCAAAACATGAACCGCAGCCAGCAGCAGGAGTGAAGCAGGGAGCACAACAGCCAATGGCACGCGAGTAGTAGGGGAGGAGGAGCCGGCGTGTGTTGTGGTGGTTGCTAGACGACTGCAGCGCAAATAAATTGCAAGACAAAAAAGCAATTACCGTGTAAACTGTGCTCCACAGTGTGAGGCCGGAGCGGAGTCTGGGGGGACTGAAGAGAAGGGGGGATGAGTTGGGAGGCGCAGCGCGTGCTGTCCCCAGCCTTGTTACAGCCCAGCTGAACACCAGCTGTGAGGAACCCACCCTCACACACACACACACACACACACACACACACACACACACACACACACACACACACACACACACGCACACACACACACACACGCACACACACTGAAAAACTGGAGCAATTGTGTCAAAGAAAACAACTTTGGAACCTATTAACACACCGGCTTCACTGTGGCTCCGTCCTCGGACACAAACGTTCCCACGCTGTCCTCGTTCCACCAGGAGCCAATCAGCATCCGTTCAATTAGCCTGCAGCTACAAAGCGTCATCGCCGGGCAAAGCACCTGAACGAGCGGACTCGCACATGCAGCAGATCCATTCATCCTACTGTTCACTGCTCCGCGTTGTGACGCAGTGCACATCACTTGCACTGACGTTCTTTGAAGATGGTTCTGTTGGGTCGATGCACGAGACAGACTCCATTTTATCTCAAACTGTCGGCTACAGATGTTAATAATAGCGGTCATGACATCAGCAGTGCCCCCCCCTCACCCCCACCCCCGTCTCAGGGCCGTGCTAACGAGCCCAGTGACTCATTACTAGGACGCCTAATGGAACAGATGCATCATTAAGGTCATTGCTTCAACCTGTGCTTCAAGTCGACCCAAAGCAGCGAGCGGTGCTGGCGGCGCGTGACTCTCGGGTCGGTCGAACCGGCCCAGTGCGTTTGGAGCGGCCGGGCAGATCCATTCAGCAGCCAATCGGTGACTTTGATCAGGTTTGCTCTATAGGAGCTTTAAAGCCCACCCACATGCAACCTGACCCTGGATCAGCCTCCTCTTTCTGTGCTGTGATTATAAATAAAGCTACGTTTTGGCTTTAATCCACCCGAGTCCAAACCTCCCTCCGTTTCGGTTTGATTACAGAGTTTGGTGTCGGCTGAAGGGAATCTGTGCTGATCTGCGTGACACCTTCAGGCACCTTGTTATTCTGAGCTCCGGCTTAGAATCAAATATTGCTTTCGTATCGCAGCTGGAGTCTCTGAATCCAACTGACACCTGCTTGTTTCAGCCGCCAACGTTTCCGAGATAAAAAAAAAAAAAAAAAAAAGCGGAGGGGGTGGAAATCTCACACCTGGCTTCAGTTTCCTGGGATAGTAGATTCGAGCGCTGGGCCAAAGTCTGCCTTTGAAGTCGAAACCTCGGACGGAGAAATCCCTGTTATAGCAGCGACGCGTCACCGTGAGCTGCAGAACCACAGGGACTTCCTTTAGGCAAACACAATCACAGCAAGCTCCATATAAGTGATAGATTATCGCGAGGCCATCGGAAATCTAATCCAAACAGTCTCAAGTAGCCACGTTAAAAAAACGTTAAAAAAACATGTCACGTGCAGAACTAGAAGCCGGCTGTTTTAAATCCTGGTCCAGCATCAATAGTTCACTTGTTCATTTTTGTCTGGAATAAAAGTGAAAGTTGAACTCTTTTCTACTCTTTTCAACTCTTTTTCTGGACGTTGTGCGTTTCCAGTGCAGTGTGTTCCTGCCAGTGGGTTTATGGCAGTGGTTCCGTGCGATGCATTCAATCCAGCATTCGCCGATGGACCGAAGCGGCGCTGCCAAATATCCACATCAGAGACTTTGCAAAAGTTTAATGGGAACTAAAATTCATTCAACGTGTTCTTTAGACCTCAAGAGCTCCCACAATGCACTTGTGTATGTTTATGTGCAATGGATGCACATAAAAGTAACACAGATCCCTGTAAATTCCTATTATATTATATAACAGAGATGTTTTATATCAGCAGCACTATGTTAAAAAAAGACAGAGCTGATAAAGTCTCGTAGTCCTAAATCGTGATAAATAAATGAGAATTACCATAAATGAAGGGAGAGTTTTGGGGACTTTGCTTCCCTTCGGTACAAATATTATGTAAATATGAGGTCACCTGAAAGCGGTGGAGGTTTAGTGGAGACACGGGAAACAGCGAAACACTGCGGGACCAGATGCAGGAACCGTGTTGGCAGGTGAGCTGTGAAACAGAGGAAAATGAAAACGTGAAGCGGAGACAGCAGAGAAAGTGACCCGTCTTTCCAGCCGCGCCGGGTAAAATCACAGCGGCAGAATCTGACTGGACTCGACGTGGACGCAGGAGACGGCTCAGCGATGCAGCAGCTGATGAACCAGAACGTGAAGCAGCTTTTCTAGGTCACTGACACAGCAGAAGAGTGGCTCCTTTTGTGGTTCTGGGACAAAAACGCTGAAGATTACCTGCGTTATTAGCCACAAAGCCTTCATGCAATCTGGCTGTTTAACCGTAATGTTGTTCAGGGTTTTATTGCCTCACCCGCAGGAGGTTGCAAAGTAGCACGAGCGTCATCGATCCCGCTGCTCAGAGGCCGTGGCCTGTAAGAAGCCAGACAGAGAGCACAGGTGCAACTAATAACACAATGACAGCGTTGTTCCCCGGCTGCTGGGACGGGGAGCGAGCTGCACGCGTGTCCTTCCTGCTGGGACACGTCCAAACGCCTGACATCAACACGAACGGGGCCGATTGTGGGTGTTTCTGAAACCCGTCGTTGACGTGTGACTATTTTACACTAATTTATAGGTGCAACGTCTCCGGAACAGCGCCCCTTGTGGCCACACGTAGCAATTACAGCATACGATCACGTTTTTCCTACATTTACCAAGATACCTGCAGTAAACAGCGCCTTGTGTGATAGCATTTACACAACTGGCCTAATTAGAAGCAGCAGAGAGCTGAAACCCATTCATTTGGCCTCTGACTTCAGAGTTATCTTCCATTTGGTGACAGCAGCAGCAGCAGAAACCACCGCTGTCAAAGTATAGGTAGAGTTAAAGATCCAAAGATCAGATAAATACAGAGAAAGCGACTGCATCCTGCTGTAGCAGTGGACAGTATCTATACTGGTGACATTAAAGCAGCATTAACTCATTTTGTAAATAAAATAAAATATTACCACTCTTGCTGTATAAGTTAACGCCTAGACTCATTCTCGAGACAGAGCGCGATATAAAAGATGCAATCGTTCATTTAAATGCGTGCGCTCAGTCGCTTCCCAACACGTTTTCATTAGCGGAGCCCCGGGAATGCGTCCTGCGACTGGTAATCAGTTCAGGAATGACACGGGCCCACGGTGGGGCCTATCTCATGAATTAAAAGGAGAAGAAATGAGAGCGGCCCCCCCACAGGCACCCTGGGCTTTAACTGGTGACAGGGGCTCTTAATTAAAGCCTGTTTCTGGGGCCGTGAGTCCCTCAGACGGAGGGTTAGAAGATTCACAACGTTTCCCATGGTTCGTATCTGGCTCCGCCGGGAGCGCGGTCGGACCGGCTCTGCCTGGAGTCTGAGGTGGTCCCGAGCTGGACGCCCGCCGCAGCTGCAGTCACAGTGAAACGAAAGTGTCCAAAGATCACACGGAGGCCACAGCCTGTGTTTGTGCTGCGGTGGGGGCTTCCTCGCGCAGCCAAATGTGTCATTTTCCATAGGGTCGGATTTAAAGGGCAGCGCTCCGCATGAGAAATCCCCCGGCGCAGACCGGCCCCGTGGCTCCGAGCCACTGTTGAATCCAAACTACACCTCAGGGTGAAGAGGTCGGCGCAGGAATTTCATTGTTTGCTACTCTTGTTTTTGTGTTTTTTAATTGTGGGGGGGGTTTGTTCAAAGGTGACGACTGAAGCTTCCCATCGCCTCCTTTCACAAACAAATATTAAGAAAACTGCCCAAAGACAGGACTTAAACATGCAGTTAGCTGACACTGGGAAAGTGTAAGCGGTCGAGTCCTCCAGTGGCTCATGACGTCAGAGTCCTGGTTTCTTTCTGATCGTTTCCCCACTTCTTCCCCATCGTTATTTTGCTCACGCCACTGGAGAAAGCAGAAAATGAGCAAAGGATGGAGATGTTGAGATTCGCCGGCAGATTGCGAGGTGTGACCCGCGGCCGCGTCTTTAATTAGCAGTGGGGCCCTAATTAGAGAGATGAGAGACGACGCACCGGGGGAAAGTGGAGACACACACACACGCACACACACACACACACACACACACACACACACATACATAAACATATAGTACACATAAGCAGTGGCTTCAGAGCTCTGAGAAAGTTCTGACTGCCGCAACGTGCTCACGTGAGTCAACTCCAGAGAATGTTCAAACCGACCAGCGGCACGTTTTTCTGCTCCATCTGCGGCAGATTTGTCGCGCTACAGACATTTCTCGATGATGATGTGGATGAGTTGCGGCCAGATGGAGGCGTAACAAGGTCATAATGTTGTTGTTGTTGTTCTGGTGGAGGTTGGACAGTGCTGAGTTGTCATAAACGTGCAAAATACTATAGAAAAGTGAAGCCTGGGTCCAACTATTACCTCAGCTCAGGTCCTCCTGCTGACGCTGAATCTATTCCAGATGGAGGAACCGGCTTCTCTTTGACCCGTTTTTGTACATTTTTCATGTTTTTTCTGGAGACCTCCTCTGTTACACTGTTACAGCGCCTGTGCATGTCTTACAGTACTGTATGCGAGTGTCTCTTGTATTAACAGCATGTGTGTGTTGCTGTAACAAGGAGCCGGACTGACTTTACCAGGCGCCCTTAATGACAGGCCCGATCTCCTGAGGTGAGCTTTCAGGCTGCTCGATATCACACCGGGCGCGGCGGCACCAGGCCTGCAGGAGCAAACAGTGAAACCAGCAGCAGGAAAAGTCCATTCAGTAGAATTCAAACTCATTCACTGAAAACCCAGTATTTTGGGTGCTGCTTCCTTCTTCAGATGGACGCACACCCCGAGCGCTCTGAATGTGACTAAATGGTCAAACTGGCTGGAAAGCCAATGTTTAGTCCAGACTTTGTTACATGTCCGGGACTTGAACAATGATGTTTACACTCAACGGGACAGATTGAACCGAAAAATCCAGTCATTTTAATAAAATGAAGGATTGTCTTGATTATATCTCTGAGTTGACTGTGATTAAAACCACTGTGCTGCAAAAAAGCTCATCTATCAGTGGCTGAATGAACAGATTGTTCTGACTTCTTTGGACCAGATGGGCAATTTGTCTGAGGCCAATTTGAAAATGTATGATTATTTTAAATAATACATATAAGTAGTCATAGATAAACACCCATTTACTTCATGATCTGGGAATGCCTGCCATTGCTGGGAAGCTTGTGCAAATAATGGAAACGGATTCCTCTGCCAAAAAAAACAATTAAGAGCAAAGTGGAAATAACTCTGAATCATGTTGGAACAAAAAGCCTGCTCGCCCCACAGGATCCTCCGAAGCTACTAATTTTCTTTAGCCTTTTCGAGCCACAGTACGGCGCAGCTTTGTGTGTTCCAGGGTGCAAAGGCCAATTAGGCTGTTTGAGAGAGGTGAGCGGAGCATCTGGTACACAGCATGCGCCCGCATATTTGTGTGGGGCAACTGGGACTGGTCCCAGCTGCTGCAGCTGGGCGAGTCAAGCAGCACAGCCCATGTGTGCGTGTGGGTCAGATCAATACATCTGACTGCTGCAGTGCAACACGAAGGGGAAAACGCACACAGAACACCATGAGGGAGGAGTTCAAAAAAATTCAAAACACCTAAATCCTGGGTTGAGGCCAAACTTTTTTAAGTTTGAATCAAGTCACACATTTTCAAATCTATACATAAACTGACTCTGTCACTAACAGTGCAAGAAAAAAGCTCTGACTCATCTGAATCCAAGTGGAGTTCCCATGTTGATGGAACCCTTCTGCCACCTGGTGGCCACGATGGGGTACTGCATCGCAGGCGCTCCTTTTTTAGATACACACATGCTGTTAGAAATTATTAACGCAGAGGGATTGTGGGCTGTTGACTCAAAGAAAAGTCATTACACCGGAATCTTTATTTTCCAGGCATATTTAATTGGCACGGTAAACACAATACAATGTTTTCAGTGCTCCAGAACACAAGCATGGTCTACCACATGGAACACAAACAAAAAAAGTGCAAAACACACCATTTGGTAGACCTTACAAAGGAAAGAAGTCTCACTTAGCAAAGCAGATAAAGTGTAAGACTTTCAATAGTTAAAATAGATGTTTTCCTTTTTAAATTTCAATATTTATATATTCATATATATTCTCTCTGATTCCATCGCGCCATTTCCACTGTACAGGCAGGTTATTCAGGGGCATCGACTAAAAGGTTTGTGGCGGTTGTTGTTGCAGAGCAGCGGCAGGCGCCACCGTCTGTGTCTCATCTGATTCTTCTTATAGCTCAGAAAATGTAACAAGCAAAAAAGGTCTGTTTGATAAGTTGAGTGACGGGTGGAAAATCTCAATACAACAGGGATCTGATCATTGCTTCACTCAACAGTGCACATCATCGTTCAGTCCGTCATGTATCCGTTTCCAAGTGTTTGAATTCTCTCACAATGGTGTCACCCAAAAACATAAACAATGTAATTGTTACTCATAATCGCAGTTAAAGGACGTTTTTAAGTCCTGTCCAGGCAGAAAAGCTACAAGATTTCAGCTTAAAATAAAAACAGAAACACAATGTCGTCAAATAGAAAAGCAAAATGTTAACATGTACATTATGTGCCGCTGAGAGTGAAGCCAGTGCACATCCTTTGTGTTTAACCTCTGGGATCATCGCTTCCTCATCCTTTCGATCAGTTCACAGATACAGCATCACTCGTTCAGTCGAGAATGAGTAACAGGTGGCCCAAAATCTCACTCAAAATTCAGTCAAAATCCACAAAAAACTGTGAATCACAGTATGTTTTCATAAGCATTAGGCAGTAGGAAGACCTTAATAAAGCATCAGGTGACTCCCAACTTCATACTGTAGGTTTCATTTCTGAAACGACTGAGGAAGCACCTCCACACGGTGATTTAACTGTAAACTAACCACAACTTGCATTAGACGCTCTGATCAAAACATACAATACTAACAGTTCCACTGTACTGTGAACTTAGAGCAAAACAAATTCACAAGACATCCATGAGCTACCTACTTTATGCAAAAGACCATTCGGTAAACGACGGTTCCAACCCCCATTTCTGTCAGATTACACTGGGAACAATGAGGTTAAAGAAAGGGAAACATGCTTTTCTGAACTGAACAGAAAATAGAAGTGTATATAAAAAAAACCACAGGCACTGAACCCAAACAGTAGCTGTTAATTCAAACAGTATGACCAGGCAATGAGGGTTAACTGAATAGAAAGGCTGGAGGCTGCAGGCGGCCGCTCCGAGCTGCCAGCACAGGGGCGAGGAGGAAGACAGGGCAAGCATGCAGCCAGCGCACCACAGCGCCCGCCGAGGGGACCCCCGCCCCCCAGGCTGTGGCGACACAGTGAGGAAGCTCAAAGCAGCCGAGGGATATTAGCCCGAGCCGCCCGAGGAGGGAAAGGCCGTGAAGGGGGGAGGGGGGTGGAGGGGGAGGTGTGGTCAGAGAGAGGAACCGACGCGACTGGCAAGGCAAGAAGTGGTGGATGGAAAAATAAAGAGGGGGGGGGGGGGGGGGGGGGGTGACCGGCCCGGCGTCTGGCACCTTCACCCCTTCCAGGTGGTTCTGAAAGTGGGCGTGTAGAAAGCAGAACAATGACACAAACATCTACAGGCATTCACGTCCAACGGTACAGAGGTGCACGATCCAGTCGGTGACACCCGCAAATGCAGCTGATTTCAGACAGACGAGGTCTTCAGGCTCGTTTGTAGATGGATGAGCTCAGAGTGATTCTCTTGAGTCAATACTGGAGTTAGAGTTTAACGACTCACACACACATGCACACACACACACACAATGGACGTTCCTCCCTCCTCCCGCAGCTTTTTGTCCTGTCTCTGACCACACCAGTGCGTGTGTGTGTGTGTGTGTGTGTGTGTGTAGATTGGGGGGGATTCCAGATGCCAGCAGCCACGTTCTGGAGCGCGTGGTGCAAGCAGAGTTAGTTACACTGAGAAGCAAAGCTTTGCAACAAAACAGCAAATTGGATGTGGTTGAGACTCCTGGATGAGTGTTAGAAATGAAAATAGATGCTAAACGCTGTGTCTATAAATGATGAATTTCTCCTATTGTTGCTTGAAATCGCAGGTGTTTGTTGTTTGTTTCTACTAGGGTTTGGAAATTGAGACGCGTTTCCCAATTGTGTCTCTTTTTCAGATTCAGGTGCGGTTTGGCTCTGTCTCGGACGCTGTGTGTGACGTGTGAGGAGCGTGGTGGTTTTCTCCGAGGCTGCTTGCCCTGTCATTCCTCAGCCAGCCTCGCGAGTTTAGGAATCTGCAATTAAAAAAAAAAAAGAAAATACAAACACACAAAACAAATGACAAAAAGCAAAGTTAGATGGGTTTAAAAACTCTGATGAAAGTACAGAAACCCAGTTCTCAATGAGACAGATAAAACGATGAGGTCAGCAGAAAGCTGTCGGCTTTTGTGTGTGTGAAAAGCCTCCATTGTCTACAGCACTGATCTGATTCCACGTAATGTACGTAAAATGCTTTTCTCTTCCGAATGCACAATATGCGCACCTACGAATCCTCGCCGGACGGCAGAGTGTGTTAAGTTAAACGCAGGCTCATGCATGACTGATGTAAGAGCTGCAGGAAGCTGACCAGACTGTGAAGGACACAGACACCATGCTTTTAGTAAATGCACCCCTGGAGGAGGTGCAGCTCAGAGACCCATGCAGGAAACCACAAAGCTAAGTCAAGACCAGCTTCATTTGTCCTACCAGACATCTTTACTGCCTTAGCGCTGGTCTGAGAACAGCCGAAACTTATTAAAAGGTTCAAAAAAACAGCAGGAGATAACAATTAGTCACTAATGCGATTATTGAATAAATTTAACCCAAATCAAGGATCGCTCTTACAACTTGATCTTATGTTTCAACAGCACTATGATCAACTTACAGCATGCAACACTTGAGCGGGTGCAATAATATTTTCTATTGTTTAACCTACAAAAATATCTTTTCATATTTATTCACAATTTACAGCATGTTTAAATTACATTTGCACGATTGCACATGGAGCATGCTTTCCTTTGAGGAGCAGGAGGTGGACCGAATCAACCAGAACCGCGCCGTGATGGTTCTGCCCGACCGCCGTGATCGGCGTGTGATTAAAAGCGCGGTGAGTTGGAGGTGATACTGCAACGCTTACAAGCAAAACACAAATCAAGTACTGTGTGTTTGAAATGTACAGGAGACTGGTGATTTGCCCTGTTATGCTTTGAGAGGAGGTGGCTTCTTTAAACAACCACTAGGTGGCACTGCAGTGAGTGAGCGATGAGGAACTACAAGCTTCTAGCAAACAACATGTGGCCCAGCTGTGTTTTGCACAGAGCTCACAAACAGTGCAAAGTGACAAACGCCCACACAACTGTCACAACTGTCATGAGGCACAATGGACAAATCTGACAGGTCCTTCCCTCCGCAGGAGACATGAGGAGTGTGTGGGAGAATTTATCTTATCTCTATAACCTCCCCGACGTGTTTATGAGTGTTCATGAGTGGAAACGCACGGGCTCACGGTAACAAAACGCACTTGCTTGCTGATTTAGATGTATGTCATAGCACCTTTGGCATTAGTTTCCAAAAAGACCTCGACGTAGGATGTGGGGACGTATCCCTCCTCCTCCTCGTTCCTGCGAACCCGCGTCCAGCCGTCGCCTTTGTCTTCCTCTATCACGTACAGCAGCTCCCCCTCCACCAAGGAGATGGTGCCCTCGTTCTGACCTGCGGAATGGAGAGAAGAAGAGCGTGAGGAGGCCTCCTCCGAAGCGTGGCTGCGTGCGGGTTGCTTTGCTGCTACCTTCGAAGGGGTACAAGGCTTTGCAGGTGCCGATGGTGGGCAGGGTGTCGTCGTCGAACTCGTCGTCGAAGTCCGGCGTGATGGAGTGGGGGGCGGGGGCGGGGGCGGGGGCGGGGTTGGGGGCGGGGTTGACTTTGACCTGAGTCTCTGAGTTCTGCTCCTCCGTGTAGCTGCCGTCCGGGCTGCTCAAGGGCCAACACACACACAGAGTAAATACACCGTGAAAACGTAGTCCACCGTGGGAGGGCGGCTCCTGGGCTGCTGTTCGTCCGAGTGTACCATACCTCTCCCTGTCCTGCGCGCAGTTGTTGCTCACTGTCGTGCTGTTCTGAGTCTCGTAGATTCCACTCCTGCGGTGCGAGTCGCTCTTGGACGGCATCCTCTCCTCCACCTCCGCTAACCAGCCCTGAAAAGCAATGCAGTCGTTACGCACGTGCGGGTCTCGTCGCACTTCAAGCCCCGAGGCTTCTCCGTTTCACAGTAAATCTAGGCCATTGTTGTCCACGCGGCCAGGCCCTGCAGCTGCATCACGTCTTCTCCTAATATGGGCCAGCGTCAGGCTTCTTTGGAGCGACTCCAGCTGGAGCAGTGAGCCCCAACGCCTCATTATTTACTGTCCGAGACAAACCAAACACTGCAGCCTTGGAAAAAATAACGCTGGGCTCTCAAATTCGAGCTAACCTCGAATTTCTGCACTTCAAACTGGAGCTTCTCGATGTTCTGGCCTATTTCTGTTAGCCGGGGGTCCACGCTGGCCGGGTCTCCCATCTGAGGGTTCTTCACGTACACGTCTTTCATCTTAGTCAAAGCATCCCTGCAGGGGATCAAATTATTAGTGTTTTATTAGAAAACGGTGCACGCACAAATACCGCTCCTCGTGAATGGAAGACAGAACCTCATAATAATACCTCTGGTCCATTTCTTTTTGAATGTCTTTGTTTAATTCGTCTATCTTGCCCTGCAGCTTCTTTCTCCTCTGCTCTGGCGGCAGGTGGCTGAAGTCCTCTGGTCCAGAACCCTGACAGTGCAAAAGAGGAGACGAGAGGGCGAAGACGGAAAGAAGCAAAGATGAAAAACAGTAACTTTCACATTGTTTTGTGTGCTGTGTGGCTGTTTTCACGTTTCTCTGGCTATGTGCAGCAGTGTGAACCCTGACTCATGGGTGGATGGATGACAGCCCCACAAATGGAGCTCGTCTTGTGTTTTAAGTACATGATTTAGCTTGAAGGAGCGACTGCAGCCACATTAACGCAGAGCTGGTCTGTGTACAGGCTTGAGGCCTTTCACCTAATAAGCCGCTGGTTATATTAAGACCAGAATGTTTCCAGTGCTTAACTGGGTTAAACTCCATGCAGGCATGTCAGTATCAGCATCTTCGTGCTGTCTTTATTCAGCGCTCACACTCATTTTTATCAACTAAAACTAAATCTTGCACGGACTGAATAGTTCGAAGGTGGCGTCACAGTCACGGACTTGGGGCCAGGATTCGCTGCACATAAGCCACGTCAAACAGCGACAACCCCCACCCACCCCCATGCATCAGCATGCAACACTTACCAGGCATGCAACACAGCGACCTGTCCACCGCTATCCGGCATCATGCTACGATCTCATCACACATGCATCATGTATTAATTCTAGGTTTCCTCTATGGACCCTGAGTTAAATGCTAAAAGTCTACATGATTAACTTTAATCAAACAAACTAAAACTACTTGCAGGCATTGGCTAGAGTGTTCTTTGATGTTTGACCCATAGGTTATATTAGGTAAATATTAATCTCTTTGAAGGGAATCTGGCATAAATCTCCTCAGATAAAAACTAAATACAACTGAAAATATGTACATTTTTTTTCAAATGTCGGTCCATTTCTTCACAGCTTCAAGTGAATTGCTTTGAAAGCTTAATCAACAGCAGATCACAATGCACCCTACTGTACAGATGACATGAAACGCATGCAGTGTAAGGATGTGAGTGAGTGTCTATACCTGGGATTAGATTAGTATGTTACCAGGACATAGAATTTGTCGAGACAACAGGGACTACCAGACTACGAGACGGACGAGTAACACATAGAGTAAATATGATCACCTCAATGAGATTCCGGACTTGGGAATTGAGTGTGATCTGCACCACAGAGACCACAGACACAGTTTGGGAGAGACGCCACGACAACACAACCACAACATAAAACAACAAAACAACATTGAAATGAGACAACGACATGATTGCGGTCCATCGTTGTGCCACAGCAAAAACTGAAATTATTCACTTGGAAAACGGGAGGAGGTGGCGGTTCACAGAACATTAATGACAGCGTGTTACTGGGAGGACGTGACATGCGTGCTATGGGTCATGCCGCTACAGTGCGGTTACGCGGTCATGCTTACCAGCTTCAGAGAAAGCTTCATGGGGAGCGGGAGGAAAAAGAGACACACAGAAGTCAACATCAGTAGAAAATCAGGCATTTGTTTCATCTTCCTTGAATCAAACAAACTGTACATGTGTTCTATGGTTGAAGCTTTCCTTTGCCAAATTTCACCGTTGAGGAAAAGAGCGTACACTGAAGCGTTTTGGCTTTCTGTGCAGGCGGTGTCCAAGAAAAAGCCCCCGCTCTTTCCTAACGTGGTGAAGTTTAGCACGTCAAACATGATGGATTAATGCGAAAATGGGAACGAGGTCGGGAAAAAGTAACCCACACCCCGCACAAGCGTGAAGTAAAGGATGAAAAGAACAAATGGAGAGGAAGAAGTAGAGGGGGAGCGGCTGCAGCAGGGACAGATGTGTCCTTTACTTCTTGACCGCGCTCTGCTGCTGCGACAGCAACTAGAATGTGACAGCAGAGGGCGCCAAAAGCACGTGTGACAAACCAGGTGCTGTACGTTGGACATGGAGGCAGATACTGTGCACACAACGCAAGCTGGCAGGACGCCTTAAAACTTCAGCTATTAAAACCCTTATCCTAGACGAAACACTATGCCTTTAAATTAAAGCAGCAGAAAAAATGTAGCCAAGGGAACAAAAAGGTAGATGGAGTAAAAAGAGCAAAATAAATGCTTGTAACTGTGTTTATTTGGATTATTTGCTCAGCGATTCTTCAAAGGAAGTGGTTAAGTGTTGAATGCAAAGCACAGCGCACAGAGTAGATGACCTATAATCCAGTTAGAGGCTCGCAGGCTGGTGCACAAAGGAGCTCTCCTCATTTTGGCCCACTAATCGAGTCATCCACCTGTAATGGTCCGTTACCGTCTTCGCTAAGACGCCCTGGGAGCCTCAGCGCCGCTAAAGGATGCTTGGATTTCCTACGTGTGAAGCTTCACTTACAAATTGTCTTTCCGTGAGCAAATGAAGATGCTTCATAAGCCACTGGACGCAGTGGAAGCACATAATCTGAAGCAGTCAGTCGTCGGGAAGCTGCATTTGCATGTTGGCTTCAAACCACCCAGACAGACACAGATATACAGGTATAGTGTGATCCTCATAGACAGACAATGCAACGCCAGCACAAGGAAAGCGCTGGAGGGGTTAATTCTGGGTAGTGTGTGCCGAGCCACGGTCCAAAGTGTGACGAGCGGGTCATTGCTGGGTGGGATGAAGGGCCCCCTCCTCCTCCTCCTCACCCTCAGCACCGCACATCCCTCAGTGCTTGTTACACTTTGTGAATTGACCCCTAGTGGATGGCCGGCTCGGCCAGGAAGCCCCCACAGCTGCAGGACACGGCCGCATAACAAAAACGAACAGTGGAAGCAGGTGCCAGACATGCGGCCATTTGTCCCATTTCTACGGGTTTCAGTCACATGATCCACACGGAGCCAGGCGCACACAAAAGCCTCCTCTGTGGGGGAGATTTTGCCTCATCACTTACGACAAGCACTCCCCTCATAGAGGCTGGATGTCACACAGAAAAATGACCATTAAAGCTACTGCCCGTCGCCTACACGACTCGTACTCATCACAGACAAAACGCACATCATCTCCGTTCGCTCACGTCGCCGGACGCCACATCTGCACACGCCCACAGAAGCACACGCACCGGCCGCTGGTACTCACTGGCGCCCGTCACACACACTTACAACATATTGCCTGGCCTCGAAAGCATATGTGGGTCGGCCCAGAGTCCTCTTCATTAGCTCTTTGTGACAAATGAGCGAGCGCGGCGACTGTTGCTGCAGTGGTCGTCAGAGAGGACACAGCGTCGTCAATGAGAGCTCAGAAAAACAGCACTGATGTCTTAAAGCTCTTATAATGCATACGCTCCTTACCGGACTCCTTAAATACATACACCTTCTCTATTTCCTCCCAAGCAACACACATACTGTACACACACGCACACACACAAAGACTGTGGATGGATTACACAGCTGGTTGGCACCACATACTGGTTCTCCTGCAGGGATAGACCTCCCTCAACTGTGCAGGACGACACAGCACCTCACTCTCCTGCGACTAACATCCTAATCCCTAATGACACAAGTTCTCCCTGCAGGTGCTAGGACCAAAAAAATACAGTACAGCTGAATATAAGTAAATCTTATTAATATACTAATAGTGATCATCAGTACCAGCTAAGCCTTTGCTCCTCTGCTTCATGACTAAGACTCTTTTGAGAGAAGATGAGCCTTTTAAAGGCTTCGTAGGTCCTGGTATTAGCTGGAGTACTTTCTGTTGTAGTTTCTGCGTAGAATATATAATGTATTTATATAAACAACGTAATTATACGGTAAAATGTACCACATCTAAAAACATACAAACACATACAGGTGACTGCCATGAGACATGAAAAGGAGTGCGAATTCATTAAACACATTGTGATTCTGTTTGAAAATGAGAACAAGTTTAATTCACCGCTGGGATTTGTGACCTAGTTTCTAACCTCTAAACCTTCATTTAACCCTATATTTGTGTGGCAATGTCAAAATTTAATCTCTTCAATCTTTATAGCGGGCTAAGGGCAAATGCATCTGATTTAACACAGGTTTTCTCTGCTCTGCTTCAGAGCTGTTGCAGCACTTCCGCTTTGAGAAATGTGCACTTCCTGCCTGGAGTTAGAAAAAAAAAACCCTTCACACTTCCCTTTTTACATCTGACCTTCACTCGTTTCCTCTAACATAATCTCACACGCCGCACTGTACCGCGTATTGTTCTTTGGCCTTTTTAGACGTCGTGTTAGCACCAATTCATGCCTGTGTTTTTACTCGGAGCGAGGGCTGCCCTTTCAAAAATACCAGAATCGACTAAGCCTATTTGTGTGCGGCCCGGAAGGAACACGTGAGCTACCGCCCATTCCTGAGGTCAGGGAGGGATGAAGGTTGAAGTGCAGACGGGAAGGCGTGCTTTGACCTGCCCCGGCCTGTTGAGGCCTGACAGTGGCTAGATTTCAGAGCGGCAACTGGTGATGACACCCGCCAGGACTCTGGGCTGGTGCTGATAAGGCTTCTAAAATTACTCCCACCTCCCTCCACTCAGAGGGACTCTGGCCTGAAGCCCCGGGTTCATATTGTGATATAGAATCCTCTTCCTTACGTCTGGTTAATGTACCACATGCAATCTGCCCTCATCAGACTACAGGGGAGTGCAAACGGAGCAATTGCAGTCTCCATGCTGCTGCCGCCAAGAGCGCTGGGGTGCCACGCTAATTTCTGTCAACGGGAGAAGGGAGGGAGGGGTACAGTAGGTGAGAGGGACTCATTATGAGCACAGTTAATATGAAAGATGAAGGGACAGGATGGTGAGTCAGACAGTTACCATGGAGTCATAGTTACGCACTACACAAGCATGCTAGAGAGGCAGAAACCCCGAGCACTGTATGAGTTAATATACTACTTTAGTCATTTAAGCATTATGAGCCAAGATGCAGTTCTCAACATGTGAAAATGAAACTGTTATTTTTTAATCGAGGTGCCATCGTCTGTGCTCATTACTGGTAAATGTGATCAAGTTCTACTTCCTCTACTCATACAGTGCAGGGGGTGCAGAGCTCTGATACAGGTGTACACAAACACACACATGCACAAAGCTGGCTGGACACACACATACACACACTTACCCCTCGCCTCAGGCTCCGGAGGCAGTGCATTTTGGGTTTGGAGGTCATGAAGTCGTTGAGGCGGTGGGAGAGGGGCTCCTTGTGCTGCTTGGGAGACTGGGGGTCGTTGGGAACAGCAGAGGGTGAGGGCGGGGATGAGGCTGGGGGGGCAGGTGGGGGCTGGTGGGGGGACGTTAACAGGGACATAAGCTACCGGTAAGAGAGGGAGCCGTGACGGAGAGGAGGAGAAAAAAACATGGAAGAAGAAGAGAAGGGGGCGAGAAATCCAACGAAAAAACAAGACAAAGGAGGAAAAGGAGGAGGGAACACAAAACGAAATAAATAAGCCTCCAACAAATATTAAAAACAAACAGAACGCAAGAGACAACGGAACCAACATCAAACCTAGCGTATAAGTGGATTAAAAATGTCGAACACATAGAACATAAAAAAGAAGAGGACGACCGGCGTTTGCGGGGAATGTAAGAACGGGTCGAAGCAAGCGGCTGCAACAAACCCAACAGCAAGGAGCTTCAGTCAAAGCGCATGCAAGCGTTGGTTTCCCATCTATTTGTTGCTCCCACCCTCCCCAAACACCCCCCACCCCCCAGGACATCAGCAGCTGAATTTGAGGTCCTCATCAGAGAAATCTGACCCAAGATGTCAGACTGCGCGTTTCACTGACCAGTTCAGGGGTTAGAACAGGATACCACCACAGCACATGCAAATCTTCCATTACACATGAAAGAGAAGCCCATCATAATGTTGTACTTGCCTTGATTATGTATGTGAATGATCACTATAAATAACTCCCTCAAACTTGCTACAGGTAATGTAATCTATTGTTGTGTGTGAGGTGAAACACCAGTTTCCACAGCTACTTATACAGGAGTGGTGCTGGTGCTTCCCATCATCTGCACACACTCACTTCCAGGCTTTGTCTCCCACAGACACACACCCGTCTGCGGTACAGTAGGCTCTCATGCTCTGGTTTCACTTCAACACCAACAGCGCCACCAGCCCGTAAGTCAGCCAGAGAGGTCGGGACAAACCCACTGATTTACCGCTCGAAGGGGGGAAAAACAGCGGAGAGAGACGCGTTATTCCAGAACAAGTTAATATCTGCTACAGTAGGTGAGACCGTCCACGGGGCGAAGGTGGAAACGTGTTTAGTGTGTGTTAAAGTGAGGCTCCGGATCCCAGTGAGTGATTGCCAGGGAGGAGAAATCAGGTGGCAAAGAATAACAACAAAAGTGGCAGGAGTAACACAGAACTAGCAACTCATTCGTTGAACTTAAGAAAAAAAAATACCAAATAAAATTTCAGTGAGCTCTGTAACAAGGCAGAACCAATACAAGGTTATACAACCTGTAATGTGAGTGTGAAGTGACCCCAGTAGAGGGAAACTGTACTGTACTGTATGTTGCGACCATTTGCTACTGTAAGTATGAACGGATGTGTTACCTTGTTCTTGTTCTTAATGAACGGCCACAGTTTGCCCTTGCTCTTGCCAGCAGGCCTCTCCTTGGCCTCTCTGGTGTTGGACAGGCTGGTTTCAGACGCCGTCCTCTTCATGGCCTGGCCGTAGTCCTCGAACTCCACATCCCCCGGGGGCTCGAACCCAGACTTATAGGACTCCACCACCTGCTGTGAATCCTAGCGTGCGACAGTTTTGGCAGCGGTCAGTCACAAGTTCATTCTTCATAGAGTTTCATACACTTGTTTTAAACACAAAGTGGCGACTAAAAGTGGGAGCGGGGGTCTCTCTGTTTGGATTGTCCACCTCACCAGCAGGTCTGGAGATAAGACGCAGCACAATAGTGGCCTGGTGAGTCTGTGTTTACAGTGGGCTCTGTCTGATAAGAGTTCATGAGTGTGTCATGAAAGATGGGGGAGAGCGTCTGTCGTTACTCGCTTTGTGGGCCGCGTTGGAAAAGAGGAAAAGAGCTAAATCTGTCAAACAGGGGTTATGACAAAGCACACAGGTTGGGGACACAGCCGGGCTCGTCAGCCACAGGAAAGCATAGATTAATCATGTAGGCTGCATATCTGCACTGATAAGGCCGGAAGGTCTGGCTGCAGTTAGAATCGGGGGTCAAAGACGCTCACTACATGTATGGGAGAAGAATCAGAGACAAAGAGAAGGAAGAGACATGTGATACGTTATCCCCCCCCACTGTTGTTTACTGGAGCAGACAGTCACAGGCTGGAGTCATCTCCCTGGAGCTGGGCCACGCACACAAACATGCACACACACCCACACATACTACTACTTGGTCCCTAGGGAGAGTCTTGTTTTTGTCACATGTCAGAACGCGATATATCACAGCGAATCTGGCCTGTCGCGTTAGCATCCAAATAATAAATACTACCAAGTAACGCAGCAACTGCGAATCAACTCGGGGGAAGTTGTGTGTGAAAGTGTGTGACTGAAAACAGAGAGGCTCTTAGAAGGTTTGATCAACATGAGGCTGGGGAGAATAAGCATATTAGAGATCCCTGGATTACAGCTGCAGCTCAGAGCAGGACATTCCTTTGGAGCAGGGCCTGCATGGGGGATGAAGCATCACTCTGGCTGGTGTAGCTATGAGCTCACTGACAGGTAATAAAAGGGAGAACACACTCGAGCTGCCTGGATGGCATGTACTCGCTGAATAAGTCATGTGGAAATTAAGGGGGAATCCAGAGATTTAATACCGCTCCAACCCACAACAAGATTGAAAAGAAAATGCGTTTCGATATATGAATTTTTGTCCCTAAAATAGCTTTGCTCTTTTTTCCAGCCTGAATGAGTGTAGTAGTGGGTGAGTCCTGTGAAATGCCCCTTTAGGGGGGGACTGCTGTATTTCATGGGCGAGTGCTTGCGTTCATTCATCTTTCCTAGTATTAAAGGGAGGCCAGCACATAAATTGAATCATTTTGTTCAGACATAGAATCCTTCCTCAGCATTTCACTGTTCTCAGGTGGGCTGTTTTATTTTTAAAAGCCTCCTAAGAGTGCCAGTCAGCCACTATGCTTGTTGCCTAAATGTGAGATTGCGTGGAGCGACCGACACCCCAGATGAGTAACTGACATGGGCGTGTGTGTGTGTGTGTGTGTGCGCTCATACTGTGTCTCTTATCCTGTGTACTCACAGTCTTGGGGTCAATGGATTCAGCGCCTTTCGTCATGCCGTCTAAACATTTCCCCACAATGGGCAGCACTTGGCGATCTACGTCTGCAAAGGTCTTCATGCACACTCCGACCCTCTCGATTCTTCTCTCCTCCATGTCTTGAAGTTTCTGCGTTTAAAAAAACAGGCATTTTTCACACAGCGTCTCATTACAGACATGAGTGGGCAGGGTTCGCTTTGAATGTGACACACTGTTGGAATTTAACAGTCACAGGAGTAAGAAGGGTTTTTTTCCTACTGAATATCAAAGATGTGATACCCATCTGGTGAATCTGTTACATACTTTCCATTTTTCAAATGCTTCAAAGCATTACTGACTGAAGCCTGTTAAAATGTAACACACAAAATAATTCATACACCATGAATGCAAAATGATGACTTATAATGAACGCAAGGTTACGTGTGCTGTTGTATTCACCTGGAATATGCTGGGTATGACTGTGTAGTAATGTTCATTCTGTTCCTGGTTGAACTTCTGCAGGTAGGCGGAGTAGTCGCCCTTGCTGTCAGAAGCCATCTGGTGCCGCACCTGAGCTTGCTGTCGTGCCTGAGAGGAAGGAAACACAAAGATGCACATCACAGACGCGCTCCCTTCAATGAACCTCAGTGTCCCTGATTAACGCAGACATAAGGGTCACGCACACACTTAACCAGGGCATAGTGTGCGCTACATAGGCTGACACATTTGTGCATATGTGTGTGCATGCATGCACATGTACAGTAGAGACATAAACACACAGCTTGTCGACGCATGGTCACAGGTGCGAGTCTAAGTCGAGCAGCAGCAGCAGCAGCTTTCGGTGGTGCACCAGACGTAGGCCAGCACAAACACATAAAAAGGGACAACAATCAATGCACTGGGTGCACAACGAGGGATTTGGATTGCCCGCCCAGTCTGGCCTCTCGCGACTGTCAGTAATGTTGATTATTTTAAGCTAGATCAGTCTCGGGCAGGCAGTCACAAACACAGCAGGAGCAGCCTATTACGGTTCCTCAGCAAACAGATGGACATGAGATTATCTCAGCTATGCAGCATGTGTGTGTATCTATGTAGCTAAGTAGGCGCATGAGTTTCCCGTTTCATTCAGATCTGAGCCCTTTACACACATAGAGCTTTTTCAATAAGCCTTATATATGTTGAATGCAGAACAGAAAAAAGTGGACGTATACAGCAACTGTGTGATGCAGTAGTGAGAACACAACTCTCCTGGGAACATTTAAAGGACTTCATCCAGTTTCCACACACACACACACACACACACACACACACACACACACACACACACACACACACACACACACACACACCAATCAGAAGGTAGAGCTCAGCCTCACACACATAAGCAATAGATGACAAAATGGCAGAAAAGGTGGACTTTGGAGCCGAAAGCCTCGTCAGACGCAGACAGAATATTGCCAGCACGTCAGGGACGACGATACCCACACAGAAAATGAGCTAGAATAAAAAAGCACCTGTGAAAGTCCAGCTATCTAACATCTACATGAAACCTCCGTGAGCATGCATTATGTGTGTGCTGCAGAAATGCAAAGTGTGCTCAAATGTATTGAGTAAACAATGTCGCCATGGCAACCTGGAAACCTCAAAACGAGCTGCTGTGCCTGCAGCCACATCACATCCTGTTGTCATTTTCTGGAAATTACCGGCTTTGCTGCTATTCAAACCGTTGTGTGGTGCGTTTAGTTTACATCTATATGTAGATTTGACTGTCCAGCTGTAAAATATCACATAAATAGGCAGGACAAAGAAAAATGGCAACGAGGAACAGAAAGCTTGTGCCTTGTACTAACATATAACAACGTATTAACACCTTTCATTGAATGTTCCTACATCACAGGAAAAGGTGCTGATACAAGCCACTGATCACGTTCACACAGGACACGGCAGGTTCACAGTGACCTTGCTGAGGCCACGTATCAGACTCTACAGGAGAGTGTGTATCGCAATACAAGTGAAGACAGTGTGTGTTCCCACAGATACAACAGGCTCTCTGTTCCCTGAACCTACCTTGTGGGAACTTCGCTTCAAGGCATGGCATAAAATACACACACACACACAAACAAGAAAAGGTACGTTAGCTGTTTCCAGCTCAACAAAATGCAGATGCACTTCCTGGACCACCAGGTCAGTCCAAAGGAGGAAGTGGGTGTCAGGCTGAACAAGCACTAAACCACTAAAATACCAGTAATGTAAGAGTTGGACATATGATTATTTTTCTCCACAGCGATCGGAGAGTGAGCGTGTGTGAAAGGGGGGCTTTGTGGATATCTGGGCTGTGAATCCAAACCCCAAATTGAGGGATATACTTGCCAGAGGAGGACAGAGAACAGTTAGAGGTTTGCTACAGCTGCACAGAAAACCACAGCACCTCAGCTCAGCAAACAGCGACTCGCTTTGCATTAGAGGGAGACATCATTTCAGAGGCTGCTGCTCCTGCTTAACTTGTCGCAATGCATTTGAGTCAAGTACAGTAACAGTCAGTGACTGCCTGAGCGGTGACAAGTGACATTGTTGACAAAGTTCACGCTTAGTGATGTCGGTTTCAACCACCGCATTTATTAAACACCATATGCAAACACATCAGTGCAGCCATGTCTAAATATATGCTTGTGAGACATCAACTGCAGATAAAGGAAAAAAACTAAATAATAGTTGAAAGAAATAATCAAACACTCTTTTTGAAAAAACAAACTTTTTTTCCGAATCCCATTTTGTTTAGAATTAGGTTCAATACCTCCCTAAATTAAAGCTACTGTACTTCCAAAATCTCGACAAAACAGTAGGTGGGTGCAAAGTTAGATTGATTACGCCAAACCACCAGAATAGTGAAAGTGGCAGCGAACACATCCAGCATACTGACGATCTTCACGCCAGCAGTGATCCTAATTGAATAAGAGATCATCTTGTTCTCCTATTCTATATCTTTAAAAGGAGGATTATTTCACTTCCTCCTGCAGAACTCTGTCTAATGCATGGCTATCTTATGCTTCAATAAATGGAACAACTGTAATCAGACACAACGCGGCTCTTGTTCCAAGACTTTTTTTTCTCAAGCTGCTGTGCAGGGCCCGTCCAGTTGGGCTCCATGTTAACGTGAGCCCATTGTGGCTCCTCGGCTGTACGTCCACGGAGCAGAAAGGCTTTTTATTTCGGCCTTTATTTGCATAATAATTGGCGCTGAACTGTGTCAACTCTGTGAGTCTGAGCTCTGCTCCAACAGCTCATGAAGCAACAGGAGCACGCGCTGCTGACCCATTATGCCTTGCGGGCGTGGGACCCATGTGGGTTAAAGGCTGTGATTTTGAGGGCTCGTTTCATTGGATATGACAACAGGAAATGACATCAGCTGCCGGCCCAGGGGGCTCTGGGCTGCAATTCCTGAGAATCGGATGATGGCTGCATGTGATTGTGATGTCATTCAGGCCGCTTAGTCATACCAAAATTAGATTGATCAATAAAAAAATAAAAACTTGCATTGACTGTTTGTAATTCACTACACATATAAACACAACTAAGCACTGAACCTGTGTAACTGAGGCCCATCAGAACCATAGTGATTGTGGCTGCTGTGCAGCGATAATGAGAACTCCGCTTTGTTCAGCAGCAGCAGCTCACTGTGCTGCTAAGACAATGCCAGCCTTTACACACAGTCCCCGGCATGCTAAACAGTTATCACTCAATCTGTGCTGTCCTTTGAGCTCAGTGAAAAGGGGAGTCAGGTGTGAGAACACATGAGGGAGGAAAAAAAAAGGGAAGTTGTGTAGGGAGCGTGGGGAAAACCAGGCACTCGTGAGGGAAGCTACGCTTTAGAACCCGGTGGCGGCTGCACAGGAGAGGGATGATACTGTACATACCTTTTCCACGTCAGCCTTAGTCACGTTAATGTCAGCATCCATCTTCTCAAAGTATTGCTGTGCTCTGTCGGCCTCTTTGCAGTCCCTCTCAAATTTTCTTTTACACTAAAAACAGACAAAAAATCCAAATTTGACACGATCACAGACATCGAGTCGGTCATTTCCTGCCAAGAGCTGCAGCCAATACTGTATACAAGTTGACCTTTTAATAAGCTTAATAATGGACGTCATGAAATGTATATACGTCACATACATTTAAAGCCCAGCATTGTGTACAACAAGGTCATTTTATGTGACTGAAACAGCGATGGGGGCTGTCAAAGTCTGCAGGCTGCAGATTAAACAAATGTTCATAGTGGTCATTTGTGTTCAGAAAAACAAACCATTCATCCAAAGCTCTTCTGACCCCTCTAACCGAACAATTAGTGTTTGTTAGGCGAGCATGCACTCTGAACTATGCCTATCTGCCTGCCACACAATGGGATCATTGAACACACACAGACGAAGCAGGACAGGGCAGTTATGAATGTCTCTCACGGAAAAAGGAGCTGAGCAAAGCTTAGTGTTTGGTGCAAAATATCTGTCCTCACAGACAAATGAAACAGACACTAGTGAACCTGCTTTTATCTAGTTTATATGTGAAATGTAATCTAAAAATGTAAATTATAACCTTTTTTGGTACTGCATTTTTTTGGAAAACTTACAGATTCCAGCTGTTTCCACGAGCTCTCGATGTGCTGCTGTGCTTTACGGCCATCATGGAAGTGCTGTCAAGAGAAACGCCAAAATAATTAGTAATTATTATCATACTATTAATAAACCTAAAGGATTTTTTAAGAGGGTGAAACCGACCTTGACATAGTAGAACTAGGGAATCAGGCTAGGCTATACCATTAACCAGTACAAAAACTACTGTACACTTGCAAGCAAATACTAATATTACCTCAGAAAGTAGGACATCCCCTAATAGGTTTGATCCCTGCATACAAAATTATGACCATATAACCTAGTGACTCTGGAGCTTTGTACAAGCCTGAGCAGATGTGTACATGTCAACTTGATTAAAGAGCAAACCAGGTGCCCTAGAGTCTAACTGTGGTATAATTTACAACTCTAATAAACCCACGTTCCAGGTTATTGTATATAAACCAGCTTTACACTAAGCAGAGATTCCAATAAAATAAAAAAGGGTCAAACAGATTTCAGATCAAGTAACAGTGGCCACCGGGGGACCAATAACAGCGTGGTAATGCCAAACAGATGCTGTTTTTACGAAGCTGCAAAGTCACATGTTGTGAACAGAGAACACGGCCGAGGGCAAGGTTCTGTTTTTAAAATAGAAAAAAGTCATACAAACATTCAAGCCTTGATGATTTCATACGGTCAGTAGAAATCTGAGGACCTCTTTACAAAGGGAGATCTAAACAGAGATGGTAACACACTGCTTTGCATCAGTAAAATATGAATGGAGATTTTGGTATTCACTGACTTTTATGTTCTTACAATACGACTTACAACTCATTGTGGTTTGAGGAACTGCACGATAAACAACCTGGGAGATCTTTTACTAGAGACTGCAATGACGCTGACATGATAAAATTAGAAGGGCTGATTAGCATGATTAGCATAAACACTGCTCACAATAGTAATGTGGTCAGATAGAAAAATGGAAGGCTGTAAGAAGCCAGTTCTTTGTAATATGGGGGGAAATGGAGGTTGTGACTATGCCAAGTGGCAAATCCAGGGGGCAGCTGCTCATCGAAACTCCCATGGCACATATGCTGTGTTTTTGTGAAAGACTTTTTAACCCAATCTCGCTCCAGGAGACCACGGGACTTCGCCTGGAGGCAGAGCACATCTCACTGTGTGGACCGCAGCCAGAAAGCACAGAGCAACAAGTCTAAACCAGTGTTTTTTTTAACTCCCAATGCCTCAGTTGCAGGTCGACATGTTAATCTGCTAAAGAATCCACAAAGACTCAAATTAAAATGAATATAACGCAGGGACTATGAATGAGGTGTCCCTGGTTACGCAGCCTGCAGAATCCCCACTCCGTATCTGAGCTGAATATTGATGATGCTATTCAACAAACCCGGACCGTTATAAAGAACAGAAAGCTGCCGGTTTCATTCCGCCGGAATTTCTGTGAACACGAGGAAGTTCAGTACTCCGAACTAAGTCAAAGTCCCAAACAAGAGAGATGTGAAATTAAGCTGCAGGACACCTGGAGGTTAAGCACACCTACGTACTGGAGCATCACACACACACAAGCAGTCGGTCAGAACGTAACACAGTTTACCTCAGGTAGTCGCACTTCTCATTTCCCAAAGAGGGAAGCTGCGTAAAACAGGGAAGTGCTCCAGTGTTTTAGAGGAAGTACTTGACCTCTACCAAAGAACGGGAGCCTCTTAAGCCCTGTCCAACCAATCTACAGTGTAATCACGCTTTTGTTGTCACTCTGATGTTCAGATTCCTTTTTAAAAAACTACACTCTACATTTTAACTAAACATTGCTTTACTAAATAATGATGAGATGAACTGAAGGTACCATGAAGCTTTTCTCATTGCCCAGCAACAGCGTGCTGAGATTCTTGCAGCCAAATATTTGGCACCATAACAACATTTCTGAAAAACAGCCAGTATCTGATGCTGCCTGCATCAGCAAACCCTCCATCACTGAGAAGATAAACAAAGTGACACTCCTCCCCAAGCACCGCGATCACATTAAAAAATCCCGTCTGAGGTTGAAGAGCGAAGGCTGTCGGCTGGGATCCAGGTGTACATGCAAAGCTGCGGCCATTTACACAGGTGTTCATCGACCTTCGCAAGCTGTGAACACGTCCTGTCGCTCCTCTTCGCGTCCCGCTCAGTAACAGCATGCGCCCGGTGGGGCACTTCAACAGGTCAGCGACCTGAAGCTGCTGCTCTCGGTTACAGGACCAGGCTGGATCTGACGTGCCAACACATTCTTGACCAAACTTGGTCGAAGCACAACTACTCCGAATAAATAACTGTAATAAAAGTGGAGCTGGAAAAACGCTATATTTTCCATCCAAATGTGTCTGATCACAGAGAGCAGATTTAATATTTACTTAATACCATGAAGCAGGCCTGGTTTATACACTATGACGACATCGTCCAACAAAGGAATTCCTCCTGCTAACATCCTGGTACAGCTCACACCATCTGACTCCCTCCAGCTACCATAATTAGAAAAGCAGAAACGTGGCATTGACGACGTAGTATTGGGAGAAATTAGGTTTCTCATTCTTTAAACGGACAGACGTGCTCTGATGAGGCGATGAGTGTGTGAATCACAAGCTCTTCACTTTTAACACAAAAACACACACAGCCACCAACTGACCTGTTAGTCATCTATTAACCTGACAGTTCCGTGCAGTTGTCAACACACAGATACTCATTATGTACTAGAAATATCCACAGGTCATACAACACCTAGAGCCATTAGAGGAGATTTAACCTCATGAAAATCCCATTTCTCAGGATGTTTAGGACCATTAGGCAGCAATCCAGACAGCGTGACACTGCAGAAGTTGTTCATATAGTCCATGCAGTGGCTATGGAAAGCCCCACTAATCAATTCTCGCTCTCAGCTTCCAACCTGTTTTTTCTACTCAATGTAAGAGGAGACACTTTGCTCTTGTGGTTGCATTTCTCGCCTCGGCCTCCTGGAGATGAACAAGGGGAGGATCCTCTGCCAAATTCACCTTAATGTTATATAGCACATTGTGAATTTCAGCTGACTTTTCAGTAAATGTAATTCTCATATTCCTTAAATTGAAAATGGTTTGTCTAGCTGGTTGAGCACAAGTGTAAGACGAATAGGTCTTCCCCAGTCCCTAAATAATATAATACAGTGTAGGTGCTTCACTGTGGAGAGCAAACACAGGTTTTGGAAGTCTTTCAGAGTGGTACAGGTTCTTCATAAGTCCTCATTAGAGAGAACACCTTAGCATCGGTGGGGATGCCAGTGTGCTGACTCAACACCTTATTGCGATCCCTCAGCACAATCGAAGTCCTGTGAGACTTAGGCTCCTCATCCCATCTTAACCTTGCATACGCCTAATCATTACTTATTATAATATTAGGCCATAAACACACTGGTCAATGAGATTATATCATGATACAGTGTCTATCCATGTCACTTCATTTAATTAACTTGAAAACTGGACTAAAAGACAATGGCCAGGAAGCAGAGCTGGAACTTATACTAAAATACTGTCATCTGCCATGGTTGGAGTGAAAGAGAAGGAAAAAACAGGCAAGAGATCATTACATAATATGTCCTGTTTAGATCTAATAAGCGCTATACTGTGCACGTAGGTTTGCATAAAAAATTATAACAAGATCCACTTATCCTTTAAGACAACATTCTTGGCTTTACCTCGTATGTTCCCCCGAGCAGAGCTTAGCAAGAGGTCCGCTCAGGGAAACAGCACGGAAGGGTGTGGAAAGTTACCAAAGAGCCCCACGTGAGAAACTAATGGGGCGTTTTTATTTTGTTCTCCTACTGCGTTTGTAGTCTGGATTCGGCCTTTTCAAAGAGTGGCCTACGATAAACCCAAGAGCCCCTGACCCCCCTCTAATCCTACTGTCTGGACGGACACAAATCAAACTAGCTGCAGCGCAGAGAAGTGCTGCTTAAAAATTAATGCATGAAACCAGAGCAAAGACGAGTCACAGGGCACGACTTAGGATTTTAAAAACACTATCTGTTAAGGGAAACCATGAAAAACTTTCTGATTAAAAAGCTCAATTTAGATGTTTTTTGCAGCTTCTTTAACAAATGCATGTATGTTGAAAGTGAAACTGTGAAAAATGAGGCTTAATGAGGAGGCTCTTCAACTCCTCGATATGACTGAGAAACAGTTTGTTGAGCGCCTTTAAATGAAACAATCCTCTGTTCATCAAATACATTGTGAGCTATGGAGTCATGCTGTGCTGGGAAACCACCCCCCGCTTCATCAACTATAGAGAAACTGTTGTGAGACTCACATGACAGTTTATTCAAAATACCAGCGGAAAGATATATAATGGAAAAAGTGATAAAACATCACTAGCAAAGTCTGTTAAGAAGACGCTAAAGGAGAGACAACGGTCATCGATGATGTAACCTTCACTATCCCAATACTCTTGTCACCTGTTCTACAAATAGGCATGTCTAAAAGTACTGTGCCTTTGAGCACGGGGCTTTGGGGTTCTTGCACGTTCATGACACAGAGTCCACAGTGCTGCCATTCCAGCTGGGTAGCTGCTCCCCAGACAACTCTACAGATTTAATGGGGACCGCGCTGTTATCTGTGAATCATGTGCTACGGGGTCTAACCGCTCATCCCAATTACACTGTAATGGAGAGACATAAAGTCAGCAGAATCGCACCAATCATTAGTAGGCTTTAAAGAAGACAAATAAGGATGTAATGATACAGAGATGATGACTTCCATAAAAAGGATTCAGTCACATTCTGCGCTTCTGCTGAGCCTTTGGGTGTATCTATATTTACTCAGCAGTGACCTTGTACGCCAGCGTGCATGTTTTCCTTTAAAGAGCCCATATCCTACCATCTATAAAACATACTAAATATATTATTGGATTGACAGAAGAAAATGTAACGTCGCCTCACCGTTTTCCTCTCAGTCTTGAGTTCCTGCAGGAAGCGCGTAAGTTCGGTGATGATTTGAGACGTCAGGTTCTCCGATATCAGCTCGTGTTGACCCGCGTAGTCATTTAGCTCGTTGAGTGTCGTCACGAAGGCTCGACAGACGGTGTACCTGATGGAAAACAGGAAGCGGTGTTGGAGGAGAAATGGTAGAGACAGAGGCATGTGAGGATCAATACAGCTTCAATATCCATCAGTGAAACAGCTTGGCTTGTAACAAAGACTGGAAAATGGATAAAACTGCCTGTAAAATACCTTTAAATGGTGCTAATTACCACATCATCTATTCTGTTCTGCCCAGAGGCAAGAAACATCAAAGCTCATATGTGCACTACAAATAATTTAGAATATGTTAATTTAAGGGTTGTACAGGTGCTTAAATTATATAATTCTAGTTTTGTTCTGAGCTGAGTTAGTTCTGGTTGTTTAACTCACTTGCTTTCCTCATCTTCTCGCGAGTTCTTCTTGGGTTGATATTTCTTTGATAAATTCCTGAAAGGACAAATAGTTGAGCATTGTCAGATATTTCTCAGTCTGCACACACACCATTCCCATTATATTTCCCTGACACTGCCCTTATGGACCTGCCAAAGGATCATCCAGTACAACGTTCAATCCAGCAGAGTGCTTTCTACTCCTTCAGGTCATAAATCACTGCCCCCAGGGGTATGCATGCAGAGCCAGTGACCAGGAACAAGCGTGCTTTTCTTACGCCACCGTTGCCCTTGCTTTGACACTGACCGCACGCTAGTGGCGCCAGATAAGAGCAGCATAAGTGAAAGAAAACGAGGATGTAGGATGAATGAAAATATGCCATTGTGTGAGCTGCCTGGAAATGAAGCCCATTATTATGGTTACAACAGTCTTTCGACACACGTCTTCCTCAACCTAGCAACTGTTATGTTGTTTGCCAGGCCACAGTACATGGTGTCACATTGTGTTTCGTCATGACAACACCCTCACCACCCAACTGGTACTCTGTCAGCAAAACACAATAACATGATGCATGCTGGTTTATGTACACATGAAAAGACTGACCCAAAATAGAGAAAATTAGGTAACACACCAGGGACTGGCAAAATGATTATTATTCTGTTATGTATTAACTGATAACAGTCCGCTCATAATGGCCACTTAGGCCTCTACATGACTTGTGCATGTTGTAATAGGAAATGCTTAATCGCTGTGGAAATGAATATTACGTGTTAAAAATAATCTACACATTTTGTGTCTGTGCTCCATCCAGCTCTCTGCCCACATCCCCCACGCCTCTCCTCATCTCCCTGGTGGCGCTTGCACTGTTGCTAGGCAGATCGACTGTATCCGTCTGTCTGTCTGTCTGTCTGTCTGCGTCTGCTCTGATCCTTCCCAGATGTTGTGTCATTGCATTTGCACTTTAAAAACATGTTTAAGGAACTGACGAAACTAGTTTAGCGACTCATTCTGACAGGGAGGATTATGTAGTGCGTTAACGTGCTGCTACAGTGGTTATGAATATGAAAGATGACTCTGTCTTACTGGAAACTCACTGGGAGATAATACCTCCTCATACTGGTTGATTAAATACCCTCAGACTCTATTTTAGCCTCACCCAATCCCTTTTGTGAGCAGGACTTTACTCCTGCTTGTTATGGATTATGCCAGACGGGAATTTGGGGGAGGAGGGGGAGGACAGAAAGCATTAAAATATTGCCCTGCATTGACTTGACTGGAGCACTGTGCATGTTTACACCAACGCGATAAGGAATAAGATTCTTCATGGATCAGTGCATGGCATGGTTGGTATGGGGCATAGATGGCAGTCAGAGAACCAGAGAACACAATCATGATTTATTGTATAAATTCCACGCCAGTGTTCTTGCAGTGACATGTTAAAATGTCAACTAAACCACTAAATGGCAGGGAGGGAAGAGACAACAGCACATACGAGACGAACGAGGACTAGATCAAGGATTCAATTAGTTTAGGTCATTAGCTCAAACAGCTTTGCGTTTTTTGGGTTGAGCAGACACGTCAGATTAAACTTTCATGAGCTAATTAAAAAAATTAATTCTTAGGTATGTCCAATACGCACCACAAGAAGCACACAGAACAACCTATTACTCATGTACTCCTCCTGTCTGTGTTTTTATTTTTATCTTCATCTGACAAGTGTACTAATATAGACAGACGTGTATGTGTGTGTTTGCTTTACAATATCTAATGCATAACTAGTCCGGTTTGACAGTGGAACTCTCTGTATATGCAGAGTGTCTGCAAACATCCGCACCATCTGTGGAGCCTGAAGTTCATGCAGAGTCTACCCCGGTCCTGTCAAACACACTGGAGACAGATGCTGGCTAATTCTATTATGGGGCATCTACATGTGTTGCAACGCACGTGCAAATCTGAGACTGCTTATGTGTTTTGGACGACAGTATTTGTTTAAAAAAAGGGCAGAAACTGTGCACGTGGACACATGCAAACTGAAGTGCTGCAGTAAATGAGACGGTGCAAGTGAGTGTAAATGCCTGTTCATATTTATGAGTGTGTGTTCAAGAGTGAACGTTCGGGAGTGTAGGGCTACGTGAGTAATGCATGTAAACACAGACAGCTAGTCCTATTATCTCAAGCTGATTTAATTCTCAGAATGAGGCGTGGGATGGTCTGCAGAGGACGTGTTACAGGCTGGTTGCTAGGTGAATCCTGGATTGGCATTGGCTGGTCCCTATGAACTGGGGGGCTGTGGTCAATACTGGGAGCATTAGCCATATTGCCTGGCCTCTTTAAAGACGAGGCTTATGGATTTGTGGGGTATATCCCACTCTGTCGGGAAGCACAAGGCCTTAGGACTTAGGTCATCTCAGTGCAGGGTTGCTCATGCTCCCATCGCTGCCTTTTTAAATCACGGACTACACCAAAACACTGTGTATGCAAGAGTGGGGGGAGGTGGAGGGGGGCGGGGCCAACACTTGTGGTTGGATGGGAGAAAAAAAAAAATCTGGGTCAGACCTGGGGTTGATAAAGCTGAAAACTACTAGTCTCTATGGAAACGCAAGCTCCACCCCCTCCCCCTACGCCCCGGCTTCCTCTCGCCTGAAGCAGAAGCCAGCACCTACAACGGGCAGCATGCACTCAGGAGAGAGTGAGCCGGAGGTAGACAGAGAGACTCTCACATGCAGAAAAAGAAAAGGATGGAGGGTGAAGAGACATCCTCTGTGGTCTGTTTATCTAGATCTGCACGCGCACAAAGCAACTCTGCTTCCCTGCAGACAAACAACAGTGCTGCTATGAAAATATTAGGGCTTTAAAATGTAGTAGTAACATATCAGCCGTAATGTTCAACTTGTCCTATTTCAGCTTTCCCTCTGGAGGGAAGTCAGGGGTCACGGCCGGCTACATAACCAGCTGGTAAGGATTCAGTCTCTTGTTTCAAGGACAATTAGGTAGGTCAAATCCTGCTTCAGAGGAAGCTTTCTTGGATAAAAAACAGTCCAGCAACCCAAACTACAGAGCTCAGACCAGCTCGTGTACTCACCTAATTTGTTTTGCATAGTTGATCTCGATCTCGGATCTCTCTTTTACAAATTTGGTGTACTTCTCCACAAACTCGATCCCCCACTGTGTATGCTTCTCCAAGTTGTCAAACTGATCCTGCAGAATAGAAGAAGGATTACATCAATTATAGCGAGTCAGACACAAGTAAGTCATCATTTTCAATTCGAGACATTAGGCATTTAAATGCATGAACACAAAAACCGTCATCTTAACCCTTGTTAAATGAAATATGATTCTGTACTAATGCGATCGAATGGCTT
The DNA here is from genome assembly GCF_900634795.4 of Betta splendens. NCBI lineage: Eukaryota > Metazoa > Chordata > Actinopteri > Anabantiformes > Osphronemidae > Betta > Betta splendens. The sequence continues at coordinate 8,543,294 of NC_040892.2, read as the reverse complement.
CCCAGCCTACGAATAGCAGGAACAATTTTAGCATTACCTTAAAGCAACAACCACCACAGAGATGAAGAATCTTTCAAAGTAAAAACAAAAACAGACGCTGCAGCCTGCACTGATAACCAGACGCAGCTGCTCACACTGAACGCATTATTTGTTACATGCTTATGACTTACGAGGAAAAACTGAGCCTCTAGTTGGCTGAGGTCATGTCTTGAAATTTATCAGTCGAGAGAAATATTTCATATTTCGTCCGAGGTATCAGTTAACGCAGACTCATGCCACGCTGTAGCTGACGTGAGCCGAGCGATCTGATGTTACGAGAGGAATGGTATCATTGCTGAGACGAACCAAACAAACAAAGCAACAACCTTGGTGTGGCTCCAGCAGACCCCCATCCTCTCCTCCACCATGTCTGGGGTGCCCCTGAGTCCAGTTATAGCAGCTTCTCTGGCATGTGAAGTGTCAGGATGATATGGTTCCTCTGATTATCAGCAAACTGAGCAAGGTGCTCTATGACCACATTAGCATTTGCGCACTAGAAGCTTTGTCATGAGTACATGCAGGAAGCGGTTGTGGTGAAGACGCAGACCTGCAGGTGAATGTGAGTGAGTTCATGACTAAACCGGTCGAACGTTAATTGTTTTACAGCTTCAGTGCAACTCACTTGCGTAGCTTTAATGACACCAATCTTAAGTTGCCATTCAAAATTTAGACCCTGAAGCACTCAAGCAAACAATAGTGCTCAGAGCCGAGAGGGGCAGTCTGCATTGTTTCTGGGAGTTTCAATCACTCATCAAGCCACTCAAGAGAAGCATGACGAGATAAAACAAACACTTAGAGGTTTTACTGACACAATGAGGAAACTCCTCAGCCTCACCATCACTGTGACCTTGTTTATGCTCCCAGTGGCTCTGCCTTCAGACACTGCCATTGTTATTCTCCTTTTTAGCCATGCATGTTTCGCTCTCAGATGTCAATCACAATAATTAAACCAGAATCTAATTTGAAACCCAAAAACCCAAACAATCTGCACACGTCCCCGCGCGCACACTAAACCCTCCTTTCGCTGACACACTCCTCCACAAACACACACACACACACACACATTACCCTCTTTTGCAGGGGCACCATGTTTCCTAGTGTGTCTCAGCTTGGAATGCGAATTCAAATCCAGAAAGTGTTCATCCAACTGGCTTCCTGTCTCCAAAACACCTCAACAAAAGGCTGGGTTTAGGCTGGAGAAGGCATCCACAGCACCATTTCCCAGGTATCCGAAACAAGAGCTAGTGGGAGTGCGCCTGGGTCGGGAACAATGTCCGCTGACCCCACTCCCCCAAAGAACAACAAAGAAACTGCACAGTTGCAGCAAGTGATTCCCGGTTGTCTGGAGGTAGCAGGAGTCCAGGGAGCGGGCGAGGAGCCGATGCAGCACTTCCTCCCTCCAACACACAAAGTGAATCTGGGGCCACGGCTGCCCACAGCATTCAGGCTTAATGCTCCATCAGGCGTAAGGTGGAATAAGTGGGATGGGAGAGGAGGACAGTGGGAGGGAGAGAGAGAGCAGAAAAACAGAGGGAGGGGTCTTAAAAGGAGCAGAAATGACAGAAGAGGCAGGATTACATGGGAGGGATTACATTTGGGGGGGGGGGGGGGGGGGGGGTATCTGAAGCTGCCCGCTTCATGAAAACAACAGCATAAAAGCTGTGGTAAACAATATGATGAGTCATTCTGAGCTCATGAATCTGCGTTAATATCCCGACAAGATAGAAGAAACAGCTGCTGGAGTAAAATGGAAAATTCCTCAACAAATCTATTTCCCAGAAACCAAAGGAAAATGCAGGAAGCAGAGTGAGACATATAAAAAAACAGCACATTACGTGAAACTGTGTCGGACACAGGGATGCACTTTGGTTGTTTGCTATTGTTTTTGTTTCCGTATAGCGTTTTATTTTGTAGATGCAGCTGCTTCTCTCAATAATTCAATAAACATTCCCAGGAAGTAGGAAAGGATGAGAAGTGTGTGCTATGTGCAAATTATACCATGCTTTCTGTCACAGTCAGCTGAAGACTTAACAAACATGGCTCCTGATATTGACTCCTACCATGTGCGGCCTCTGACATCTGACCTTCCTACAGGAGGGGACGAGAGGTGGGTCTCTTCAAGGTGAACCAGCTCTACTGTGCCTGTTATTGCAGGACACAATCCAAGACGCCGAGATGCACGGTCTATTGTAGGAGCATGTGAAGATAAATAAATCGAACTGTGTGGCTAAATATTTTTTGTTCTGCAGGCAACGGGAAACCAGTTCAAAGGGAGAACAAAGCCGAGCCTCGGTTGTCTGTGTGCAGTAAGAAAACAAAATCACACTTGGATAAGGATCAGCGTCCTGACCTCCAGCTCCTCCCAGGTGGTTGGGGATTAGGGTGCAGTTTAATGTATTAGACTTCCAGTTGAGCTAATGCACGGTACTTAACTACCATTCCAAATCAGAGCTCTTGATCTCGACTATATTGGTTCCTCATTGACCTGCATCGCTGCCTCACGGGGGGCGGGGCAACACAAGGACACGGGGGCCTGGAGCAGGGCAGGCAGATGTAGCCTCATGAATTCAGTGTCGTGGTTGTCTCTTTACATTTAATGACCTGACTTTTCCTCAAATGAAATACGTGTGTGTGATGGACCTGCTCCTCCAGCCTGATGAACAACTGAAACCTGAAGGATTGCAGCTTTGGTTTTGAAATTATTAGCCGGGATTAGTCTGATTAAGGAGTTGGGAAATTGTCCTGCCCTCACAATAGCAACGATGCATTCATTTGTTATTTTACATTCTTATATATTAACTTAACAATGACAGGTTGACGACATAATTTAATTAACTTAATTAATTAATTTCTTTAGCCCTTCAGGCTATTATCAGGACCTCTTTTATCAAAGGAGGAGATGAAGGCAGGATAATAGGATAATAGCTCAAGACCGACCCCTGGTTAAAGGTTGCTGAGAATAAAGACTGAACACAGAGAACAGAACAACTTTGAAACAAGGTTATTAGTGTGTTTTTTTAAACCACTTAACACTCTGAAACACTTCTCACAGCCTGAGCACCTCTGCAGTGGTTGGTTTGTGAAGATCAACACGTCTTTCATTGGTCTACGGGGAATGAACAGACGCATGCAAAAAACTGCCGACTAATATGTTAAAAAGATCTAGATGTGGGTTGTTCTTTGCACCTAAATAAAAACAACAACTAATATATTTATAATGAGTCAATTATTTTCATTTATAAAATAAATATTGGTTTAAATAATAATAATCCTTCGCTCTTAACTCAGTTTCAAGCTTACGCATCACGTTTGCTGAGAATGAAGTGTGGCCTCTGACAGGAAACCTGTTCAGACAAAGAAGCCCAGAGTAGGGGATAATCCACAGAGGCTGAGGAGACAGATGTTCTACTGCAGGAAGAACAAAAGGACAAGAGGTCTATAGCTGCTTTTGTCTTTTTGTTTAGTTTGTTTGACAGATGAGCAAAGACAGTGGGTTTGGGATGGGGATGTGTGGGCTAGAAACTCCTCAGTTCACTTCTATTAGTCGACTGCTTGCAGGCAGCAGTATCTATGATCCCATGTGCTGACCAGACTCACAGCCATGAATTGTTTTAGAGTGAAGAAGTGGCGTGTCATAAGCCCCGGTCTTTGCCTGTTCAGTCACATCTTGTCGCTTCAGTCTGACAGAAGGTGGTTTCAGTGTGGTTTTCACGCTTGTCTAGTACAATGCTTACGGTTAATGACAATGAGTTATTTTAGGCATCTCGTTAGTTAAATGCTGCAGAGAATGAATGGGGCAGAAACGGCATCCAGAACTGTTCATTAGCCTATGAGGGTCCTTCCAATTCAGAGCCTGAACAGAACCCTAATTGTTCAAGCAAAGCCGTGCGTCACTGAATCATATGGTCTAGAGTTGTTCTATAGGTGATTATCCAAAGTCTGAAACACAGCTTCCTACTAAACACGGCAGACATGACTCACAGCGAGGCAGAACCCCTGATGTCTACAGTCATGTGCGGCGCTTCGGTGTGTCTCGCGACAGTGGGCGTCCAGCAGCAAGAACAAATATTTGGCGGAGATGCCAAACCCTCTCCAGGACACACACCAGGCTTTGTCTGAGAAACCGGAGGGGGACAAAGCCGCCACAGCTATGTGTAACCCGTGTGTCAGAGAGTAGCCACAGGAAAAGGGACAGCAGCCTCCTACATACACAAATGAAGGCTAATGATCATGTGCTGCACCACTGAATAGCTGCTCTCAGCTATTTGCATTTGGGAGGTTGAGAAAGGACATCATCTATTTCCATACAGGCCTTTACTATCGCTGTCATGCTTTAGCGGCATGGAAAAGAAACAATCAACACCAGGGCAATACCCACACACATACAGTACATGCTCTCGGTGAAACAGGACCAGCTGTTTGGGCCAGTGGCTGACCTTATGTGTAAAAGCTCTTGTTTGCATGCCGTGTAGATATTTATAGGAGTAACACTACAGCCAGGCTGAAATTCAAGAATGCGTGTTGGTGTACGCACACGCTTCTGTGCTCAGCCCCCCCCCCCCGGGCGCTTTTAAGTCACTCCCTCCGTTAACGTCACACAAGACTCACGGGCATAAGACACGGCCTAGCAGAAACTTTCGGAAGTGTTAAGTGTAAAGCAGCAGGAAGGTGCTTGTCTGTTCTGAGTCACGGTGACTTGACGGGCGGTCAGCTCATTCACAGACGTGAAGAAACGTTTACTGCTTCGGAGGCTATTCTTGTGTTACCACATGCCGCAGATGTTCTATTAGCGACACACAGCTCTGAGAATGTGTCATTTCCCTTCACTGTGCTCACTTACAGCAATGGTCATCTTCATCTGCAGGAGCACCTGTAGATACTCTTCGTACGGGCTCAGCTGACGCTCCTCCTTCTGCTCGTCCTTTTCTGATGTCACGGAGCGAACGCTGTCCAAAAAGACGAAAAACTCGCTCTTCCTGCGCAACATGGTCATGGTTCTCCCGCAACGAGTCGTAGAAATCCAGCTGAAAATGGCGTCAATCCATTTATTTGATAGAAACTACAAAATGTGACGCCTGAGACAGTCGTGGTCAGGTTTGCATCTTAGGACTCAATGCAATGGTTGAATCCAAGCACGTCCTATATCCTCATGAAGCCGAATCCAAGGACATATGAAACACACCACAGCAACGCACAACGGGAGGCAACTGAAATGTTGCAAGCAGTACACAACTTGATTAGAAGCTGTTTGTTGCTATTAATCTGATTACCACGGCGCCCTTCCAGCTAGCTTCGCCACCCAATAGGCTGCTCTGTGGATTAATCCTGCCGGGACAGCAGCCACACATTACCCTTTGTTCCTGTTGAGCTGTTTTTGTTCTCCTTGGAGGATAAAGTTCTTTATTTCTTATATAACACGTTCTCTGGAATTTAGGAAAAGTTTAACCATAAGCCAAATATGAGAAATACGCCGACACGTTACACGACACGTTCACTATGTGTTTGCTGATTAAAAAGCATCAGGTTGGGATATACCACTGGGTCCAAAGGTAACACATGGTTGGATATGAGCTATGGAGCAACACCAACTTCAGGGTTACTGTAATTGACACCTCCACTCAGCTGTCCACTCGTCGTATAGATGCTATACATGGTTCAGGTGAATCTCTTGCTATGTGGAGTCATGTAGATTATTTGCTTCTGACAAACATAGTAAGTACATGTTCCTCTGCATTTTTTTCAAAATAGCACCTCTGTGATTACTATGTTTGCCAATAGGTGTCAGTCTTTAAGTTCAATCATAGATTTTCGGAATGTGAAAAACCAACACACAAACAAACAGCACTAGCTTTTAATTAAGTCTGCTGGTGAACTTGGTGGAAGTAAATGAGAGAGAACATGACACATATTTGTATTTTATATGTTTCTCACTCACACATGATGGTAGTAAATGAAAAACTACATGAAGCTCGGGTGTGTAAGTGTTTTAGCCTTACACCAAACTCTGTGTACAGCTTATTGCTGCAATTCATAAATAGATCCGTCTGATGCTCTTGTACCTCAGCGTTACGTAAAGCTTCCCTTCTTGCTCACTATAGTTACATCCTAAGACGCAGCTCAGCTTCTTAAGCTGTTGGGTTTTGGCGGGGAGGTGTCGTTCACCTCAACAGCCACTGCCAAAATAAATTAGGACTAGCCCTAACACTATCAGGATGATGAGCCTAATCTTGACATCTATGGAGAGGTACGGCCGCTGTTACCGATATCGTTAACCTATCCTCATATTAGATTGTGATGCCATTTCTAAGGTCTAATCAGTGTTGTTTTAACAACTTTATCTTGTTGTCAGTCTACTATTGCCCTCTTTAGCAACGGGTGATCGTTTAAATGGATTAAAAACTCAACCTACTAACGGCCCACAAGGACTTGGAGACGCTCTCTTGCAGGTGTCTTGCTGATTCTAGAATCTACAGATTCATTTTTGGGCAGCTAAACCTCGAAATACAAAATGAACACGAGAACGATTCCTACTCAAAGTTTTTTTGCAGCCAGTTGTTTCTGTTTCTAATTTACAATATGCTGATGAGTAGGACAGATTTAGAGAGACATGCAAGGTTGATACCAGACCTTGGTGGAGAGATTGATAAAGTGAGTATCATTAAATCATATAATCATGGTCCTTCATGGACCTTCTCCGCCTGGCAAGAGAAACATTAATGCATTTCCATACGCCTACAAACTGTAATACGATGATGCACTGGTTTCCCAGGAGCCATCTTCAAGTTTGCACCGTCTCTCTGTGATTACAAAACTATGAGACTAATTTCTAAGTCTAAGCTGAGAAACATTATAAACGACCACTTTCATCGCAAATGCCAACACATGTAATTAAACTATATGCAACAGCATCACTCTGGGAGCCAGAGAACGGGAGCAAACAGTCAGCAAACATGATCAAAACAGAGAGGCGAATGAGAAAACGTGAAGAAATGCATGTGTGGGTTGGCGTAAATGCTGGACCTATCTTTGGCAGTTAAAATATTTCAAGCAGTGGGAGACAAATGTGTGGTAGCTGCAAGGCTGCATGGGCTCGTTTTCATTAGTTTTTAAACTAAGCGGCCATAAAGGAACTGCTTAAAGCGTTCCACATGGTTCTGACAGTATCACATCTGCTATTCTTTTTAGGAAGCAAAATAATAAACCCCTACTGTCACACAAGCAGCCGCCTCACAAAGATGCCCTGACGTCATGACCGTCAACGACCGGCCGAGCCGTAGTTTTGTACAGAAACATAAAATTTACAATCAAGACGTTCGTCTTTAGCACGTCAGCGCATGCACAGCGCGCTAACAGCAAAGAACCGTGCTGCAACATCCAATTGCTCCTTGGGGACACTAAACACAGACTGCAGAAACTCCAGATGACAACCTGTAACGGCAAAGCAAATAAAAATTCCCTTTGCACTCAGCCTGAACACACACATTTGATCATTTCCTTTTGCACACTGGGATGTTTCCTGTACAATCAGTGTGAAGTATAACCAAAGCCAGATACTTGCATGCATATACTGTCTGCTATCAGCACCGGTACAGACATTTTTTGAAAGTCTGCAAACAAAAAAGACCCTGCTGAAGAAATTACTTGGATAGATGACAGATATAGAGCCTTGACCTGACCCATCCCTGACCACGCAGTCCTGTGGTTAGACTTTCACTAAGTTAAGGGATTTTACAGTAAAAGAGGTTGCAGACGCTTCCCATCATTGTCTACCTTCAATATTTACAACAGCGAACAGTGCAGTAACATAATAAACTGTTACCCCATCGCTTTGTCAAAGGAAACCCAATGCTGCCACAGACTGAAGAACAAATGGCGCTTACAGTAAGACAATACAGCTGTAATTAAGGTAACATGGACGGTGGTTAGGGCAACAGCAACAGCAAGTCAGCATGTGTGTGACTATGGCCTAACAGAGATACAAACTCTGCTCTGCTGTTGCAACTGTGATTAGAGGCTGACTTTGCAAATAACAGAAGGAGCAATGACTAAAGATTAGAGGCAGCAACAGTCTGTGCTGGGAAGGATTGAGACACCTTTTCTTGAGGACAGGAAGAAATAGCCTCTCAATATCAAATTGGAAAGAATAAAGTAGAGGTCAGAAAAGTACTACTACTTTGTAAGAATGCTTTTATTCCTCTCCCCCTGAAGTGCAACCAGCAGCCTTCAGATCAGATGTGGATCCATTCATCACTACTTCACCCTCGCAGGAATGCAAAGAAAGTAAGATGAGAAACAGGCGTGGGGTAGTTTCACTGGGTCAACAGGTGGGTGGTGATGAGAATAAGGTTTAATGAGGGGGGTGACGAGATGTCTGCGTTCTCTGCTGAAGGTTTCAGCCCCTGACCCCCCGCTGCCTCCAACCCACAGAAACAAAGCACTCCTGGAAGTTCCCCGAATGTCAAGTGAGCAGCAGGGGATCAGGCTGGACCTTGGGGGGAGTCTGAGTAAAGATGAGACACTGAGGAATCACAGTCTAACACCAGCCCGTTTCAAGCTCCAAACAACACTACCAGAAGGTCAGGCTCGATATAATGAAGGCATGACTGAAATCCACTCAAACAGGACCATGAGGTTTTGATTGCACTTCTTCGCTTGTGCCCCTCAGGCAAAGTCTGGGACACCACTTCACAGCGGGAGAAACAAAGGACGTTTAAAAGCTCTCTTCTCCCTGCTCAATTAGATTTGAGCCCATGGCTAACATGTAGGCATGTTACTCCTAGAAGAAGGACCTTTTGTTCCTAAACTTGAAAACGATGCATATTCACACCTTGACTGACACTGAATAAACACAATTAATGCACCACTTGAATATCTTACAGCTCAGTCACCGACCACCCACAGACCATTTTTTATAAAGGCCAAAAGCCGGTGAATCATGTTCAACTCACCCTTAACTGCTGCTCCTTAAACAGAGTCTCAGCTTTGTCCATGTCGCCTCACAAAACAGGTGATTGGAAAAGAAAATCACACCATCCGAAGAGTGAACTCCTAAATGCAACTGTGAGAGAATCAGCGTACATCCAGTTCCCAGATTCACCATATGGCAGAACTGAAACACTGCAGCTCAGTCATACTGCAAAGGTGTAGTGGTTGCGAAGCAGAAGATTCGTACTGTGTTTCATGCATACATACAATGCTTATATATTAACATCCTTTGTACTCGAGTCACTACCTGTTTGAGGTTCCTTGACAAAACCCTAGCACCCTAGGTTCTTAAAATAAATGCTCAGAGGCCTCGCTTCAGCATTTACGTATATGGTAGTTTCACCTTTAAAATGCTTATTAGGGGCTTCTTTATAAGTTGTTGTGAGTTTTCTCTTGCAATGAAAAGCAAGAATATTAACCAAATCTTCACTTCCTGCTTTCAAGGGTTAGTTCTTACACTATTGTGCGCGCATGTGATGCTGAGCCAATAACTTCACATTTTCTGCTAGCACAAACAGGCATTTTACAGATCTGACCAACACCTTGCTGTCTTCCAGTGCTTTGGAGACACAGCTCTGTCCAATGAGACATGGACAATGTTGTAATTTCTGTCTGTCAAAGCTTGAACAACAAAATTGAGCCACAATCATTTCAGGTTGTTTATGTATTCATGTTAGTTTTTCTGAGCACAAATTTCTAGAAAAAAAGTGACTGGAGAGTTCCAACATCCAATCTGGGACTTGTTCAATATACTGTACATAACTGCTCTCAGAGAAGAGTGGTTGAGCTCAAGCCATTCATGCCTTCTCTTGCAATCAAGTTTCAAATCCATGCCGTTTACTACAGGGTTTGTCACACTGTCGTAAAGGAGGAACATTGCGGCACGGCCTGGTTGCACTACCCCCTCACAGCGGTTGCGTTCGTGAACGGTTGAGAAACCCTCCAAACTGTGACTTAACTTCTTGAGTTAGTGTTCGATTTCCTGGTAACAGGAACAACAGGATGTGATGCATGGGATGCTTTTCTGTCACATTGCATGAGACAGGGGCCACATTTAGAGCTTTGATGTACTGTTCCTTGACACAAATGGGTAATTTTGAACCTCTATTAGGCATTTTAGACCATGCATATCTGCCTTTAATCAAATTACTCGAAGGATTAATTAATATCAAAACTAGAGCCAACCCACAACATCCTGCTCATGCTCTGCATTAAATGAAGCGAGGTGTCAGAGAACTGCTGTTCCTGTTGTAACTGCTTTACAACAACAAGAAAAAACCCTCCAGTGGCCACAGGCACCTGTACAGTCTTGCTGAGCGCTGTCTGCCACACTGTTGCAGAAACAAGTGTCTGGAATCCATTCAACCCACCAAGGGGAAACGGGCATCTGGTTGTGATACTCTATTCTCTGAATAAACTCAGTCTCTATTTAACTTCCAGACGTTCTCCACATTTAAGGTGTCTGTACAACACCTTCAGGTTTCTTCACTTGAATCCACCAGTGTCTAAGCAGTCAAGCACGACAGTAGCAAAGTAAAACGGCACTGGCATCGCTGGGGAAACACAAAGAATGTGAGGCACTGGTGGATTTTGTATGTGAACTTTGGGGCAGGTAAATTAGTGGAGAATTCAGGGCAGTGCCTCCCTTTTTTCTTAGAAAGGAAACCACATGCCTAATGTAACGATCCCCTGCTGCTTGGTCTGCTAATGTTGACTTTAGACTACAGATTTATCAGACAAAGGTACCTACAAGAAAAAGTTCAAAAGGCCAATGGACAAATCTGAGTTTATACAATAGAACAATTCACACAATTGATCTCTGTACACATTCTAAGACCAGCTTCATGTCGTAACATAAAATACACTAATGTATGACTGCGCTGACACGCAAACACACATGTTCGTACAGCGGCAAGGTCGTGAAAATTGCACTGATTCGTGCAGCAACCCGCCGGCACTTCCTCCAGCCGGTGTGTGAGCCAGGACGGCAGAACGGCTGCTTTTCCTGTAGATTTCCACAACAAAATAACAACATGAGCCACCGACACAAAGGCTGCAAACAGCAGGAATTCCACCCGGCACAACTGCTCATTATCAAGCGGCAACAAAAGCGTGACGGCGCCCTGTAATCTTCCCCTTTGCCATGCGGCAGAGTGCAGCACGCTGCCCTCAATGTGTGAGGGTGCATGTGAATTTGGGGAAATACCGCTCACGGGGCGGGGGCGGCTCATGGTAATAAGGTCACTGTCCTTAAAAGTGAGTTTACGTGGGACGAAAAGTGACATCGCGGAATCCTCTACTAAAGTTACTGGGCTCCTATATTGTCTGTTTTAGCTCACAAAGAAAGACTTGAGAACGTGGATAAGACACATGGTTCTATATACGGACGCTGATCTTTCACAGCAACCCCAGATCTGGAATAAAAGCCAAAGGATGACATCATTTTTCTGGGCTCATGTCCTATCTGGCGGGCACAATCGAGCATCACCTGGAGGAGTCTTTCAGCTCCGGTGATGTCATCGGGTTGCTCATGCTAAGGAGATTGTAACCTGCTCCCGAACCCCTCCAGATCACATTATATGAAATAAAACCCCCCAGTGATGTCATTGAGGGGAGTCTTTTCAGCAAGGACTGATATTAACACACAATGAAGTGCACACATTTTACTTCCCAAACTAGAGCCATAGGGTAAAAAACTGAAGTAGTGAGCTATTAATGCTGTAATTCAACCAGCTGTTTATAAAATATATAATTCGTTAGCCTTTTATGTGCATAGCAGAACTCAACCTCGTCCACTTCCTCTTCGGACAGTGAAGTGCACGTTATTTACCATGTTGTTACACATTTATCAAGCGTCAGACGCGCGACACTCCAACGCGAACCTACAGAGTCTGCGTTGTGTAGCGAGGGGGTGTGTGCAAAGCGTGTTTTGTGCTAAAATGGATGTGGAGGGAACAGACGGCACGGCGCACACGGTGACAGCGAGGGGGGATAAAAATGCAGAAATACGAGGCGACGCGAACGAAGCTCGGGCGGTTAACGCCGCAAATTAGCCCCCCGTCGGCTAGCGTCACCGGAGCGAAGCGGCGCGCGGGCGCGCGCGCCACAAAACGTCGTGTTTTTTTAATACAAAGATGGAGACTCTGCGCCTCATGACGCGCGTGTCGGTTTCACCCGCGAACCGTTAAGTCAACACAGGCTCATTATGGACCGGGTCCACGAGCCGTACAAGTGCACGAGACTCACCCATAGCTCTGTCCCCCAGCTCATGGTTTCAGCACTGCGTCCTCGGAATAATCCACAACTCGTATGAGGTGTTTTCAGCGCACTCACACACCGTGGCAGACGTGATTTGCGCCCTTGTAGTGGTCAAAATAATAATAATAGTAACGCTCCTCCGCTCGCAGTTGGTTTTCCTCAGAGTCTCATCCTGTCTGATACAAGATGGCCAGAAGCTGCAGCGTAATCTTCAAACAGGATAGTCTCGCTATATGCAGCGCTCGGGCACCCGCTTCAACTCAATGACAGCTGCTCATGCGCGCGCACAGGGCAGAGGAAAAAAAACGAGAAAGAGAGATAGAGGCAGAGCGAGAGAGAGAGGGGGGGGGGGGGGGGTATTGGTGGCGGCGCGTGCTGGAGGGGGTGTCACTGCAGGCCAATGAAGCCTTTACTAATATCTGGGCTCATTCTGTGGTCTGATTGCGGGGAGAAGCCAGGGTGGTGGTGGGAGGGTCAGGGAGGTCACCACCCATGGCAGATGTTTCATTCAACGCCCTTGAACGGTTTAACACTAACTTCAGTTTCTCTTTCTTCGTGTTTTCTTTTCATGTGTGTGTCTTTTTGTCCGACGGAACCTCTGTTAACCAGCACATAGCGCCCACAAGACACGCGTTTCCACGTTGCACATTGGCTGCCGATGCTGAGTTTAGAAACTTGTGAAACTTCCAGACTCTGTTAAGCTGAGCTGATGGTTGGGAGCATCTTAACATCCTATATACACGGGTCAAACCTTGGAGTCCCTCATGAGTAACATTTTGACAATGCCTTATGTCATTATCTTCTGTATTATAATAATAATTTTCCAAATATTTCACAAAAAAAGCCCAGTGCATTCGAAAGACATATAATAATCACCACATCACTAAACAGTGACCATTGAGCCCGAAATCATGAAGTTTGTTTAATTTTTAAGCCCTTACCCAGTGTTGCTATGACAGCTCTGCCATCTAGTGGTTAAATGTTTACATACAAAGACACTTCACTGGAGGCAATAATATGTGCGCATGCGCAGTATGGTCGAACGTTGTGTTCCACCATCTATCTATCTAACTATACTATAATTTTGTCGCACAACCTGTATGAATGGGAATAAGCTACACATAACTTTGTGATCCAAGTCTTTCAAAATTACTACACCAAAAAGAAATTCAATCTGAATCAACATAGGTCACATTACACACTCATGTCACAATTACTCAAATCATTCACCGTATGTGTGCAGCTACTTCAAAGTGTTTTTCTGAAATTGATCTGCTTGGTCCAAATATGTTTGACGAGGGGATTAATATGTCTTGGCACGTTTGAGATCATTTAAAAAGTGAGTTACCCAACATTCCTGTTCACCACCAACCGACGTAGACTATAGATTTTTCAGATTTCTTCTAATGTGGATCCAAGCAGTCCTTTGTTTCAAGATATCAAGTTAATGCCTGTTATTTGCCCAATTAATTACAATAAAAAAGTTTTATTAGTCACATATCCTTTATGCAGTGATGCAGAACAGACTGTTTAACTTTCAACTTTATTGCTGTTGTAACTCTACTACAATGAGTTTAAAATACTCCTGGATAACCTCACATAAGTGTGAAAGGAGACAACAAAGTTTGCGAAAAGCCTAGTGTGGGTATGACTTTCATTTAGTAATGAAATTCATTTTCTGCCTGGCATTTCTCCATGTATAGCAAGGTTGAGCAATCAACTTGAGAGTCACATCTGCTTCCAGTTCAGCGTTTGATTACATTAAATGGAAGGTAACGTAATACTACAACCATCCTTAAAACACACGTCCACCTACAGGGGGCGCACGAGCACCTTCCAAGTCTCTGTCAAAGACTAATTCTGATGTAGCGCAGTCACGAACTCTTAAAATCAAGGACCTTGAGATCAAGAACACTAATTTAGTAAGATGTGACTCCATTCTGAACTTTCTGTGGCTTAATTCTATAAGAAGAGATGAAATACATTGTGTCATATCAACGGACTTTACCACCTGCTTACAGTTTAAAGATTAGATCACACTTCTTCTGTTCCAACGCACCTCCTGACAGCGACATGTCAGCCTTAAGGGCACACGCCTGCTAAAACGGCTCCAAATTCAACATCATCCTTTGGCTTCACATTCATATACATCCAGGCCAGTGTTTTGACATGATGTTTCTCTTAAGAGCTTCATGAATCACACAGACCCAATCGCAACACATGCTCAGACGGAGGAGCTTTATTCTGAAGGGTGACCCCAGCCAAGAAGGTAATTCTCCCCTGGAAGGGGACCGGTCAGAACGTAAAGAGAGGTGCATATGAAGGAACATGTGAAACAATATCATTTGAAACGAACTTCAGTCATTATTCATTTAATTAACGGTGGCCAAAGGACCTTACAGTAGCCTGGTGAGTAATGAACCTCATTGCCTGGGTTGCAACGTTTCAACACATGACTCCACTTTGTGGACACAAGGTGCACCTTACACACTGGCATGCAACACCAGTTCAAAGGCAAACTTTCCCAACGTGATGTTGACCCACTCCCGATTACAGGAAGATCATTTGAGGGTTTAATAGCTATGACTCACTCCAAGCTGTGGAAACGCTTGTACGGATATAACCTCTGCAGTTTGCACCTGTGCCACACAGATATCACACAGGTTTTCATCTCGATTATTCTATTAATATATTATGCATGTTGAATCTGTGTGAACATATCAATACTTTTCTTGCCTGCAGAGAGAAAGGTTCCTGGTTCCTCCTCTTCTCACCACCTCGCTGCTCTCAATATTCACTGTGAATTTAACGATTATTCTTTGCAAAGTGCGGCTGCCGTCTCATTACTTCTCCTGCTTCCTCATGCCAAGTTTAAGATCAGTCAATAATTAGGATCAGGGCACATATTAAATCAGGATTAATGACTCATTGATCCTAATCTTCCAAATCATGTCAAGCAGAGCTCTTCAAAATGGCTGAAAGCTCACAGTCAAGGCTACTGGACAGCGTCAGATTATGGCTAAGAACCGGATTACCACTGCTAATCCAATTACGCATCCTGTGTTGGAATCGTCTGTCAAACTGGACTGATCCTGAGGTTAACCTTTTGAGGTGTGGGAATCGCCACGAAATCAAATGAAAATTAAGCTTTTACATATTTGTGCGTATTTGATTTAATCTCACATTAGCCCTAGAATAAAAGAAATTGCCAATCTCCGGTTAGTAACATAAAGTAGAGTAGTGAAGCAACCGGAAATGGAAAAAAAACACAATTGATGACGACTTGACTCCACCTCACGATGCCATTTAGCAACAGATGAGCAGCGTTTCATGTGCATTCGGAGCAGCCGGAGCTCAGCGCTTCCATCGCCGGGGTGTCCTACAGGAAAGCTCCCCGCTGTCCGTGAGGGTGTCCGGGCTGCAGTTGGTCCCCCTGCGCCGTGGCTGACGGCAGCTGTGCGCGTTAGCGGCGTCCTCGTCCACACCGCGTGTTGTCGCTGGCCGCGGAGACTTTCTGGAAACGGCGGGTTCGCTATGGATGCGCTCTGGATGGTACCGCTGCTGCTGCTGCCGCTCCTGATGTGGGGCAGCAGCGCGTTTGTGTTTTATTTCAAGAAGTTCTTCTACGTCGCCTGGATGATGGTGCTGGCCCTGGTTTCCATACCGCTGTGCATACTGAAAAGCGGCGGCAGGGATGTCGAGAACATGAGGCGAGTTTGGGTTTTGCGTAATTACACAGTGCGCTAGCCGCCGTTAGCTTGTTAGCTCGCTAGCACCGTTAGCTTGAGAAACTCTCCGATAAAGCTCGCCGCCTCTCCTAGCATCACACAGTTGCGTTACCATCACCGTGACCCCCACGAGTACTTGCTCTGTCAACTATAACGAATAACAAAACAACACTAAATAAATACTTTCTGCTATTTTAATTATACACGCGCTAACATCGCGTTAGCCTTCTTGACATATTGACAGTAGGAGCGTGTTTGTAACGTGTTAGCAAGCAGGTTAGCTAATGCAGGACTACGGTGATGTTTATCTGAATCGCAGCACCACTAAGACCAACGTGGGTGCAAACAAAACCAGTCTATTCTTAGCGACCCCGGTCCCTAATTCTTGCCTTCAACCTGACTCTTAGCGTTAGCGAAGTGACATGAGGTGAGCGCCCAAGTTTGCCCACCGAAGGCACAAGGCTGTCATTGTTTTTCCCATTACGGTACAATAGCTCCTCTGTTGGCGCGGCTAAATCACTTCCAGCCCGGATGATGCAGCTGATGCGTGCCCTGCGATCGTGGTGGCAGCCTGGGTTACAGCTGTGCGCCCTACATGTGCACATCTGCACAGCATCCCCGCCGCGAGCCGCGTCTTCGTGGAGCTTTTAATGAGCAGGTGCGGTTGGAAAGTGTGTCAACGAACGACTCGCTTGTTGTTTGAATAATCCATTAAAATCCGCATATCTCGTCGACATGGATCGGTATTAATTTCCACAGGATGCTTTTCCTTTCTAGGAACCTATTCTGGGGTAAACATACTTTTAAGGGGCCAACCCTGTCGACGTTAAGAGGGTATGTGTTTAAACTTGCCAGGCCCGCGTGCCAAATGCTTCATGAAATCTGACGAGCCAGAGAAGTTGAACACTGCAGGCCTCACCCCTGTAGATCACAGACCTCCTGAAACCAGTACCACCTTGAGACTTGTATAGTATGTAGACCTGTGGCCCCAGGAATAGTTTTATGCCCTGCATTCTTCAGGCGTAACAAAGCGGACCTGGGGCCACGTGTTGGTTCCCAGTGCACTGTAACCTCTGTGTTCATTCCCATGCTGTAGATCCATAACCAGATTATAGGGCAGTAAATGCCATCGTCTTCTTGGGGACAGGATGAATGTTTCTCGTTGTAGCTGAAGGAGGTGGTGAGAATTGATTCCTGGACACAAGTGAGTGCATTCGGGTAATTACGCTGGCAGGTTCAACCCGATTAGAGAGGGGTTAGTGACTCGTTATGAAGCCCATCGTCGATTTGGCCTTTAGCTGCCCTGTCCGTTCCATAACAACCTCACCGCTGTAGTAATAAGTGTTTAGGAGTCGTGTTAACCACATTGGTGGTGTCATGTTACACTAGTGTAGTGTAATGTCAGTTTAAAGGTTACCTAGACCTGTTGGCTGCAACAAAGTGACTTAATAGGGGTCAGACTTTGCACGGAGAATGTTTTTGTACAGGCAAGTCGCCTAGTCAACTCTGACTGAAGGAGCTCAGTGATTCATCAAGGGCAGAGCTGTCTGTTACAGACACTCACTGTCATAATGGCTGCACAAAGGTCTAATTTCAAGGACTCTGCTTCCTTCAGAGTACTCTGTGTTGCACAGTAATCTGTGCCCTCATTCACAAGTTTACTTAGACTCAGAGTTGATTTCCGCTATGTTTCCAGACTGTTTTTACTGTTTTGTTGTCAATGTAAAAACCTAATGACCCTTAGTTATGTGACGGCTACTTTTGAATTATGACTTCAGCATTGCTCATCTAGGCGGATGTCATGACAAGAGATGAAGAACGGAGACTTAGTTTCCTTCCTTACATTAGGTTGAGCTCAGGCTCCATACTGTAATGGCTTCCAACACAGCTGGGGGGCTTTCACAGGGCGGTGTTGTCACTCAGACTGCTGCACGACAGCTCTTTGAAAACCTACAGAGTTTGACCCACTCCAGAATTAGCTTTGGCGCTGGTTTCTCTGGTTGTTGACACATTGGTTTTGATTCTAACAGGTCAGACCCCCCTTTTTTATCTGTTGCCAGCAAAGTTACATTGGCACATTGCTCATTTTAGATTAGCTTTGCTGGTATCAGGCTCTGTGGGTACAAAAGGAACTTATTTGGATTCAGATAATGACAAGAACCAGAGAAAGGGTCAATGGACTGACCATAAAACGCCCAACTGAGGCTGTGCCATCATGCCATTCCCCTAGAGCAGTCTTGAAAGTCCTGCAACTCAGGCTGAGTTGTTGCATAACGAATGCCTTTTGCACCACACCAAGTGTGTTATCACTGTATCGCTGTGTTGAAAGATAACCCTAAGACTGTTCTGTGGTACAAAGGTTATACTTTTACAACTGCAAACACATCAAATATATATGCAGCAGTTTTAGAATGTATTTATTTTTTTCGCTTATTGCAAACGCAGTTCTGTTCATTTCTCCCATTAGTCTGCTCTTAAATTATATCAAAGTAAAATCATTTTAAAAGCATTACAATTCTTAAAATTAAAAAAGCGTATGGACCAATGGTTTGTATTACTTGAAGAAACCCTTGAGGAGTAAGTAATAAAGCAGTCAGCTTTATTTCATCTTGAGTAAATGTGGCACGTGTCTTGCAATGGTTCATCTCTTGCCCTGTGCTCTGTAAACTGGATTCTTTAAAGGGGAAACCACAGAGTGCTATGCTAGCATAAAAGATTCTACCACTGGGCTTTGTGCATGGGATGAATGTGATGTTTGAGTTTTGTGAACATCAGTGTGTCAGCTAAGCTTCCAGCGCAGCAGAAGTGAGGATTGACAGCTTTAGGGCAAATCACATGATTAAATACTAGCGATGAGTCAAAAACCTTCCTATGTTGTTTTGAATTATAAATCAATACTGAGGTTTTTCCCCTAAATAGATCTGATTGGAATACTGACATTTGACCAGAACCATTTCTACAGTAGACACATCTTTTTCAGATGTGCACTGCTTGACTCCATCAGCTGGCCTATATTAGATGTTGGAGGAAATGTCAGTGTTAAATAGATAAATGGCATATACACACATTGTTGTATTTCACGTGATAATAAGGTACGAGAAGAGAAGTACGTTTTTAGATTGTATTTGTGAAATTGTGTATGAGTGTACAATCCATAATATTGCTGTTCATCCTTAAGCGTCTCCTACAGTACATAAGCCCATTGTAAACTTTTATTTAATACCGTAACCCTACTCCTCCTGCTAAACATGTATATTTAAAAAAAATGCAAACATCCTACAGAGTGGTAGAAGTCGTATTCTAAACGAGGCCAAATGTGATTCACTGATGAGGAAGGGACTGGACGTTTCTGTTTTTGTTTTGTTTTTTTGTGTTTTTTTGAGTGGTTATTTCTTCAGCTGAGGCAGGAGATGGGAGTGACTCTGCTGTTTTCCCTCAGAGGGAAGGTCATTCAACTTGGTGCTGTAACAGAAGCCAGTTTTGGGAGAACAACTAGTTTGTCACGATGCTACATTTATAGCTCGGTTGTGCAGTTCTTGCCTGCACATTTGGACACTGTTATAACTTTCTCATCTCTCAACTGTGCTCTAGTCACTCCACCATTTTATTATGTTATTTTGTATTGTCTCCTGTACTTGAACATGTTTTGTTCCTGACTTTGGAGCTAGTAGGGCAAAGTGTCATCTATGTAAGTGTTTAAGTTTGCAGCTGTACTTGAGGAAGGCAGTGTATCTTGGGCCAAGGGGGGGAGAGGTCATCGGAACCTGCACATGTTGACACAGAAAGGTATTTAATGTTGAAAGAGAGACACGATGCTTGATAAGAAGTGATCTCATTCAAAGGAGTCGCAGCATGTAAACCTTATCTGCGTGACGCGCGTTTTGGCAGCTGGTTGTTTTGTATCGCAGCAGAGAGATGAGTGAGTAACAGCAGATGTCAGAGCTGTTATCTTATTTGTCGCTACATAGGTCACATTTTCCAAGTCCTAAAAGATGAACATGGGGCATCTCTGTAGAAAACAAGAAGCCGTATGATGAACTTCATCTCACGTTTACAGATAAAGTTCTGATTTATTGAGAACTAATAACAGCCTTTCGTTGCCTGTGTGACTTTAACCGTGCTATAAAACAGAAATTATGAACTTGAGTTATTGTTCTTTATGATGAAAGATATGGTTTGTCTTTCTAAAAGCTGACTAGGCGATAGTTTACTCGAACAGGAAACGAGCTAAGAGGTGTTGCTACCAGATGTCTTGCAATTTTAGCAATGTGTTTGTGATCAGTCATGTTTAGCATTTGTATACTACTTTAGGATTTAACTGGCTTAATGCATTCTACTGTCCTGTCCAGTCTTTGGGTCCTGTTTCCTACGACACTCTTATGAACACAAACCTGTACTTATTCACAGCAGTACTTAACCTCTTCCCCCTCAGGATTATTCGCTTCATGGTTCGTCATGTGAAGTATTTTCTGGGCCTCCGATTCGAGGTGAGCGGGTGGGAGCATCTGCAGACGGAGGGGCCCTATGTCATCATCTCCAACCACCAGAGCTCCCTGGATGTTTTAGGTACGTATTTCATGTCATTTGATTATTTTGGCAACAACTTGATGATGAAATGACCCTTTTGTAGTTATAACCTAACCAAGTAACATGAGACTGAATTAAACTGTACACATGATGGACAAGTAGTGATTCTTTCAATACTCTCGCATGTCTCTTGATCCACTTCATTCTTCAACCCTGCAGCTCATTGTGGGGACTGTTAATTTCACAGAGCTGTGTTTTCTCTGGGAGGGAGCGCTTTAGTGATTGCGAGTGATGAGGGCAGCCTCGAGACCGGGGTAGTGACAGGAGGGAGAGAGCAAGACACCTAATTAGCGTTGAAAACTCAGCGTGATTCTGATGTTGCATCCAAGTTGCTATGCCAACCGCTACACCCAGCCATTAATAGCTGCTCCTCCCCAGAGCTGTTGTGATGAGATCATTCGAAACAAATCCCCCCCTGAACACGCATGCACCCCCGCGATTTAATTTTGTTTCTGTCCGTCTTCTCACCTTTTCTGCGCTGTGACACACTTTAAGGGCTCTGCTGCTTTCAGACTTTCTCTAATATAGTTTAACATTTTACGCTGCTATCTTCTGCACCTGCTGCCTTTGCTTAAAAGGTTAATCATACATGTCGGATTTTCATAATGAAAGCAGTGTTCAGAGAACTTTCACCAGTGGAATTTAATTACTGTTCCCACATCACTGCAGACGTTATACCTGGTCAAGGGTTTAGATATATCTATGCCAGAAAGACCAAGGTGCAGCCCACCTTGACGGGTTTTGCTATATTCCCTTTAAGAATGTGATGATGTTCATTTTCCATTTAATGTTGCTAAGGAAGCTCTTAAAATTAATAATGCACTTTAGTTCAAACAGCGTGTGAAATTGAATATCGTAACACATGAGCTCCACTTGGTCCGATTCACAGGCCTAATGGAGATCTTGCCAGACCGCTGCACCATGATTGCCAAAAAGGAGCTGATCTACGCTGGCACCGTGGGCCTCATCTGCTGGCTGGGAGGCATCGTCTTCATCAACCGCAAGAAAACCAGCGACGCCAAGAGCGTCATGGCCGACGCTGCCAAGACCATGTTGGACGAACAGGTAGACTGCCCCTCGTTAACCCAGAGACGCTTGTGGGTTTCACTCGAGCCGCTCGAGTTTTACAGAGTTCTGTTTTTGTATGATGACGCATTTACTGTACATCTCTACAGATTCGTCTTTGGGTGTTCCCGGAAGGAACGCGGAACCAGAAAGGTGACCTGCTGCCCTTCAAAAAAGGCGCCTTCCACCTGGCGGTGCAGGCACAAGTAGGCACCTTTTAATTTCACATCTCCTGAGTGTTTCTCTGCACTACCAGGAAAATGAACTCTACCTTTGTGTGCTGTTTTGGACACAAGGGGGAGCTAGCAGCCTTTAACTCACTGAATCAGCCAGACCTTTCAGCAAGGAATCTGGGGATTGTTTACTTAAAGTCTCTGCTATTCTGATGTTCAAAAGTTTCTCTGAAATTGTGAAATTTGTATGATGCAACTCATCCAGTGCAGATGAAGCTCCTAAAACTCTTAACTGGTGCGTTTTGAGCTTATTCTTTCCATGCATGCAGGTGGGAGGTCTCCGTTCTTCAGCTGACGTTCTCCTAACCGAAACTCAAGCAGGTGGAACGAATTATAAAACAAAGATGTGGCCAGAAACCTCAGCTCTGTTCGCTCGAGGCGATAATGTTGTGGTGCTCGTGTTGTGCCCGTTTTGACTTACTGCTAAAGATTAATATCAGGGTGGTTCAGATATGCACTGGAGCTGAGAGGCTACAAAAATAAAGGCCTGCTGTACCTCATTAGTAAACACATTAGCATTTTCTGTGTCGGCCCCACAGCTCAGAGGCTGAATGTGATGGACAACTAGTGTTTGGATCTTAGCAGCAGTACCTGTTCTGGATTTGTGTGTGGTGGTAAGTAACGTCTCCTGGAGAATACAGCTGTATAGGTTTCCTCCTGGCCTTAATTTGAACTTGAGGCTGGTTCTGCGTGAAATAGACTGGTTCTATGTCTCCGTGTATGCGTTTGCTGAGTTATAGCGTAGCCGAGCCAGCCAGATTGAGTGGAAGCGGGACAGCCCCCCGGGGGGGAGCCGCGTTTGGCTATTGAAGGACAGCTTGGGGCCTTGAGAGAGCAACTCTGCCTGTGTTAGCAGCAGTGGATGAGACAGGGATTGCATGGCACAAAGTGAAGTTAGACGCGCACGATGAACATTAAGACATGATATTTTGCGAATGAGTGTAATTTTTATTTTCATTTTTATTTTTATTTTTTCAAATGTCTCCTTTCTTGTTTTCCAGGTGCCCATCATTCCTGTTGTTTTCTCCTCCTACAGCAATTTCTACCTACGGAAAGAAAAGCAGTTTAAATCAGGTAAGTGTCCTAAGGACTTGCTTGTGTTGCATGTGACCACGGCTACTTGCAGTCCTGGGGGATTTGTGACAGCTGAGTTTTGTGCCTCCACAGGAACCATCAGATTAAAGATACTTCCAAAGATTGAGACAAAGGGGATGACATGCAACGACGTGTCCTCCCTCTCTGAAAAATCCTTCAACCTGATGCGCTCGGTCTTCCTGGACATGTCTGACTCTGTAACCCAGAGCAACGGGCCCATGAGGCACTGAACATTTCCCATACTCGCCTCCCTCTTTCTCCTACAGTATGTCCCATCTGAGACCCATTCGTCCCCTAGACCTCCCCGCCGCCCACAGGTTGTCCTATTACGGCCAGGAAACATGACATCGGTCTCTTGTCATGACGTCTCTTCTTCGTCTATTTGACACCTGGTCCAGTCCACCTTTGGCCTGACCATATACAGCACAGTTAGTCCTGACCCTCACTGTGTCTGCAGCAGCGGAGCTGCTCTGCACGCCGTGAGCGGAGTGACGGACGGCGAACCGAACAGTACGGATGTGTTTGGTTGCTCATGCATGCCTTTTGGATGGCTCTGTCCGCCTTCATCCTTGCTTTGTTTCTGGCTACGGAAGCCTGGCTTTGTCTTTATCGGCATTTTGTACTTTGGTTTGGCTTTCTTCCTCCTTCTGCTTTCTGTTTCACAGATGAACCTTGGCATTTTCACTATTCTGATCATAAATGTCAGATATTTATATAAATCTTTCATGCTGCCTTAGTTCTAGTTATCTTTGGATGATCATGCACAGACGCACAGACATTCAAAGTACCCGATCTCCTTCCTGCTTCTCTTTTCAGCGTATGTGCCCCCCCCCCCCCCCCCCCCATTTGCATTCCACTCTTGCCTAATAACAAATGGAGCAGGGTTTCCAAGCAATGGTGTGTGTGGAGGTTAGAAGTTGATATGGGTCGACCATGGAGTTCTTTACTGCTGTTGCTGTGAGTTCGACTCCATGTTGGCTTTTCAACTCCATGACCAATAGCTTCATGACAAACCTTATGATGTCAGAAAGCAAGGAATTTAAGGTTAGGAGATACAGTGTGTAACAGCACCCACCTGTACTGAATTAATGGACTTAAATGGACTAATCAGTTTTCAGTGTTGTCTGTGTATCATTGTGCATTTTATTTTATTATAGTCTTTTTTTCCCCAAAAATATTAGAAACACCCCACATGCAGCTTTATGCAGCCAAATGTTATTTGGCTCTATTTATTTTTTACATTTAGATGCTTTTTTTTTTTTTTTTTTCCCTTGAAGAACCCACACGTGAACCAATTGAAAATGTGTCAAAAGAAAGAAGTGCAATGTTCAGTTTTGCAGTTTTTCGAATGACTGTTCCAAAGTGCGAGCTACCTGATGTGCCATGACAAAGTGTTTTTCCTGATCCCTGCAGTCGTCCTCCGACTGAATGCCCTGCTGTAATGTTCTTTTACTAACACTGCAAGGTTGTGGTGATCTCTAATGTTGGGGCGAGACCTTGGCGAGCGTGTGTGCGCTTGCGGATGGGTTTTACTTCTGTACTAATTACTTGCAGTCCTCATATTCTGAAGTCTCCATCTCACAGCGTCCTTATTTACATGCATTTCATTAACTCCTAATGTGAATGGTTACCCCCCCTACATTTTTTTTTTTTTTTTTTGTATTAGTGACTGAAGTTGAATAATAGCATCGTAGTCGTGGTGTTCTGATTCACTAATTACTTAAGGTCATAGGAAAGTATTAGATTTTTTTTTAAAAGGTTATGGAAATTTCAGCTTTACTTTTGATTGGTTGTTAGTTTGCATATATTTTTGTAACCTGTACTCGCAATGACTTCTCATCAGTTAGGACTGACCGACATTTCCTTTTAGTTTACATCCAGGTTTTAAATTTCACCTCCGCTTACTGCCTTTTTGTTTTGCTGCTTTTGTCCATCAAACACGATCTGTGAATGTATGTTTTGCATTCAGGATATTTGTGCAAATGCGTCTTTTTTTTCATTGTTCTGAATTATTGCCTCAAATTTAGGGAAATGTATTTATTTGAGCATTAAATGTCAATTTAAGACTGGCTTAACTTGCGCACAGACCTTCTGAAATCATTTGTGAATGGATGCATCGGTATCCTGGTACTGAGCCTGTACACTTCTGTTCATGAAGTGCAGCGGTGGTTAGTGATGACCTGCTGGACAAATTTAAGAGTTTAATTTGTTTGAAATATACACCCCCACTTAGAACGGATGGTTTTCAAAATTTAATATATTTATTGAGCCTTTTTGTACCTGAGGATTTTACCTTTTCAGCAAGTGGTCTGAATGTTAAAGTACTTTAGTACTGGTTGCTTCCAAAATGACTGAAACTAAACCATACAGATTTGAAATGAGTGTTTTTTCAGTTATTCCCTGTTAATTTGATGCTTCTTCTGTAACATATGGCTTGTGCACGTTGTGCCAAGAACAGGCTTTACAAAAGTCCTGCTGTTTGATTTCTTTTTTTTAGGACCGTTGTTTATGAGCCAATATACAAGATCTTGGAAAAGATCCAAAGTATTGAACCTTCAAAAAGCACTTTTCCTGCTGCGCTTAGGTGGAAAAATAAAAACCCTTCACAGGTTTGTCTCAGCTTTTACACCAAAGCTATTAAAATGTAATTGGTGGTAGCTTTAGATGGACATGAGAAACAACTGACATCCAACGGAGTCTCGTATGCGTGTGGTCCCTGAATGTATGCGTGTGTGACTGATTCATATTTGACGCTGTAGTGTTCTTGATCCCATCGATTCCTGGGTAAACGTGAATGCCTTGCACAAGAATAAATTCAAAGTAATTTCTTTTGGTTTGTTTTTTTCTCGAGTTGTGTTCACTGACATGCCTGTTTTGCCTTCTGTTGTCATTTATATTAAAATCAGTGATGTAAAGGAGCAAAGTGTATTTTCCTCCATCTATTTTCCAGTGATTATTACACATTTAAGACACGTTTTGATTATGACTTTTATTACAAAATGGTACAAAACTAGGTAAACACGTCCTCATTATGGCACTTCCATATGACTAAGCTAAATCTTAATTTAAATCCATAAATACAGGTGTCTGCGGCCCCGGCTCAGTGGAGGGCTCAGACAGAGGTTACGGCTGCACTGATGCAAAGCAAACACTGAACAACAAACTGGCCAGTTTGACTTTTCACCTTTTGAGGCTTCGATTTAAATGTTACAGGGATGATGTCATGGTTCAAGCGACCCGCCACAGGTTTTTCTTAGCGAATCCAGAATTTGACGGTGATTCAAGGGGATAAGTAAATAAACCTGGAAGTAGAGAGCTGTCGCGCTTGATGGGCTGTTGCTGCTTTCCGTCGTGGCCGACTCTTCTGGTTAGTTCTCCTGGCACGAACCTACAGCACAGACGAGTGGAGAGTTAATTTTTAAATCCCATTTTTATTAGCTAGATGATTATTGTTTCACTATTGTACTATTTACCTTATGTCGTCACACACTATTATGTAACTGTATTTTTGTTAACATTGACCTAAATACCTTTTGGTTTTATTACAGTTTGCACACTTGTTACGTTTAAATATGGGATCTTGCAAAAATCTCTTAGGAAAATACAAAACCCTGTTTTCCTGGGACGAACAGTTCCAGTTGTGTCCGACTAAATATAGATTTGCCCTCCCTTTAAGTGCTACGTTCCTGGCTACGAACAATTAAAGGTCGGCCTGTGGCCACTCACATGTGCCGAGGCGCTCCTCCAAGAAGCCGATCTGCTCACTGAGGGAGTCGATGCGGTCCAGTTGCTGGAACGAGTGGGAGAGCAAGGTGGTTTTCTCTGACGCGCCGTCGTCCAGTGACAGCGGGAAGAGGCTGCTGAAGGGGGCCAGCACCAGCTGCAGCTTCTAGACGGAGACAGGGGGGAAGCCGCTTTAAAAACACTATCGCTGATGTCGTAAACGCACATAATTGACAACTCATTTTCATGTAGCCTTTATGCTTTTTCCACTAAACGCAGGCAGGGGATTAATGAAATCAGGTCTGGCATTTCAAAGAAAATTGGGTCTGTTCATAAAACACTAATTGGAGCGTCGCGCAGGATCCAGACGTGATGATGGGAGGTGTGTGTGAGTCGACGCGTACCTTTTCCAGGAGCTCCACTCTGTTCCTCAGGCTCTGAACCTCCTCCGTCACGTTCTGGGCCAGGCTGGAGCCTCCACCTGCAGGAACCACACACAAACAGACGCACAATGATTCATGGCCACTGCAGCGTCTCCTAATTACAAACCAGGAAGAGGAACCTGGAGCAGTCGGGGGGGGGGGGGGGGGTTAGGGCACAGTGGGAACAGTGATATGAGAACAAGCACCGGTTATGGAGAAGCGTCTGTCTGCCTCCGACGGACCGAGGGGAATGAATCGCTCTCTGGCTGTGCGTCGGCAGACAGAGCGAGAAGCGGCTCAATCTTTCCCAGATGTGGTCCATTACCGAGACTAGAGCGGGTTGAGAAACGGGGTAAGGAGGAGGGAGAGGGGAGTCTGGCGATGACCCCCAGCAGACAGGGCTGATGGAGCTGGAATGAGAACACGACTATTGGCCAAAAGTGAGAAACGGGGGATGAAAGAGTAAAAGACAGACGTAGAGGCCGTCCAACACTCCTCCACAGCAGCTTGGCAGAGTCACACACTCTGTTCTTTATAAACCTGTGTTTATATATGTGATCTCCATCAACACACGAACAGACCTCAGCCTCCAGTCTGCATCCGAGGGCCGAGCTGTGAAACTCAACACGTTCCAACTAAATAACCCTCCGTCACGTTCATGAAGCGCAC
Source organism: Betta splendens (assembly GCF_900634795.4). Classification (NCBI taxonomy): domain Eukaryota; kingdom Metazoa; phylum Chordata; class Actinopteri; order Anabantiformes; family Osphronemidae; genus Betta; species Betta splendens. The sequence goes on along the minus strand of NC_040892.2, from coordinate 8,515,490 downwards.
AGATCTGTCTTGTTTTGCTTTTTTCTTTCTTTCTCCCCACGTTTTCAGTCTTTCTGATGAATCAGCAACGCTCCCAAGACTCTCAACAGTCCAGAGCAGGAGTCGGTGGGGTGAACTCTCAGTTTGGCTGAAGCTTCACAGAAATACTGATAAACAGTTGGAAGCACAGCCTGAGAAGTGCAGACGTGTAACATTAACACAGGCATATTTCTCATTTTTTAATAGTGTAATATCACCTTTAGAATTCCATTGTACCATTTTTTTAAAAGTCTGCAAAAGTATAAGGATGTTAAATTATCAGAGTGCGTTTATGTCCATTATGGATTCAGGTTGCATTAAATCCCAAAAGAGAAATAACACTGATTCACATTATGAAGAACAGTCTGGGGTCAAGTGCTAATTTGTAGAGATTCTGTATTTTTTAGTTACTAGGAGACAACATTGCAACATTTGCAGGGGAACTAATGAAGCGTGTGGGTAAAAGATATGTGGGTATTATCACGGGAGCTCTATTAAAGTCAGATGTTTGCTTCAACTGAGTCACTGTGCAACGGTTCCAACGGGTCCCGGTCTCACCGCATGACGTCGGACCGCAAGACTTCCGCCTGGAGTCGGCACCAGTCGCAGTGCATTATTACTCACGGTACGAGTTGAGAGTGGCATAGCGCGTACCAAAAGTAATAATGGACCGCGATGCTGGCTAAGGTCCTCTGGTCTGCGCTGCAAGACACAAAACACACACACACACACACACACACACACACACACACACACACACACACACACACACACACACACACACACTCTGTGCTGCTCATTTACCCGTGTCAGCGCGTCCACCCGCTGTCGACTGGGTGGGAGATGGAGGAGGAGGAGGAGGAGGAAGGCTTTGACAGGACCGGCCGTCTCCGGCGAGCGAGAACCCGCCTCCGCAGCCGCACCGGTAGCTGCCGGCTGAGTTCACGCACTCCTGGGCGCACGGGCGCCGCTCGCCGCACTCGTCCACGTCTGGTGGGCGAGAAAGGCGTGATGGAGGTCACGGTGCGTTGGAACGCGTGTGTGTGTGTGTGTGGGGGGGGGGGTTCTGCCGGCGCGGGCCGGGCTTACCTGTCTGGCACCGGGGGCCCGTCCAGCCGGGCGGACAGGAGCACCGGTTGGGCCTCAGGCAGGTGCCTCCGTTCACACAGGCCGGCTGACACACAGCTGTGGGACACATTTAAAGGAGAGACGTGGGGCACGTGCTACAGAGCCACAGCTGAGTGAGAGAGAATGAGCGTTACCTTGATTGCAGTTGTGAGAGTGACGTCTCGTCCAGCCGGGGCAGCAGTCCGGGTAGAAGTAGGACGAAGACGCCACCCGGCTCACCTGCCGGTACGCCAGCGAGTAAACGGTCCTGAGGAGCACGACACAGCGTCAGTCAGAGATGAGACGATGGGATGAGATAGAAGAATTATCACAGCGAGGGAAGAGTTAAAAGTAAGATTCAAATGGAGGGAATGTTAAGGGGGGGTGAAGCATCAGAGCTGCAGAGAGCAGAGATCCAGGGTGCTGTCGTGTCCAAAATAAACAGGGCCGCGGTCTCTGTGGGCAGGCGGTTCATTTCCCGTAGTTACACAAAGTACTTGATATTTAGACTCCTTCCAAATATGTGCCACCGTGACCCAGTTCTGCGCAAAGCCCGTCTGTGTGTGCGCACGTGTGGGAGAAACTCTAAATCTATTTATGACCTCGCTTCTGGCCCAAAACATGTCACGGCATTGTTCCGCATGGGACCGGATCGACATCTGGATGTGGACGGATCGGAGCGGGTCGGGCTCTGACTGTGTGCGAGCGGGTCTTACTTGTAGGTGCTGCAGAGGCGATGCCCCTGACACAGGGTGATGAGGGGCTTGTGCACGGGCTGGATGTAGGACTCCGTTGCCGTGACGACGTTGTGACGGAGGTCTCGGCCGCACGCCCTCCTCCTGCGAAGAAACGACAAAACCCGGGCCTGAAAAAGCAGAACTTCCGGCCTCTGGTGTCACCGGCCGCGGAGCTGCTTTGTTTGGAGCCTGACTTGCATCCATGTGATTCACAGAAAGTCAGATTAGAGCCTCAGGGGCTTTTGCCAAAGTTGTCAAGTGCGGCCTAATTAGCCCTGACGAGCAGTCAAATCACCCCTGAATGCGTCAGAGTCAAGAGTCGACCTTTGACCCCTTCGCTCCACTTGACATCTTGTTTGGTTTGCGCTTTCTTTTGGGGTCATGGTGCGAATCAGGTGAACGTGACAACATGAACCTGAACCTCGGTCCTGGGAGAGTGCACTTTTTCAACGTGTCAATGTTAAACGCTCGCTAAAACAAGCGGGCGAGCGAGCCGTTACCCGTGGTGAGCGATGAACTGGGAGGTGCCCATCGCATGAAGGATGAAGAGGGACGAGGCGAGGAGCAGCGTTCCGTACATCGTCTTCCTGTTTCCCACGTTCCCTTGCTCTCGGCCTCTCGCACTCGTCTCCGTGCCAGTCGGGGGGAGGAGGGGTGAGGGAGGGAGGGAGGGGGGGGTCGTGGGTCCTCACGCCGAATGCGCGCGTTTTCCCCCCGGGAGGACGACACCGCTACCTGCGAGGAGACAGAAAGGGGAGATTCAAGGTTTCCACCAAAATAAAAGAACATGAATGGGTGCGGATCATTCCTCAAACATGCGCTTCCTCTGAAGGGACCGCCCTCCACAGGGATGCGCTCTGCTCTTTAGCCGCTGCTGTCAGCGTCAGCTGCGTCGCGTCTGTGAGAAGCGGCCCCCGACAAGCATTAGTGGAGGAGACCGTCGCTTAGCGTCGGAGGCTGAACACGTCAGGTAAAATGAGGGAGGGTGAGAAAAAGCAGACGTCTGCGAAAATGAAGTCGCACTGAGAGACGACAAACTGGGTGAAAACTGCACAGGGGTCAGTTTTGTGCGCCAGGAATGAATCTATGTCCTTAAAACAAAAGGATGGAAGGAAGGAGTCCTTTTCCTTTAACTGTTGGTTATAGGTTCAGCTGTTATGGTTAGTTTTAAATCATAACAATCAGCCTCTCCATTCATCTCACTAAGGAAGAAGTGCTGGTTCTGGTAGGGAGATGTTTGGATGCACCCTTTGGCCTCACAACTGACCCAAAGCTCACAAGTATGGCAGAAATGTGGTTCTGGATTGGTTTCAGAGATCATGGGCTTTAAAGTCTAACCTCCCTGAATCCAAGGAGAAGCTGCACAAGCACCGAAAAAGCCGCGCTTACAGGCAAAAAGTGTGATGTGCTCTGCGTTCATTTACATATAAGCTGATGAGGATTAAAAAGCGCGGCACCGTCAGTGTGTAAGGAATAATGTTCACAGTGCATGTGCCGCTTGGACCTGCTCCTGCTTGTGCTCCGACTCCGCTTTCACTCTGGGGAAATCTCAGCAGCCGGGTGTGATTGCAGATTACGGCGCGTAGAGGAGTGCCCCGTTCTCCCTGAGCTGGTACCAGAACCTCGGCCGACAGCTTGCGTGTCTCTCTGGTCCCCCGCCGACTCGACAACGCACGCACAACTAAAACTCGTCTTCATTCACAAATCACAGCGGCAAAGCGTGACTCTTGGGGAAGGACAAAAAGCTAATACTGTTTGGGTGTGAATGTTTTGTATTGGTAAAACATTAAAATTAATTATTTCTATGGGACAAAATGGGTTAGTTGTGAAGGCTACAAATGCAGCATCCTGTGTAAAGAACAGCTACAGACACAATTCTATGTCTATAAAGTTATTTCTGCACCGCTGTCTGCTGACTAAAACTGTGTCTCATTTTCACCGTTAGAGGGCGCTGTTTCACAGCGCCGCACATAAAGATCCAGATTTGAGCCAGATTATCCTTCAGTCACTACGTTTGTAACGCGGCCACGCAAAGCAACGCGCGCACACGCATTAACTCCACAGTTAAACAACACACACACGCGCGTACACACGAACACAAAGCCGCAGAGCCACACGCGTGGATGCTGTGCGTGCGCGACACCAGCGCATCCAGGGCGCACGCGTGGACACGACAAACAGTCACGAACCGTTCACGGAGCAGTCAGTTCCTGAGGCGTAATCCCCACGGAGCGCCGTCCCACAGCCCGCTGGAAGTGGACACACGGCCGCGGCTCGCTGAGTCCCGCCGGTGCTCGGAGCCCTAAAGTCCAGTGATAAACTCCGCTACTGGCCAGGTTGGTCCTGGAGCTCAGACTGTCAGAGCGCATGGGGGGTGATGGTAGGACCTCCTCCCACTCCTCCATCTGGGTGTCCCGCAGCCTAGACTGCCTGCACCGGGGGGAACCGCAAGTGACGTCACGCAGAACACACTATGGACTTTTCTCAGTCTTAATGTTCAGAATTTACGCAAACATTCGTGATCAAGGGGGCACGTGTCGTTTCCCAACATTATTTGGTAACGTGTGTGTGTGTGTGTGTGTGTGTGTGTGTGTGTGTGTGTGTGTGTGTGTGTGTGTGTGTGTGTGTGTGTGTGTGTGTGTGAGACACGGCATCACTCCTAATCACCGCAATAAAAAAAATTAAATGAAATATCCCGATTCCACACATTTTGCGAACCTCGTCGCTCGGTCGTGAACGCGCCTGCGGTTAAAAACTCACCTTCGCAGCCTGGGGTCATCGGGAGCGTGCGCGCGCGCCCGGTCGCGGTCGGCCACGGGCTGGAGGCGCCGCAGCAGCGGCTCGGAGGACTCGTCCATGGCGCCGGCTCCCGTCTAAAAGCGCTCGCTCTTGGTGCTTTCCCCACTCGAAAGCTCGCGGTTCATCCGAGGCGCTCCCCGCGAGTCGACGGGCGACAAATGAAATGTCTTTGGGCGTTTTTCACTTGCTTTTTATGCAGGGCTTCCTGTGGAACGCAGGAATTGGATGGACAATCCCAAACCGGAATTCCTGTGAGTGTTCGCCGCTGATAAAACCCTTAGCCTGCACAAACACTCTCCATCCTGCTCAAACCGCTTGGCGAATCTGATTTTGAAGCGTTTTCTGACCCTCCATTGTGCGGCAGATCATCTCGGAGGCGGCACTGACTTGGTGCCTTCCCGCCTCGAGGCCCCGCGCCGCGTTCAGGGAACCGCTGTGACGCGTCCGAACGTTACACCTGTTTTAATGGAAGCCCATTTTTGCTCGTGTTTACACTGGCCAAGGTTCAGTGCGAGATGCAATCTGTTAAATTGCAGCTTGTTGAAGTCAGAAGATAAGAAAGATGTTTAAATTCTCTGCGTCTTCCTGCCCCTGCTGCGACTCACGGTGAGACATATTAAGATAAAACGTCAGAATTGGAAAGTGTGCAGGAAAACTATTTATTAATTAAAATAGTTTCACCTGTTAAAAGTTGCAACAAAGAATTCAAAAATATGTCAATCACATTCCTTGGCCTCATGTTGTGGGTGTTTGGACTTTTTAAGGGATCCCAGCCAATAATTTAAGAGAATGGACTGAGCAATGATGGGACAGTTAATACAAAGAAGTATTTTTATGTGTGATAAGAGGAGCTACGTGCTGTGGCACCATGGAAAAAGCACAATTTGGGGTCACAGGTGAGTACACACACACACACACACACACACACACACACACACACACACACACAGACACAGACCCTGGTGGGAGGGAATCTCTTTTTAAGGAACTCTTTTCATTCTTTGAAATCAAGACTCGGGCCCCACGCAGGCCAAGTTTCGCAGTCAGGCTTCCAGATTTGTCCCGGACAAGATGCGGGAAAGGGGAAAAAAAAAAACTAAAGCCGCACTTCCTCTTTAAAGGGAAGCAGGAAAAGGCTGAGGCAGTGAGATTGTGCAGCCCGCTCCCTTAAAACAATAAAAATCTCACTTTGACAGGAAACGGATTTGCGTCAACGAGGACCTGACAGATTTTGCTAAAGGGCAGTAGCAGTGACCCTGGATGGGGCATGAGCAAGAGGGCAGCTGTGCCCAACAATAACACCAAAACAGTACAGAGCTGAAGCTCAGGCAGTGCATTTAAAGCCGGGGTTCTGTGGCTGTTGGTGCACGGGACACAGCATGAATGCACAGACGAGGTCCTTAGGAAAATAAACTGTACGGAGGCGTGATGGCTGCAGAAATAATGATTATTCCTAAAACAATATAGAGCACTTTCAGCTGTGACGCCTGTTAAGCATCCAGTCATTAACGTCAAAAGCTCCACAAACCAGCGACTGTGCAAAATCAGCCCCTCTCACATAAAAGGTGCTTTAATGAGTGGAGGATTTGCTGGTGAGATGCTGTAGGTGCAGGCAGGTACAAATAACTACAACGGTCTAACTCTGTGTACGATCTGGACACAGTGAACGTTGCGGAGTCAGAGTTGTCAGAGTCGCTGATTCACAGGTGGCCCTGGAACCAGATTGGGAGCGAAGCGTGTGTCTCCAGGATTTCCACGCTGAGGAGCCAAACAGGACGTCCCCATTGTCCTGCTGTCCCTCCACCGTCACATCGCTCTCCTGGAGCACTATATAAAAATATATATATATAAATGTGTGCAAGTAGTGTCACTTATCAGAATCTCCTGCACTGAGCCCAGTGTTCAGGTCAAGTGTCAAGTCATCTGCTTATTTAAATGGTAAATGCCCCCCCTAAATATTTTCTCTAGTCTTTTCCATGAACGATTGAATGCTCTGTTGAATATTTACTGCTGAGACACTGCTCTGTCGCAGCGAGGAGCGGTGTAGTGTTTCCAACCTCCACGGCGACTTCCCAGCAGCGGTGATGGACATTGTGCTGCTGTGTGTTGTTTTCATGCAGGGGCATCCTCAGATTTCCCCTGCGCATTATCATTCACGTTTGGCAGAAATAGACTGAACAGGAAGGGGAACCTGGCATGTGAACGCCGTTCAGATGCCAGTCAATGATGAAAAAGACATCATACATGTGAAAGTCACAAGGTAAAGAACATCACGCTTAACTCAAGACAAAGACTGGGTTGAGGTGAGAACATCCATAGACAATGGACCTAACCATCCTTTACGTCTGCACCTCAGCTCCTTCCTGTCAGTGAAATGTCTTATTGTTTCAAATGCAATAAGTAAAGGTTGTTTATAGTATAATTATCTTTATGCATCCTACAACCAATCCAGGAGCTGGTGCTAAGTCTAAACAGTTTCAGTGGTCATAGTGGCCTCTCTCTCCCGGTGAAGCTTGATACACTTCCTTTATTAAGCAGCCGATCGTTCTCCGCTTCATCCGAAATCATTGTGGGGAAAAGGGGGACACAGTCAGTGGCACCGCTGGAGGTGGAGCAGCACGCGTCCGTCCCCACCCTGCTCCTTCTGACACAATCAAGGGCATAATCGAAGAGGCCGAGCTCCGTAACGCAGCACGGTGCCGTTGGAATACGCGCTCCCCTCACGTCCTAACGATGGCTGCATTAAAAAGGTATCCAGCTCCCGAACCGACGCAGGCGGCCAAGGAGCTGCTACGGCAAATCAGACAGATTTATGTCAAACCACAGCTGAACCCGTGAGTTCTGAGCAGCACTGGAGCCGTGTGATGTCTCGTCTGTCTGCTCTCACACGAGAGGCGACACACACACACACACACACACGAGAGGCGACACACGCACACACACACACACACACACACACACGAGAGGCGACACATACACACACACACACACGAGAGGCGACACACACACACACACGAGAGGCGACACACGCACACACACACACACGAGAGGCGACACAGGCACACACACACACACGAGAGGCGACACAGGCACACACACACACACACACACACGAGAGGCCACACACGCACACACACACACACACGAGAGGCGACACACACACACGAGAGGCGACACGCACACATGCACACACACACGAGAGGCGACACACACACATGCACACACACATGAGAGGCCACGCACGCACACACACACACACGAGAGGCGACACACACACACACACACACGAGAGGCGACACACGCACACACACACGAGAGGCGACACACACACACGAGAGGCGACACACGCACACACACACACAAGAGGCGACAGACACACATGAGAGGCCACGCACGCACGCACACACACACACACACACACACAAGAGGCGACACACACACACGAGAGGCCACGCACACACACACACACACACGGGAGCGACACATGCGCACACATACACACCTAACCCTAACTATCACAAATAAAGGCAGACGTCTAACCTTTGCTGTAATCAGAACCAAACCTCAATTCTAACCTCAGCCCGAAAATCACATCTTGACCCTCAAAAAGGCCTTTAAAGTTGTGGGGCCCAGCCAAAGGGCCCCACTTTGACTGGGCCCCACTTTCGTAGGAAAAAAAAAAGATTTTGGGCCACACTCTGATGTAGCCGCAAGGACACACACACACGCACAGAGCAAATCAATGTTTATTTATTGTTGTGTCATTTTGACAGTTACTGACATGTACTGTACATTCAGGCGCTATAGTTAGCTTAGCACAACGCTAAGGGAACGTTTTTAAAAACACAAACCACACTGTTTGCGTGATTGTGCTGGGACCTTGAGGATCTTTGGTGTCTGGACGTGGCCTGTCACACACACACACACACACACACACACACACACACACACACACACACACATGCAGGATGTGAGGAGGGTGTGGTGCAGGAGATCTCATTCTCCCACAGACCCTGCGACGCGTACAGGACGTTCACCAACACACTGGGAAGTTACCAGTAGCTGCCGCGCGTCACGTTTCAACACAAGACGCACATAAAACACTGCAGAGATAGCGTTTTCACTCCCGATGGCCTCTCCTCAGCCTGTTCATTCACAAATGCAACCTTTCCCACCTCAGCGCTCCCCAATGAAGGGGTTAACGAACTTGTTTTGAATTCCTTCACCCCTCGACAGGAACTACATTCCAAGCCTTGAAAATAGCGACTAAAACAAAGCAGGGAAGTGATGTGAGACCACTTCCCATCGACTCCCCTCTGAATTTATCTCAGTCCTGCAGACTCGCTCACCCGCGCCTCCCGCTCGGCCCCACCCATGATGTCCAATCAGAAAAAAAGAAAGCGGCAGGTTCTTCATTCACACACATCAGCTCCACGAACCCTGTGGATAAACGTGCAGCGTAACCTACAGTATAATACCATAATAACCATGATCCTCCGCTTCTGCCCCGTCTGCAGGTCCAAGCGGCCCGCTGGTGATTATTAGCAGACGCTCCGGTGGTGTGAAGTGGAGGATACATCTGTAACATGTGTCAGGGTTTGTTTTGCACTTGATTTAATGCAAGCCTGCTGTGACCTTTGACCCCGGGTTCATATATCGCTCTGCCGCGGGAGCTCTGGCTGACGGCAGTAAGCAAAATGTTTTTGGCAGAGCTGCGGGCGTCGTCCAGCGCGAGCGGATCACCGGCGCGTCTAGACTTTCACCAGGACTGTTTACTTTGTCAGGATTCGTTTAAAAGTGACAAGCGGGGATCACTGAAATATATTCGGGGGTAAAGTGTGCAAGACTTGGCAGCTGCCTGACTGCATCACTTATTTACTACAGAATGATGGACGTGATTGTTTTTTAGGTCTAATCTAATGCTCAAATGGACAGAAATCATCTGACAAGGCTGTAGCATGCGACTTGAAATGTTGATGTAATGATTCTCCAGGCAACATTAGACCATTAGGGGAGGCGGAGGGGGGTGGGAGACAGGAAGCGTCATTTAGCTACTGGCTCAATCTCCAGGAGCAGATCATCCGGTCGACGGCTGCTTCCCTGCGTTAGCCTTACAATAATACGTGAGCCCCAACACAGGCTGATAGATGAGGAGAAGAGCACGAGGGACGCCAGGGATCAAAGTGATACGAAGCCACGCGATGTAGGTGGAATTAGAAATGTTTGACGTCCTCAGGGCTATCAGCATGGGAAGGTGAAGATAATGTGACTATTGAGTTTCAATAGGATTCAATGTTATTAGGACCGTGCTGCTAGGACTTAATTCAAAGTGTTGCATTCAAGGACACCAAACAGGCCTGATGGCTGTGTTTACGGATGCTGCTGTTTGTGTTTCTGTCTTTCTAGTCCCTCTGGCTCAATCACGCTCACACACGCACACACATTAGTGTGAGTTTAGGTTTCCGCCTCAGGAATTGTAGAAATGCGGGTTGCACTTTGTGACTGGTGGAAGGGTTTAAAGGCCAATAATGTGGGGGATGATGACCCCGTGCTTGACCAAGAGAGGGCAAGAAAGATGGGTTCCCCCCATTAAACAAGCCCCCGCATGTCCACCCGCACCGGGCTGAAAGATGAAGCAGCGGCTTCAGAGGCCGCAGAGCCAGAGCTGCTGCTCAGCTGTCAATCAGCTGTGCCTTTGTGTCTGTTTAATGTTGCTAATTTGTCCTAAAAGGTTCCAGGTTTGGTGAGTTGCACATGTGGTGTCTGACGCGTGATCACAGCTCACCAGCGAGACTCCTCCTCCGTGTAGCAGCATCTATTATCTGAGCCATGAAGGGAGGGTCAAAGAGCAGGGGAGCGAGAGTAAATGAACAGTATTCCCAGAGCCGCGAGATAAAAAGGCTGCGGATGCCTTCAGCGACCCCTCGCTCCTTGTCTTCACCGGGAAACTTGAAGTAATTAAAGTCTTATCTCGCAGCTGAGTGTTGAATCCCTCTGTGTCACTTCACAGGCTTTAGTCAGTGAGAGTCAGAGTATTTCATTCACAAAATGCAAGATGACTGAATTCAATTTAAATCTGCAAAATAAATAAACGAATAATGAAGAGCAGTAAAGGATAATATTCAAAAACTGGCTCATTGGAACAAAATGAATAATAATCTGGCATGTTCTAATCAATAGGACACGAACCGATCCCCTTAATGTTACTGTTGCATGTTACACAATCGCCGCCCAGGAGCTGGAGACGACAACGAACGAGCGAGCAGGTGGGTGTAAAACTAGCCCTGTGCTTGTTTCTCACCACCACCTGCTGCTTCTTCCTCCGCTCATTTGTTTGGTCTTCCCTCGTTCCTTCCCTCGCTGCTCTCCCAGCAGGGGGGCACAGATGGCAGAGTCCCCTCACAGGTCCCACCACTGCTTCTGACCCACTCGATGGAACATGTCTCAGTGTGACGCGACCGCATCGCTCACGACGACGTGATCCCGGCCGCGTATTGCTGCTAGGTGGTTGGTTTAGTTGCCATGCCGACGCTTTGGGTGGGAGGCTGGTTGAGGTTGAGGCTAGGATGCTCCAGGACACCTGTTTTAGAAATCTTTGACCCCAATTCAGTGTGTGTTTATTTAGCTTTTAGTGCAGAAGTGCCCTCACTCACACGTGCTCAGCCAGGCGAGCACGGCTAAAGGGGCCGGTTTGAGGTCGGAGGTGCGTTTAATCCTTCCAGGGCTTTCACTGTGTCTGTTCTTTTGGTCTCAGCTGTCACCTTAAACCTCAGTAGTCTGTTTGCGTGGTGAAGCTCCACGGGGTTAAGACTAGCGTCACAGAATGCCATAAATGCGCCATTAATCACGTTTGACATGCTTGTAAATTCCCTATGTTTAGCTTTTTTCATAATATCACTGTTCAGAATAGGTACATTTGCGAATCCTGCAAATGATGATGATGTCATGCTCAGCTCTGACTTTTAATCCTCTAGTCATACAGTAATGTCACAATTGTTGTGTTGTCGTTGTTGTTGGTAGAACTAAAATCGCACACTAAACCTAAGCCACCATTGTTTTTTGATCTTGCTGTTAAATTAAAATTGCTGTGTGTGTGTGTGTGTGTGTGTGTGTGTGTGTGTGTGTGTGTGTGTGTGTGTGTGTGTGTGTGTGTGTGTGTGTGTGTTGTCAGTTCTACGGCCCTGCAGACTGTTTTCCTTGGTCTGGAAGCTTGTCTGTCGGAAATGCTCACCACCTGAGAGAGGAAGACTGAGGCGGATGCTGGATATGAAATCACTTCCTCGGTGTCTGAATATAGCCATGATGGGGTACAGGGGGATGTTTACATATCGGACTACGGGGGCTCCTGACACAATAGGAACAGCTCACATGTTTGTTGATGACGGCAAGCATTGTACTGTAGTATCGTAATTTCCCACATTCTGTGGGTGTTTTTAAGTGGACCTCAAGCTCCTTGTTGTTTTTATTGTTTTTATTCACATTGCATGCTGGGATATCTGTGTTCCTATTGACCTTAAGTACATTTAGTTTTATGTAGGGTGCTGCAGGAAACCAGTGCAACGACAAGCCTCAAGTGTGAATTATCGTCTGTCTTCATACACTTCTAGCAGAATTAGGCCCCTTGGTCTTGAATGGAGAGGGACTATCTTCACTCTCGTATTTTCAAGCGCACTCTTTTCGAGTTAATCTCCAGCAGGTGTTTCAGGTTATCTGTGTCAAATGGACTCTTCCTTCCTCTCTGAGCTGCATTCATGGACTCACTCACTTTCCCTGTGGCCAAAAGATACTGAAAATATGTTTCCAGGTCCAACTTTATGTGCATGTGATGGCAACAGTGAGAGATGAACACAAATGCAGAGTTTTTGCAGCAAACATAAATGTTTTTGGAGGATTTATGCATTTATGTTAAATGGAGACAGTCCCTGTAGTGAAAATCCACTGACAGATAAAAACAATCCGCATCTATGACAGGTTTGTCACAATCGTAGTTCGTATGATTTGAATTCTGAACCACTTAGACTTTGTGTAAAATACTTGAAATTGCATTAACTAACTTTGGCCACTAGGACGTGCTGTTGCATACTGTAAATATATTTATGTGATCCCTGCATGAAGTTGAAAACGACTTTAATTCAGATGAATGCTAATTAAATGTGGTTTCATTGTTTTATGACCTTTTGATTGACCTGTTTGATTGTCATACAACACCGGGGGGGGGGTCATTTTCAGTAATTATTTGTTTTAGCAATCCTTATTCTTCTATTGAGTCAGAAAACAGATGAAGGTGTTACGGAAGACATTTACATGACAGAGCTGGTTATGCCTATTATTACAGTAGCTCAAAGTAAGCCTGATTTATTCCCACTTTACCAAACAAACAATTTTTACATCACATTTGACCAGTAGGTGGCGGAGCGCGACTATTTTGTGCCTCAATTCAACACGTAGAAGAAGTACAACGCGCATGCGCAGTTTGTTGACCTTCTGTGGCAAGCATGGCAGCCCGGGCGCTGACGAGAGGTACATTTGCAGAACTGTTAAAATTGTGTTGGATAATTTTTAGTGTTTAGGTAAACTTGTAGCTTTTTGTAGCAGCTGTTGTGACATTGTTTGGTTTTATGCTGGCGGTCCTAATCTGATGACGTAAGATCTTAGCTATCTTAGGCGAGCAGCTAGCAAGGCGGCTAGTAAAACGTATATCCTCTTAACTTAATGTACTGTTTTATTGATGTCGAACTCTTTTGTTTAGGACTTTTGGGTTTAAGACACTGCCAAGCGGTCTCGGGTGTATCTTACTGTGGTGGGCATCAGTATGTTACCGCAGCATCCGCCAATTCTCCGCAACTGCACATTGATGAAGTTACAGGTGAGATGGCGTAGCGGGATGTCTGTGATAAACGACACTGTTTTGGTTCACATTGTGACTAATAATATTTATTTTTGTGCAGAAAAAATATTAAACGCACCACTTGACAAGCCGGACTTTTTTCGTGTCTCAGAGCTCTTCTCATTGAAAGATCTTTTCGAGGCCAGAGTGCACCTCGGTCATAAAAAAGGGTGCAGACACAGGTTGGTTTGTATTTAAAGAACTTTAATGTTTACTGTTAAATGCAAGGTTACATTTATTACTGTCGATCTGAGCGTTGTGGGTGACACATACTATGTTAAGATAATTATCATTTACACTCAATATCTACTTGTACTATTCTGTGATTCAGTTATTGCCCTGCAGCCATTTTATTTTTGCAATAAAGGCTATTTACGGCTTGTATGTTTCATTACTGTAGTGAAACAGTTTAGACTCCTGTGCCATGACAACTTCTGTAAAACTATGTACAACAAGGCGGCATCAGTTTTCCATAAATTGTTTTTACTCCTTAGGCTTATGGAACCTTACATCTATGGCTGTCGTTTGGACCACGACATAATTGATCTGGACCAGACTGTGGAACACCTTCAGCAAGCTCTGAATTTCACTGCCCATATAGCATATCGTGGCGGGGTCATACTATTTGTTTCTCGCAGACGTCAATACAGCCACTTGGTGGAGACTACGGCTAAGGATTGTGGGGAATACGCCCATACACGATACTGGCAGGGCGGCATCCTTACCAATGCCTCTATCCAGTATGGCCAAGGAGTCCGCTTACCAGACCTCATTATCTTCCTGTCCACACTTAACAACGTATTTCAGCAACATGTTGCAATCAGAGATGCAGCCAAGATGAACATCCCCACTGTTGGCGTGGTGGACTCAAACTGCAATCCCAGCTTGATTACATACCCTGTGCCTGGGAATGATGACACTCCAGTTGCCGTGGAGCTGTACTGTCACTTATTCAAGATGACCATCAACCGTGCCAAGAACAACAGGAAACAGATGGATATGATTCACGGCCTGTCAGCACCATCCCCTCAAAGCTCATGATATTGTTTACCTTTGAAATAAGAGACATTAAATACATCCAAAGGCTTTCTTTTGCTCGCCCCTATCATATATCTTCAAAGTTAAATAAACTTAAAGTGTAAATATACATATGGTATGTCCATTTGTACTATTAGATGAGCGACATTGTTGTTCTTGTGTCTTTGCAACTACTTTTTTACTTAATATAGTATTAAAATCTCCACATTTCTGACTTTTTGCAAACTTAAATCCCTAAAGCTTAATGAGACTTTGACTGCCCATCAGTAGTTGGGCTGTGAATGTGTGTGGTGCTCATTACAGTTGTATAAAAAATGCTCCTTTTTTTATTTAACAGGCTTCTGCCAGTAAACCTGTCATCCTTAACTTGCGTCAGAGTCTGACCATCTGTCTTGGGATATTTTCAAGATGAACAAAAACCTACTGAGACTATACGGCAGAGGTAATATATTCTCCATAGTCTCCCCGCTAATTAGCTTGATTGGATAAACACACCTGGTCAAGGTAATCAGTATTAACTGGTACAGGGACAGTTGGAACACCAGCAGGACACCCGTGCTGAATAGCTGTTAAAACGTTTATTAGGTTACTATTCAACCGTGGTTTCGCGGAGGACAAATTTGTCCGCTCTCGGCTTCCGTAGCTGTTTCGTACACTGACCTCTGACTTAAGAGAACACGCTGCAAGGACGAAATGGTGAGTGACAGTGTGCGACTTTATAAACAAGAAACAGCTTCAAAACTGTAACGACTTTATGAGCAAGAAACATCCCGATGACGTAGCATTTTACCGTGTGACGCCACACGTGCTTCTCAAACATTAACCTTGCGCGTAATGTTAATATTGAAAATTTTGCCTCTTGTTGACAAATCGCGATTTTAAACAACGTTATGTTTGTTACACTACTTGATTTATGCATTTTAACTGCGTTTGTGCGTTTTTGGGACATAGATTTCCGTGCTAAGGGATCCTGGTTTTTACGTGCTGAGCAACAGGCTATAACGCGTCATGTTCAACAACGCGCTCCCGATAGAAGATTTAGCTTTTACTTCATTTACCTTCTTAACCCACAAACAGCCTGATTAGACCTGATTGCCCTGCTTGACGTAAACTAGATCGGCAAATATTTATATTGTCAATATTCACATTTATTATGTTGTCAATATTTATTTATTTTATTTATAGTTTTGGTAAAATTCGGGTAAACGTGAGTAAACGTCAAAATAGAAGATGAACTATATTTTTGCTGGTGTTTCCAGGAGGAGGGCGTCAAATTATAATTATATAGCTGATCTATTTTTCATCCATAGCTGGTCTAAGGGGGTACGTGTTGTGTGTATGCGTTAGAATAATTAAATTATTTGTTAATCAACTTTATTTAAATTACACAGATATCAAATGGCACAGGGCTGGTGGAGCAAGTATTAAATCCAAATATTGATGTTAATGAAACTTATCCTCAGGCGTCTGACCTGTTGCTTCTGTCATTATTTGCTCCCAGGACGATAACGGCTCTCACCTACTGAGATGACAGCGATCCAGAAGGAGGTAACATGGTCGTTTTGAAAACACATATTTTTGCCCCCTGAGACGCAACCCTGGCTGCCGTGTCTCTGTTGCGCAGTAGGTGGGCAGAAAGTAGCTGGCTCACGATAGCTCAATTTCCACTGTCTACTGGACTTTGGGTATGGAACCGGGCCAAACAAATGCATAGATTTAAACTGTTTTTACATGGTAATTAATTTAATACATGGCTTTCTCTATAATGAAGGTACATAAATGCTCAGGGCACTGGCAGTTAAAGATACATCCACCCATCTCTCTTCCCCTTGATGATTTGTGTCTTTGTGTACTTTATCCTCTGTCCAGGTCTTCATGGTGGAGAAGAGTTCATGCTGTTTGGCATAACCAGAAATGTGTCCTGCAGGATCATAATCCTACAATGTATAGTTCTTTACTATAGATGAACAATTATATACATTTAAAATTTAATAATAATAAATATAAGCATGTACTGTATATATACAGTATATAGAGAGGTGTGTGTGTGTGTGTGTGTGGGTGTGTGTGGGTGTGTGTGGGTGTGTGAAAATAATAAAAGCACCTGTCAAAAGAACACAACTCGGGTCTTGTTATGCTTTTTGTATTTGTGATATTTGATCTCCCATCATGTCAGATAGATTGAAAGGCAATAATTTAGTCCAGTACTTTAGAGGCCTGTAGTATTTGTAGAGTTTGTATTGTACAGTGTGTGTGTCACGTGTTTTCCTTCTGACACTAGATAAAGCGGAGTGGGCTGTTTTGTCATCACAGGGAGAAGCCACAGGAAGCCCTGAGATTTGTGTCGGCGAAATGAAAAAAAAAACAGCTGCGCTCCCGACTCTTTCCCTTTAAACGCGCAGGGATGAGACGCTGGCTGTCAGGCTCGGTGCGGTGCTCGTCGGCGGTTTCGGGTCCACGGTGATGCCTCGGTGGCTCTGATGGCACAATAGCGGCGGAGCATCCGCGTGGATCGGTTCGGCGGGAGACCACACGTGGACTCCGAGGACGGAGGCTTTCGGCGGAGATTTCCTTTGTCATTTGGAGCCGAGATCCACATTTGCGCTTCAAGGACGCTCTTTAGCTTTTCTTCCCCGACGAGTGATTTGTGTGTGTGTGTGTGTGTGTGTGTGTGTGTGTGTGTGTGTGTGCGGGGGGGTAAAAACGACAGATTGCGAACAGATTGAAATCCCGTGTTGCGTCTGCGTCTCCGCAGTGAAAGGACACGCACGGCATTATGGCTTATCATGGAGTCTTGTAGCATCGGAGCCGCGTTGCGGTTGTGTTGCGACGCATGGCGCAGCGCTGCTGGAAAGATGTGATCGGTCAGGGCTCCGTGGTTTCTCGCTCCGCTGCCTCCCAACACAGTCGCTCATGATGCCCCGGGCTCTGCGGAGACTGGTCCATTTGGTGCTGTTCTGCCCTCTGTCGAAAGGCCTGCAGGTTTGTACAGCGTGACGACAGCCTGCTCGTGTTGGTCCAGCAGATGTGCCACTAGGTTCAGTGCCAGTGAGGCTGTAATAAAAGATATTTGCGTTTTATCCTCCTGCATTAGAAGCACTGTAAAATCTGACTTGGTCACGTTTAATTAACCCACATTTAAATGCTGGTGACTTTTTGTAACTGAGCATTTGCACACCCCTGTGAGTGCCCTCCTTCCACTTCTTGTTAACTGTCTCCAGTTTTGTTCAATACACTAATAAATAATGTAACGCGTTATGGTATGGGAGCCATTTTTTCTGCAGCAGCATTAGTGTAGATTCATTTAAATCGTGCTTTTCTGCTTATTCTGTGAAGCCTCCTGTATTCAGATATCATCTTTTTTGCTTCCCTCCATCACCTGAAGAGCCGCCTCCCCGCTATCAAAGTGAAGTACCTTCTCCTGGCGTGGCTGGGCGTCCTCATTGCCAGCTGGGTCATCTACATGCAGTACGCCTCCTACTCAGAACTCTGCCGAGGGCACGTCTGCCATATGGTCATTGTGAGTATGGTCTCTGAAAACTAACTTTATAAGCATGATGGTCACAATGGGGGTAGCGATCATATCGGGAAGCTGCAGAAGGGCCAGAGGTTAGATTGAGCTCATTCACTCAGTGCTTCTATATTGTTCAAACGTTATGTTACTGTGGTGTTGTTTATCCTGGCGACTAAACCCACATTAGGATCACATTTCACTTTACAGACGACCTTTAACCATGTTGTGGTTCAGTATTTGATGCATCATAACAAGTGCATTAGAGGTGGGAAAACCACAAAAGGCAGCAGAGATATGATGTTTATACAATATACAATTTTATACAATTATACAATGTTTATACAATGTTTATACAATGTTTTATAATACAACTGTATTCACTCTCCACCATCACTCCTTTCATCACCATGCAGCCTGTGGCTCAGCTTCTCCCCCGCTGTGCCCAGTGGTTCCCAAAGCACTCAGCTGTTGACGGAACGGAACAGTCACTGACATTTCACTCGCACAGGCAAACACGGCGAATAATAAATCAGATAAAAGAAGGATCAATGATGCAATCTCGCGCGGATCTTCGCTTTGGGCGCAGTTATTGTTGTGGAAGCTGTAATTAGCGGACGCATGTGATTTTAGGGAAGCATATACTGTGTGCCTGTGCTGAACAGAGACGATATTGGAGGTTGGGTGACATTCAGGGAGCAGCTGTGCCAGCAGGTGATGGTTCTGGCACTAAGCAGTTTCTGCAAAGGGTTGGAGGAATATATGCAGTACAGTCTGCGGAGGTGGGAGGAACAGGACGCCATCAAACGCTTAACCTTCCTGATTGATTTCTGCTGTTGACGCGACGCATGCATTTCCTGTTTTCTCCCTCGCAGTGTGATCACTATCGACGGGGGATCATATCAGGCTCGTCCTGCAAAGCACTGTGTGAGCAGAAAACCCTCACCCTGCAGCGCTGCATGTCCACCTCCTCTACACATCAGGTTAGATTCACACGCATGCACCGATCGCTCTGTTTCACTATCCACTATGATGTCACCCCCTAGAGCTTCTCCTCTTATTTAGGTGTATGGTGCACTGTGGAAGGATAGACCTGTTATTATCAAGTGTGGTATTGAGGATCCAGTGAAGACTGATGGGGCTCCAGACTCTGAACTGCGACAGGAGATGACCTTATTTGATAAACCTACTCGAGGAACCTCAATGGATGAATTTAAAGAGATGCTCCACAGTTTCCTCAAGGTCGTTTTTTTATTTCCTAGCAACAGTCTGCCTGTGTAGCATAAAGGATAAAAGAATGCTGGGAATGAAATTATTTTTCATACAAAACTAAATTGTCACATCCTCCTTGCAGGCTAATCTTGGTGAACAGCCATCTTTGAGCACTTTGGTGGACAGGATCATCACTCTGGCTGATGTCAACGAGGACGGCAAAGTGTCTCTAGCAGAGGCCAAGTCTATCTGGGCGCTCCTCCAGATCAACGAGTTCCTCCTGATGGTGGCGCTGCAGGAGAAGGAGCACACCCCCAAGCTGCTCGGCTTCTGTGGAGACCTGTATGTGACCGAACGCGTGGGCCACAGCTCCCTCTACAGGCTGCAGGTGCCTCAGCACCTACAGGCTGTGGTTCCCGAGGCCTTAAGCTCCAGCCTGAACCACTGGCTCGCGCCAGCCTGGCCCCGCAGGGCTCGCATCACCATCGGCCTGCTGGAGTTTGTGGAGGAGGTCTTCCACGGCTCCTACGGGAGCTTCCTAATATGCGACGCCAGCCCGTACCACGTGGGCTACAATTCCAAGTACGACTGCAAGATGGCCAACCTGCGCAGCGTGACATCCGAGGCAGTTGTGCGGGGGTTTCTGAGGGGACGGCGATGCGAGACCAACGCCGACTGCACGTACGGCAGGGACTGCACGGCCACCTGCGACCGGCTGGTGAAGCAGTGCAACACTGAGGTCGTCCAGCCAAATCTGGCCAAAGTGTGCGTGCTTTTGCAGGACTTCCTGCTCTTTGGAGCTCCTTCAGACCTCCACGGGGACCTGGAGAAGCAGCTACGCACCTGCGTCACCCTCAGCGGCCTGGCAAGTCAGATGGAGGTGCATCACTCGCTAGTCCTGAACAACCTGAAGACGCTACTGTGGAAGAAGATTTCCAACACTCAGTACTCTTAGAATGCAGGATGTAAAAATCCAACTTGTGAATATTGATCATATGAACACATATAAGTCTTGTTTATGACAATTTGCCAAATGTTTTAGAGCGTTTGTGCTTTCACTATACATTGACTGTGAATTACAGAAAACTGTGAATTAATGACAGCAGCTGAAACAGAGTACAGTATTAGTCCTATTTTTGTTTGTGTTGTTTTGAAGTACATTCATCAGAAATAATATCCTCAGGGCGTTGCCTTATCTTTTATTTGTAATATAAACTCTATATGTACATTAGTTTTTAAAATCAACCACCCAACAAGTGGGATGAGTTAAACGATGGAGAAGTTCAGATTGCAGCAGGATATGAACTGTACATATTAGCGATACATGAATTGGACTCCTAATATAAAAATGTATTGAATGACAGATAGAGAATTAGCGGTGATCTGGTGATGATTTGGAATGCTTCAAACAAAATGAATTTGTAAAGGACAATCAGACACGCTTCTACTTGCAACAAGTTTATATTGACAAATAAACTTACAGGAAGTTGGTTCACACGATTTTTTGTCAGTATATTTATAAATGTAAATTGGACACAGTTGTTTAGTGTGTGTTACATCAAATCAAGCACTGATGATGGCAAACCTTCGAGAAGACCTCCTTGTTTAATCTTGAACAAATATCTGAAAACAAAACAAAATCAAACCCAAGGGGCTATTTAAATTGTCTACTTGAAGGCAGTGTGCTGTGCTAGCTGTCCCATTTAGCTGTTACCTAGTTTTAATGCCTTAATGTCTTAAAGCTCTTTTAAGGGGCCTCGTAGTTTTGAGTAAAAGTATATTTTTTTGTACATTAACCTGACTTTTAAGACTCTCAAATAGAGGTTTGCTTTAACCCCCCTAAAACATGGCATCCTTTGATTGCCTTCACGTACTGTCGGAAATCTTTCGGAGATACGTTTTAAATGCGGATTTACATTCTTTGAGTGTAAAAAAATCACTTCTAAAATAAAAAAGCAATTAATATTTATCAAATTGGTCAGCTTCAAGAATTTGGTGTACGTAGTTTAGTTTCTGAGATTGGCGTTTTATCTTTTCAGCGACAGTGAAGGAAGTAAGCCGGCGTTGTGATCTGGATATTTCCGAGGCGCCCCGAAGGCAGCATCAGCTGGGCTGAAAGCAGATGGAGGCTGGGCTGTGGGTGTGATGGGCTGGTCTGCCTTCTGCTGCTGGGCTACTGCTGCTTACACAACACACACCTCCGAGGACTGCGTGCAGCTAGGAAAGTAGTTAACGGTACCCGTAAGTTAAAGTCTGTCATGAGTTGAAGAGAACTTTTACCAACGGTCGGAAACATACGTTTGCTGAATGAGGCTAACGGGAGGCTAGCTAGCGTTAGCTCGAGTCTGTCGCTAGCAGCTAGGTTGTGTCAACGCCAGCTTGGGAAAGCCGCTAGCCTTTTGAGATTGCTCATTGAACGATTTCGAGCAGCCGAGGAACAGCGTTAGCTAGCGACATGTCAGCGTTGAGGTCCGCGCACTCACTCTTTTGCGGGAGCACGACAATTAATGGTTATTTAGCCATTTACGCGAGCAATGCGTGCTAGGTTGTTTCGGGCGACCGTTAGCTTATAGGAGCCTGCGGGACGTCTGTGCCCAGTCCAGCATCGCCAGTCATAGCGGTAACATAATGAGTGATCATTATGTTAAAGCCACGGTTCAACTCGAGCAAATGAAATCGCTGGACGAGAATGCAGAGAAGGAAGGCGAACACCCCGAGGAGCAGATGCCAGTATCTCCTCCGCCCGCTTCTTTGTCACCAGACCCTTCCAGCATCACCATAGCCGACACGTCCAGCACTTGCAAGCAGGGGTCAAACAGGGGTAAGAATCGCAATAAGTCAGGCAAAGATGACAAGAACTCTTGTGGCAAACACATCACCGATAATGTCGGGAAGAACTTGAATAGATTGGGACATGAGCAGGCGCTTCACATCAAGGGAGCCGGGAGGATACTGCAGGGCAAGTTGGAGACAAACGGGAACTATGTGACTCTCCATTCATCCAAGAACACCCAAGACACGCGTCGGGAGGACGGATTCAAGCAGGCAAAGAAGAGAAGACCCGTGGCGGTGGACAGCTCAAAGGCCAAAACCTCCCTGGAGGCACTCAAGCAAAGCATCAAGCAGCTAAAGTGGAAAGAGGTGAGTACTTTGAGAGTTGATCTCATGATGTTTTGCTGTTTGCCTTGGAGAGGGAGGTTTCAATTATTTCAAACACTAGAAAGCTGCTTTCACTAAGTTGCTGCTCAGTGCTTGATCCAGTGAGGATGCCTCAGGATGACATCAGCTGCTTAGTGTTTGAATGACAGGAGTCCTAGATGTATATAATGAGAATGTGTGAATAGACATCTATAGAAAATAACAGCAGAGATCTTTAGTGTTGTGTCCTCTTTACTTACATCTACATCATCTACATGTACTTAGTACATAGCAACTTATTATCATGCATGTTTTTATTTAGATCACACAGTCACAGCCATGTAAAATGACAGACACCAGTCATTGATGATCCTAAAGAGAACGTATTAATAATTAATAAGACTGCAAATTGATTCTTCAAACACCATCTGCTCCGTTTGAATGTGATATGGGTAATATTTTTTTTTGTTGGCCATTATTAAGACACTCTAAATTATGCATGAAAAGTAAAGACTGCCAATGGCTGTGACTCCGCAGTGACACTTGAACCCTGCCAGGTCTTGTATCAGAAATGATAGACTGAAGGCATATACATTACCGCGTTTTGAACTCATGGTCCACCCCCAGCACTGTCAAGGATGTTACAGATCCTGCCCACAGTCAGGCACATAGTCAGGGTTTGACATTTTTTTTGTTCCACGTTTGATTTACAAAGCAGAATTTAAGTCTGGGGACATTTCAGTGGCTTTGTTTGAAAGTACTACATCATCACTTCTACAAATCTCTGGAAAGGGAGATAGCTGTCAGCTGACTTACAACATATGGCATTCTCTTAAACAGTGGTAAATGATTAGCTATAAGCTTGTTTAATCCAATAAACATTTAGTCCTCCTTGAAGCAGGGAGAGAATGGGAAGCTTCTCATTGACCTTTGTGACAATATCTGAAAATCTGACTTCATAAAAATGAGGTTATGCATTTAATTGTCTCCTACCTACACTGAGTTAATGCACATTTATTTTGAAAGCTCTGCTATGCAGCTGCTTCCTTGGACAATTCTGTGTGTTGGTGGCAGTGAGTGAAGAGTTTACACTATTTTACTAGTAGTCAAGTGAACTACCCCAGGTTTGTCTATACGTGTACATAAGATAGCTCTCTTATTTGGCTCCATCCCCAGAAACTACTCAAATTAATTTGACCTCCTTCCCTGATGTGATTAGGCAGTTATACCCTGGCAACTCCTGGGCAGTATTTATAGCAGCTCTTGGCTGTTGAGCAGGGGTTCCCTGTTTCACACGCTCCCATGCTAACTCATTAATGAGATGCAGCCCTGTCACACGGCCGTCTTGTCACTGGGTATTGGTGCAGGTTATATGAGGGTAGAATTTAGCAGCGGAGATGATTTACTGTTGACCTAGTGCAGCCGAGTTTATCTGTATTAATCATGAGCTGGTGGGAAATTCGGGAGGTTTTGTTGTTATGGTGGCCGATAATACACCGAACATAAAAATCATACAGTTCTGCCTGTAACACACGTAAGATATTACTCAGACAAGTAGATGTAGCACATGTGCAGAAAACCTGCCCTGCTGTATTTAACTGAGATTCAAACTACGGTTAGGAAGCGTGCAAGTGTGTCTAGGAATGCAGGGCTGTGACAGAGGGGCAGTGCTTTGTGCCAGTAGGATTTCCTAGCTTTCTAAATCCTTTTATAGTATCACCTCCTTTGCTCTTTCTCACTCAGCACAACGGAGCACGCAGTGCCTACCTTCTTTAGGCAAGATTATCCCTCCATTCTAGGACCATTAAAGGGCAGGCACCCCGCAGATGTCCTGAGTCACACTACATTAATCCTGCCTCATTTACACACAAAGTGTCATTTTTTTTCTGTTCAACTTATTCTTAATGTGTCTCTTGTCTGCCGCCTTGTCTTTAGTTTCCTCTGGGAAGACGAACGGCCTGTGATATCTACTGGCACGGCGTTTCCTTCCACGACAATGAACATATTGTCTCAGGACAGGTCAACAAGTTCCCAGGTACTTCTCCAAGTTTTCACTTTCCACTACAACTCGTTATGTTTCCAACTGTAGAACCAACAATTCCGTTTGAGATTTTTTTTTAAACCTTGTGTCTTGTATGTTACAGGGATGATTGAAATGCTGAGAAAGATCAACCTGAGCCGGGCAATGCGGACTATGCAGGAGCTGTTTCCAGAGGAGTATGACTTCTATCCCCGGTCGTGGATCCTGCCCGAGGAGTACCAGCAGTTTTCCACACAGGTATAATCGTAATAATACTGTGTTAACACACACACACTTGTTGTTTTTCTTGACCATTTTGGGAGGTTTTAGTTTCTTTTAACAGGTCAACCAAGAATAATAATAATATTATTAGCCAGTTAATAGTTAAAGGGTAAATGTTAGTAATTCTAATAAAAAAAGCAATATATTGCAGTTACATATTTTGGCCAGCAAGGGGCACCATAATATTGCTATTTTTTATTTTGTTCAGGAAAAATCATCCCTCTAGAAAGGGACTATGTATTTTACATTTACATAATAATTACATGAATGAAGTATCTGAATTCTTACTTTTATTTGTACGCTTAGATTCGCATGGTGAAGGAGAATGACGCCACAGTGACCACCACCTTCATTGTCAAGCCAGATGGCGGCTCTCAGGGGGACGGCATCTACCTCATCCGTGACCCCAGCGACCTGAAGCTCATGACGGCGACACAAGCAAAACAGGCTGTGGTCCAAGAGTACATTCAGAAGCCGTTACTTATAGACAAGCTGAAATTTGACATCCGCCTTTACGTGCTGATCAAGTCCATGGAGCCTCTGGAGATCTACATAGCCAAGGAAGGCCTCACACGCTTTTGCACTGAGCCCTACCAGGTAGTCATGACCGTGCTCGTGGTGCCCATAGTTTTACTTTGAAGCTGTGTATCGTGTATATAAATAACATCTCTCTCTATGACTGTGCAGGAGCCAAGCCAGAAGAATCTGAGTCATGTCTTCATGCACCTAACAAACTACTCCCTCAATGTTCACAGTGGCAACTTCATCCACTCAGACAGCCAGAACACAGGCAGCAAGCGCACTCTCTCCAGTGTGTTGTACAGGCTGGCAGCTAAAGGTGTAGATATCAAGAAGGTGTGGTCAGACATCATTGCTCTGGTCATTAAGACTGTCATCGCTGTGGTGCCTGAACTCAAAGTCTACTATCAGGCTGATATCCCACCTGGAAAACCAGGGCCTACGTGTTTCCAGGTGAGTGGTCAACCTTAGTATAAACACTGCGTGCTATATTCAACTGCTAAATGCATCTTTATATGTTTGTGTCACAGATATTAGGCTTTGACATTCTGCTGATGAAGAACCTGAAGCCAGTTCTACTAGAGGTCAACTCCAATCCCAGCATGAGAATAGAGCATGAGCAGGAGGTGAGTGTCCGTTTCAGTGTTATCATATTGTTGTTGTCATTATTATTCACTGTGCTGTAATTATCTCCACTCCAGGTGGCACCAGGAGTGTTTGAGTATGTTCCCAGTCCAGTAGATGAAGAGGTGAAAGTGGGCGTGATTAGGGACACGCTTCGCCTTATGGACCCCGGCCACAAGATGCCTTCAATGTAAACACACACACACACACACACACACACACACACACACACACACACACACACACACACACACACACACACACACGGTAAACATATTGAAGCTTTTTCATATTGCACTTTTTGGATGCTAGTATTTAGGGACGTCGTACTTTACTCTGCCCATCCCTCATAGAGCTCATATCTGCATGTTAAATGGAAACATTTAATTCAGCTGAACCAGGGTAGAATTTCACACATTAATTCACGTCTGGTGGCTCAGTGTGTCTGGCTGATTGGCCCTGGAGGTGCTTGAGAATAAATCTTGTTTTCTATTAGTTTTTTTTCTTCCATTACGGGAGGATTTACTGTTTCTGGTCTACCACCATCTCCAGTTTTTTGCATTTCTCTCTCACACTTTTCCGTCTGTGTTTTCTCACTTCCTCCCCAGTTGATCAGATATTTAATATTCATTGTTATGGAAGTGAAGCTGAGATTGTGCCTGGTATAATACCCACTTAACTATTATATTAATCAACAGTAATATACTGCTATAATCCGCCTATAATATGGTTAATCCTCCTTCCTCCTGTATTGCTATATTTATATTTCTTATCCAAATGTTCTATCCCATAAACATGGTATGACTGAACTAAGGTTGTCTGTCTATAGCTGACCCTCCAGGCTGCATATTACCAATAAAACCATGTTATTGGGCAATAAAAGGCCAAAGCATCTCAAAAGGTCATTTCAAATATTAATTTAGTTGTGGTGTAGTCCAATCTGAAAATGAACACATTGCAATCATGAGGGTTAGTGTTCACGTCAGGCTATAATCACAGTGAAGCAGATATGAACTGTTGTGGTTAAGAGGAAGATATGCTAATTATTTTAGTCTGAGTAGTGCTCAGGGTTATTAAATTAGCCGTTAGATTGGCTGGGCTGCAGCAACGGCAACAAAATGGGAACTCATCAATCATTCAGTTCCCCAGTTTGTTCTTTGAGCGTTTGCAGGCACGGGCTTTGTACATGCACGTCTGTCTGATTCTCAGTGTTCTTGCTGTGGGGAATGAAGCCATTTGTTTAGAAACGTGCCACTGCACATGGAAACCGGAATTTCTGAAAACAACTTCCCTGACAAGTCTTTTTTTACAAACATATTTAAAGCCAATTTCCATATGTTTATTCAGATCTAGCTTCGTGAATTAGGAGCAGTTGTTTTCTGTAGACTTTCGAAACCAAGAAGTGACTGCGTTGCAGAGCAGAAATAAATTTTTGCTAACATCGTTTTGGGAGGTTAAGTAATTTGTTTACTGCACAGATGGTCTCCTAGCGAGTAAATATATCAATGTTGTGGTTGGTAACAGCTGTTTTGCAGCAGGCTGGTAGAGTTACAGTCGTTGAGAATACAGGGTTCAGACTGGATCCACTCCGTATAAATTTGACTTGCCAAGCCAAATAAAAAGGGTGATAAAAACCGACTAGACACAATAAAAAAAGTGAAACAAAGTGCTATTTGAAAGAGATGAGTGAGCGCCTCAATAAGAGAGATAACAAAGTAAGAAAGGGAAAGGCAGAGTGGCAGTTTGGAGAAAAGGGACTGCAGAGGAATAGGAGATTATAAGAGGGGGGTGATGGTATCAGTGACTCTCAGACATGTACTTCTTGCACCCAGCTCATTAATCCTGTGTAAGGACCTTCAGTAGGTGATTTATGAGCCACCATGGGAGATGAGTGTGGGTAAGAACAAAAACAGCTAATGTCCTTTAAAATAGGGCGCCAGTGACATAATTAAATGAGTCTGTCTGCATAAAAAGAAATACTGTAAGGAGAAGTGAATGCAGTGGAGGTTTCACATTCTCTCGGTTGCGTGTGGCTGGAAACCGGTGAGGAATAAGGGCTAAAATTGTCCATGCTCTTTGAACACTGATTGGCAACTGTGGGGGAACTATTTCTCCTGCACATGTTTGACATGACTCATGCTCTGAGAAAAGCTTAAATGCAATTCATTCTGATGTCGAAGCTGGTGATGAGTGGACAGACGCTTTGATTTCTTTTCATTGAGACCTTTTGAGTGTGTAGTGGCTCTACTGATTCATTCACCAGAAGGAACATTGATGCAGGTTAATGGCAGATGAATTGGTTCCTGCCCTCCTCGTGCTCTGAAGTAACATTTAACAGTGGGCATCAGTCTTTTACCCTCTTACTTCACCTCCATCATTTTATTCTCCCCCTCCGCTGGGGATGTTTATAGACGTCCTCTTCATTGTCAGTCTGGCTGTCAGCTTCTGTTGAAGACGTGTCCGTTTTTAGCTGAGCCTGTCCTGTTTAAATAGACGTAGGCTGTGTCCTTCTGGCTGCTGAAGGATGAGTTATTCTATAAAGCATTCAGTATTGCTCCCTCAGTGCCCATCACACTGCTTACTAATTTGTGAAGAAAGAAACTACCTCAGACATTTCCTGTACATTTCCCTATTGGTGTGCATGTGGGGAATTGTCTTCAGTGATTCTGTTTGATGAGTTCTTTGCCTTTACAAATCCCATCATGGCAACCTGAGCAGAGTGTGAAGGCTTAAC
Organism: Betta splendens; assembly: GCF_900634795.4. Taxonomy (NCBI): domain Eukaryota; kingdom Metazoa; phylum Chordata; class Actinopteri; order Anabantiformes; family Osphronemidae; genus Betta; species Betta splendens. The sequence goes on along the minus strand of NC_040892.2, from coordinate 8,486,864 downwards.
TTAATATATGCTTTCTGTTTCCTGAAAAGTTGTCGAATCATAGTGTGGTACACCCAAACAAATGCGCTGGTACCGTACCTAGGGGGGAAAACCCTCAGGAGTCAAAATGGTTGCTGATTAATTTAGCAATTTATTATTTTATGCCTGAGAAAGCATCCTAGTTGAAAGCTGTAATCAAGGGATTCTGAGAGATGTTATATTGTAATAATTAATCTGTAGGTTTTACACGCCTGAAAAAGCACTAAGGTTTGGTAATATGTCTTTACAGATGCACACTTTCACCTTCTATTGCCTCAAACAGACTGAAACAACAGCAGAGGTGTTTTACAAATTCCTTCTATTTCAGATTTGACTATTCATATTCCACATATGCTGCTGATGCGTCTGAATATCGTGGCTGTTGACACAGACATTGTAAAGGCTGAGAAGAGGTGGGAAAAGCTATTAAAAAGGGAGTTGTTTTATTTTAATTAGTTTTTCTTTCCTTCCCCCATAAAAGCTCCCATCTGAGGGCAGGTGGCTTTGAACATGGCGAGGAGATTCCTATCGAGGCCGAGACGCAAGATAAGACCCAGGACCAGGGAGGAGCTTTGCCCTCGATGTGTCTGAAGCAGGTCTACCCCAAATACACCAAACAGTTCAACTACCTGAGGCTGGTGGAGCGAATCGCAGCTCTGTTCATCCGTTTTCTCGGCGTCAAGGGTAACATGCGCCTGGGCCCCACTGCCTTCCGCACCTTCATCAGGTACAAATTGGTACTGGGAAAGAGTAAATGTATCATTAATGCCCACATACTAAAGAAATGTATCTTGTGCCTGAAGTTATTAATATTCTGTCTCAAAGTGATGCTGAAAAATGTATTCTTACTTCCCTGGACTGGGCTGCTGTAAATAATTACAGAGAACATCCCAGTAAGATTCTCTCCTCTTGTGTAGGACCTGTAAACTGAGCAACAGTAACTTCACCATGGCTTCTGTAGACATCCTCTACATAGACATCACGCGTCGCTGGTCAGGAGCCATGTCTGATTCTAAAGAAGCAGGTAAGTGCATACATGCTAAAACAACACCCGCATGAAGAGACGGCACGCGGAATACAAAGAGCTGGGGAAAGTTGAGAATCGGAGCAAACGATGTGCTTGGAGATAATTGCTTGTCATTCTTTGTCAGATCCCCCCTGACACGGTGTCTCAGTAATTGAAATGAGCTGAGATCACAGTGTGTGTGTGCTATAGAGACGCTATCCGACATGAATTATTCAGACGATGCAAGGAAGGTTTGTGAAGTAGACTGCATGGATGGAAATTTACAGTTCAGGATGGAAGAGGTCTGAATAGACATTATGGGCTGAGAAAAGAATGCTAGTTCTGTAGAAGTTATGCGCTCTATGCAGGAGACATATAATATTCATATTCAACTAAACACTATCCATAGTAAGTGGCTAATATGTTGGTTCCACAAAGACAAAATCCTTTTAAATGCTTTCTTTTAGCTCTATCTGTTCCTATTTTTATGTAATGACATTTGTTCTAACTCCCTTTTCCAGGTATGGGGCTACAAGCATTTGTGGAAGCTTTCTTCTACCTGGCAGGTCGTCGGTTCAAATCCCTGGTGCTGAAGGAACAGGTTCTGTCTCTGCTGGAGCTGTGCGAGGCTCAGCTGGAATCACAGTTGGGCGTCGAGGACAGGCGCTCTGCGAGCTGCAGCCGAGCGCTGCCGCGAGCCGTCAAGCCTCAGACCGTGGGCGTCACCAACCCCCTGCTGGGCTCGCCGGCCCCCCTGCGACGGGCGTCCAGCCAGGACTACCGACTGCATCAAAGACTCAAGCCTCGCACACTCAGGTCTAATGTGGAGAACTGACGAGACGGGGCCTCGACTAGTCATCCACGTCCCAAACTGCCTTTAGCCTTCTCCACAGGAGCAGGACAATTAGGTGTCCATCGCTCCTTGGAAGCTCGTGCAAAAGGTGGAGTTTGGGGGAATGATGGGAGCGGAGAGTAGGACTAGCTTGACCCCCGCTGGCTGACTTGAAGGAGAACTGTTCTCAGTCTGATTGCTTTTTCTTCAGAGGAGGAAGAAGTCCACAGGGGGCATTGAAGTGGAAATAGAACAAGATTGGTGCATTTCTTCTTCCCTTCCTGGTGTGATCATACGAAACCAGTGTGGTCCAGGCAGGAGGAGGAGATGGCGGCTTTAAATGTTCTTACTAATTCTACAGGGCAGCTATTTGCTTCCCTTTACCTTTGTCTGCTAACACGCACACATTAAAACAGTTCTTTTCAGGGATAACTTCAGATGCCCCACTTGAATAGATTGACACATCACAAAACCACACATAAATGGGTTTAAGGGAGCGTCCTTAGTATGTTAATTATGCTCTTGAATTTGCACAACAACAATCACATTTGCACAGAAATGGATGTGAGGTTGACTGACTTACCCTTGTGGGCACATCGTGTATGTTTGAGTGTGTGTGTGTTTGTACTGTACTGTATTTATTTGCGTTTAGCCCGATATTGAAAGCCTATTTACAACCAGAGGCTCAGCTGTGCATTGTAGCTCCATGAGCCCATTAGTGAAGAGTTAAGTGAGGAGGTATTCAAAGGGAAAAGGCCACACGGCCACTTATCCTCTTAGTTCTGCAGCTCCACCGCTCCTTCTGCAGCTCAGTTTCTAAGATGTTTGTAGGCACCTAACTGCCATGTGGCGTTTCTACACGACGACTAAATGCATGGCGCACGACTTCAGAAGTGAGAGAAACGCATCGACTCTGAAATGTGATTTAGATGTAGCTTTTGCAATAATAACCTTATCCGATGGTTGTCCGTTAAAATGCAAAACGACGGCCGCGTGCGGATGCCAACTACAGCGTCACTAAGTTCAGAATGACTCTATTCACTGGACATGTTTGCATCATATGCTTCTTTTCTCCTAGTAACAGTCAAGTCAATATGTAAATGGATTCTTCTATAAATAGGACTAACATGTAGTGCAGGATGTATCAACATGAAGTAAAGACAACTGTAATATTAGCACTGCAAAAAATAAACCTTTGGCTCTTGAAACTACAGGTGTGGTGATGCTTTGACATCCACTCCATATCTGACTGTAGGGGAAATGTTTAGGTTGGTGTTGATGATTTGGCTGCAACATTCTATAATTGAAGGGAGCCAAACATAGGCACTACATACTACTGTGTGTGCCATACTACAGTATAGTGTAAGAGCATCTTTCTGCTAGTTTTATTCCTCTGATGTCCTAGATGCATGTCTTTGCCCCAGGGAGTCCGTTCCACTTGGCCAGAGAGATGAGTGAGCCTCACACAATGCAATTAACAGCACAGGATACATGAGAGACCCCAGTGTTAACGAGGACGCCTCACCAGACCCAGTACTGCGCTGTGATACTGAATATCTCATGCCTTTGAGAGAGACATTTTGTTACAAGATCTGCTTCATTTCTCTTGTTAAGGCAATTTCAAGCTTTCTCTCGCCTTCTGTGGGGAATAACAATCAGGCAGTATGTAGGTCAGTTCTTTGAGAAATATACTGCTCGCGCCAGTCTTTCAGGCCCTTCCATCATATCCTCTACTCTGCCTGTCTGAACATATGCTCTCACTTGCTGCTTGGCATGTATCTGGGGCTGCTTGGATGGACGTAGCACACAGGACACCAAGATGCGTTTCTGACCACTAACTATAACATGTTTATCACCACATACTGTCCTGGCCTGTTCCTTCTCTCTCTATCTGGACGTTGGCCCTCCCTCCTCAGTGTGGGGCAGAGGCATGTGAATCTCCTGAAGCCAGGTCTGGGATTGTGTTGTTTTTTTTTGCAGCTGGGCCTCCCCTGTAATTGCTGGGGCACATCTTCAGACTCCACCTCCACCAGGCGGGCCACCAACCACCACCCACTCAACCTCTCACCAGTAAGTATTCTGGTGACTCGGTGGATAGAGCATCTGCCTAAGACACTCCACACCCACCAGCTATACTACACAAGATCTCATTTTAACCACATGCTATACTAAGACGTGTGTAACCACACACTATACTATGTAAGGCAACACAAACTAGCTGACTTGTCTTGAAGGGTGCATGTCTGTCATGTTTGTTTGGATAAATTACAAACATCAGAGTGGTTCTGACAACGAACCATCATACATCTAGAACCACCACATCAAATCTGAAGTAGTTTTTATTGCAGGTCAACTTTAAGGTAACCGTTAAAGTTGGCCATACATGACCTATCTAACATTATACAGACGTCTGACCATTGTAATAACCTTTCCTCAAGACAACTTTAACACAATCCTGTTTAATATAAGCCTATATAGTATTTACTAATCCTACGTCAGAAATTTTTAAGAAGCTCACAGAAGAAAGAACAGATTGAAGTGCAAAAACAAGTGTTTCTAATATATACAGATTTACAGAAGTACTACAAAACTGAGGTAATGCTCCTTCCTAATTAAAGCTATGACTCTTTTATTCAGCAATGCTGTTCCACGTAGCAATGCAGCTTTTGAAAAATAGTGTATACGAAATCACCCCTTTAAGTGACACAGATGTCAGATTCACTCGCTTCCTGTTTACCCTGTGAATGAATCGTTTCCATCATTAGGCCTCATTGTTTGCCTCCATACAATAGGATTATTCATGCAACACATTTTTCTGTAGTTTGATGCGCCTTTGTCAATTTGTATGTTTTCACAAGGTAACCAACCTGTAGCATAACTTCACACTTCTGTCACGAAAAACAAGAACTTAGTCCAGAGATGTGTTGCACATTTGCTTGCATGTATAATACATTTTTCCATCAATTATAAATGGGTCTAGGGTTTTTTGATTAAAGACCCTAGACCCATTTGAGATCTGCCTAATTTTAAATTATTAGGAGTTAATACAACCTGCCAGTAGTGCAAAAAACTAGTTCCTTAGTTTTTTCATAGTCCAAGGAAAAAAAAGCAGTTGAACCAGTTTGCAGCCTGATCAGTTTGTCTGAAAGAAGTGGGGGCAGAGGCTTATTATGCTTATGTAAGGGAGCACAGCTTGATTGGAAGAGTCACGAGTCCTTAAAACCCCAAATTATAAAATTAAATATAATGGAAACTATTTTTTTAATGATTTAAAATGAGAATGTGTGAAACCAGATGTTTTGCTCTAAAACATCTCACTAGTCAATAGAATTGAGCTGCTGATGTTTATAAAACTGTGAACACCAGATTCTGATAAACCTGTCTGTCTATTCATCCATCCATCCATAAAAGATACAACAAACAGAACAGTTTCCAAACTCTGCTCTGCCCCTCCATCTGCTTGTACCCTGGAATATTCACACCTCCTCCAGCAGCAGATTTTGAACCGCTCCATCTGTAATTAGTTTTTTTTAGGCATTTTTTTTACTCTTATCACAAAAACAAAAGCTCGAACAGGGAGAACACTGAGAAGTTAATTTAATTGCGTAGTTCTACCCAATGAGGACATATAACTGACTGAGCTATTTGGTATTTACAATATCCATAATGATACAGCAGAGTTTGAGCACAAGATACATTTACAAAAGCTCTGTTGACATTAGGTAAAAATAGTGTGAGCATTTTATGTACACATTCCCAGGCCGTCCAGCCTCTTGATACACTCAGTTATCATATATTTACTGTATATGTCTTCAGCAAGCCACTTAAAAATATCATCATCCTCCATTTGGCAACACAAAAAAACAAAAACAAATGGTGATACTGACAGACACTGGCTTCACAGCGTGGATGAAGCACGCTGAGCCGTACGCTTGATGAATATATTTTGTTACAAGTTAGAAAAATGAATACAAAAATATACAAAAATACAGATGCTTGAAATTGGGGGCGGAGCAACAAGATGGCGGCGCGGCGGGGCCCGACGCGTCTTAAGACCTAGGACGACGCAGCAACTTCACATTCAGGAGACGAGGCGGAGACGGGGGGGCGAGAGATGAGAGATGCCACTAAGAGTCACAGTTTGGATGCAGCATACTTCATTATCACTGACAGTATTTAGGAGAGGAAATGCTTGAACTCAGGACTCCATAATAACAATGGCTCACCAGTCCAGTGTATAGTCTGAGTGCATGTGTCGAAACACGCCTCTCAACAGCTCTTGTGCTACTCGAGCGAGAAAACCACCCGTGGCTCACAACTCAATCAAACCCAACGCGGACCCGGCCGATCCATGTCTGAAGGAACAGCGCCGAGCATCAGGAGCCGAACCAATTACTTGACCGTGCAAGTTGTGCAAGCTACGCTGCAGTCGGTTGAACTACTGTGGTGGCGTGCGTGTTTTAAAGGGCTGATCATGGTGCAGGTTTGGAGTATGACGGAGGCGATGGTGCTCGTCGCTGCTCCGGGTGGGTTTCTCCTCCAGGGCCCGAAAGCAAGCTACACACCACAGTCTTTCATCGCAAGAAGAAAAATAAAATATCTGACTCCTACATAAAGGGCTGCTTTTACATTACATTATCAAATATAGGTATGTGTGTATACTCTATAGAAGAAAAAAAGAAATGCATACATCTATCATAAATTTCATGGATATAGTATCACATAGAACTCTTTTACTTTGTGTTCATATTACATTGAGTTATTTTGCTATCCTTTACAAATCCACAGTATAAGATGAGTTGTGCCTTTTTGAGGGAGCTGAAGTCGAGGTGTGTTCCTTACTTAAGGCGCTTTTTGTACCAATAGATTCTCTCAAAGTGCACTACGTAGGGATGGGAGGGGGGGGGGGGGTCGCTTAGGAACACACCTAGGACAAGGAAGAGGTTTTGAACTGAAAATATCAAATGTTTAAGCTCCTATTTGGTTCATTATAAACAATGACTTCAAATAAAGCATGGGGAAGTAATCCTCTCAGAGCAGCTAAAGCCGTAATCCTTAACGCAGGTTGTTGTGGGTCCACTTCGTTGTCTGGAGGGAGGAGAAGAGCGAGCAAGTGGAGAGGAGAGGAGGGTTGCCACGGCGACCGTGTCTGGCGGTCACCGCGACGTGTAGTTATATAGTGGTTTGTCCCGAGCGCTGACAGGGTCTTGAACTATCCCAGCGACTTAAAAGTCTTCGACGGACGGACGGCGGTGAGTTTCATATGTACACGCTCTGCGCCGCCCCCTCGCGACGGAGGCCGTCTGGTGATGTGTCCGTCAAGCTGAAGTCCTGCCCCCGCCGGCTGTCTCCCCCGATCCGAGGGGCCGCCGCCGCCGCCAGTCGGTGGAAACGTCCTCGCGTTCGCGCGGCTGACGCCCGTCTAACAGTTGCTGCTGTTGCGGAACTCCCCGTTCTCTGTGATCTGCAGCTTGGTGGGGTTGGTGGGCGATATGCCGTTGCGGCTCTGCATGCTGTAGCGCTCCTTCAGCTGGGTGAGGGCGCTCATCAGGCGGGCGTTGGCCGCGTCCAGCGACGCTATGCGCTTCTCCTGCGAACGCAGATGCGGGAACACGAGGAGATGACGAGGGCTCAGAGCTTTTGCATCGTCCATTCATATATATAGAGGAGAGCACACTGACCTGGGCGTCGATGATCTTCTGTTTGGAGTCGACCACGGCCTGCATGTCTGAGTGGTCCTTCTTCAGCTCCTCCTCCACTGACATTAACCTGTTGAACACACAGTTAAATTAGCCTCAGTAAAACTGCTGGCTCAGCAGCCCGGCTTCCTGGCGACTGTACCTGCTGATGATGCCCTTCATCTGCAGGTCCTTGTCCTCCTGCTGCCTGCGCAGGCGCTCCTCCGACTCCTCCAGCCGGGCCTGGTACTCCATCAGCACCTTCTGAGCCTGCTCATCCTGACCCTTCAGTCGCGCCTCGTACTCCTCCAGCTTCTGCACCGACGCCCGCAGCTTCTCCTGCAGCAGAGCAATCTCCTGCTGGTACTGCACAACGAAGCAGAGGAATGGGGGAGTTTATAGGCACTGTTCGTATCGTGGTGATATTCATGACCGTCATCAGCTGTTTCAGAAGCCTTCATATCCCTTAACACAGTTATGAAGATCAAAACAGAAATCTTTCAGTTTTGCCTGAGATGATGCCCTGTTGTTCCTCAGAGCCAGTCTCTCAGGGAATTACACGGTTCATTAGCAGTAAATAGCTCCCAACACTCTCATATTACGTGAATATACATGTTCTTTTGCTTTTAAATCAATTTCTGGGGAAAACATTCACTGCAAAAAAATAGTGAATTGAATTTAGCCCGTCTGGCTCCAAAACAAGTCTTCCTGTTCAGGTTAAACTGAGAAACACAAGCGCGAAAAGGAGTAAACAGACAAGGAGGATGTCAAAAAGGGATGTGGAGTGAGAGTCTAGCGGAGCCCGTGGAATAAGAAGTCGGGGAAATGAGCTCTGAAAAGCCCTCGTTCGACCCGAGAGAGAGGCTGTTTTCAGGCTCGGAATGAATAAAGAAATTTTAATTCCTCTCCTTTGACGTGGAGGTGCTGCTACTGATCAGGTCACCAGAATCTCAGCCTCTAGGTGGCAGTAGATCAAAGGTTAGCTTGTTTGTATCAATACGTTTCTTTTGCTTTATTACATCTGTCTTTTTATGTCGTCATCCTATTGATGACTCTCGTTTGTTGCTGACGATCTACCAACATCAACGTGATGATTCAACCGGGAATCCGGACTAAAGGAACCTCTACCTTTTTTAAAATCACCAGTTCCTGTGAATGTTCTCAGCTGCAATAACAGGTGGAGAACACTGTGAAGGACAAACTATCAGAGCACGCTGAACGATCAAATTCAATTACACACAGTGAGGATGCTGCTGGAGTCGTTTGTCTTTCCTTGTCAACCTCTGCTTTTTTCCCCTCATCACTCCCCTGTTTACCGCTGGGACGTTGCCCGCCGCCACTCTCCTGCTCCCGGGAGGAACAGCGACCTCAAACAGAATTATCTCATCAGCTGTTCCGCTGTTACCAACTCCTTGTTATTAGCTTGATCGACTGTATCTGTGACTAAAAGCACAGTACGTCATCTCCCACGTTCACGGTACGTGCAGTCGATGTGTCTCAGGTTGCATTTCTCAGTGTCACACTGCTGTTCTAATGTATGTGACTCAATTCATGGTGGCCCCTGTGATATAAATGGAGATGGAGAGGACCTTGTTTTTAAGTTTGTTTTTGAAGTGTAATTAATTTCATCTAAATCATCCAGAGTGATGTTGCAGTCGTCAAACGCCAAAGGTTTTCATGTTTACGAAAGACATTAAATATTTAGACCAATAAACCATAGATTTAATAACTAGTAATTAAATAAATCCCTTCTACATATTTATGCCGCATCACATATATATGTAGATATGCAGATGTAGGTGATTGTAACGGTTCCATGCAACTGAGTAATGGGTGTTTGGCTTCATTAGACACAACTACCTGCCTGCTTTAGACAGTGGAAGTGGCTCCTAACTGCACTCCTCTTTAAAATGAGACTTATTTCTGCAGTGGAGCCTGCGTTGTTATGGACCATTAGCTGCAGCTTGTGCCTAAGCCATTGTGCTGTTTTTCAATCCTCCCCTTGTTGATTCTCTGCTATTTTAAGGTGGCGCTGGCTCCTTTGGTAAGGTAGACGCTACTGCCTTCTTTGGTCTCTCTTTTGCCTGGGCTGAAGTACGAGCTGTGTTAAGGTGACAGCCTTGTGTTCGTTACGGATGGGAAGGAATGGAGTGCAGCGTGTGGCAGCCAATCAAAGCACAGATGCAAATCTGAGGGTGAATGGTTGCAGAGGGTGCTGAGAAGAGAAGCGGGGAGCACAGGCAGCGGAAGCAGCTGAGCAACACACACACACACACACACACACACACACACACACACACACACACACACACACACACACACACACACACACACACACACACACACACACATTACATTCCTTCCAAAGGAGGAGTTGGGAAAACGGTTAGGATGTTTGGAGACATTTATAATAGCAAAGAGTAACAGTCCAAAGTCTGATGTGTGACACAACAATCACTAAGGTTAATCATAAATGAAGAAAACAAGCTAATATTATGGAAGCTGCTAGTGTGAGTTTGAGTGAGTGGTTGTCTGTGTACATATGTGTTGATCCCCGCCTCCCGCCCGACTGTGAGCTGGGATAAACTCCATCACTTGCATATGTGTAATGATGTTAGATAAAGGAAAACGCTAAAGCAAGACGGGAATTGATACAGCAGATAATCGGATGTTTTAAGGAGGAAGGTTCATGAGGAGAATAATGAGAAGTAAAGAACAGGACAGTCGAGTGGGAGTCTTAGGGCTGAAGGTTGAGAGGTTTTGTGATTTGTGGAAGGAAGAGATAAAGGTCAAAGGTTGGATGACGAGGCAGGTTACCTTCTCCACCTCTGTCAGATCCTCTCTGTTTCTCAGTGACTCGGGCTCCATCCCTTCATGGTCTAAATACTGCACATTCATATTCAATAGCCACGCTGCAGTGCGGTCCAGCGCACTGGGGTTCACTGGGGAGGGGGCCTATTGAAACCAACACACACACACACGCACACACACGCACAAACACACACATACACATACATGAGCTGAGTGCAAGTTAACAGCGGGGGGGAAGGAGGGCAGGTTGCAATAACGGCACAGAAACAACAGAAATAAGCTTGAAATGCACCAACAGGTCACCAAAAGCAGCAGGTGGGATGGAAACGCACTCCTGCGTCACGCTCACACACACTGTGGCACACAACACGTGGACCTGAGCCATGTGACAGTGGGAATAAGAAATGTAAACACAGAGATAGGATCGCTGTAAATGAGGCTTACGGGTACGTTTAATTAGCACTAATTAGCCTTTAATTCTCATGAAAGTGCTGAAATGTCTCAAAATGGGCAACAGTGACTAAAAGTAACATTTTAGGCATTGCATGAAATACTGTAAATTGTAAGATACTGTAATATAAACTTATGATCTATTTATTTTTTCGTTGGTAATTACAGCACGCCAACGCTGTGTAGTGGTTCCTCAATGCGGTGCTGACTGTTCCACAGGAAGGAGAGGTTCCAGGAAACCATGGACCGTTTTTAAGTTTTTAATCACAGCCTATAGTCGTCAAGGTGCTGGATCATAATGAAGCTTAACGTTTTCCTGAGGTCTGTGATGTTCTGCCTTTTGTGCATGTGTAAGCAACTAGATTGTTACTATAAGATGCTAATTGCACCTTCAGCCCATTAATCAGACAGGCTGCTTCTATGCAATTACTGTTATTACTGTGCTCTCTAGTTCACTGGGATCTCCACCCCTACGTAGGCGAAGCCCGTGATAGCGGCGGCCCGTGACCCGTTCCCGCCCACTAAGACTCCTGCTGCAGCGGTGGAGGTTCTGTGTGGGCGTGGTACCTGTTTGTGGTGGGCCCTCTGCTTGGTCTCAGGACTGTCACCTTTGGAGGAGGACGACTGCTGCCGCAGGCGCGCGCCGCTGCCGGGCCAGTCGGGCGACGACGTCATCATGCTGCCGGAGGAGGGCCGGGGGTAGGCGGCGCTGTTGAGCAGGTTCGGGGGCGTGCGGCCCCGGGTGACGCTCTGGGGCGGCGGCGGCGGCTGGTCTATCCGCCGCTGCGGGCCGGCGCTGTTCTGCCGGGGGACGGCCGGCTGGTGCTGGGTCTCCGTGAGCGAGAGCTGCCGCCGGTTGAAGTCCCCCGAGCGCCGGGTGTACTCGTCCCCGCTGCTCCCTCCCCCTCCCCCGCCGCCTCCCCCGTGGTTCAGGAAGGCGTGCTTCCCTCCCGCTGGGCCGTCCTCGTTGTTGCTATGGGAACTGACCGAGCTGTGGCACTCTGAGCCCGAGTCCGTCATCCCGCGTGGGGACACGGGCAGACACGCCGCCATCTGGTAGACCGGGTTCTGGAAGGACAGGGGGGCGAGCAGCTGGGCGGGCCGGCCCGGGGTGCTTTCCGCGCCGGGGGACAGAGGGCCTTGGCCTGGTCTCCTGAGGGTGGGGCCTCCAGGGATGCTGCCCTGTGGAACTCTGGCCGACCAGCCTACGCCAGAACTAGTACCTTCAACCAGACCATCCGAGCCACAGGGACCTGGGCCGCCTTCCAGACTGCGGGGGTCCTGGAGGTCCACCATGGACAGACTCTTGCTGCCATTGGCCATCACCAGGTCGGGCTCATTGGTCTCAGAGTAACTAGAGCTGCGAGCAGGGGAGGGCTGGATCCCAGAGCCTCTTGTCACAAAGAAAAGGTCCTTATTTTCTGGGGTGGGGGAGGGCAGTCGAGTAAAGTCAACCAAACTGGAAGAAACACACAAGACATTACGATGTATATATGCACACACTGAGTCGAAATCATTGGTAACAGTGAATCATGACTGACACTGGTCAGAGACAGCTGCCTCGTCATTAGCCACCGAACTGAACCGGTCAGAGCCACCAGGCAAAAGCCGTCAGCCGACCATCATTCATCCAAACCGGCCTCATGACATCCGTCACTCAGCGCCAGATGAGGCATTAGCCACGTAACAGACAGCGACTCCTTCCTACCAGCCAGCAGATGGAGACCTCATTGCTAGAAAGCGATTACCTCGACACACACGATCTATCATCCCCATAACCGCTCTCATTCACGTCACGCTCATCTCCTCCCTGCGTGCGCTCCCCCCCCTTTAACTTTGTGCTAAAACTGAGAAAAGGACGAAAGAAAGGGCTCATTTTCTTCCTCCTGCTTTTATATATGGCTGGTAAGTGAATGAGAAGCTGGTTTGGAGACAATGGGAGGCTCATTCCAATTCCCATAGAGGTCTCAGCCAATATATAAGGCAGTTACTGTGATGAAGTAAAGCTCTGACATGAGGTCACGCAAGGACATCTGTTAATTAGTTCTATTGATTTCAGCTCATTGGTGAGTATAGTGACAGCAGCTGACTGTCTCTCTTCCTGTTGTTGTTCATGTCTAACGTTGGTGCTTTCTATGACTAATATTCCTGCACCTCTCTTGGCCCCTGGGCCCTAATGCTAATGCGGTGAAAAGTCACCTTGCTGTCGTCAGATACGCGAGATACGAGACAAACGCGGCTTCATCTGGCCCATGTAAACAAGCAGGGGGGACACTGTCGGTGTCGCGGCCCCGGCAGACGAGCACCAGCGCTTTGAGCCGTGCATTCTCACTTAGACTAAGATCGTAAGTGCTGTCCTACATGTCGCTGTCGATGACCATCTTCTGCAGGCCGGTGGAGATGCTGCAGCCGGCCTCGGCGGGAGGCGACCCCATGGGCTCCGAGGACTGGCCGGGTGTCATCTGGACACTGGAGGGGTTGGACAGGGCCGCGTTCACCTCCCGCAGGATCCTGGGCAGAGGGCCCAGCTTGGAGGCGGCGGTCTGAAGGTAGAGCGGCGATCATTATTTATTTATGAGTGGACTGGTCAGTGTGATGGACTGGAAAATTAACCAGGCAAGACAAGTTTTCACCGAGTCGGGAAAAATAAATAAATAAAACACAATCTGCCCTGCGTCTAATTATTACCAGCTTCCCATCTGCTGCGAGCTTGAATGGAAATGTTATTGTCCATTAATATACCTCACTCTACTCCTCATGTGATGTTTATTTAATGCGAGACTGAATTCATTCAAAATAAAACCTACATATAGTAGTATTTCTCTTTGATTAAATTTTTTTTATTTTTTAGTTTACACTCCACACGGGGCTTTGATTCAAATCTCTGCCAGACACTCATCTTCAGTACCTGGTCCATCTGCGACACCACCTCAGAGAGGAGGGAGTGCAGGGTGGAGAGTTCCCTGCCGAGGTCGATGTACCCTTCGAACCCGGCCGTGTTGGAGATCGTCTCCGGGTTGGAGATCTCCAGCAGGAAGCGCTGCATGTTGGTCCACTCGTGCTCCAGGAACTGGTTCATGAACGACATGTACTCCTCCTTGTTCCCGAACCTGAGACAGCGGAGGCACAGAGCAGGCGGGTTTAGGGAGCCCGGCGTCCCGCGGCTCGGCGCCGCTGCCGGCCGGCCGGCACTCACTTGGTGAAGTTGGCCAGGTTCTGGGTGACTTTGGCGATCAGCGTGAGCGTGCGCGCCGTGCGGTCGTCGGGGTACTCCTGCATCAGGTTGAAGAGCGAGGGCGACATGACGGCCGGGCAGAGGAAGCGCAGGAAGAGGGAGGCGCTGATCAGGCGCTCGCTGATGTCGGGTCGGCCTCGGTTACTGCATTCCTGCCGCCACGAGGCGAACACTTCCTTCAGCTCCCGGGGGAAGACGCTGTTGAGAACAAGGCGCGGCACAGAAACAGGTCTGTTTAGGGGAAAACGTATCTTTAACTCGCACTTGATGAATAGGACATGAATATTTCATGTTCTCCTTGATATTTGGAGCGTAGATGAGTTGGTCTTTTTGGCTCAGTATGATGAATAATAACATGTTACAGTAGCTGGAGCAGTTGCATGAATCACAATGGGGGCAGCTTTGCCCTATTTGCATCACAACACTTATTATCATGGGTGCGAACAATAGGAACAGAGCTAGCACTGATTTGATTGCAATCACTTTGTATAGGTTTTTATTGTCTGCACCTGTCGGAGTGCTCCTAAATTCTCCATTATCTGGTTTCATACTGTAACGTTTCATCTACAAGCAGCACTTTCTTGTTTTGTTATAATACAAGAACCTTCCACAGATTGACAGTAACACATTATCATGAGTGATACAAAATGAAATGCTGTCACTTTTAATGATCCGTCTTTTGTTTTACAATCCGGCATCATTAATTCTCCACTTACTTACTTAATACCTATTAACATACGAATGCTTTTGTCAGAAAACCAAGTGAAATCCACTGTTTGCGTTAATCTTGGCTGCATGTAGGAGTAAATGTGTCTTCTCCTGGCAAAGCCTCGCTTAACTTGGCTCTTAGGAGCTTTTCCCGAGCCTTCTAATTGATTAAACAACTGCTTTTAAAAGCCGTGAGGAGCAGATGTGCTTCTAAAAACTAACAAGCGCCGTGAAATGCAGCGCAAACAAATTAACAGAACAGCGGTGCTCTTATTGCGTTTAAGAGTCTCTTTCTATAGACCAATGCACAAAGGAACCCAGCTTGAAGTTAAAGATTTCTCCTCGTGTCTCGTATCGCATGTACAGTACGTTATGAGGCGTTACAGCGTGTGCTGCCTTGCAGAGCATATAGTGAATGAAAAAGTCGATGGTCTGATGCAGTATTTACCAGTATGATTCGATGATTTTGCAGAAGGCCAACTCACAGCACATCTTCAGGTTACCCTGGTGTTCTGGTAAGTCACCTGATGAACACTTGGATGGGTCCACCTCACAGTTCTCATCCGACTCATACAGCGCCTTGATGAACTCTCCTGGAAAGGAAAAAAGGCACCTGTGTCTCCATCAAATGCTCGACTCGTGACGTGACGTGTGAAAACTGCAGATTCCCGTCAGCCAAACACCACAGTGGCAAAAATAACTCTCCTTTCTGTTGCCTCTGTTGGGATAAAAGCGGATCCGTTCTTGCTATGAACTCAATGAGGCGATCTGTAGTTTGGCAGTGGTCTGAGACAGTTATTCTATTCTAATGAGTGCTGCTGAAATGGGAACAGGAGTGTTTCCTCTCCCTGGTGGGCTGAAGAAAGGCTTGGCTGTCCTCGTGTTGCCCCAGTCGCAGTTTTAACCCAGACGTCAAACAACAGAAACTCCACCGGAAAAAAACCCCCAAAACAGCGATGCATAATTAACCAGCTCTCAGCCACGGGAACGAGAGAGAGCTGGAGCAAAGGAACCCAGAACGAGCCACAGACAGAATGGCATAATCACACATAGAGCATTAATATTAGTGCCAGGATGGATGTGTGCCTTTGTAGATTAAACTAGCGCTGTGTACATTTCTGAAGCAGCCAAGGAGAAAAGCGGACAGCGCATACAGAGTGTGTATTGTTGGGGCTGTAGGTTGATAAACACACATGGGTGCATGCTGTCGGACAATAAGCTCATAATCATTCCTGGAGCCATTAGAGGGTCTACGGAACCAGATATTTTTCCTGTCCTTTGTCCGCTGCCTCCGAGTCCACAGTCAAATTGCTCCAGCTCATGTTCACACAGAGATAATGTTTTCATTAACCCAGTTTCACGTTTTCCAGCTGAGCTACAGTATGGAGTTCACTTTCAGATGAAGGAGGCGGATTATCAGCTGAATTGAGTTGTCAGTAATGAGCCTCCGCTGTGTGAAACCGCTGAGGCTGGTGTCTTCTCGCCGTTTTTGGGGACACCTCTAATACCGAGGGTGCTTGTTTAATAAATGCACATGCTGAAGATAACTTAATATCACGCACAGAAGGCTTGTACCTCCGGAATATTGAAAGGATCTATTGAACAGAACGTCCTGGGCCACTCACCGAGGGCGTCCTGCAGGTACTTCTGTCCCACCAGTTTGAGGTATTCCTCTATGGCCTTTGTGGCTAGCGTGTTTTCTCTGAAGATGAGATGCTCGTTCTCCCCGCAGCGGTCCACCTCTGACATCATCAAGTCTGTGAGGAAGTCCTTTGGAAAAACAGGACAGGGACAGTTTAACTACTAGCCCTATACAAAACATTTGCAATGAGGACTAGATGCTTGGTGAGAAATAAAAAACAAATCAACGCTAAAACACTTAAGAAGATCTGATCACTTTCTGACAACGTGACAGCGTGACACATTTTGGTTTCTAACAAAATCAAGGACAAATTCAAATGTGCTACATATGACTTTAACTGGAGCCAATGTTCTGGTAGAAGATAAAGCAGCAAGCAAGAAAGGCACAACAAAATGTGAAGATACATTTAATGCTTTTTCTAACAGAGATTACTGCATTACAGAATCATAAAGGAGTCATTTGATTAGGCTCATTCTTAAAACTGCATATATACAAAATTGTATTCATCAGGTAGATAGAAATAACTGGTGCAGCTCCCAAAATTCATACTGGAAATGGAAATTGAGCCATCTGGGGATGAATCATCCCTTTTTTAGAGCCCTTCAACAAAATTCTGGGTGCACTCTCCTGCAACTCCCCCGGCAGCCTGTTAAACCAGAGGAAGCGGCGCCGCAGCCGAGAAACAAGTGACAGATGTGGGCAGGCAGACAGAGGCAAAGAAGAAGAGACAGGGTGGTGATCTTTAAAGAGAGGAGCGACAGAGCGCCTCAGAAGCCTGATAGCCGGCTAATCAGAGGCGCACCGCGGGGAGCCAATCATCCACCGAAGCGCACGGAAAGAGGCCTTTTGTTAATCCACACACTTTTATGATCCACATACAGAAACACGCACGTAGACAATAGCTCACGTTAAATGGTAATGTCAAACACTGACATTAACTGCAAACACTAATCACGGATGCTGATTAGTTGGTGGTTTGTTAAAGGTGATGAGACAAATTCTTTTCCCATATAAGTTTTCATGCGTTCCAACACTGATTTAAAGGACATTTAAAGGGTCTTTAATGATACTGGGCTACAAAGTAATCTTTATTAATTAGTATCAATTAAACATTGGCTAATTAACTACTGGTGCCCTGAAACAGTTCTACAGATCTATGTAACACAAACATGCCTGTGCAAAGTCCGACTTGGTGCGTGTCACAATACAAGCACAATGAGGGAGCAGATGGAAGAAGGTCCAAGTCAATAGAGTACAGGTAACTAGTCCTTTAACAGACCTGAGCCTAGAAGAAAGCAGGAAGGCGTGTGGCTTCACTTGCAAAAGACTCAATGGGTTTCTTAGACGTAAACCAGTTTTTTAACAATCAGACAAAACGCCATATTGCATTTCTGTTGGGATGTGTCTGCACAGCTTTTGATGGAGAGTAAAATAAATGCAGGAATATCCAGAGAAATCCTGGAGGAAAGCCTTGTGCTGTCTGCAGTGTGTTCTCCAGCAAGACAATAAACCCTGGCACATAGACAACGATACACAGACACAGCTTCATAGAAAGAAAAAAACCCTAATGTCCTAGAGTGGCAGAGTCAGAGTCCAAATCCCAAACCAATTGAGTTTGTGGCCGGACTTGAGAAATGGCATTTACTCAGAATCCCCGTGTGACCTGACGGATCTTGAGTGGGTTTGAAAAGAAGAATGAAGAAACAGTTTTTCGATGTGGAAAACTGACCTAAAAACTGATTAGATCCCTACAAACATCTATGAGGCTCAAAGTACCTTTGAAATATTAGTAAAAGTAGCATTTGTTTGTGGCTATTTTGGCAGGAAGCAACAGACAGGACACCAACCGTCCTGTTGTGGTCCGTGGACACCGATGGCTCTTTTAATTATTCGTATTTATTTATTTCAAATCCCTCTAACCTCTACCCGTCTGTGGCTCCCCCTCCCTCATTAGAGTACAGAGGGAGAGTCCCGCCTGATTACAAGCTGTGGGACGGGAATCAGAGATGGAGGAGAACAATCGGCTGATGGCCTGAAGGAAATAATACAACCAGGTCACATGGATGAAAGAAAGGCCACCACTGAGTTGATTAGATTGTTCGGTCCAATTGAAGAAGCAGACTGGTAGCGGTGGGGACGTCGGTGTCATGTTAGCGTGGATCTGGCAACCCGCCTTATTGAGACTTTACTCTAAAATGAAGCCACAAATCTTTTCTCTGTCATGAATAACCTCTGTCGAGTATGTTTCAAGTCCCAGTTGGGTTCATAACATGCTGGAAAATGTCAGAACTGACTGCTGACTGAAGGTGTAAAATCAATGTAGAAATGTCAGTCGCTACAATATATTACGTTGTACTGTATGAAATCAACCGCAAGAATCATAAAAGCGAGAACAATGCAGTGCTAAAGAGAGAGCAGAGCCATTTCCTTTCCCCTCGCGTCACCCGGCTTCAGCCTTTTCCACCCCTCAGTGCTAATAAAAAGTCCAACGCGCTGTATCGGTGCCACATCTCATCAGCCAAACCGTGGCTCAAAAAAAGAAAGAAAGGAGCAAGAGAAAGAAAGGAGGCCAATATGAAGATAGGGTCAGGGTGGATGTGGTAGATGGTGCAGCACTGATCACAACTAATAAATAGTCCTGTTGAAATGATGAATCCCTGCAGATGGGCTTACTAGCCAGTGAAATCTCATAAAGTTTGGCCGTTGCACCTCCATACACCACAAATCTAATCACCACAAGCCCTTGTTTAGGCAAAGCTGACATCTGCAATACTCCCCTGCACAGTGTGGGAGCCGGGTGAGAAAAAGGAAAGAATCACAGGCCACAAGGTTCGTGTTTTCTTCAGATTGTTTTTATCCTGCGAATGATTTCCGGGATGAACTGCGGAGCCGCACGGATCCGCCGGGAAACAAATGAAATGAAAATTACCTGTTGAGGCGTTTACATATTTCGGTTTTGGCAGCAGGTCGTTCAAAGCGTCAAAGACCGAGGCAGGTAAGGACACGCTGACTGCGAGGGGGAAAATATAATCCCTGCGACATTAACAATTCATCTGATCGATACGCCTGCTTCTGCGGCCCGAGGCGGGCGCTGGGAAAAATAAAAAAAGAAATAAAGGCTCGCGGGGAGATAACAGGAACGGCTGCGGCCTCTGCTCGTCTTTGCAGCCTCGCCTGGACTCCGTCCCTGGGGACGGGCGGCTAGTGTTACAGCTCGCTTCCTGTGAGGGTCACATTGGTTGGATGGAGGCGAACGGCGGCGGCCCCCTCCCAGCGGCGCACAAGCCCGGCATTCGCCACGTAAACAGGAAGGACGGCAGCTCCTCTGCTGCCACTCGTTGGGCTCGTGTTCATTAAGTGGTTCTGACCAGAGGGGGACTTACACCAAGTGTCATCAGCCTCCCAACATCTCCGCTCGCGCATTGTGTCCATTCCCCACGCGTGTGACACTTTTATAATAAATCCTCTAAGACGTATCTCATTATTTACATGATATCTTGCCACTTAGACATGACATTAAGCCTTATTAAAATCTGACTTCATTCTAGGTGATTTTAGGCGAGTTGAGCCCAGGTTCCCGCTCCTCTCCTCCATCGTTAGTGTGAAGGAGAGACTATGAGCGGTGCAAACACAAGGCGCCGCCCCCAAAAGGCTCCCGACTTCGGCCCCGTCGTTCATTTTAAACATACTGATCGGCTAAATCAAAACGGAGACATCCCCATTAACAAGGAGGGTGATGCCGCGCTATAAACGACCCTCTCAGGGGACGAGTCAATTATTTTAAGCCACTAAAAGCCATTAAAAAAGCCCAAAGGAATACAGCAGCACCAGCGCCTCCGTGTCACGTCACTAAATCATTTTTCACACTATTAATTACATGTGACGAGCCGTGTCTGTGTGCCACCGCTGGGGTGATGCACATCTCTGTCAGTAACATAAGACTACAACGGCACAACAACCAAAGCCCCCCCTTCCTCCTCTGGCCCCTTATCATACGATGAACCCCACAGTAGCAGCAGAATTAGAACATCATCTTCCTAAGGGCTGAGGCGTCAAGAAGGCTGGATCGATAACGCGCAGGCTTCATGCCAGCGGAGGATATTTTCCATGAAACAGAGGTGATCATGTCCAGGCGGCTTCGAGCCAGCAGAGGTGTTGTTATTGTTGGTGGGAGGCACCTGTAATAGTGCTGTGTGGGGTGCAGGGACATAACACTGTGTACCACAGGCGGCCGGACGCCACAACACAGGAGCTTTCTCATTGTGGACTTTAATTCAGGCCCATGCATGCGATGAAACGAAGGACTGCAGCCCGTGATCAGCAATACAGCATCAGTGAGGACGTCCCGTAAGGGCAGAGCGCCAATCAGAAATGAGAGAAAAGAGGCAAAGACGGGAAAGTGGGAGAAGAAGAAGAGTAGAAGCGGGGGGGAGGGAGCAACGGAGCACAAAAAAAAAAAATTAAGTGTAATTATTTAGTGACGGGCGATAAAGTGACACAGAAGGAGACACGAGTCGCCAAGTGTTGCGTGCTAATAGACGCGGCAGCGTGAAATCTGCATCTCAGCCAGCTGCGATGCGAAGCGCTTTCAAACACAGCGCAGATCAACAGAACTTCAGAGATGGCGTCGAGAAAAGGATGCTTCACGGAAATATTCGGCCGAGAATTGACTGGTTGGAATGACGTGTATGAAATGGGACCAGTGCTGCACAAACTGGTATTCAGAGCGTATTTTAGGACACGTGCTTCGTTGGTGGAGCTGTTGGCTGTTCAGCACGACATGACTGCGTTATCCATCGAAGCCAAGGAAAAAAGGAAAAACGTGCTGAAGAGGAAGAGCACCTAAATACGTCAGATCACTTCACTGCACAGTGTCTTGACTGATGGAAGTCCCGACATCCTGACAGCAGCTTTCATTAATTCCTGCAACCTTTTTTCGCCTTTTTTTCCCCCCATGAAGGAAACCGCAGCTTTCTCCACATGAGAACAGTTTCACGTTGCATTTTTCTGAAATGCAGATGTGGAGAGAGGTGAGTATTAGGGCGTGACGTGATCGTTGATGCCGGTGATGCTTCACCAGCGGCTTTTCTCCAGAAGGTGAGGAAGTCGGAAAAGTTTTGAGTCTTTGACCGGCTCCTCGGGGACCAGAAGAACCCCCCCATCAATCAGCTATCAGTGCTTTGGCTACACCGGCCGACCAGCAGCCGCGACGACTGACGTCACTTTTTAAAGCGCCGATCATTTATCATTCCGCTGAACCGCGATAAAGTCAAACAAAGTGTCAAAGCTCCTGATGAGAGAGCGTCAAGACGAGTGAACTTCTGCAGCCGACGAGACCGAGGAGCCGAAGACGTTGACGCTGCACTGATGAAAGCGTCCTGATGCAACATTCCATAGAATGGAGCCTTAAGGAATTTCAGACATTTCTTCTGCCTATTACTGCATTATAATCACGTTTGTTGCATTTCATCAATAATTAAAATTCCTCTCAGCTCCGGATCATTTTCTTAATTAATATGTTAATGACCAGAACGTATGAATAAATATATGCAGCACATTTTTTCCCAAATGCAGACCAAATTCAAGGACACTTCCACTATAATCCATTCCAACAAATTGGAATCCTTTTGTTAATCAGCTTTAAAAGGACTTTCCCTTCTTCTTCAACACACTCTTCCACAGATGACGCGGGTCCAACGGCCTGCTGTCATGGTGGATGGCTCCCACTGTGGTCGAGCACAGCAGGGGGTACGTGTTAGGGACTAGCTTGCGCTAACCATGTAAATTAGACTGGTGCAGCAGGGGGAAACCGCCTGCCTGTTTAACCTCTGCAGCTCCGCTAACGTCTCACCCGCGCATAACTCAGGGAATAACTCGGCGGCACTAACCTTGGCCTTGCCGGTGCTCTGCAGAATGTGGACGAGTGCACACGCCATCTCCTCTTTGTTCTTGACGCTAATCCCAGGCTCCAGCACGGAGCACAGCAGCATGTAGTTATTGGTGGTGTACTCTGCGAACTCCTTGTACATCTCCATGGGAAGGATGCTCATGCTCTGATAGCGGGCCTTGATTCTAATCATGGGCCCGGCCGCCTTGCCCTTCGGGGGGGTGGGCGTGCTGACTGGATACCATTTCTCCACAAACTGGCGCCCGGTAACCGCCGCCACGGAGATGTTGACGAGTCCGATGTAATTGTTTTTGTCTTTCTTTTTCTTCTTGTCGGTGTCTTTGTAGAGGTGCGCCGTGACGTTCTTGACGGCGGGCAGGTTGTTGAATTCGAAGTGCTCCCCCCAAAACACGTTGTCGGTCTTGAGTTTGCAGGTGGTGCGGGCGTAGAGCGCGTCGTCCAGGCACAGCTCGCAAAAGTACTTCTTCTTGGCCGGCAGGTCCTTGGCCTCGATGATCCACAGCCTCAGCAGGTTCTCCACCCGTCGACTGTTGTCCTACACACACACACACACACACACACACACACACACACACACACACACACACACACACACACACACACACACACACGCGAGAGGAAGCGGGATTAAGGAGGTCTGGCAAAACCCACAGAGATATAAGGAACAAAGTAAACAACCGAAGGACTAACATTAATACATTAATTTAAATGAAAAACTTTGATTGATTAGTTCATTATACATGAAAAAAAATCTTCAAGTATATACTGTAATTTAGAGTCTCTCTCCTCTCTTTCCAGTCTTCAAGAATGAGCTTTGGGCTCCTACATTATTTCACAGTGCTCCATCACTCCAGCTTCATCAGGGGGGTGAATATTTTGGGCCATTTTCAAATCACCTTGAAAAGCACCTCCAGAAACGGAGAGAGGAGCTGATAATGACATGCTCCTGACGAACGCTTGACAATGTCAGCGGGCGCCTTTAAGGTGCATAGCAAAGTATGTGTCAACCTTGGTCAAGAGATTCGCGTCTCACCAACACCTTCAAGCAGGAAGTTGCAAAGTTCCGCTCTTTTTTGTAACTTTCACAGCAACATGGTCAAACCTCTGGCAAATGTCAGGGCTATTTCGCTGAGCTCAGCGAGAAAAAGCTGGTGGCATTTCTCACAGTGCTTAAAATAACAGGCCAGGCTCTCCGTGCGCAGCTAGAAGAAACGTCTATTTCCGTCAAACCTGGCGTCTTTCTCTTGAGAAATGCCAGCTCGGGTCCACTTCCTCTCTGTGTTCAGCCACTTCAGGTTCAGCCACCTCCATGTCTCGTTATGACACGTTCTGGCACCAATCTCTTTTGGTCCTTCCTCCGCAAACCCAGACAGCGATCGCTCCCGCTGACCCCGGCAGCGATAAGCAGACACTTCCCTTCCTTTTTATTACAGAAAAGATGCCAGGATGCTTTGACTCGTATGATTCATGTGCGGAGTCAGTCAGTGGAACATCCAAACCGTTTCATAAACACATCTGTCCCTCTGACCGATCTAGTGAACGCATCACCTTGCCTTTATCCACTGGTACTTCTCTTATTATCTGTGCTTGCATCTAATCTCATATCATAGGATCATAGAATAGTTGAGAAGCAGGACGCTAACGCTAGTAGGCAACGTTTATTCCTAAAGTCCTAATGAGTGAGAGAATTCCTTAAATCCTGACAGATAAAATGCGATGATGCTGTAAGATCACAACTATTTTCATTTCACTGTTATTTACTCCACGTGACCTGTTCCCACCCACTGTGTGTTTACATACCTTGTTGGGCTGCACTGCCCGTCTCAGATTCTCCATCCATTTGTCTCTCTCGGCTGACGAGCGGCAAGAAAAACACTTGGTTCCCGTGGAGGTGGTGACCTACCGCCGTGACAGGGAGGAAAAACAGTCAACAGTCATGGATAGAAGAATTATTTTACTAAACTTGGAACTGGAGCTAAAACTACATGGGCAGAGATGTACACACACAACATGCACGTATAAATACTTCACGTAATTAGTTAGCACGTCTTATAACATCCTGGAGATTAATGCAGCCGATGATCAGTGACTCAACAACTTAGTCTGCGCACTTTCATTTATTTCCCACCACCGGAGAATAGCCGGCACCTCCGCCTCTAATTGGCCATCAGCGTCCAATCAGGGAGTGAAGTTGCTATAGAGATAGAGAGGAGCTGCTGGTTCCCAGTTGTGCCAGTGATACAGTCGACATAGCAACATGGGAGTCTGTGTGGATTCGTTGTGGCCATCGGTTTTAATTAGTTCTGCAGAATATTTTCTTTCAAATTGGGTGTTTTTCCCAGATGCACTTAATAAAAGTCAACCAGTTATTTGTGGAGCCTGACATAACTCCTAAAGGGCCAGTGGGAAAGTTATGCATCACTGTGGAGGATACATATGTATACTTCGATTTGTGCGTGCGCCTCCTTACCTCAAAGCAGTAGTCCTGCCCGAGGATGCTGCTGTGAACAGGCTTGATGATAACCTCGTCCTCCATACTTAGGTCCAGAGCTTCCACGGCGTTACTGGGGCTGAGCAATGACTCATGGGAACGAGACTCCTTCAGCCTTGGCATCAGATGAGATCTAGGAGTGGAGGAGAAGCGGGAGAGAAGTGAGTCACGCCGCCGGAATCTAAGAGGAAGATGATACGGGGGGAGAGAGCGAGCGAGCGAGAAAGAAAGAGAGAGAGAGAGAGCATATGTGCTTCTCGTATCAGCGAGCGTTCGCGGTGCGAGTGTGATGCGACAGGCAGCGAGTGAGAGCGATGATGGAGAGAGGACGCTCCACATGCCTCAAAGTCAACGACATCTCAGCGTGACGCGCTCACACGCTGCTGTACATCAACACATGTTCACGCTCCCACTTCCAGTGTCACTTGCTATGGGATGCTTCCTGTTTACAACTTGAAACGTCAGCGGATGAGGCATGAACTAGTCCCATAAATAGGAAATAGATCGTTAATTATGATTAAGGGTCAGACCCAGAAAGTCTATGATGTGACAGTGCTTCACAGCAAGAAACCACTTTATTTCCTGCAAAAAAGAAATACACAAACAATTTCTCCAGCACAACTGAGCAGAGTTGACATTTACGAGTAAAGCTCACAGTGGAATTTATAAGACAGTTTATTCTTGGACAGTTTTGCCACAGATTATCAGGAGACGAAGTAAAGCTCTTTCCACTGTTGCTGTGTTTGATGATGCCCTACTTTACTGCGTCTTTTAGAAAACTTAGGTGGAGCGACTGCGACCAGGAAACGGCAAAAAGGGACGCGTCCCTGAGGTGTTGCCCAAACAATCACCTACCAGCGGGCAGACGATGGCCACGGACCGCTGCCCATCGTCATCGTCGGCCCACAGGATGACGATGACGAGAAGATGAAAAGCTGAACACGCTCTGGGGGATGTTAGTATCAGACGCTGGCAGGATGAGAGCGGCAGAGGGTCAATCGCTGGTGTAATGAGAGGGAACGCTCTTTTTTAGTGGCCTCTGTGGACGGCTTACGCACTAATCCCACGCTTGTGTGTGTGTGTGTGTGTGTGTGTACTGTATACTGTACATCTCTTCTGTGGACCAGAATAAAAGCATTCCAGGAAAAATGCAGCAGCATAATGACAGATTAGCGGTTTGTGTGTCCAGCGTCCAGCGCAGTGCATAATAGCGTGGACTCTCTCTTTTTACTACCTCCTCGCACGCACAGAGGGCGAACGGACACGCGTTCACCGGCACCGGCGGCCGTCCAGCTCCAGGCGCTCCCAGCCTTTCTCCCGGAGCACGCCCACAGAGGAAGCGCGCTTGCAGCCAGCCGGGCTCCGCCATTGGCTGGCCGGGTACCGGGCAGAACAGCCAGCGAGTCAAGTGCGCGGAGGGGAGGGGAAAGCAGGGGATTTCTGCTGGAATGTGCCGTGGGAGACGGGGGGACGGCATCCGCGTCCACCGTGTCCCTGACCCATGCAAAACGATGGAAAAGCACCTGCTGATAGCATCATGGATGAAGCCACATATAATGAGAAGCAGTAATTCAGAACCCGCAGCTCAGGATCCTCAGGAGTAATATTCTGCATGTTGTGGGAGGAATAAATGTTATTCTTCTATTCTGACTTTCTTTCCTCTCTGCATATCGTATTAGAAGAACATTAGTGTCACTGGGGTAATGTGAAAGTATGAACTGCTGAATAATAATGCCGCCTGTCACCCGCTGCATTGAAGTGTACTGCAACATGTAATTTAGAGCCTATTGTGGACCACTTTGTAATAACGACAGTGAGCGACTGTCTGCCCTGCGAGATCTGCTCGTAACTTCTACATCACCCGCCTTGACACACTATTCATGTCGGCGTCAGTGAATAACGGCCGGGCCTGTCCTCTTCCCTTCATTCATCCGCCTCCACCCTCCCCAGCGGCCTCTGTTCCCAGCAAATGTCCTTCTTTGTCCTTGATGGCATTCCAGTATCGCTCAGTGTTTACCTGAGGTGGGGGGGGGGGGGGCAGTTTATGTTAGATGGATTCTCTCCAGGCCTTTCCCTGCCCCGTTTATCTCACTTCGGGCCTCATTTGGTCATGTTACACACGCTGTCAAGTTTGCAGCCTCCCACACAAACAACCTGTAGTGAAATACTCTATATACTGGAGAAGTGAAAAAAAGCTCTGCCACCATTAATTCAAAGCTCATCATTTCTCTGTTTTTAGGATGAAGCTGTCAGACAGGTGATAATTCTCCCAATGTCGCACCCAGTCCTTTATATCAAGATGTACAGTACTTGCGTTTCATATGTAAAATGTGCATTTTAGTTCTTTTTTTTCTTTCTAGTGTCTGAACGTTGCAGCCTCTTCAGGTGGTTGTTTTCCCAGTCTGCACTGTTTATATGATCTGCGGTTTTTAGACTTATCTCTGAGGCCGGCACCTCTGAAATGTCAAGGGTGCATGAGTTGTACTGTGTTTAAAGTACAATGGAGGAAACAGGGCCCATGAAACAAAGGTGCGTTTAAAAAGACAACCCTTTGTCTGCCTTACTACTCTCGCCTCCTGCAGACGATCCAGATGATACGGATGTGCATTTACTATTCAGAAATTCATGCCGCTGCATCAGGCCAAACCCTGTAAGCAGAGTCTGAGTGCTCGATGCACTGTGCCCTGCTAAGGTTCAATAGAAACGCAGTTAGGAGTAAGTACTGGGAGCGCGGGGCACCGTAATGGACGCTGAGTGTGTCTGGGCTGCAGCGACTGCGGTTTACCTTTCCATCCTGTCTGAGGAGCCCATCCCATCGCCTGCCTATGATCTGATATAAACTGAACCCATGAGCCGTATAGGTGTCAGAGCACTCAGACTTCTAACATACTTCCCAGCCGACGGCACCACATGGGACTGAGTTTGTAGAGAAAGGTAGGATAGATTAAAGTAGAGTCGAGGAGTCTGCATTAACGGTAGATTTCCAATCAGGCACGTTTTAATGCACGGGAAACGCTCTTAACGCGGAGCTAATACCCTGCACGTTGTTGCTCTGTCGCGCTAATAACCGAGGAGGGAGACAACCTTATTGACATAGCACAAAACAACACGCGCTCTCCTCAAGAGAGGCGTCCGGTTAATGCGAAGGCTGAGTGGCCCGATGTTGGTCTCCTTCTTAATGGTGTTTACCGTGGGTTCCTTCCTGCGCCGTGTTTACGCAGCGCTCTGCTTTCCTGTCAGAGCAGCCGCTGCAGCAATCGATACGCTTTCCACTTGCAGGAGTTATTTGTTAGTAATGTTGCCTGCCGAGCACACGCACCAGGCCCGCGAGCGCACGCGTGTCAACAAGTGGCGCTCGACAGCCTCTAAACGGGACGCGACCGCAAAGCTGCAGCGCGGTTCTGATCCATGCGTCGCCGTCCACACACCAAAGCCTCCCATAGTGGATGATGCTCAAACCCAGAAAGCTGCAGCCAGCAGCATCAAGGGCTCTGCAGGCACCTGCGCCCCGAGTCCTACATCAAAGCGGAAAACATCACAACACACACCGCACCCACCCACACACACACACACAAACACACTAACACATGCAGTAATTGTTCAAGGCTGATTACGAAACACATGCACTGCAGAGACAGGCAACCAGACAAATAAGCCATTATTCATGCATCAAGTCTCACACAATAAAGTGTCCATTATTCCCACTGCTTTGGCGCTGACTCAGTGGAAATGACCACAGGCTGTGATGAAACAACTAAGTGTCTGTCACACTGCAGAGCACTCTGTCACGGGCCCGATCGCCCGTTTGATCCAAGCAGATGTGGCTCGCCTATTTCACAACTTGCCATGAATTATGGAGGCGCCATCAGCTCAGGGGAGGGAGCTCAAATCTTGCAAAACCCGTGGCCGAAATATCTGCACATTCAGTCTTAGGAGCGTGGTGGAATTTGGAGGAGGAGGCTGTTCGGCATCCTAACAGAGCGCTGGATGTGGGAGCTGAACCACTGACATGTGGCTACAAGCCTTGGATCCCAAACACTAATCCAAGAGGCTACAGATACCGTCAACAGAACAGCTGAACCAACCTCCTCCACCGCTGCAGTCAGACGTGCGGGAGGATATGGGATAATCTCTGGAGGAGGCAGAGGTCGGAGTGAGCTGGAGTTGCAGCATTGGATGGAGCGTTCCCGCCGCCGCGTGAGTGGAACCTTTCTTAAATCATATCTAGACTGATGCTTTCAATCAAAAGCCTCCTTCCTGCCCATCCACCTGTGACCTGAGGGAGTCCTGATTGTGTTGCAGCGAAGCACTAAAGCAATAACAACCTACTGTATCTGTGCACTAACCGTCCACAGCACCGCACCTGGCTCTTACGCGGCCAACGGTCTAATGCACACGAGACAAAACAGACAGAGAAAGAGGAGAAACCCGACCCGAGGCACGGCTGCGTCAAACAAGGGGGATCAAGAAAGAGAATGAATAGTGGAGGCATTTTTATGAGTAATAAGAACCATTTGAAGCTGTAGACGGGATATTAGCTGGACGTATAGAAGGAATAAGCCTGCACAAAGACAGGCTTTCATTTACAGCGAGGAAGGAAGCTTTTAAAGTCACAAACGCCCACGCCTCCACTAATGGGACAAATACACAAGCCCAGAAAAGGAGGAAGTCGTGGCCAGCTATTCCTGGGCCCTGAGGTCTGCAGCGGTGCCTGACTCAGAGCCACGGAGCTCGGGCCACGCATGCACACGCGCCGCTCGCCTCCGGCGGTGGGAGAACGGAACAGCTGGCTGCGAATACAACCAAGAGCAAAGCAGCAGCTGCAAAACACCGCGTCCCAATTACCTGCAATAATCCGCGAGGACTGTTTATTCCCCCCCCGTCGCGGAGATTTCATGGGCCATGCGCTCGCGTCGGGCTCCGGCAGGTTCTACCTGACTGTTCCCAGACAGATCGGAGAACGTGGCGTATCTCCCGCAGAACACGGCGTTCGGTGCTGCACAACATGTGACTTTGAAAAAAGCGCCTGCGTGCGGCTGCGTGCGTGGCTGCTTGTCTACACAGCAGCTGCTCAGCGATTATCCACGTGCAGCTTTAGCTTCGTAATGAGCATTTATAATGAGGTCAAAAGTTTCACAACGGAGTGGAAATGGAGTAATAAGGACTTCTGGTTGCCTGGTTTGCAGTAGAACGCTAATAAGTCCAAACATTTCCAACGCGACACTGATCAAAACCCGGACAGATACTGCATGTCCTCTGACTGGTCCAGGACCAGCAAAACACTTCAACAGCAGATACGAGGAACAAGAAATATCAACGACATACTGTGAGAACATTGAAAACTTTAAATCACCAATAATTACTAGGATATTTTTCGAAATTAAAGGTGTTTCTTTTACAGCTGGAACAGGTTATGTAATCGGTTCGCATTTTAAGCATAGTGACCAGGGCCCAGCAACAAAACACATTTTCCACTCAGCGGATTAATTATTCCTGCACCAAAATAGCCCGTCAGAGAGACGAGCAGAGCAGCGGCAGAGCGATGGAGGCCGAGATAAGAAGGCAAATCAAGACAGCGACAGTGACGTCTGCCAATCAAAGGACTCATCGCTTATCAGCTGCTCTTACTAGTCACAATTAGAAGCTTTTATTCATTTCCATGAAATAACACACCGTGAAACCAAATGGTTGGCTTTAATGAATATTTATTTACTACTTTGCCTTTTTCTTCTTCTTTAGTTGTCATTAGCCATTGAATGACTTCAGCTGTGGACGAGAATGTCTTAACCACAAACCACAGCAGTGACAATAATAGGTCACATATCATTCAGTATGACTCAGATGTGGCTGAGAATGCTTGAAGCACGACAAGGTCATGAAACTGTGTTGCATATGGTGGAAGGTTCACATGATCCCACTGCTTCATAAGTCACACGTCTGTCAGCGTCTACTTTTTATTCTGTTTTTTCGTAACCGAGGTTCATAAGAACTGACTAAGCCTGTGCTCTTATAGTTTTGTGTAACTAGTAAGTGCTTGGGGAAATGCTAACATGTGCAACAAAAGCTGAGGACATGAGGAAGTTTGTTCCTCACTTCTTGACCTGAATATTCCAGCACCCGACAGCTCCTTTTCACCGAGAACCCGAGATCCCTGCAAGCGTCACTCTCCCCACTTTGCTTCTGCTTTGATTGCTGCATTTTCATCCACGCCACAGTGCGACAGGTGAAGCAACCTGAGCACAAAATGAGTGGTAATAGCATCATACGCTGCCAATAACAAGCTCCTATTGGCACTCTGAAGCTAACGAGTCGCTTCTGGCCGTGAATAGTTTTCATGTTCAAGTCTCGACGTGTCCCTGTTTTTGTCTCAGCAGCCTCTTCTACTCAGCTTCACACCGGTCTAGGCTTTTCTTTGCACTCAATGCGCACAGAAAGCACATTCAGGTAGAGATGGTTCAGACGAATGGACCGGGGGCGGATGCACAGGCAGAGCCACGAACCACTGGTCCAGCTGTGCTGTGACCAATGAGCACACGCATTAGGAAGCACTGAAAACTAAATCACACTTACGATCTACTGAATATGTGAAACATGGTCCAGTAGCGCCCGTCCAGACTGGATCCAAAGAACACCGGTTCACTTTGCGTTGCATTCCTCACCAGCGGCTGGTCTCAGTGTTTTCCCAACTATTTTTGAGTCTCTGGGAACGTAGCCGGAGCCTCTGCCCTGAGTTACACCACACAGCTCCCAACGGATGTGTGCTGCTACTAACACACCCCTCTCCACATCCCATTTAAAAAGACAGCGCTGCTATTTAGGACAAGCCTGCCCATTCTGCAGCGTAACCCTATATTGTGAAGTAATGCATAGACTGAATCACAGCACTGACCGACTGTGGTCCTTAATTAGACACAGCTAGAACACTTTAAAAGGTAATTATAATGTAAAGCTAATGAAAAATAAACCACAACTTGTATTTACAACAACTTGACTAATAGTTTCTGTATTTGTATCATGCAGTTCTATTGTAGTATCCGCATAACAATAATAATAAAATTATAATGTATTTTTACTTTAACTTTAATTAAAGAGAAAATTCATCTAGATTAAAACAAAAATAGAAGCTTTTAACCTGTTATATATTTATTTAGTTTCTAGTCTCTGCAAAATGCAAAATCTATACAAGTTCCTAGAAGACTCAGTTGCTCTGTCATCATCAGATCCGTCTGTCCTGGGTTTTCTCACGCCGACATAAACCCTAAGTTTGCAGCCAGGAAGTCCGCCTGCCGCCTCCTCTCCCCCAGTTTCACCGAGGCAGGAAACAATGGCTGTGCCTTTAGCGCTACAGTGTGTGGGAAAAGCCATGTTCCTCGGCCAAAATGAGAGACTCCGAAAGAAGAAAAAAATAAAAGGAGCCGGGCAGAAGGCAGAAAAATAACAGGAAGGAGAGCAGGACAAATGAGAGCAGCCAGGTTTAGGGAGGAGGCCGAGCGCTGCCAGATGTGTGGTATGGCTGTTTTCACATAGCGGGCTGATGTCACAGCTGAGACGCGCTGTCAAGACACGCTACAAGCCAAGGCCGATGCTTCACCCTAGACGTGCCCTCATCCCCCGTGAAATAATTACATGGAAACAAGTCGAGTTTGGCACGAAGTCCGTTTTCCCGCTAATGAAAAACGTTCGGTCGGCAGAAATTACACGGACGTCAGTATGTAAAGAGACCTGAGCTGAGGTCTACAGGAGCCGGTAGCAGCCGTCTGCCTCAACAATGAAAGTCATTGTGAGCCGCACAGAGGGAAAAAAAGCTCTGCTTCCTCCTATAAGTAGAGCAGTTCCACAGCACAATCTAACATACACAATCTGAGGGTCATTTGGGAGGTGAAACTGGAGGAGCTTTATGTATTTGTTCCACCTGATGCATTAGATTACACTTATTTGCTCTTATCACCAGCGCACACACCTGCATGCCGTGCTGGTTTGGAGAATGCCCGGGTAAAGGTCAACTACAAAGCCAAGGCGAAGCCTGGAGGCCGAGACACTCGGGGGGGATTTCCTCATTCCTCTGGTCTGGGTCGCGATAACATCGTGGCTGCTTGTGGTGCGACCGCTTCTAAATAGAACACGGGACACGGCGAAGCTCTTCTATCTACGAGGTTTGTTTGGAATCGCTTCAGAAGAAAAAGGCATAACAGTATCGCAAAAATCTTCATTATTCACAGGAAAATGCGTTTGGAACAATGGTCCTCTGTTCCGAGCCGTCATGTGGCTGCAGGACTTTTACTTTTTCAAGTGTGTGTGTTATTGTGGAGGAGCTCACACAGAAAGGCAACACAACACATTTATATTCCATTTAAGTTCGTGAGAAGAAAATCTATGTCAAATTGTGCCAAGGAGTGTGTAGGAGGGTGCGTGTGAGGTCACGAGCCAAGTGTACAGCAGCTCGCTGCAACAGGAAGGGGTCGCGAGAGGGTGGGATGGAGTAGGCAGCCCCTCAGAGGCCTCAGCTCCCCTGCTACAGTAACTATTAACCTGTTTAGCAGAGCACCACCTGTCTGCACACAGGTAGAGGATGGACGGAGGGAGAAGAACGGGCAAACGCAATCACAGGATACAAGCACGTCCGCGTCTACTCGCTAGAGAGAGAGAGAGAGAGAGAGAGAGAGAGAGAGAGAGAGAGAGACATGTTGGACAAGTGGACGGTGTCAGAGGGCAGAGGGAGAAGATGACAGGACCCACAGGAGAGCAAATTGAACTCAAAGCAACACTCCAGTGACTCACGGTACAGAAAACGAATGTTAATACAGACCAAGAAGGGAAGAAGCTCAATTTACCATGTAGAGGATGAAGGATGATGAAATGTACTGTGGGATACGAAAAGTCTGCCGAAGCCGCAGCTCAGACCAATAACAATCGCTGTGATTTATCTTCAATCATGTTTTTTTTTTTTTGATTGAGTAAAGTTTTAAAAAATTCAGTTAAAAAGGATGAGACGTGATTGAGTCTGTCTGTTTCCACTGAAAACATTAAGCTGGCGAAGACTATATAATGTAGCATGAATAAATAACTAGGTTCAGTAACTTCCCAGGACAGAAGGCAGACGCCAGATGAATGGATGCTGGTACTTACAGAACGAGAGCATGAGCTGAAGGGCTCATTTTGATTATAACGAAGGAAAATGCCAGCGCCAGAGTGGGAAAATCAATGTGTTTAACAGTTCAGACAAAGTTGTATGGAGATGATCCCGATTACTGTATATCACACTGTCCTGTTTTACAACAAAACACAATAAGATACTGTGGAATCTAATGCTTTTTGGCACCAAATGCTAAAATGATGACTACTAGGAGGCAGGATGTAAATGGCTAAAAGTCGTATCGTTTTTACAAGAACCATTCTTATAATGTGGTTCGTGATGTAATACACTACATTGGACAGGATAAATATTCTCATTTGAAGATTGTGTTCTAATCCATACCATGCTCCTCTAGTGTCAACACTCATCCCTGAGCAGGACAGGAGAGCTCAGCGTATCGACTGCCCGCCTCCTTCCCCAGGTCCCCAAATCACTGCTGTAATGTAATCATTGTGATGTCAGTTTCCAAATCTAGTCAGGGAGGAGCTCAATCAATGGGAGCCGGTGCTGCTGCAAAGTCAGTCAATAGCTGCTAAAGTGCTGTTAAAAGATCAGCGTAATCCTGACACAGCATCTCTTCTCTTTTAAAAAAAAGCCTCCAGAGGAAACGGCAGGCGATGGAGACATTAAAGACGCCTCCCTCCCTGCTCTCCTTTATCCCTCCGTAGCCTGGCTGCATTTGATTTTTTTGCAAAGCAGCTTACTGTAGAAGGACCGGCGCACAGATGTGACAGATGTGGTGCTGTTGTGTAAAAGGACGCGGGGCTGACAGAGCCCCTCCTCCTGCTCGCGAGCCACAGCCTCCGGGGCATTAGAGGCAGTGGGGGTACGACTGAATTATTGACAACGGGCAGCGCCGGCCCATCGCGAGCATATGCTCCCCTTTCATCCCCTCACGAGCCGGGGCCGAGGAGAGGCAGGATGACGTGGCTGAGAGCCCGCGGAGTCCGCTTCAAGATGCTCACAGAGGGCCTTTCTTTCACGTGAATCCGTCGGCTCTAACCTTTTAATCCCGCTTAGAATGCCAGCGCTCCGAGCACAGGCCGCGTCTTTAACCAGACGCCTGTTCCTCCCCCCACCTCCCGTTTGTGCAGTGCCCGCGACCTCTCGACCCCGTGGAGCAGCCTCGGGTGTCGCGCTGCGTGACGCCCTCCCCCCCCGTGCATGCGTCTGATCAAATGCCGTGCCCCACTTCATCAGCTCCCAGTAAATCAATGCGGAGCACAGATGATCTTCGACGGAGTAATTACAGAGACTGAATGCTCAGATAATGAGACGGGACAAAGACACAGCATATTGCACACACAATGCAACACGCTGCATTAAATATTACAATGCATCAGAGTTGAATTTGATGAAAATGGACCTTCTGCTTTGCACAAGTTCAGCCCAAGAGCACGATTCAGGAGCAGCCACCTAGAAGGTGAATAAGCATTGCATAAGAGGCTTAGCCAACCAGAACAAACTAGCACAGAAATATTGGAGCATAAACAATTGCAGACTGTTGTGTCTCAAACGCGTTGTCATTTCACACCGTTTCCTCCGTCCTCCCCGACTCGTCCCCGCTGCTCCGGCCGCATGTTTAACATCTATAATCCTCGCTCTGCCGACTCTCGTCTCGATATCCGGTCAGCGAGCTTCAACGCGACAGAGGACACTTTGGACGCGACGCGTGCTTGAAAATACAGGCTCTGCGTCTCCGTGCACAAATAAATGTGTGCAGAAACACTTGCTTATGCATGCAGGCGGATACAGAACCCCAGGCTGTTAAGATAAAAAAACAAATAAGAATCACACTGTTACTGCATGCAAACACAGACTCGTAGCATAATAGACGGGAGCCGAGCCGAGTTTGGGTCTAATGGGCTCCACAGCGGGCTACCATCAAGAGGACCACCAGCTGAGCACTCTCGCTGAAGCGCATCTGCATAGTGCACCGAACGCGGCGATGAAACCATCAAAGTGTCATCTGTGTGTAAAGAAGAGGCGACTCTCTCTCTCTCTCTCTCTCCCCCCAAACCGACTCAGCAGCGGCGAGCGGCCGCTGAGGCAAATTAACGCGGAGAAGCATCGCTCGTGCAATAAAAACCCGCTTCATGTGTGACTGCGGAGCGATTCCACGCGTGTAAGTAACGCGTACAGTAGATTCAAAAGCCACGTGATCACTGCAAAGCAGTGTAAACTACACTAACGACATGGTGGATGTTTGAAGAAACAGCGGGTCATCATCAGCAAATACACTGAAATAATCCACCCGTGCAATAAAACTAAATAAAAAGATGATTATTTGCTAAATTAGAATAAAAGAGACCACAGTTAACCCCGAGGCCTGGATGTGATGATGACTAACCACATCTCTCCTCCTGTGCAGACGGTCCAGTGGATGTAGAATAAAACAGGCTGTTGATCCCCGAGACGCCCAGACGCGCCGTCCTCCGGCTCTGCGCCTCTAAAAACTGCTAATTGCCTGCAACCTATGAGCCAAAGCCGGCGGCTGACCTCGCCGTGTGGCCCAGTCATCTGATTTGTGTTAGCTGGCTGCCCCCTCTGTCACACAGGCCGGCTTTGTGCGACGTTGCAACATTTAGGAGACGGTCAATGCTCGGGATCCAAAAGCCTGCGGCCGTGTTGTGGTCTGTGGAGATGGATATCTTTATCTGACAGATAGAGCGCGCATCAAAGTCGTCCGGGAGGTAAAAGCGTTTGGCACAATCCGGACGGAGGCTCCTGAATGTGTGCGCGGTGCAGTGTCACTGATGGAGGAACAGGACATCACAGCTGGAGTATGAACAGCTCCGAGTCCTAACGGAGGAGCCCGCTCCGCGTTTCTATTCGTGGCCGCGTCAAACGCAACCCGCCGCCCCGCGAACCAACGCGCAACAGGGATGACATGTGGGGGGGGGGGGGGGGGCAAGAAAAAAACACAGGGCAAGACTCACCAGGCATCGTCAGAATTCCACAGAACCGCTGAGGGCTGGAGGAAAAGACGGACGCAGGCTGTGGGGATGAGGGAGGAGGAGAGAGCAGGGGCCGTCTCACTGCTCCATTTTACAACCCCCCCTTGTTGCCGACACGGTCTGCTGCTCGCCTCTCCGCTTCCTTACTTGTGGTCCTCTTCCTGGCTCATTCTCTCTCCCCTCCCGCTGCCGCCGCCGCTGCTGCTTTAAGGCGAGGGGTGGAGAATGAGCGCCACAATGCTCTCCCTCTCCGGCTGCTCCCTCTCGCTCCCACCCTCCTCTTTTGATCGCCCTGTGCAGAGCGTGCCCTACTTCCTGCGTTGTCTCTGAAATGGGACGCGCTCTCCTCTCTCGCCCGCTTATTTCCTCGCAGCCCAAGTGAATGATATCCTGACATTTGGCTCTGATTTGGTAATGATGAAGATTTGTCCCATTTCCTCCTCCGCCGTCTCTCCACTTCCTACTAATTCCAGCTAAACGCTCCCTCTTTCTCTGTCAGTGATTGACTGCACCCATCTCCGTTTCCTTAAGAAGGGAGGAGCCGGCACATGGTGTGTGTGTGTGTGTGTGTGTGTGTGTGTGTGTGTGTGTGTGTGTGTGTGTGTGTGTGTGTGTGTGTGTGTGTGTGTGTGGGCCCTACCCCCCCCTGTGTGTGCTCTTTGTCCTGTCAACTGTGGTGCGAGGTGTGCTGCCTCTTTCTGTCAGCTTCTAATGCTCGTGCAGTTGCCACCGCTGTCGCTGGGGCTGGTGGGTATTGCATAAGACATCAACCGGGCAAAAAGCGTGGACTCCGTTCAGCCGGGAGGCAGAGCGAAAAGCGCTGGAGCTCCTGCAAAGTGACTCAGCTGCGAGGGCCAGCCAAAGGGCGGCCAGTAGTGAGTGGAACGCGGATGTCAGGGACGTCTGCAATGATGTCATCAAACATGACATCATCCGTAGTCCTTATTTTCCAGGATGCATGACAGATACACACTTCTCACCCTCACCCTCACACACATACATACACACACACAGTCCAAACAAAAGCACAGCTCACGGACACGTTTAATCATTAAACGACACCTCTATCCAAAAACGGATTCTTATCTCACTCTATTATGGCCAAAGTACATAGAGTTACTTAACACATGCATCTACCGCATAAAAACTAGGTGGTTATAACGATACGTACGGCCTATTCTACGTGAGATCAGCCCCGTGTGTCACACAGCCTCCCGTCATTCATTGACTATGTTTGTTACCGACACATTCAGCATCTCCACCACACCAAGGTGCTTTATGGGTACAGACAGCAGCTAGAGGCGCTCCTCCCCTCCTGCACACCTCTGCTGCCGTCTTGCTGCAGTGTGCATTAAAACAGAGCTGGATTGAATTATGCGCGTACAGTTGACACAGTATACACTCCCACTTCTTGCAGACTTCGGCCCGAGAGGAGATATTTATGTTGATGGGATTAAAAAGTGTCGAGTAAACAACAAGTTGAACTCCCTCCTGCAGATCTGACGGTCTGACTCGCTTTCCACTGCAGCAGAGGACTCGCTCGCTGCTCTCACTAATGGAAGCGTGGCCCACTCTAATGACAGATGCGTAGAGATCAACCAGTCTTATCAGGAATGCGTCGCTCATGTTTTCCCCCACATAATCTACTGTTTCCTCGATTATCCTATCAGTTAAAAATCTAAGCCGAGACTTTTACTCCAATTATGCTCCTCTCGCCTCCCACACGCGGGCGAGCGAGCCAATCGCTAATCACCCTCCCTTTCATCCGTCCAATTAGCTGCACCTGTAACGCGCCGCTTCCAGCGCCGGCATCGTCCGGTGCCAGCGTTCAATCGCCGGCATCCCGAACGAGCGCCGCCGGAGGACCGGAGTGCAGCCTCGGAGCGCGGAGCTATTTGAGGGAAACGCTGAGTATCTGACCCCTGACGCAATTCAGCTCCCCTCTCACAAGACAGCGCTCAGGGATCGTGGCCTTCTATTAAAAGCGATACTTGGATCTGTCCAGCACCATCTCATCTCTCCATCACTTTCACACTCCTCCAGTCACAGTTCGTTTAGTAGCCACTTTGCAAAAAAAATGCAGTGGCCATCACTGCTAAAATATGCACCACTGGACTGGGTCCAGCACTGTACTGTAGATCATAGTGAGTCACACAAACGCTATTGTGTCAACGAGACCATGCTGTGACCTTAAATGTACATTTTGACTTTAGCGGAAGCTCCTTTTGTGCTCGAAGGAGTCCTAAACAGGCAGTGGGGAAACATTGGTCCTTAAACAGGTTTGTTTCCACCACTGGAGCCAAATATTGCAGTGTTCCTCTCACGTCAACTTAGCTAATGGAAAAATAGTAGTTCATCAATTATATAAACAGTCATATTTGATTTACTATTATATATTTGGGAGTAGTTTCACTTCACTAATGCTTGATGTAGAGATTGTGAAGACAAGAAATAAATGACAACATAGGTGGAAAAATAAGAATAATGAGCAGAAATGTGGACGAGATGAGGGGCAGCCAGCAGCAGCCTGAGCTGGGCTCCTACCTGCCTGCATCTACTCAGTAAACATATCGGTCACTGTGGCCGAGCTCCAGCGCAGACACAACCGCACGCCGTGACAGCCTGACCTTGATGAGGCAGCGTCTGGAGGAGCCACAGTAAGTGGTGGATAATGAAGCTCACCAGGAGCCCATCAAGCTTCATCACTGATGAATCAGAGTTTGAAGTGCTGCATCGCACCAGGTTTTCTTAACATGCATTAAAATGAAAAAGAAAAAAAAAGACCTCTAGGACGATGGAGAATAACCACCGGCTCTAATAATAAGAGCCAGTGGATGGAAAATCAGCTTGTTTGAGTCAAAAGGCAGCAAGCCACCGCTGGATGACATCCCTGGAAACAGAAGCGAGGATGATGCTCATCAAGAACACAAAAACGTTGGCTTTTGCTAATTTCCTGAATATAATGGATGTTAACTCTTCCAGGATAGAGTGGATCACGTTAGGCAGCAGCTGATCATAACAATAAACTAAAATTTGAAACTGCAGCTAATTTTATTTGTGATATTCCTCCAGCAGTTCGTCTGGTGGGGGGCCTGGATTTAGCGATCCATGGGCTTACATCAGTCCATGGGAGTCTGATCATGAGAATTACACAACACACACGCACGCACGCGCGCACACACGCACGCACGCGCGCACACACACACACACGCGCGCACACACACGCGCGCGCACACACACACACGCGCACACACACACGCGCGCACACACACACACACACACACACACACACACACACACACACACACACACACACACAGAGTAAATGGGAGTAAAGTGGCAGAGAGCAAAGTGAAAGTGGTGAATGTGCTCCTAGAGTCATCGCCAGCGTGATTTAGTGGTTCTAGCACACAGGACGATCCACTGGGTATTTTTCTCCCTGTCCTGTGTGAATATGTCAGTTAATAGATATGTTGACAAACCGACTAGAAACATGAACAGCATTAGAAGGAATTTAGTCATCAGCCACAACCCGACCTCTGTTTTTACAGCTTTGCTAGAGACATTATGTAATCCTTAAATTTAAAAATGCTAAGCAATTATTCAAGAAGTTATTTATCACACTGCTGCACGATAAATAAGTAAAAAGACTGCGAGCAGATTAAAGAGAGGAATGAGTGAGTAAATGAGTGTTTGCGTGTGTACTGAGCAGCTGCTTGAAGGGATGCACGGGGCGCTTTGATGAGGCCCTCAGTATTCCCGTCACGCCCGAGGCCCTATCCATTACAGCTCATTACCCGGGGACAGAATAAAAGAGAGGAGACCCTTGGCCGTGTAGCACCAGGCCCACATGAGGCCCAGCAGGGTTAAACATCAACCCTGCTACCAAACCCAAGCAGCTGGGCAGGTGTCAACAGCCCTGGAGCCGCTCCGAATGAGACAGAGGGAGGACGAGGAGGACAGTAATGCCTTAAAGAAAGCCATGATGTTTACATGGACACGGTCGCAGAGCCCATATATGCGGATGGAAAGCGGTAAATAACAAAAGGCTTTCCTGACGGCGCCGAGCCGAGACGTGGAGCCGGGGCCGTGTGAAGTCTAATTGCACATTAGCATATTGTAATGGAAGCTTCGAGTACGAGCCATTCGTAAAGTTGTCTGAGGACGCGCGCTCACAGCTGTCGGCCGAAACGACCGAGACGAGTGGGTTTTCTGCAGGGGACAATTTGTGCACTTAAATGTTCAGTGTACAAACTTCATTAGGAGAAAATAATGATTCTAATGAGCCACGGGTGAAGGGACCTACGCTTGTTTATTTAATTTGGAATTGACTCACATTCAAATATTTCACCACAGATCCTTAATTTTTCATCCTCTGACATCTCTCATTCAAATGTTCCAAACCCACTTCCAGTACATTTTAGTACAAAAAATTTGTACACAATAGGCCTGGCTGTACATATTAATTCACATCTTCTGTCCGTCTCCGGTTCAAACTCACACACACTGCTGCATCTATGCTTTAATTTTAAATCTGAATATCCACCTTTGTTCTTGATGCAAATGAAGAGCACTCCGCCTCTAAAAGCACAGACAACACAAACCTTTCCCAAACACTCGCCTCTGCCTGAGCAGCTAAGCAGCAACATATTACTCTTGACTGAATAAAGTCCTCATTATAATAAAACAGGATCATTCTATTAAGCTTTATAATCATCACCAAATTACAGGCTAAGCTTTGAGGTGCTACTGAAGGGCTCAGTGAATTCATTCAAGCCTGGATGGGGTAAGGCTTCACAGTGCTGTTACTGTAACATATTACTACCCTGGGAGGTCTGTTTCCTCCTCACCAAATCATGCTGATGCATTGCAAATGAGATGTTGACTGGGGAAGGATGCCAACGAGAGGAGGAAGACTCGCTCCTTCTTCGCCTAATTACACTGCTGCAGTGAGCACGATGAGATCCCTGCTGTTGTTCTTCAGACTGGCAGCACAAATCTGTAACCGGGCATTTGATTGTTGTCACTACTAAGTGTGTTGCTTCTCCAGACAGTGTCCAGGCCCGCTTTCACGCCGCCTGTGCACAGTGCATGAGTAACGATCACCGATAAACACTAAATCAACATTTGGGAGACTGCAGTGGGTAAATGGATAAGTCAATGGCTGGATCAGATGATGATGTCAGAGCGGAGTGATAATAAAACGATTACTCCTCTTACGGAGCTGAGAAGCACAGCACAAGCATGAGAGGAATGAAAGGGAACGTTGCATGGATGAGGAACAGGCACATTCCAAAGAATGAGAGGGAATGACGACAAATGTGAAGATTAGAATTTGGATAAAAAAATGACAGAGAGAGGACGGAGAGAAAGAGAGTAGAGGCGGTTAAACGTGGCTGCAGCTCTTAACACCATCAAGCATTAGCGCGAATGAAGCCGATAGCAGTCGAGCGAAGTGACAAACGACGGCGAGGCTGGAACTCTCCAGAGAGACAGATGAAATAAACACACAAAGAGCAGGAGGACAATGTGAAAGGGGGGGGGGGGGGGCTGGGCTTGTAACGTGACAGGTTAATGGATGTTGTGCTAGTAGAGCCAAAAGTGAATGTCAGCAAGTGAGTGAGATGTAGAGGGAGATGGGAAGAAGGGCAGGGGGGAGGGAGGGGAGGGGGGAGGTAGGGAGGGAGAGGAAAGGCTGGATATTACAGTTGGACCACCTGGGGAATGTTTAGAGAATTTAATAACTCTAAATGTCATCACTTTATTGGATTTATGGATGGATGCCTCACCATGCTGCTCCATCGCCCTCGCATGCGCACGCACGCACACACACGCACGCACACAAACACACCCACCTGCAACAATTATCATGCTACCTTTAGTTCAGCTTCATAGAGAGACAGCAGTGTGTGTGTGTGTGTGTGTGTGTGTGTGTGTGTGTGTGTGTGTGTGTGTTTGTGTGTGTGTGTGTGTGTGTGTGTGTATCAAGGCCTCTTGAATCCTGTAACAGGCAGCTATTCTGAACCAAAGCTTCTTATAACACGCTCGGCAGCGCTGTACTGCTGCTTATCTCCTTTAGACGGGTGACATTAGACCTGTCAATCCACGGGAAGCCAGGAGAGTATATACTTAATGTTTTATTCCAGCGTTATAAAAAGATCCTATTAGCTCATCCATCCATCCATCCATCCATCCATCCATCAACCAGTTTGTTCCCAGGTTGCCAGTCCACCAGTGGGCCACACATGGAGACAGTCACACCAGAGAGTCAATTAATAAGTTAATTAACTAGACTGAGGGTGACATCAATTATTATTATTGTTCCATTACATCCTTGCTCCTGTTCCCTGTGAAGTTGGTTGATGACATGATACACCTGTCCCATTGCATTTGTTAGAAGGCCCTTCAAGCATCTTGCAGAAACATCATGTCGCTAACGCAAACGAGTTTACAATGTACGTTGAGCACATTAACCGCTCCGAGTGAGACGGGCCGGAAGCAGAGGGAGAAGCACGAGGTGTTCAGCCATTTTATCCATCTGCTTATATTCAAAGCCGAGGCCTGTGAGTGACAGCGGAAAAGGTTTTCCTGCTGCGCTACAGAGGCAATCTTTCCATAAAAACGCATGAGTCACTAGTGCCCACGGCGCCGAGAACACACACACACACACACACGCACACGCACACGCACACGCACACGCGATTACAGAAGAATGGCAACCGCATAATCACAATCAGTGCGTTCCATTCCACCACCGCTGTGATCACAACGTCCAGCCGGACAAATGTTCTTGTTAAATTGCGAGGAGCCGCATCGAGGCGGCACGAGGCCGTTCCTGGCGACGGCCGTGACGTCACAAAACCACATTACTGGTGACATTTTTGGGGATTTGTTAACAAATGAACTTTAATTACGTTTCACCAACACCAACTGTTGATCAGGGGAAGCGTTTGTTGGAAGTAAATGCGATCGTATCAGCGGCACCGCGGACACAGAGGCTAAATAATCCAAAGACCCACACGCTGCAGCCAGTGTGATATCCATCAACATCAGTGTAGAGCACAGGATCAGATGAGCTCCGATATCAGGACGAGGTGCAGAGCATCATGGGATCAGTGAACGGAACAAAGGCACAGATTAAAGATTACGCACAGGCAGGAGAGACTATTGAGTCCTTTGCCAACTGCAGATTTGTGATATTTTGCATTGATAACAAGCTTTTTTTTCCAAACCCCAGTTGCTGCACAGTATTGGGCTGCAAATGCTTACAAAGTTGAGAAAATGCCCTTTAAACACAACTCTATTTTCATGTTCATTAGTTTCCACTGTTTGCTCCTCCTGCCGACCACACTAATGACATCCTGGGCCCACACACTGCTGGAACTCTGTCCTCATTTTAGCGAAATACTCTGTTTATCAGCGGCTTCTGAGCTTCTCTGTGAAGCTCGTATAATTTGACTCATCACTCACTGTAACCGCGCGTCCTGCCCTAATAATTACG
Source organism: Betta splendens (assembly GCF_900634795.4). NCBI lineage: Eukaryota > Metazoa > Chordata > Actinopteri > Anabantiformes > Osphronemidae > Betta > Betta splendens. Next base: position 8,442,494 of record NC_040892.2, on the reverse strand, counting down.
TCGATGGGCCGAGCAAGGAGGCAGAGACCGTGATTTGCATGTACTCATTGAAGCACTTGTTTGGGGCGTGTGCAGCTACTGGAACCAGGTTTAAGCCATAGATAGGACACACACACACACACAGGGACCTGTTGGGGTTCAGGTTTCCCTTCCTCCTGCCTCCACGGCTCCTCCACCTCATCATCTCCTCTTCCCTCTCCTGCCACCTTCCAAGCCCGTCTCCCTCTGCGGCGCGCTCTGCCCTGTGGCTGACAGGAAGTGTCACCGAGTCGTCTCGCAGCACATCACTCTGCCATCCTGCATCTTGTTCGTGCTTCCCCCCTCTCTTCCCATACAAACAAAAATAGCATGCGCATACAGATGCGTATGTGCTACTATGCAGCCCATCTCCATCCTAGACAGATGACGGCTTTTACTACAGGAGGTTATATGCTGTGTGTGGAGGTCTAGTTGGAAGTGAGGTGTGTGTCTGTGTTAAAGCAGGTGCGATAAGACACCTCCTGGACATTCCAATTTCCTGTCCGATATTTGCCTCCTTCGCCGAGTACTTTATCAGAGGGAAGCACATAAATGCTGATAGGTTAAGGAAACCCGGCTAGTGTCTGAAAAGATGGGGAAGAGAAGAAGGGTGAAATTGGAGAGTGATGAGTTTGAAATGGATAAAAGGCAGCGGGTTAGGGAGATAGATGATATAAAAAAAGAGAGTGAGTGGAAGTGGGAAAGAGAATGAGAAAAGACAACGGGACAAAGGAGAGGAGGGATGAGCTCATTTCGTCCAACTGCTCCAGAGGAACATTTCACCATGTTCCGCGCGGAACAAATGGCGGCGCTCCCTTGTGATAGTTTGACATTGATGTTAATGCCTCATTAAAAAGTAGGAGGCAAGGCAGGGAAGTTTGGAAGTGAACGCCGTATAACATCCCTTCAAATGCGGCACCTCCGTTAATTAAAGCCCACAGATGGACACCTTGGCTTTGGTCCAAACGCAGCCAAAGGAAGGTGCCGGAGCGAAAGCTGCAACTCGCGCACGTATGAAAGACGTCGCGACAAAGTGAGGAGTGGGCCGGCGGAGCCTCATCACAAAGGAAGCGCTGTGGTCCAAAATAGCTCAGTAGCGTTTAGACTCTGAGGCCGGACGTGATGATTGGTGACATTTATGTGAGACAGGGGTGAGAGATGAGACAGAAATGACCCTCAGCCCCTTTCAGCAACTCAAATGGCCTTTAAATTCCCCTCAGCTCATAATAAATCAACTTCTCTTCACAATTAGCTACTAATGTGTGGTAACAACTAGACCAGCTGAGAGACAACGCGCCTCGACTCATCACCTCGTCTCCTAGAAAATGTGCGAGATATTAGGTCAATCATCATCAGACAGTTGTTTCGCTGGCTTCAGTCCACAAACGTCCCCCCGCCTTCAAAGTCGATGCCTTGTCGCCGTTTGATGCTCTCCAGTCTTTCACTTTGATACCAGAACGGCAGCAAGTTTTGCCGACTCGACCAAAGGCCGCGTCTATTTTGGAAACTCGGCTGTTCGTAAAGCGCCGCTTAGAAATAGCTTTGTGTTTGTGATGTGGCAGGATGTGTGTGTGGGGGAACTTATTAGGGGTTTGATGCAATCGCGTAGGTGCGACGTTTGGTTTTGGAGTCTGATAAAAACACATCATCACAACCACCGCGAGTTGAATCGCACAACTTTAGCGTAAACACAAACATGCTGCGTGTCGACGGATGAGAGCGCTCACCTGTCGTTGTCGACGCTCCTGAAGCCGGGGAGGATGTGCCTGAAGCTGGAGTTGCGGTCCAGCTTGGGCTGGCTCTTTGTGCGTTTAATGGAGCCCTTTAGCCGTCGACTCAGGAAGCCCTGATGGGAAGACAGAGGCGCTCGGTGAAACACAATCACCCCAAGATTCTCACTAAGCTCAACTTGGCAGCATGAACAAACATCTTAATACCCATAGAAACATATAGATTCATACATAAGGCACCGACAGTGGTTGTTTCTCCCACTGAGCTGATTATGTCAGTATTCATGACAGACAGCAGCATCCAAACAACCCTCGCTCAATAGGTAAACTCCTCTATTAGTTTTCTCATTTCTCGTTGCCTGAGTGCGTGTGTGTTTACTTCTTTTAACATCTGCAATCGCACTCCCCCAAGCACCTCGCCGTCTCCATGGCAACTGTTGGCTGGCTTTAAGAGCAGGAGAACGCGAACAAAACGAGATGCGGCGCCGAAATGGCAGGATGCTGCAAGTTCAGTGAGACAAAAAAAAAATAGAAAAATATGATTTAACTGCAGGGATGGAGATCAAGGAGGATGAGGAGGATGAAGAAAGCCTGAACAAAGAGGGTGAATGGAGGAGTTGATGGAGCAAGTTAGCGGGGCAGCACGAAGAAAACGGGACTTAACAATGTGGAGCCAGGGGAAAGTGTCGCTCGGGTGGAGCTTTTTCATTCCAGCCAGAACACGCGCCTGATGACGAAGCTGCAGTGGCTTCACCTCAGTACGTTTACACATCTCACACGGTGACAGACGACAAAGCCCCTCCTCCCTCTCACTCTGTCCATTAACACACCTGAATAATTACCACCCACGGTCTGACCTGGTCGCCCCGGGCAACGATGAAACAGGCATAATTAGAGAGCGACTTTTAAACCGTCTGCCAGCTGATCACAGAGCAGCCACAGCATCCTGATGAACAGCACCTGGCACCAGGAAGCACTCTGGGCTCGGAGCCTCACGCCAATCACAGCAGCGCTTGTGTGCGAGTGCGATGAGCTGCAAAATTTCACCACACACACACACAATTTCTTTCAATTCCTTTCACAATTTCAGTATGTGGTGTCGTCACACACAACAACGCACTCCAGGGAGAGCAGGTAAACAGTGGTGAAACAGCTCCAGGAAGATCTTGGAAAACCAGAGCAAAAAAAAAAAAAAAAAGGCAGCGGCGCACGCCTAAACTCGAAGCTGGGTTTACCTGTCAGGAAGAGAGCCTCTCAGCCGGTTGTACAATTTTATCTGCGGCTCTGGGGGGAGCCTTCTGAAGTCTGAGAAAATAACTCAGCTCCAGCCTGGAGACTACAGTACACGTCTGCAGCAGAAAGCATGAAATTACAAACCTGGGAGACGGAGTTTGGAAAACGTGGGACTTTCCCAGCCTGGAAAAATCTAACGAAACAGGCTCCAGAGATTCAGGACGGGCCGTTTTGGATTAAAAACCCGAATATCTTTGCCTCTGCTGCTTTTGATTGGATCAATCTAAAATCTATCTAGTAGCGGTTAATGGTTAAAGGTGGGCAGTGAAGGGCTCACTCCTGCTACCTGTCAGCGGAGCCGGTCCCGAGGCTCCAGAGGAGCGGCCCCCTGGGGCTCCCGGCGGGGGTCCTCCACGCCGTGCCAACCGTCCATGACTCACCCGCTCTATATGCGAGTGTGGGCATGTGGTTGAATTAGCATAAGGATCCCAGTCTAAACAATGACATCTGTGAGTCAGACGCGCTCGTTTCCTACCGGCGCGTTTAGCGTCAACCTCCAGCTCGGCTCCTTTGTCGCGGTGCCAAAACACTGGGGTGTTTTAATGGCAACTAATGGCAGTGGAGCGGAAAAAAAACAATAGATGTGCACAAACATCGACAAATACCTTTGCTCATTTCTACACACCGTCATCCAGGCCCTGGAGTGAGTGCGCCGGCTGCTAACAAATTAAAGAGCTTCTATCTCGGTCTTTTCTTTCCTCTCCCCCACAGAAATAAGTCAGTGAATAGAAACCTGTCCCCGTAGGCGAGGTGGATTGATTAGCGGATGCTTGTTCTGCTTTTATTTCTCTCCTTTACCTGATGGATGGATTCCAAAGTGCAGAGGGGGAGAAAGAGGTAGGAAGATGCACAGACCTATAATTGGTCTGATTTCGTAATATTTATTCCTTCCCCCTGTCAAATACGCGTGCGGGGTGATACGACGCTAACAAAGACTCTCTTCAGGGCTTTTTGGGTGGAGTCAGGGTCAGCCGGCGTCCTCCTGCCTCAAATCAATCGCTAAGAATGACGGATGATCGCGACGCCGGATTAGATTCCCAGGAGAAGAAGACACGTGCTGGGAGCAGGTGAAAAATGTTAGCATTTAATGTGGCACCTGCTCACATGAGACGACAGAGAGAGAGAGAGAGAGCAGAAATGGAGAAGAGACCAGTCAAAAAATTGCAAAAATGACTGTAAGTGTCTGTCAGGGAGGAATGAGCTGTAGGAGCAGGATAAATGGAAAACTGGAGCACAATGCGGAGGTGGCAGAGCACGAGTTGATAGAAAAAACTGCGAAATGAAAGCAAATTGGGGAGAAAGTGAAGAGAGAAAAATTCACCACGAGGTCATCGTGGGATCAGGGCTGAGCAGAACGGAGACGCGAGGAACAGAAGCGAACGCTCGTCAGGTCCAGTGGGAGCGTTTGGTCCTCGGATCCGGCCTGGCCTTGGCGTCTTTCCACTTATAATCGCCGCGTGTCACCGCGGCCGCGGCCGACGCCTCCTGACAAGGGGAAAACACGAGGCTCGACCCCCTTCCATTACGCCTCGGTGCGTGGACGCGGCTAAAAGCACCCGCGGCCGCCGGCGCCGACGTGCGCAATGAGAACGGGGCCGTAATGAGGTGTAATGCGTCGTGTCATTGTTCCAGTTCCAGCGTAAAGATGCATAAATAGGACGGGCGGCTTAAAAACTAAGAAAAGACAGGATGTGAAAAATTCCATTAACGCATTTCTAAAATCAATGTGTCAGTGCTACTGTACATCACTATACTGAATGGAGAGGAAGCAAATAGAAATCTGCTACAGTAGCCTGTGAAGGCCTGTGTGTGACAGACTTGCATACTTGATTACAATCTCAGCCTGTCCAACCCGATTAAACCCGCGGTAAGAGGACAGCTCAATTTCATCCCAGCGCTTCTTTTTTCCCCCCATGAAATTAAAGCAAACACCTTATTCCATTCCCTTGTCTTGGCAATTCAGCGCCTCCCTAATGGAGCCTGATAGAATTAGTGCCTGGACCATCAGCAGGGTGGTCCCGGCTCCCTTTCCATCCTCCTCCTGCACGACCTGATGAAAACAAGAGGCACACCTGTCCAATTAGACCCCTGCTATTATCTGGGATGAGAAGACTGGGACCAATCTAACTATCTGGAGCACGAGGTGGAAGACACAGAAGCAGAACATGTGACCACGTTAGGAATCTACGTTTAATATATGCAATCTTTGCCTATTTTGGGATCGACTGCAGCAGATTAGCTTGTGAGAGGTTTTAGTTTGTGTCCGTGCCTACTGGTGACGCTGGAGGACGGGCTTAGGAGCGCGTGTGCGCGTCTTCCATTGAACATGAGGGGAAAACATTTTGACAGATTTAGCTCAAGGCCTAGGAGGGGTACTTTAGATGTCACCGCAAACTCTTTTCACTGGAGGGAGAGACGTGAGCGGTGGTTTGTCATTTCTAAAACCGAGAGCTGCAGCAGCAGCAGCAGCAGCAGCGGGAGGAGGAGGAGGATGCGTTTGAATTCCAGCATTTGTGTTTGCCAACCTGTCTCCATCACATCCACATTTCTCTCTCTGCATCTCTTTCAATCGTATGGATGTAGATCTACCTCCAAGCCGCTCACACCCTCGCACATTATTAAAGTTTCCTTTTAAAACCTAGCTGAAGCGAGGAACAAGTCCTGCCCGGCGCCGCTTTACGTCAAATAGCAAATAAAAAGGTTGGTTTGAAGTTAGTTTGCTGAGCTTTTCTCACTCACCAGTAGGGGGCACTGCAGCAAAAAGCTCAGAAGAAGTAAAGCGGTTTAGTGCAGATGTATTTCACCGCTACTCGCTGTTCCCTGCAGAATAATAGCTGAACTCTAGCTCTTGTTACACCTCAACCTAAAATCATTTATTCCCTGTCATATACTGGAAAGGATGCGACTCAATTCTGTCTATGCAGAAAAAATTGGGGAACAGAAATCAGACAGCTCAAAAGTCTTTTAGTTCATGAAACACTTCTCTCTCTGCAGTTGGTCCAAACAACAGGTTTTTTATGCAGTGGGGACATTTTTTATTTATTTTTTTCGCCAGCCCTGAGAGACATTCTGCTTTTTATAGACACCTTTCACTACCTACAGTACTTTGTGTGTGGGAGATACAAAACAAAAAACAATCTATTTTTACACTCACAATTACACAGCACTGTTTTTTTTTTTTGCTAACACACACGAACAAAAGCTGAACATGAACCGTGAACAGAAGATGGTGGGACAACGTGGTCACAAGGGCTCACGATCCCCACAGTTCAGCTCTGGGTCGTCACGTCCGCGCTCATTATTTATTAAGGGGAAATATGCACTGCTAATTGCAAATCAGCTCGAAAATGATGACTCATGGCGGAATCTTTCGCCTCATTAACTGGTTGTTTATCTATTCAATTATACATGGCAGAAAGCCCACTGGATTGGAATTAGGGCAAACTGACAGGAGGAGCCCACTACAGTATGTGTACATCTGACTTGACTATGTGTGGATTAATTCATTATTATTATTATTATAATTTAATATGTAAAGAGGCAATGGGGGATTGTGAGCTGAACGTGGCCCCAAGATGTGTAGACGTGTGATGTGCAGACACCAAAACTTCAAAGGCCCTGCTTTACAATTTGAAGTTAATGAGGTTCAGAAGTCCATCTGGACACCAGACCGAGCTCTAGTCTAGAACCCCAGAGAAGACAAAGGCGAACTCACAGTACTCACGGTGACTTTGAAAGGCGTGGCGGCGGTGGCGGGGGGCGCGGCCTCCATGGTGGGCGTGGTCTTCTCCAAGGAGCTGCCTGGCACGCTGCGGCGGCGCCCCGTCCTGTCCGGAGGCGACTCTGCACACAGAGACCCAAACGTTAGCGAGTCACCCGAGAGAGGGCCCGTCAGCGGCGTGAGGGATGGGCCGTCAGCGCGCACCCAAAAATAAGAACTCGCGGACACACACGCGACGCGGCGCTGACTCTGAGGCACAGCTTCGATTCTGACAGCAGCGGAATAATTCAAACCGCAGCTGAAGCCGTCGACAGACTGTGCGGATCGAGCGCAAAAGAAAACTGCAACTTCCAGCCGGTCGCCTCCATTTACAGCAGATTCCACTGAACACCAATATGTCAATTAGCCCATTGAGAGAAGAAAGCTGTTACTTTCCATTCCTGAGTTTCCCTCTGTTTGCTGAGCCCTATCTGTGTCTCTGTTTATCTTGTGGACGGGTTCAGATAAAAAGGATCAGAGACCTGACACTGCGCTACATTGTGTCTCTACTCTGTCCGTGTGAAAGGGTTTCATGAGAGAGAGAACAGGGACAGGTGCGAGAGCAATGTTGAGAATTTCAGATGGACTCATCCGCTAGCTGTCACATGCTAATGGAGTCACCGTGAATCAGCAACACAGCAGCATTTACAGTAACAGGAAGCTGTACGTTGCTCCGAGCGCTGACTCCTGTGCAGTAAATGTTCTCACATCTCACGCCATACGCATCCAGTTGTTTTATTCCATTATAAATAAACATTGAAAGGAGATGATTCCCACAGTCCCATCAAAAAAAAAACATCAACAGTAGGTTATAAATCCCTGGAATAAATCAAACCGTTTCCTGGACTCTGGTGTTCTAATACTACACTGATTTCACCCAACATTGAATAATGTATGAGAAGCTATAATAAGCTACAAACACTGGGACGCAGACTTAGAAGCTGCTTTGTTTGCCAGTGCAGCCAAATGACCCGTCTGCCTTTTACCAGGTTGGTGGACTGAATTAGTGGACTATAATTGAGGGATCGACGGTGGAACAGCACTTCCTGCTGTGCAGAGCACCGGCCCGTGTCCCAACCCATCCAGGCCAGAGCGAGCCTCGACTTGGACTGGGCTCCTCTCATGCTGTGGCCCTTTGAGCAGCTTTATCAGACAAACTGTACGGCAGCACGGGAGGTTTTCCAACATCTGACTCTTCACCTGCAGCTCCGTTTTTCTGGCTGCGTGACAAATATTCAGACGGCATTCTCTGAAAACCGGCTCAGTCTGTTGTGATGGTGCACCTCTCACCCGTGAACAGCTGGCTGAGACAACATTCAACTGTGGTCACTGTTCACATGCGCCCCACATCTGCATGCAATGCATCTCAGCAAACGCATGGAAAACAACCACGTGAGCCAAACCAAGCTATTTCAACTTCAATGACATGAAAGAGCTGAACGCCGCATGTGCCGCTTACAGGAGTCCATAAAAGGTTTAAGGACATCAGCTCAGACTGATGTTGGAAAATACAAATGTTATCCTGCTGGCAACATAACTGTACGGTCGATGAAAGACAGTTCACAGCAACGCCAATGATGCTAATGGATTTGGGACTTTAGAGGCGCAGGAGGGTCTGAATCACATTTTAATGTCAAGAATAAAGTAAAAGCTGGGTTCATCGTCACCAAAGGGTGAAAACAAGTGCTGATGCACCGGACACAGGTTGGACTGTGACCTGCATGAGTAGTAACAGCATCCTTGTGTTTCCACTCCACTATCTCAGTCACACATTTAGTCCGTCTGGTCCATAAATAATAAACAAATTCAGCAAACTGCACCTAGTAATAAATTTTGGTTTATACTAAGTGACTCACAATCCGTTCCTTCTTATTTTTTTCCAGTCCTCTCTGCTACAGCACCATCCTGAATCGTCATCTTCCCACAAATAGAAGCGCTTCTGTCTTTATCCTGCCCTCCTCCAACCAGCCTCACACTTGGCTAATAGGACCCCGAAGGCGCCAGAAGGAGCCCGGGGGGCCCAAAGCTGCAGACTAGCAGATAGACGCCTGCGTCTCACGTCCAGCAGTGGATGTGTGTCCGGTTCTGGCCCACGGAGATAGACACAGTGCAGGGATTGAAGCAATGTCTTTGCAGTTTCAAAAAAACGAGCCACATGTTGTGCTTTTTGGAGATGAACTATTGGCTCCACGACGTTGCTCAGCAACTGGCACGAAGAAATATTTCAAGCTCGCATTTTCTAGCAAAAACACAATTTGCAGTTTTAGCATTTTACATTTTTGCTTACTAGACAAACACCGTTACACATCATACTGTATGCACTAGTCTAATCTTTTTTTTTCCCTGCAAAAACAAACGGTGCTGAAGCGTCTTCCTTCCTCCAACATGCAGTAAAATGGGTCAGACTGCGTGTTTCCTTAATGGTTCCCAACCAGAGACCAGTGCCAGCGACGCTTCCCTTCCTCGTTACACCTCACCAGCACAGGACATTCCAGCTTTGAAACCACTGCAGATGTGAAAGGGGAAGGAAGCGATCCCGGCCTCAGCGACACCTACTGTAAAGACTGGGATGGTAAATATTACACATTATACACACTTAGAGTAGAGCAGGCAGGTGGAAACGTGTTCTAAACACCGCTCCTTCTGTCATGTTCCAAAGCGTGCCACAGAATTCAAATGCATTTCCTTCCGTTGCCCCGAGTGAGCGCTGCAGTAGCGTGTGTTTGGACTCTTTGGGTCAAAGTTTAAATAAATATCGGAGGCATTAAAAAGTCACAAAACAACTTCTGTAACAAAACCAGTAGAGGGACATTTCAAACACCTGCTGGCAAATTCTACCTTTACTGAGTCATATTTCACAGCCTCATTGAAACACGCTGCAATGTCCTTTAGACCTACTGTAAGAAGAGTCGGAAAAGTGGAGGGAAATTACGAGTTCATCAGGACGAGTGCTCGTTGGAGCAGGATTTAAAAATAACCCGTCAGGTGCTCTGTGATAATGAACAGCGCGTCCGAGTGCAGGATCCTGTGTGTAGCGGCACGCGTCTACGCCCTCTGGGCTGCAAAACAGCCTCCAAGGAGAACGCGCGCTTCTTGTGTTGTGACAGGAATGCAAACCGGAACTTAAGCGCACACACACGTACTGTATACACACACACACACACACACACACACACACACACACACACACACACACACGGATCCTCCGTGGGCCCGAAGTGAGCAGCGAAGAGGCGAAGGGAGAGAAATCACAAGCTGTCAAGCTGTGTTTACCGTGTTCTCTCTACCTGGAGAACTATTTTCTCCGGGTCCCTACCTCCGCCTCCCATCCTCCACATTACTTTTCAGCCCCCCCTCCTCCTCCTCAAGTACATGACAAGTGAAACTTGCCTTGACTGGCTGACAGTACTGCAAAAAGCTCCGTCTGTCTCTGGAATATAAGCTGTGAATTAACGTCAGTCACGACGCAAAGGAGCCAGACAGGAATCAGAGTTTCATTTGTGTGCGCCGTATTGGGATGTGGACGGTGGGCTGCAGGGGGGAGGTCACGGGGGAGACCCCCCCCCCCCCAGAGACGACAGCTTCATGGCCCAGCCTGACCCGTGTGTTGGTGAGAGGAGAGACCGTCTCCTTGCGTGCAATGCGTCAGCTGAGCCGCGAGGGCAGCGCTGGAGACATGGTGTTTACTCAGGCGGCCGATGACGGGCCGATAAAGAGGTGCTGCTCCGTCTCCTCGGAGCGACGCCGAGGACCGCGGCCAGTGAGGAACTCACTCCAACCCACAACCTCCAGAGCAAACACAGTCAACGGCCACTTGACTTCCTGCTGACACACGGCCCCCGCCTCCACAAACAAACACACTTCACTTGTGAGAGACACACACACACACACACACACACACACACACACACACACACACACACACACACACACACACACACACACACACACACACACACACACACACACACACACACACACACAGGATTTCTGCAGCTCTGTTTGGTTCGGCCGAGGCCAGGAGACGGTGGCGGAGGAGAGGAGCGGGCGCAGAAGGAGGAAGCTGGTGTTTGTGCAGCAGCAGCAGCAGCATTCCTGCGACTGCTGACTAGGATCCTGACGGATCCACTGTTATTCACTCGACGTGAGCTCCAAGACGTTATGAAAGTTGTACTTCATATTGATCTGATCTGATCAAGCGATTGAGCTCATTGAATGCTGGGCCACTTCCTGGTTCTGTTCGACCCAGATGCTGGAAATGTATGTGGAAACACGCCGTCCGCCTTTTCAGGTCCGACAGGCTGTTTTCAGGGTGAGCTACAGCAATAATCTTCCACAGTTCTGCAGCGAGTCCTCCATGACTATGTCTCGTAATCTGAGTGGATCTATACGGATTAAGGGGAATTAGCCTGCACCTGTCCCACTGTTATTGGACTCTTTTATTGGTCATATGGGCCACAGACACCAATCGCCAGGCTGAGCAAAAGGAAGGTGGTCGAGGTCAGAGACGCTAGAAATGAGGCCGAGCACAGGAGCTAATCCTGAGGTTAAACACACTTTTGCCCTTTCACTTCGCTTCTTATTACATCACCTCTAACTACTGTTTCACTTCTAATCCTATAAATACGCCGTTTTATTTATCCGGGCATTGTGCCGCCTCTCGACCCATCTGTGAATTAACTGAAATTGATCGAGGAACAAGGCTGCCCATGTTGATTAGTGCAGCCTTTGTTTCCCTAAACCGTGACTTAAAGAAGACACTGCGACGGCGCGTCAAAGGACTAATCTATTAGAAGAAAGAGGAAAAAGTTGGGGCCCGAACTCGCCACCACTTTGCTCCCAATCTCGCCTTGGCCACGTGTGCAGCACACGGGTCCCAATCAACAGCACACGCGCACAAACGCAAGGCAGAGGCGAAAATGGGACTTGATCATAAGCAGCCCGACAGGAGCCGGGAGTGACACATCCGCGCAGATCAAATGTTTCTTAGCAATGACCCATTGAGAATATGATTATGTGCAATAACTGTCAGTGCTAATGCATTATGGAGTTGTTATCGAGCAGTTCAAACACTTCTTCGCAAGCGTCTGGCAGTAATTCAGCCGTTGCTCGTGTGATGTTTTATGGTTTCCCGCAGTTGTTTCTTCGCCTGTTACTGCCTGCTGTGTAGTGTGTGGTCTCGGAGCCGTCAGGACCTACATCTGACACTCTGTGTACTTAAAAGACAGAAAAGCAACATCCTTCTTTCTCATCCTGCACTAACGTCTAAGCACTTCCTCAGACGTTTCTCACAGAACCTATTCCTTCAGGTCCTGCTGGAGCTAAATTGGTCTAAATAGTCACTTAATAAAATCCTACAGAAACTTATTTTTACTCTTAATCATTGATTTTTCTCGTCTATAAACGTTCTTTGCCACTAAACGTCCACTATGTTTGTCCACTTTGACGCTTTGTTTCCATCTCTCTCTCCAAAGATGCAAAAGAGCTTGTGAACGGAACTGTTACACAATGGCTGTGTCCTGGATTCTGTGCTGATTGACAGTATTGCAGTCACAGGACAATTCAGAACAAAGCGTTTGATTGCATCAGTAGCTTCCCAAAACTGCCAGCAAAACAAGTCTGATCAGACAACATCAGCCACGCTCCACTCCTTCGCCTGCCTTTCCTGCTCCTGTCTTTCAGATAAGCCGTAATATTGTAAATACCACCAACCCCGGGCGACGAGGAGGAAACGCATCCAGAACCGGGCTGATACAAGATTTTTCCGACGACACACACACTCGCGAAACAACAACACATGAGCTCATGCTGCTGCCGCTGCTGTGGCCGGTGGCGGCGTGGATGTCAGGAAGGTCCGCAGTAACTTCCTGGAGATTAACTGGACCGGGTCTGTGCTGTGAGCAAAACACTGCCCGGCTGAGCTCAGTGAAGGAGACGCTTCAGCAGCAATAGGCATCATTTATTCCAGCTCCGGGGCCCTCGTGATTAGTAAAGCGTTAGTCTTTCCTCTGTAATAGAGAGGAGACACATAAAGGGGCCGGCAGTAATGATGTTATTTTATTTTACCTCAACTTTGATGCACTGCTTTAGTCTTTCTTTAAACTTTGAAGACAAACACTCGACACATTAATAGCACTCTTTATTGTTGCCCGTTAAAATAGCGACAGCCATTAATGTGTCTTGCTTGATTTTTAGCTTATTGTGCAAATGTTTCAGGCCGGGACATGTAAACAAGGCAAATCAGAACTCCTTCAGCTATTTCATCCACAAGTAGAGGACTTGTTTTACTACGGTTCAGGGTTGCTGGATTGATTCTGCTGCAGCGTTCAGTTCCGTCTGCATGTGGCGTGTTAAAGTTCTTTGTGAGCAGGGCAGATCAAGGCAGATTGTGTTTGTGTGGGTGCCTTTGTACATAAAGTTCATATACGTGTGTGCGTGTATGCCTGTGTGTGTGTGTGTGTGTGTGTGTGTGTGTGTGTGTGTGTGTGTGTGTAGCATTTTGAGAGCTGAATGATACTGAGGGGGGACTTCAAAGCATCCCTTTCATCAGGTAAAGAAGCAAAGTAAAGACACAGGCCAGACACGTAATGGAGAACCTAGACAGGCTTTGTCTGTCTCCAATGTCTATAGAAGACAAACTACTGTACACTTGCCCACAATTCAACGCAAGCTGTAAAAAGAAAACACAACTGTGAGTTTCAGCTTTAGAAAAAGTGAGCTTGATGTTTCTACGCACCAACGATTTGTCTCTGGAAAGTTTGCATCATATTGAGCAGGAGAGCAACAGATAAACAACAGCCTTCTACTTAGTATCGTGCTCGGCAAGTTACAGCAGTTTGTTTGAAAGAGGGGTAAAAAAAATCAATACGCTCAAGATTTCAGAGCTACTTCTCTCTCAGTTCAAGTAAGTGGAGCTGAGCCTTGGGGGGAAGACTTATCGCCACAACCTTGCAGTTCAAACAGTGCCTCCATCAGTAAGTACAGCTGTATTGAGAGGCAGAAAATTGAACAAACACAGCGCTTGAGGGGACGACCTCGGATTGAAAGACTTCTGCATGTAGAAAAACCAACTAACTGACTTCCATGCATGTCTTGGTTGATATAATTAAACTGAGCAGGGTGGAGACGTTAACATGGAGCTGAGAGTTCACAAGCGCTGGTGCCGGCTCACTGTGTGAATAGTGACGCCACACTGTCATGCACACACACACAAACACACACACCAACACAACAATGGAGCGTTGTGTTGGTGTCACAACTCATTAACAATATGCACAGGAAGTGTCTACAAACGCTGGTTCTGTACATCTGACCTGAGGTGCATGTCAGGCTTAAAGCGCTGCAGGGTGAACCTTTTTAGCAGCAGCAGTAGTAGTGCTTGTATTTATTACCCCTGCTGACAGACGCCCTGGTGCGGCTGCGGGACCGGCTCCGCTGACGCTGCAGTCGAGACTTGCCCAGGAATCTGTAGTAGTAAGAAGGTCTCCCGGATCCCTTTCTACTGATCCCAGCCATGTTGGATTCCACTCAGGAGCCCACCAATCAGGCAAAGCTTGAGTGGCGCTGGAAACAAGCCCGCTTGAATCTGGTATCAGTGCAGATAAAGTCCTGTTTATAGCAGACGTCACTTAAAAGGCCTCCTGTAGAAACTCGCTCTCATCCTAACGTCCTCGTGGATAGACAGGATCAACTCAACTCCATGGTGAAGACAACACAGCAATCAAACGTCCACTTCTGTCCTGTCTCACGAGCTCAGCTTTTTTTTTTTGTTTTTGCTCCACCTTTAAACACTCCCCCCTCAAAGTTTCCCAGCGCGAGATCCCGGAGGCATGGTGTCCGGATTCTGCATGAGTGTGTATCCTGAATGACAGGAAAGCTGCTGTTCTCCCAGCGCCCGAGTGCACTAAGAAACTTCATAGACAGGTTAGACAAGCGTGTTAAGCTGGGTGTTGTAACAATGAATATGCACTAGGTTACCACACTCTGTGACTGTAACAGACAGAGAGAGAGCGAGAAAGAGAGAGAGAGCTGGCTACGCTGAGTACACTATATAGTTGTGAACAACAGAAGAAAAGTTTCAGCTGCACAGAAATCACGCAGAGACGAGGGACTCCATGGAACGGACAGACTCTGACATACGACAACATCTGGTGCAGTAAACACATCTGGACTTCTAAAGACGCCAGCACCGACTCGCTGCCAGTCACTCCTGATCCAGTCACAGTCCTGTCGTGTGCCAGGTTTTACAGCTCCACCGCGTGAACTCCCTCCCTAGGCAAGAAAGGCATGGCAGGGAGTGACACCCTATCACCAGCAGATGTGCATGGGCTGTTCAGGGGGAAATAGACAGCCAATGAGAGGAGGCTTCAGAAGCCGGGGTCAGGCAGACGTACGGACCAGAGTCCACAACCAGGGCACAGCTTCAGACTCCAGAATGAATCCCTACAGGAGCCATCCAAAATCACAACTTTACTTTCATTTGTTTAAGCACCGAAAAACTGAAAAGCCACTTAAAACAGACCCTCAACATGTATCAAGAGGAACCTGCAAGAGTGAGAAATGACTTCTAGGAAGTGCCAACAAAACAAGATAAAGTGCTGATGCATGAAGGAAACTCTGAGAAAGTCGACATCTTCCATGGTCCCAAGATCGATTCATTTACCTTCTGGCTGCGCCTAATGTCATACTCCTCCCTTCCTCCACGGCTGCACAGTTGTTCGCTGTGTTGCCGCTTGTTGCTAGTGAGACCAGAGGGAGCCATAATGCTACACGCTGTGTGGACCCGGTCATTACCTCAGCCCATAAACTCCCCAAGACAGAATGCAGCGCTATATGTACAAGACTGCGTGTGTCTAATACAGGTCTGACTGTTCCCCCGGTCCCAGAGAGCGTGTTTAGCCGGACCATTAGCAGCTATACATCACTCCACGGTGGCCACAGGAGCAGGGGGGGCATAAAGGTCTTTGGGGTTGACTCGGCTGCTGCAGGAGACAGAGCACAGCCTGGATACACTGTTCAGGAGGAAGCCTGTATCGTCACATATATACACGCAAATTAAGGTTATAACTAATGTTCCAGGGTCGAAACACGGTTGTTTTTAATTACAAAGCAGACCGATTTCTCCGTCTCCAGTTGATAGTTACTGTGGGAATAACCTACAATGGGTTCCTGTTAGACGGGCCGGGACCAAACCTGAATCGGAGAATCGGGGTCATGCCGAGTTTGTTCGCTGTCGCCCGCCTCCCGTTGCTCGGCGACAAAGACGCCAGTGAGCAGAGGAAGGAGCAGAAAGTCAGGAGAGAAAAAAGGCAAAGTGAACCACGGGGTTCTGTTTTAATGGCAACTGAGCGTCTGCAGGGCTGGACAGAACCCAAGGGTGCAACATCTAGATAGCCCTTTATCAGCCGGTGCCTGGCCTTCATCAGCTTATTAGATGAAAGCATCTGCCTCTGCACTGGAGCAAGAACAAAACATATCAAACATAATACTAATCCAAACTATTTAACAGAGTTAGACTTAACTAGCTCAATAAAGACAAATCAGATTATGTTATGTCTAGATGCCAATGTTTAGACAGAATCTTGTGATTAATACATTCTGATGCTTTAATATGTTCATAGTCTGAAGTGGATCATAAACATATTTCTATTCATTTCAGCCATGGAAGTGATCATCACAGGCAAGTCCATTGAGTACAAAATTATCAGGCAGGAACCTTCCTCTTCCTCTTCAGGGCCAAAACACCCATGACTCAACAACAAGGGGCCTAGTGGCACTGAATTATTCTATTGTTTTTTCCCCTCAAACACAATAAAATCCCCTAGAGACTGGAAATATAAAAACGATGCCCTCTGCCTGCGTCTTTAGCCCAGACAGAAGCCACAGAATCACAGGTCAAAATCAAAAAGTCTCACCTGTTGAAGCGACCAGAGGGGAAAAGGATAGAAAGACGGCAAAAAGACAGTGAGAAGGGTCAGATCGACATTAGTTTCACCTGCAAACCACTGCCACGTCACATGCAGTACTTACACATGAGATTAAGTACAAAAACATATCAACAGAGACTGAGAGGACGCAGAGAGTCTGTCCCAAACCTCACAAAGTCCCATCGGCCTCCAAAACGCCGTGTAGAAACGCTGCTGGTGCAACTTCCAGCTGAGGGGAAAATTGAACTAATTCCACTTGCTAAGAAAAAAAAAGAACCAGACAAAGACAGATGACATTGATTTTAGCACAAATCTCTCTATTGTCTCTACTGGATGGTGGGTTTCACACAGACGGTGGCTATTACGTCCAAAATAGATCCATTGAAGCAAAAACACCTCAGAGGATGTCAGAGGGGATTAGACTGAGAAACAGCCAAACAGACCAGAATGCGATAAGATAATAAAGGCTGAAAATAACAAAACATACTGTATCTGTACGGGTTAAGTGCAGTCGCTAAGCTAAAACTGATACCGCTGCGTCAACCTCACAGTGCAGATAAAAGTTCAAGTCATTTTAATATAGATGATAAAGTTGTCACTGTTGCTACTGCACCTCAGACTGAGCAGGTTTATCCAGCTTTGTCTAGATTCCGTAAAAAGAGACAAGGCTGCAACAAGTATTTTTATTATCACTAGTCTGCAGATGTCAGAAGTCAAGAAAAAGCCTTCATCCAAAGAGGAAATTCAGTCCAGTCACTGTGCAGACTGATCTCAAGCACATCTTGCACAACTGTGTCAACACTGACCCCTACTGGAAAACACGCTGATGCAAAACCTGCCAGGTTCTGTCTCTTCTTTCATACCGTCCTGAAGTTGCCTGATGATTTTATCACATACAAACACACAGAATAACACATTTGTTTTCCACATTGCATCATGCAGTATTTATCGCAAGTACCTAGTGGTACAAAACCGCTGTGCTCGTCTTTTCTTCCTGACTCCCACTCTGAAGCCAAAGTGCAGAATGTCCCGTCCCGAGCAGAACTCATTATACAGGGAGAGCAGACAAACACATGGGCAAAGATGGAGGAGGAGGGGATGGGGGGGACGCTTTCCTCAAAATTCAAAAGGATTAAAAGAGCTTGAGTCAGGAGTGAGGGAGCGAAAAAGTGATGAAGCGACCTCCAGAAATGAGCCCAGAAACTGCTCCTGCCACAACAGCTTGCGAGAGTCGGGGTAAAAGTGCTGCGGAGGCAAAATCAAACATGCAAACATGCAGGTCCTACACTCCTGCTAAGAGCTCTGATTTGCTTATTGGCAAACTCCTGCTTAGCCAGTGGTCTTATCTCCTTCCTCCACCGGCGGCCGTGAGGGCCATAAAATGCAGAGGAGTCAGACGTCTGCCAGTGCCAGTTCTGTTTACCTTACCATGAACCTGCTCATTTACCACTATTATTATATAGCTTTGACCTTGTCTACACATAGCGAGTGAGGGCACGCAAACACAGTGAAGCCATGTGATCCACTGAACAAAGAGACAGTGTCAGGATTACAGTGTGAATAGCCCACACTGTGTTATTGACATTTAGGCCAAAGCTTAGAGAGGGAAATCTGTTCCAATCAATCCCCTGTAGATGAGAAAAATAAGCCCCCAGCTTTCCGAACGCACTGGGGCCAGCGCCACAACGCGCCCTGCAGCTGCACACAAGCTCACATCTGCAAACTAATCTCCGACACGGACACATTGGACGTCCATCGATCCCACTGGGGATCACGGGCCCACGCACATGTTGGTGCCTGCACGAATGCGGCGCTACAGGTTTTCACCAGCGACTCCCTCTCACCAAACGCCACTGTGGGAGAGGGATGGAGGAACATGGAGGAAGATTAAATCCAAGTCATCAAAACAACTCAAAGCTCTGCAGTGGTCTGTTGACACCACTAAAGTAATGGCGTTTTACATTTGTACAAAGAAAATACTTGACCCCAATTCCCAGTTTACGACGTCATGTACTTTATGTTGGAATTTATGGAATCCATTCGCAGCCCACATAAGAGTCACCACTTCCCTCTCAGCCACAGAGGCTCCATTGTCATATAAACAATAGGAGTGATTTGTTAAATGGCCGTGTGGAAAGTAAGTAGCCCACGGAGTGACGCTGAGGAGCAGGACGGACTTTATCCAGACGAAGTCGAGCATAAATCTAAATGTCACCTGCCACTTTCTGACCCAGCCGTGTCTGAACAGCAGCCTCCGAGTGTCTGACTCCCTCCAGTTCACATGCACAGACACATCGTGGGTGTGTTTGTGTTCACGTCGGCGTCCGGGGAGATGGAGGGTGGGACACGGGAGGAGCTCCATCTGGGTTGTTATGATCTCAGGTGATCCCTCCTTAAACAGCACGTTTGCCATTAACAGATGTGGGCACTTGTGTTGGAATGCGAGTGTGTGAGGGTTAAGGCGGGAGGAGGGGAGTTAGGAGGCAGGAAGTGAGGTGCGTTTCAGGGAAAGGGGCGCGTTGGGGAGTGGAACTCCTTCTCCTCCCCTGCCTGCTCTGTCGTAGCACGTTGGACCATCCGCGTGGTTTCTCTCCCTCCACGGGCCGGCACGTGACGAACTGAGCGAAGACTGGGGAGCTGCTAAACAGAATTTGAACAATTCAATTAACATCACTCCATGCAATGATCCATCCAATGAATGATGTTTTTCCAGAAATGCCACAAACTGACTCTCTGGTGTACACAAATAAAAAAAAAAAAACGAAATCATCCGTGAAGAAATAAAGCAGCTCACTACTACTTCCAGGAAATAACTTTGAAAAATAACATCCTGAATGTTCGCTACGCACATTAAATCAATCTCTCTCAGGAAGCAGTATGTGTCTCTTTGTTGATTTGAATAACGACTCAGTGGAACATCGACTAATCCCCTTGATGGTTACCATGGCAACACTCAAAACCTTGTGATGCCGGAGGAAACATTTGTGGTGATTACGTCGAGTCAAAAAGCAGATGAAAAAGTGCTTTAATAATACAATACATGCTCGTGTCCTGACGACAAACTTCCCCTAAAAGTTTGGTGGAAAACTCCGATGGATGCGTGACGAGCAGTGTTTGCAATGATTGATATCAGTGAGTGAAAACACTGCAGGACTCAGATCTAGTCAAATGAACCCTCCCTGTCCCACCAGCCTCACGAACAAGTGAACGTGGCTGTAGGGCCTGACTCACGCAGCCGTCCGTTCTTTCTTCTGTGGCGTCAAACACATCAGAAGTAAAGTTGCCGCGCCATTTAGTTCAAACAGACAAATGCAAAGTCCACGTGCATCTGCGGGGTCTCAGGAGAGCACGCGAGCAGTGTCTGCTCTGGTTCTCGTTTTGTTGTGACAGCCGGCGGCCCGGTTCAGCGACGAGCTCGTCTCCACAGACTCCGCTGGTTACCGGCCTGTTTGGGAACGCCGCGATGAAAGGACGTTGATCTGCAGATCAACGTCAAAGCAGATTGGAGGAGAAAAGATAAAAGGGGACGAAACCCAGCAGCGAAAATTCCTCATTTGCATCAGCGAGACACATTTTCTTACAGAGCATCGCAGACGTTGTGCGGGAGAAACAGCGAACGGTCTGAGAGCTGCTTAAACTGCTGCAGTTTTGCGGGGCCGAATGAAAGATTTCAGCTGCTCAACAGTCCGTAATCGTCGCCGTCCGATTCTCCTTTTCCCGATTCGTCACACGTGCACGATTAGACACGGCTGTGGATGCAGGCAGACGAGTACAAGCACACGCACTGCGTCCGCGAGGCAGCATCACCTGCGGCTGGTTCACCGCCATTGGTCACAGAGAACCTGTTTCCTGACCCCCGGCTGGAACGTGGACGCGTCTGACCGCGAAAAACAACAGCTTCCACCATAATTGCGTGCTCGTCCAGTGCGTTCAGTGCAAAGTCGGTGTCTGTAAATCAGGGTTGGAGGTTCAAACACAGTGTGTTGCTGTGAAATGAAGCATTAGCAGCTTTGAGTGCACTCAATTTTCAGTGTGACCTCAAAATAAAGTGATTTTGTTATTTGGTTGTGATTAACAATAGTTTGTCTGGTTGGTTTTCTTCTATCCTGTAAGTTGGCAGTAGTTTTTGCCTGCTTTATGTCTTACATTGTGTTTTGAACTAGTCTGCCGTGCAGTGATTTTGTGTTGCTTTGATACTTTATTTGTGCTTGTGAAGTTTGATTTTGCTTCTCATATTAAATTTATTATTTCTCATCTAAGTTGGCTCAAGTCTGTGCAGTTGAGTCAGCAAAGACATTTATTAGTTGGTGGCAGTGAGTTCGTACAGTAAATCATGCAGGGGAAAATAAAAACACCTGGAATATTTATCCCATTATCTCTGGGCTCACTGACAACTCGGAGGGTGGTCTTTATCATAGCAAACACACTGTGTCCCACCAACACTAACAAAGACAAGCACGACATTGGCAAATCCATTCACACACTCATGCTTGAAGCACTGCAGGCTCAGCAACAGGCAGCTCCTCTATCTGACCTCTCTACATGTAGTCAGATTACACACAGGTCAAATCATGACAGTGGCGATGAGAAGACACACACACACACACACACACACACACACACACACACACACACACACACACACACACACACACACACACACACACACACACACACACACACACACACACACACACACACACACACACACACACACACACACACAATGTGCTGGCTGTACTGTCTTTTCCAACAGAGCTATCACAAAGTAATTCAGTAGCTTTCAAGAACAGTGGAGGTGAGCAGTGGGGACGATTTGTTGATTAAGGAGTGGTAGTCTACAGAAAATCATTTGGAGCTACAAAAACAAGGCCTTTGGATCCGAATCTACACGTTTGGCACTTGCTATAATTAAAAATCTTCAGCCGTGATCAGCAAGACAGAAACTGATCACACGCTCTACTGAGTTTCCTATTAATGTTCAGAAACCAGAGCTGCGACTACATGCTCAAACCTGAGAAGTGAAAGAAAGGGGGCACGAACATTAAACAGGCCGAACACACAGCACAACCTGCGGTACACGTGTCGGTGCAGTAAATGTACGGTGCGACAGCCGGGGAGCCAGGCCGCCTTCAAACACACTACACATCAAAATCCCCTCTGCTGTGTGTGATTTATGAGCCACTAATTACAGAGCTCCTTCTTCACAGAGCCATGGCGGGAGGGGGCAAGGAGAGCTGGAAAGGGGGTGGAGAGAACGCGAACAGGCCCTGCAGAGTACGGTGTTAAGCAGCTGTGACATCACAAATCCAGAGAACCACCACGTGTTCACATTACAGAACATCCATTTCACAATCAGCCAGGAAATATGCAAACGAGTACAATCAAGCCTCAAGTCTTGTCTGCAGCTCAGGTGGCTGGTGCAGTCAGTGAGTGCATTGTTCATTTCGATGAATACAAACACTCCCGCATTAGGAGATAATATAAAGCAGAGACAGTTACTGGGAAGCCTGTATCTCTGTACTCAGAGCAGGTTATCATAGCAGTCAGTCACCAGCTAATCACTGTCTGTACAGAACGCCTTCCACTTTCACTGCCTGAGAACACAGAGTCCGCTTCCACTGCTCAATATATATATATAATAATAATAATAAATATTGACCACTTTTATCTTATAAATGTTCCAGCGTGATGCTTTTCACCATCTTGGAGTTAAGAAGTTTAACTTAATAGAGGTCTGTCACTAATGCAGCCTTCACAGCTAACCACCCCACCTCAGTCTAACTGTTCCAGCAGCAGGTCCATAATTCCCGCTCAGCGTTGCCAGTAATCCCTCTTCTCCGGCTGTTCTGAACCTACTTCCTTCCTCACAGCTGCTGGCCGGCCCAGCTCGCTCTAATAATAGGACACACAACAATGCCTGCCCTGCGCCTGGACACACAGCACTGCACTACTACAGGAAAAAGAAAAACAGTTTCATGGAACCTGAAAATTTAAACAAAAAAAAGAAACTTAACATTAAGGGACATTTTTAAAAATAAAAAAAGTCCAGACAGTTTTTTTATATCTACTACTTTTTAAACTCATTGACTTGTTTGTGTGGAGAGTGCAGCATGTATAGTAAACACGTGTTGGTGGAGGAATGATGATGGAGCTGGACGCTTAGGAGAGCTACTATCTGCGGCCGAGGAGTCAGAGGGACTGTAATCATCCAGGAGCTGATGCACGGTGTCGACACACTGCTAAACACGACCGTGAGGCACAGGACGCTTTAAGTACACACAGCAAACGAGGTATGAATGAAAATCACCATTATGCTGCACCACTGCCCTTCTCTCTCTCTCCAACAGGGTCAGACCACTACTTTGCCTCCTCTAAAAACACACTGGTGAGATAATGCCTGAAAAGCCTTCATTCACACCACCTCCTCCTCCGCTTTAATCCCCCTCGCCATTCCTGCGGGAGAGCAATCCCACGAGGAAGCTCCTATATTAGTGCTAGCCGAGGGAGCGAGAGAGAAAGAGATCCGAACGCTGGCACTCACCTCAGACCAAGTCCCACCGCTGCAGGGCGAGCGACAGGAACGTCATCCTCGAGCCGCGCGGACCAGCGAGAGCAACAAGTAGCTCCAGAGAGACGGCCTCCGCTCTGTCCTGCCTCATTCAGGCTGCAGCGGCTACAGTGGACTGGGAAAGTATGCATGCAGTGAGGGTGAGGGTGAGTGAGTATGGACTCCTGCAGGGGTATTGACTCGGAGCAGTTTTCAGGTCCTCCCCCTCCTCACACACACACACACACGGGGAAGGAGTCCTCTTTGTCTCTTCCTCTGTCTTTATAAACCTTTCACTTCTCGCTCCGCAGGCATGGGAGAGTGTAGACGCCCGGGCGCGGGGATCGCTGCCCGTGCCTCAGCAGCCGGAGGTGGGAATACGAGCAGGAGGAGGCGGGGTTTGCAAGTCAAAGAGCTGAATTCCAGCCTCGCGAGCGGCCAATCAGAAGCCTTGTTGTGGCTGACCAAAAAACCACGGGGCCGAGCTGGGCCCCACTACCACACTCCAGCTTTAAAGCATTAGCCCAGTGTGCAGCGCACTTACAGTCGGCTACGTACGCAGTTGTCAATACTTATTACAGTAATTTACTCCAAGGATAAATACAGGACGTCATTGGTTTTTACCTATTGCAAATTCAGCTTCTGCAACAGAAAGATCAGAGTCACCAGCAGCTAATGGTTGCAGTTGCCAGTGGATGTGCTGGGATGTTTCCTCCCCCCTCCTCCTTCCTCCTTCCTGCCACAGAATAGACCTCTCATGTTTCTGCTGCTGTCCTTCACTGGACATTTGGCCTCACTAGTGTCATCTCTCCCTCTAGTGTTACTGAGGGTGAGAAAGTTTTCACTCATCTACTGGGACTGGACTGATGCTACAAGTGGAAGGATCTTCCTTTAGTTTAATCCTCCTGTGGAATTAGTTTAATTATTGTAATTAGTAACACTGTTATAGGAGATCAGGACTCGGAAGGTGTGACACTTATGAACATGGGACAAAAACAACAATCAGCCGCTCTCATGCTTTAACGATACAACTCTGTGGTTAAACATTTGTTGTGAGTTTGTTTCCGTCATGTACAAAAATCTGGTGACGGGAGTTACACAACAGATGCTGGTATGTGATTATGGCCTGCTTTTGTTTGACTGACTAATTATTTGCAAACAATTAGTCCGGCTGTTTGAATGTTTTTTTTGTGTTGTTGTTGAAAAGCATGTCACTCTACACTTTTAACTGCTGTGTGTGAAAAGGTCTGTGTCCTGTTTGAATGATTACAATGAATGGTGGAAGCTGAAGAGGCAGGAACAAACTTTGAGTTTCTCCAGCTTTGTCGAAAAGGAATCTTCACCTTTGTTCTGCGGGATTTAGCGCGTGCTATTCTAGCGGAAAAGAGCTGGAAGTCGGGCCGATGTGGAGAAAAACATGAAAAGCAGTAAGAAAAGGGAGAAGGAGCAACAATGAGGCAGACGGAAGCCCAGAGGCTGAAGTGACAGCATTGGTATGTGAGCTATTGAGTTACACAGGGACAAAAAGTGCTGCAGTGAAGTCCACGGTTGTCCACAGACAACTGGGCCACGCCTCCGCTTTTATCCTCATCCCTGTCCGTCTCCCTTTCCGTGCCACTAATCCCTCACACCTGTCACTCTGTTTACTCTCCTCAGCCCGTTTGTGTGTGTGTACGACACGTGAAACGCTAACATCTAATGGGCAACAGGTCCGCACAAGTGAACGAGACTGGCCTTTTTCAAGTGACTCTAAGTCCAGAAACAGCTGACCTTTGTCCACAGGATCCCAAAAGTCTGCTTTAGGAAGCAACCAAGGCATTGTATACGCACCCCTGGGCGTGGAATCAAAAGGTGAAAGCGAAATAACAGTAGAGCTCCATTCAATCCAGCGAGCTCATCTGGAATGTGATTGGGCTCATTTCCATTTGCTGAGAAAAAAGAACCTTCAGCTGTAGGAAGAGCTTGGCGGCGGCGAGGGACGCCGGCGTCTGCTGCTTTGACGGGTCAGACGGCTGTCACGCCCGCGGTGGCAGCGAGGGCTTTGTAGCGGGAGCACAGGAAGATGAAGGCAGACGGCTACAGTATCGCTGCGCATTCATTAAGTACAAGCATGCGGGCTGCCATTAGGGTCGGTACGCGGCCACGTGATGGAGGAAACGAGGTTTGAGGACGGTGAGGAGTAATTTAATTGTGATGGTGAGACAGAACAGGGAACTAGTCCTGAGGTTGTCACAGCCCCCCCCCACACACACACACACTGTGGAAGTGTAAAAACCTACAACAGACGACAAAAACATGTGATGGGCACAGGCCAACACATCTCACAGGCACCTCTGCTCAGCTCCGTTCCCACCCCTGCTGCCTCTCTCTTTTTACTGGCCCTCCTCCCGTCCTCGGCACTGACTGCTGATTGACAGTCTCCCGTCAGGGAGGCTTTCTGACAAATGGGGCCAAATGGAGTCGTGCCACTGTTGCTGCTGGCCGCGACTCAGCTCCCCGAGGGTATTGCTTAGCTCCGCTCTTAGTGTTATTTATATCCTCCAGTAGTTTAGAGCGTTTAATGAACTTTTCATGTGTCCGTGTGTTTGCTTACTGTCACCTACAGGTGTGCGGCGATGCAGTTCCACAGTGCACTGAGCACAATTAGAAAAAAAAAAACAGGCACTAGTGTATTTCTGAAAACTCAAACTTTCCAGGACTACAATCACACAAGAGGAAGATGTGGCTGGGCCGATGCTCAGACTCGCAGCAATTACCTAAATTGATGTTGCTGACATTCAGGATGGAAGTGAATTCACATTTTATTTATTTGCCTGGTGCTTTACTGTGGTCACGCACCTTGTAAACTACAGATCGTCCAACCCTCCAGATTGTTACTCTGGAGACAGAGTCGTCATTGTGGTGCGTTGCCCTCTCGACGACCCCTTTAGAGCACAAATCACATAACCGTAAATCACTAACACAATGACTTCAAACTCATGTATAGTTACGCCCCCTGCGCACACCCACACAGAAGCACAGAGTAGGTTGTTTCAAGGCAAAAGGAAACTGAAAGAAAATTTATATTAGCACCACATTTTACATTTTACACAAAATTGACCTTACCCAAATTGACCTTTCCCCGCTAACGATCAACTTCAATCCAACTCTGCATCTCTGTTCGTCTTTTCCCCTCACACAACTAATGGCCCCGGAAATGCAAATTGGTTTTAAATAAGTAACACACACTAGAATGACCTCAATTCGAAATTTAAAGTCGATTTGCTTTCCAAAATATGCAAATAGGGAGACGCACATGCCTACGCACACAAACCTGCCAACAGCTGGAACCAGGACAGACTGAGCATCATGTTTTATCGGCACCTAAACCCGTCAAACAGCGCTCCTCTGCCAGGACCAGCGCAGTGTGAAAACAAGCTTGGTACATGAAAATTAACTTGACAATGAGGCTGATGCAAAGCTGTGTTTCCTGTCTCATAACTGGAAAGAGGACACGCGAGCGGGCGGCCGGGCTCCTACATTTGCATACCACGTACCATCCAGCTCCGAAGTTCTTGCCAGGTTTTAGCACATGACACCACAAGCGAGAATAAATCTTCTATTAAGAGCTGAACATTCTTTAAGACAAAGCCCTGCAGCACTTTCACCCACAAGACCACAGTTTCATCTGGATGAAATCTGGCAGCTTTGCTTGTGTACTCAGAAACACCAATTCACTTCAAAATAGAAAATAAGTGAAAGCCGCTTGGTCTTTACCACCATGCTTTATAGTGAGAAGAGAAGGAATCTCAACCAGCTCATAAAGTTCTGCCTGTAACAAACAAACCCTCATGCAAAAAAAACCCAAAAAACCTCCAGTGTTTTCGCCTCCAGGACACGAGCAGGGATTCAACCTTTTCTAAACTAGGACAAAACACGCAGCCCTATTTACATGTCAATGAAGGCCATGGATAAGGACTTTTCTCTTTTTGCCCCCCCCCAAACGTCCTCTCATCTTTATGTGCTGGTGGTTATGCTCTTTTTATGGCCCAGATTAGACACACGACCGCTGGTAACGACAAACCCTGCGATCCCAAGTCCCACTTATCCCTCAGAAAAACGGCACCGCTTTGAAATTAGGTTGCCTTCAGGAACGCCATGCAGAATATCCCACATATCCAACAGCAGATGACTTTAGTAGTAGTAGTATCTGAGCAGTATGTACCTAATAAAGTGGCCATCGAACCTCTCCTTTAGACAGATGACGTCTCTCTCCATGCGTGTGCCTGAGGTTGTCTGAGTAATGGTGAAAGTTGATGCCTGCAGGCCTCGTGACTCGAGAACGCTTCCCGAGGTTCCTGCAAGCCTGAGGTGACGATGTAATCGGACCAGATGGGATTATTCTCACTTTTCTATTTATACGTGATCTTAGAGGGAATCTTTTGAGGCAGCACATTTCAGGGGCGGATGCTGACTGATGAGGAGGAGGCAGGGACCGTTACGGCGTTTACTTTTGTGAAAGTGAGGAAACATGTTCTCATGTATTTAGGTTAGACTGAAAGCTCCAGCGAGAAAGGTTTTATGTTTTCTGCAGCCCGTCGCATAAGACAATGTGGTTTAGAGACTGGCAAAAAGAAACTACAGTCTGTTGGAAATATCTCTGTTGACTCATTCTGTTAACCGCATTCTTCATCAGCAGCACGACGGAGTCTTTCCCATCGGCCATGAAGACAAAACATTGTCTTTTCTGGCCCAGTTAATAACACATCATTCCTTTCTGCCTTTTAACTATCTAGTTTAGGCTGCAGCATTCAGAGCATCGAAGAAAAAAAAAAGAAACAGACAGTGGAAAATGAAGGAGAACAGAGTGAGTGCTCTCACTGGCTCAGAGAGCAAGTCTAGATCCCCCCTGGATTTATTCGTATACATAACTCCCTCGCTCGTCTTCTGTTTCCCTTTAGCTCCAAATTTCATTCTTCCGAGCTCTTCCCGGCTGCCAAACACAAACACCCACGCGCTGCAACCACTACACAGCGTACAGACATAGAGAGTCACATTCACGCGGCCCTACTATAACTACAACACTTGTTAGAGAAAGTTCCTGCTCCACACAGCGAAATACCAAAAGAGCCAGAAAGACTCAAAGAGACATTCAAATAAGAAAAGCATCTCTTCAAACTTCAAGCTTCAACTTAAAAACAGTGTTAAAGTTGTAACAAAGAGGTCATCAGAGTAAAAAAGTATTCAACAGACTGCTGATTTCATCACGTTGCCATGTAACCCCCTAATCCAACAGGACAGACTGAAGTCCTATTCATCTGACCACAGAGGCCCTAGTCAACAGCTGAAGAGTCAAAGCCGGCAAAGAAACCATTAAACGCCCTCTTCAGCGCGGGTCACCCAGCGCTTCTCATCATCTCGCTCACCATGCTGCGCCTCTGGATGCTTCCTGGCGCCAGGGTCCATGTTAAAGTCACAGCGTGATGAGCGGCCGCATCGACGCTCCCATATCCCAAGGCAAAGTCAGCTCAATGAGTGAACGGCAGCCACTGGTCTCTCGCGGTCGGAGCTGCCAGCGCTGGTTGGGCCCCTGCAGCCTGCCAGCTCAGCTCAGCCCTCTGCTGCTGTGTTACATCTGTCTGACTGAAGCCCTCTCTGGAGAGCGAGGGAGTATAATGGAACACAGGGAGAGGGAGGGAGGGAGGGAGGGAGGGAGGGAGGGAGGAGAGACGTATCCACAGTGTGGCGTTGGTGGAGAGGGATATGGGTGGAGGGAGTTGTGGCAGTGCTTAATGTTTCCACTTTGATCATTTTTACACGCTCAGCATATTTCCCCCCCCTCATCATAAACAGTAACAGTTTGGAAAACATTAAAAAGGCCAGAATAGTTTTGTAACTTCAACAGTAAAGTTCCGCAGCCAGGATTTTTCAAAGCCAATGGACTCAAATCCTTTCCTTTTCCTCTGTAGGTTTGCAGTGTTTGCAGGGGTGCTGCTAGAATTCTAGCAATGGGGTGGCTCTGGGTTCGTATGGGGGGGGGGGGCTTTTAGTGAGTCCAACCTCCCTAATAAGGACAAAGATGGAAACAGATGCTTTGCGGTGAGGACACGGAGGCTGTGGAATGACTTTTAGACAGCACTAAAACAACTCTGACCTCCTTGGAATCCACCGAGACCGACAACAAAAAGCAGCACCTCTGTTCTCAGAGCTCTCAGATGCTACAGCCTCTAACACTTGAGTTCATGCCTATTAAGACAAGACACTGACATGAGCAAAGGTTATTTAGTGGTGTTTTGGCAGAATAAATATAAAGTATGGGATATAAACTATGCAGAGACTTTGTTCAATTAAACATTTCACTTAAAACGTGTTGAGGCAATAGTTGTGTAACATGTCATAAAATCATTTAACAGGTTTTGGTGTTTTCTTTCATCCCAACTCAAGCACTAGAGCTTCAGTGAAAATATTTACAGCGCAAGAACTCAAATATAGGGCAGCATATTCCCCCAGCGTCTCCAAAAATAAAAACAGAAGTTGACAACTTTTCCAGAGCTGCATCCAGTAAAATTAAGCTTAGTTGTTGTGGTGGGAGCGTAGCAGCCCTCGCTGTCAGCGCGTTGGTGCCAAAACCCAGATGGGTTCAAAAGAGGAGCAGAGGAGGAGGCAGCGACGCGCTATTCAGGCGGCGGATGCGTCGAGATGAGAGCACTCTGATTTGTCATGGATTCCTATTCATCTACTTGTAGCTTTTATTCATCACTGCTTATTTGGCATCTGTGTCACACAAGGATAAGAGCAGGTGAGGCCAATGCATAATTTAGCAAAACACCACGTGAGTGTTTGTGTGTGGCTGACAACCAGTGAATATACATGTATTACTGTGTCCACATATGTAGGATTTAACTTTCTCAATATCGTATCATCCACTAGATGTTATATATATAAATATATGTGACGTAACATGAACATGTATTTCTTGAGTATAAAAATCTGAGGAAGGAATACTCCCTGTAATCAGTGAGGAGCTGCAGACCTGTGTTTCTCCTGAGATAAACAAAAAGCAGCCTAGAGGAAAACTACAAACTCCGTATAATGATGTGTCTCTGTTTGTTGTATCATTACCATGTCATCACTTGCGTCAGTGAAAATACACAGCCGCATGGAACACATGTTTTTGTCCTTCTGGATGTTGTTATTTGTGATTCAGAGACACTGTTATTGCACCCCAGCTTGTTTCAATATTGAGCCATCGTCAAACCATCAATTACACAGTGATGAAGATCCTGAAACAGAGGCCGAGTGAGAAGGAAAGAAAATAAAGGCATTTACTGCCTGACGTTAATCATGATGCTTTAAGGTAACAATGCAAAGAAAGGTATAGACACAGCTTTTCAAAATACAGCCCACCTATAGTTTTTACTGTATGTTAAACAGCTCCCTCTACTGGTCGATGGTTGGTAAAGAGACATGTGAAAATCATCATCAAACGTACTGAACAACCGTGGTCGGTGCTGTTTTAATGGTAGAACACGCTACATGCCAGCCAACACCACAGCAGCAGTAACTCTGGGATACACAATCTTTAATGTCAAACCACGGGCAAGTCATTTTCACCCTCCTCACATTTTTACCGCCCTGTGTTATTTATACACACAAATAAATTCAGCAGCAATTTATTACAGACTTTCTCTGAAAAGCTACTGAAGAACGCAGCGGCGCAGCAAGTGCTCCATCTAGTGGTTAGTAAATAGAGTGTTCCAGGAGCAAACGTGTGAATGTTTGAGCTCGTGTGTGAGAGAATGAGGAAGTAATGCATCTGTTTCACTGAACTTTGCATAAAGATGCAGAGATGCAAAGACACATGTGAATTTCTTTTTCCTACACTAATCAATGATCATGATACTTCACCTTCATACAAAGAAAAAGGACCAAGTTGGAACCAATCAACAATAAAAGCATGAATCTTTTTCCCGTTAGTATTAATTTATAGTTGTATATGCCCAATATGCCCATGTACTGTACTAGTGCTTCCATGCAAACACGTTTGGAAGTGATGAATCCTGATTACTGCAGAGCTGTGTCCTCGGGCTACTCACCGCTCTGTGTGGACAGCTGGCTGTGGAATTCTGGGAACTGCGTTTCTACCGGAACGCTGATGGTGCGTCGCAGAAGATGGACTTTGCATGACGCAGGGCGCCGCTCCTGCAAAAACAAGGAACAGATCGGCTGAGAAGAAGAAAAAGAAAGCAATTCAGGACAAATAACAGGCTGCAAACATTCTACAAAAGGCGCAGATGCGAAGTCGGCATTTGGAGTGGATAGTGTACGAAGGAGGACGAAAGCTGACGCGAAGAAAAATGGTGCTTGTAATGAATGTATGAAAAGCACATATGCTGCAACAGTCCCACAGGACCCTTATCTGGGGTATTGTGGTTATTGTAGGCAACATGTTTAATGCTTTGTTGAGCCAACAGCACATAATAGCTGTATTAGCTCAGATAAAGGAGGAGTCATTAGATAAAACAGAACAGGCATTAGCAGCACATCAATCCGCGTCGGCCTGTGTCGTCCCATGTTTGCACACCACAAGATAACAGACAAAAGGAAGAAGCATTGTGGAGTGGAGGAACAAGGCAAAAGGCCTGATGTCCTCCAAGAGCGGTGATAATGGCTTATCGGACACCCTCACACCTCTCAACTCCAGCAGCTCCCCTGTCTGTCTCGTGTCCATCACTCAGTGGCTCACGGGTGCTCGCTGTAATGTTTCCTCTTTACTGTACGCGTCTCCTGGGCGCTGGGTTTGAGGACAGCTCTCACAGACGCAAAGGGTTTTTTACAACAAGGAATTGCTTTATAAAGCATCCAATCAGTGAGCCTTTGAACCACAGGATGCATTCAGATGATATGTGCATACGATCGGTACCCACGGCGTTAGACAGATTACAGGCAGACAAACAGAATTTAAAAAAGGGATGAAATCAAAAGGGTTGGAACAAAAGAGTAAAGATAAATGACCCCAATCTAAACTCTGTGGATCGGACTCTATCTCACTTTCTGGTCAACAGTCATGGGGACATAAACTATTTTATAACTAGCTTTAACAGTAAATATTGTTGATTACAGAATTACAAAAAGAATTGAATAACTTTATTACATTGGGTATAAATGTCACTGAGGTGCGGGATTGTTGATAGATTGATTGATTGAAACAACCTCAAAGGCGATGGAGACGGAGGGACGTCAGACACTCACCACCTCCTCCTCGTTCAGCAGCAGCATCTGGCAGTCAGCGAGCACACAGTACTTGGGGTTCCAAGCGCTCCGCTCCTCATAGGAGTGGCCGCGCGTCATCCAGCGCCTCGACGGACACGGCGCGTCTAGAGGAGGACGAGAGGAGGATCAGGTTTGGAAAGCTGCACATGCAAAAGCCTCGTTGTCGATTGGACGCGTCAGGGCAGCGAAACGACCTCTGCAAAGTCTCCAGCTTCTCAGGTGGAGATAAATATGAAACGAATGAGACGGGCGTAAATAGGAATCGCCTGCATCTCCACCAAGCGGCATGAATCACAAACATAAAACATTGTTTACAGTTACTGAAGCAGTGGATACGTTCATTGCAAACGCTCATTTCACACCGGGATGGAAAACCTCTGCGTCTGCAGAGGTACAGTATGTGGGGCACGGCGTGCACTGCTGCTCTTACACGGCGCTGCAGTGACACGCTGTGAGCGCGTCCATAGTTAATTAGCAGCAACTGGGAACACGCTAAAACATTCAGAAAATTGATTTCAGAGACAGAGTCGGGTTTATTTTATACAGTTCGCCCAAGAGTTTTTGTGCTGTCGGAAGCTTTGAAAAGTGGGGGGAAAAAGATATGTGAAACTCAGAATTCCTTCAGAAATCATTGATGAATAATGTAATGTTAAATCCACTGAGCATAGATTATTCATACACCGACATTCATGCACATTCTCTGTCATGTATTTTCTTCATTATCTCACTTACCATATTGTACATTTAGACTCTGTCTGGCTTTGATTATCCAGCGTCGTCACACACCAGGTAACCCCCCCCCCCACACACACACCTCTGATCAGCTTACAGTCACGCCGTGGACAGGATCAGGTCGAGCACACGCTTTTCCATTTAGCCCAGCGTTTATTAAATTATGCACAAGCTACGAAATTAAGGGGAAAGAGATGTGAGGTGTGAAAAAAGCCTTGTGACTGAACGCTCATCTCTCCAGAAGTCAAAATAGGCTGGAAAATGTCTTAAGCTCCAAGTCTTTCACTATCTATCACAACAGACAACAAATCATCACATAATCATACATATGATCTATACACAATCATAAAACAGCGTCAAGTTTTCGGTGGATCAATAATTACTGCAACATTTGTTAGTTCTTCGAGTCATTTTGCAGCTCCAGCTGATTCTGCACGTCTGACCAGGAGGAGGTTCGATCGCGGCATCAGAACAGCTGCACAGCTGTTCAGCGCACGGCTTGAAGGCCGTTCAATGCGCACTCTGAACCTTTGTGGTCTTAACGAAGCTGCGTCCGTTCCTAAACTGCCCACTCCTGTGTTCGTCCTCTTACGTGGTTTAACTGTAGCACCGGAGGCTCCCGCTCCACCTTGTTTTGCCCAGAGCCAATTTGTGCCGGTCTGTGAAGGGAGTAGTTCAGCGTATTGATCTGCAGGTTTTTGGAGCTTTGTTGCCCGACCGTTCTTTGATTCTGCCCATTTGGAGCCTGTAAACAAACCCACAATGTCTCTCGCTCCTGTTACTCCAAGTTATTGAAAGCTAAAGTTATGTAACACAGTAAATATAGTCTGAATTACATCAGAAAATAGCCACAATATAGATGAATTACCCTGCAGCTGTCAGTCAAACAGCTTTTCAGGCAAAGCGTGATTCAGTTACTGTGCACATTCATTTTCTTTGCTCTTTTGTGTTACTGTCACTCGTTGGCCGACGAAGTCCGTTTCCCCGAAGCTCCGATCAATAGCAGGTAAGTGAGACAATGGATCCCCCCCTGATTGGGCTTTTGTTCATTAGCAGAGAAGGAGTCTTCCAGTTACACGGCATCTGCATCTACGTGCTCTGATCCGAGGCGGGCGACGCACACGGGCGCTGCTTCCGCCGGCGCTGCGTTCAGGGCGCAGGTCGATAACGCCACCATATTAGCATTCATTTCCCGGTGCCTCAGCTTTTCACAGACTGCTACAGGGTCTTTTTTTCGTCAGGTATCGATAGAATAAGCATAAAAGGCCCTAATGGTTTCGGATCAATACTTGAAGTTTGCAGGAGAAGCATCACAAACGCTTTGTCTGAAACGCCTGCTGTTCTGTTCCGGAACGAAAACAGAAGCACAAACACAGAGCATGTACAGTAAGAAGGCATGTGGGCTTCCATGTCGGAGCCTCATGCAAGAAAAGCACTTCACACAACTTCTGTGGAAAGGTACGAGTTAGTATTTTTGACTTCCCACGTATCGGGTTCAGCGCCACTAAATCTGGCTGTACAGCACAGATTCAGTGGCTTGTGTGAGTGTGTTGTATTTAAGACCAGGACCGCTCCTCCTGCAACACTGCAACCTCAGACCCAGGCCCCGTTTACGCTAATTCATTCAGCTGTATTCATGCAGATGTTGTGGAATGTAACGCTCGGTTCACGTAAAGCAGCAATGAAGAGCATTGTGAACCGTGAGAGGGATACGTACTGTACTCATCACAACCCAGCGAAGGGCCGCTCTATGAAAAGATGCCGCGTTTACAGTAAATAGAAGGCCATAAATCCTGCCTGCAACACGCCGCTGGCTGCGGCAGCGTGCTCTGATGGAGCTTTGAGGGATTTAAAGCCCCCGGATTCGCCGCGCTGCCGCCTGGAAGCTCCATCTTGTTTCCCGACCACACGCGGAGGCCCGGGACGCGCAGAACTGCCACGCGGGCAAACGAACGCCAGGGGTTTTCAGTCACAGCAGCCGCCGATCGCGACCAGAAGCTCCAGCTGCTCCGTGGGCTCTGGCCGCGAATTAAAGTCTCAGGCCCAAGTCCGCCGAGGAGACGACATCAAAGCCGGCGCCTTGTACTCAGATGAGTCAGTGTCAGAACACTGGGAATAAAACGCGGGCGACTGACACGTTGAGGGGTTTCAGAGTCAGCGGCGGAATGTCGCACGACGACTTTCATCAGCCGAGTGTCATCGCCACCGACCGTAAGCGTCTGTGTTTGAGCAGCACGGCTTCAGTAAACTCTGGCTACGGGGGATGATAAGGCAGGATTCATTACAAGGTCTAGCACACAGATAAGTAGTGCACAAACACTGCAAGGTGGCATTTCCATAATCTGGGCCTGGTTTTGGATGTGGAAATGTAAAAAAGCACAGGTCTAAAAGAAAGTTTAGATTATTGTGAATGTCAGGAATTCGAAAAGGTAGAAGTGAAGAAGTAAAAGAAAAAGAGATGTAGTAATGTTTTAGAGGTTTAGATGGGAAACTGAAGCTCTTTACATGAGTCACATCCCAAACTGACTGTCCTAGCGCTCCATGGAGCTCAGCCTTCATCCAGGTTCATGGTCCGTCAGCGCGGCGTCGGCTCCACCTGCTCCTCGGCTCCGCCGCCCACACCGGCCTCCCGGCCTCCTCACCTCCATCCGGCTCCACGGCGCTCGAGAGAACAATGTGAACCGGCATGTCAACGTTTTTGTTAAGTCCTCCGCAGAAACTGCCAGACTGTGAAAACGGGAACGTGTAAAACAGGGCTGTCGGCGAGTACAGTAACATCGCGTCCCCGCGTTGCTGTGAAGGCAAAGCCTGCTTAGAAATGTGCCTCGCGCAGAGAGTCCTTGAAATAGATGAGAAATGGGACATCATTTCAAAAAAGACGACACCTGAATGCTAATACAAAACAAGCATTCCAGCAGGTCAGTAAAGGAAAACCTCCATCTCCATGTTGTAACCTTGGTTGTGAACTATCACTTCTACTTGGGCTGAAGAATAGACACTGAGTCATCTCTCCTCAGCGGCGAGTGGGAGCTGCTGGACGTAGGCAGAGCGACTCCTCAATGTAATGGAGGAGGTTTTGTGTTACAAACAATGTGATCCTCATCACAACATATGAACGTATGCAAACGTGTCCACTGGCATAAACCGCGTTGTTCCACACTGCATTACTGTACAATTGTGCTGTGTGTTTCATCTGGTTCTGTTTTCTAATGCAGAAAGAGGGAAAAAAATCAAGTTTAGTGGGGGGGAATCACATTCCAGCACACCTCACTCCTCAATCGAGCTCTTTCAAATCCGCAGATTTTATTTTTATGCCCGTCTGTCATTTCCTCTGCCGACTCCCTGTGTGAGAAACAGACACCTCATACTTCACATGCTCAACTCTTGTGTTTTAAAAGGGAAGAATATAAACCAGAGATATTTACAACTCAAAATCTCTGGATTTCAACATACTGTGTTTGATGGAGGAATTGTATGAATTTAATGAATCCATTAACATTTCCTCACTATTAATGGTTACTGTGGTGTCAACAATCCTGACTTGAACAGCTGTTCATGTGCCTCAAGACTCAAAACTCCAGGCTGCAGCTGGAGCGCGTGTGTCACTCATTCCAACCACAGCGCATTTCAGGGAAAGGATTGTCTGCCAGCTCCGTTCAGCGCAGCCCGGCGCTTTCATTAAGAGTGTTCACATTCAAACCGCTGTGGAAGCGGCGCCCAGGCAGTCAGAAAATGTGCCGTCATCAGAAAGCAAACCTGCGCGGCGCGAATGCACAAACAGAGGAGGCCGTTGGTGCTGCACCGAACGGGTCACTCCACCGGTGGTCCACAGCTTTCCCACCTTCTCGCCTCCAACTGCCACACCTGTGGGTCAATGCAAACGCACTATTCCTCCATCTTTACGCTGAGGCTGCACTACTGAGGACGGCCCTCTGTCTGAGCAGCTCATGAAGGAAGCAGCATTCCACAATAAAGGGCTGACAGGACATGCTCATAGTCTGTCCATCATTTCCCAATGGGACGCTTTTACAGGAGCGGGAGGAAACAGCTTTTGAACATGACTCCTGACTGAGCTCATTAATCCTCAGCAGGACAAGTCATTTCGACAGTATCTGCAGATTTCTGCTTTAGTCTCTTCACGTCAAATAGATTAAAAACCACAGGCTCGCAGTAAAATCAACCTCCAAGGGCCAAACACAGCGCACACAACCTAAAAAGAACAAACCAAAGTTCTCCTCAGATCTCAATGTACTTTTAGGACAATCCACAACTAAATCACTAGCTTAAAAAGAGCAAGACTTGTTTTAGTATGTAGGTCAGATGAATGGAATATTCAGCCCATATGCACCTTCACAGCTGTGCGTTACAAGTGAGGCAGCTGATGCGGCAGCGGCTCCTCCAAGTTAATGCACGTCTCCCAACGCTGCCATATGTGGGGAAAAGACGCGCCTCCTGTTCGTCCACCATAACAATCAGCGCCGTTATCACCTCTTATTACAAAACACGCACTCGAGGGCATAGATAAGATAAGAGACGAGCACAAACAGGCGGAAAGACGGGGACAGAATGGATGAGAGACGCCAGAAACGAGACAAATAACAGTGGCACAAAGAGGGAAACAAGACGGATAATGACGCCGGAGAAGAAGAAAAAAAGATGGCAGGTATACACTTTACTTTGCGTTTACCTGCCAGCGGGTCGGAGGAGAGTCGTTCTTGCTGCTGCATCTTGACTGCTGGCTCCAGCGCTACAGAGAGCGAGCGAGCCAACGTGCCAAAGTGTGTTGTGGTGACGGAGCCCGCGCAGCAGCTCGGGGAGCGAGCGCGCGAGCGAGCGACGGCGCCCGGGGGGAGAGGCGCGTGAGCCGAAGTGAGCCCATTTGTTACCTCGCCAAGTGTCTCCAATCTCGTCGCAATTCCCGTCGGTTCCCCGCGAGCGCGCGCGCAAACCCCCCACGCGCGGCGCACGTGCGCCACGACCGGTGGTCGACGGGGTGAAGGGGGGGGGGGCAGGCGCGCGAGGAGGGGAGGGTTCGACGGAGGTTTTTTAAAAAGAGGACGAGAGGGCGCGGAGGAGAGGAAGGAAGCAATTACCTTCAGCGCGGGTCACTCGCTCCTTCCCGCCCTCCAGGTTCACGCGCACGGAGGGCGTTTGGAGCCTAAATGACAAAATGCCGGCATGTTTTCATAGGTGACCGGAAATCAGCCTCCCGTGGCTCATGACGAAGGGCAACAAGTGTGTGCAACACATTTCATTGCGTTCATTAGCAGGTTCAGATCGTCAGCATATAGTTTTGGCTGCTGTTTAAAATGTATCAAATCAAAGCAGTGTTCTGATTTCATACAGGGCGTCAGGAGGCGATGACTAATAAAATACAAAT
The DNA here is from genome assembly GCF_900634795.4 of Betta splendens. Lineage (NCBI taxonomy): Eukaryota > Metazoa > Chordata > Actinopteri > Anabantiformes > Osphronemidae > Betta > Betta splendens. The sequence goes on along the minus strand of NC_040892.2, from coordinate 8,403,853 downwards.
AAAAGTATTGTCGATAATGTTAATGTAAATAAAATTTCTACTTATTTTTTTTACTTTTGCCTTTGCATTTGTTACTGTGCTGTCCTTTACTTCACATATGCATACACACATATTTATTAATAATTTATCCCAGGCTTAGCGTCTAGATCCGATTTGTGTGTGTGCATGTGATTATCCTCAGTTTATTGAATCACTCAGTGGGTTCATGTTAACAGCGTCTGCCTCTTGGAGCTTATTCTTAATTACCATGTTCCTGACTTTGCTTCCCACGGAGCCTCTAATGAAACACGCAAAGACACACCATATGTCTTCCACACGACTTGTATCATAACCGTTTGGAAATAGATGGTTTTACCCCAGTTTACTCAGCCTACAAGTCTTAATCTACACCGCTTTGGTGACCACACACAGATGTTCTCTTGTCAAACACCAAACCATTCCAACGGAGCCTTTTTAGATCCTTGCAGTAAACTGTGCCACAATATACAGTATAGCAAAATCTCAAGTTTATTGTTCCCAGGAGGCTGAACATAACCCATAAGAGCCTGGACCCATTTCTACCTGAAGGAAAAATTTGCAGGACATGAACCAAACAAAATAAACCATGTGCAACACATCCCAATGCAGGTTCTTGGGTTAAAAGTTAGACTCCCCAGACAAAGGGCAAAAAAAGCCTTGGTTACTGGGATGGCCCAGTTTATTGATCAGGGCAATGGATGCAAAGACACATGGCAACCTGCCAAAGGTTTGCTGAATTAATTGTAAAGCTTTTGAGGGGATGTAAAAACTGGCACTTTTTCAAAGGGTCCACCTGACTACGGTGCACAGTGGTGACATCAAGTAACATTTATAATCTCTGCAGCAATGGTGAAAACAAGAAGTACAAATGAAGTTAAACACTGAAAATGATCTCCAACCGTGTGGCTCAGTTTTACTGTACATAAAACTACATAGTCAAATATTTCATCGAGTCCGATATCTGGGGTGGGGCTGCTCTTCAGAACACTGTTTATGGAAATAACGAATGATGTAAAAGCAGTGAGTTCTCATATGTATTAAAACACCACCATCTAGTGAATTTTTATTTGAATTGCATACTGTTCAATTTTTCAACCATATGGTGCCATTAATCTCCAATCAGCCGAACCTGACTCACAGAAATACCAGAATGTACATGGTAGCCTTTACAATAAAGGTGTCATAAGCAGATGAATAAAAACATTCGGACATCAATCAGAGACACAAGCTCACGTACACACGCTGCCACCAAATGAAGATTACTATCTGTGGGGCGAGACACGCAGCCACAACGCCCCGCTAAAACCACGTCTGCACTTCCTTTGTGGAGGCCTCGCAGCCGCAGCTTGTTTTGCACGCTGACGACTCAGTGAGCGGTTTTGTCCAAATCAGGCAACCATGCGTGGCTACGACCGCTAGCACGGCGCAGCTGAAGTGACTGGAGGAACACTAGCATATTCAAACGCACATGATGATGACGTAGCTTATGTGCCTTGGTCATAATTAATGTTTGTGAAAGCTGCTCTCATGCAAGAGCTGATTAGCAAATTGGTTTGTTTTGGTCAATTATTAATTCATTTGACATGACGACTACTGTGGAGATGATGTCCAGCCCGGATCAGCGGTGTTCATCTTGGTTAGACATAAATGAAATTAATCTTCTTATATATCTCAGAAATATTTTTACCATTTTGTTTGTGCCAAGTCTACTGTTTGTGTCAATCTAGAGGCTTTGGGCATTGTTTCTGTTTTTGTGCTGTATGTAAAGCTTATAAAAAACTGAAATCAAATTTCCAGTGCATTGTGGAATTTAAAGTGAAAAGGTCACAGCATCAAAGTAGCGTAAATGTCACATATCGAACTTGTGTTCGTCCCACTCCGCTCTGATCCCTTCGATCCGCAGCCTTTAAACAACAGGCTGCACCACGCGGCTCAGTCTGTTTGTTGGACTCGAGTCCATGATGAGATTGGCTCCGACTTTGATGGGTTCTCACTTGTCTCGAATGGCCTCATCCATCCATTTCATGTACGGCAGACTGCCATCCTCCACCCTGAAGCTGAGGACTTCTGGGTTTTCATAGGGATGGATAGACCTGGAGAGGGTCCACACAGGCAAACACTGTTCAGACAATCTGTGCCTCTGTTCCAATTCCAGGCTTTACTCCGGGTCTCATATGTGCTACTCAAACATATCTCTAGTGTTCACATTACAGCAAGGACGCCCTTCGTTGTTTAGATCATCTGTGGCTTACGATGTGCAGAGAGACGCTGTGTAATATTCACAACAAGCCAAATAAGAACTGACAGGTACATTAGCTTGTAGCTCATATTAGAAACCTTAGCAGTGACATTATGCACATTTAGCAATGATTTACAATAATTGAAATATAATGAAGCCGATTCTCACCTCACGTATTCCGTGACTTGCTGAACCGTGGAGGTTTTAATTTTCAGCAGCTGCAACAGCAGACATCTCCTATTACGCTCGCGTTTTCTATTTCAACGTGTCAAAGGCGTTATGCAGTTGACTCACCATTAGAATTTCACTCGCCTCCTGGATTTCGCCTTTCCAGTAGTACCTGAAGAAGCAGAGAGCAAGTCTGGGTGTTACGGACATGTCCCTTTGTACACAGCCACACTCCGTCCTCCACAGCCTGAGCTTTTCCTTTTTTTTCTGTTTTGTTAGTTATGCATTATTAGGAAAACTAATGCATGTGCAACAGCCTTGAAGGTGAACTTCCACCGCGTTTCTAGTCATGGAAAAAAGGAATACAAGCACTGACATGCAGCAGTTCACCCTCTACTCTCACTATATGGGCCAAAAACAACATGTGTTCATGTTTACATTTAAGCCTGAGCACAATATGGCAGACGTTAGTGTCTCTAGGCTGGTGTCTGTCGTTGTGTTGTTGTGATTTACATGGTGGAGGTCTTGAAGAGCATGTTAACGCTGGCTGCCAGCCGCTTCTCCATGATGGCACTGAAAAGACAGAAACAAAAGCCAGAATAGTAGAGGGTGTGGATGGAGACGGAGGGAGGTGGGCGTGGAAGGAGAGCGATTAAACGCTCACAAGTCACAAGCTGTTGATCAATTACAGCGTGAAAGGCGGCCCTTCATCACGGAGCTCCTCAACCGGGCTGCAGGAAAAGACTTTAATGCACTAAATTCTAATAACTTTGATTTCTGCTGCCTTCAGGGCTCATGTTTAAGAGTTTAACAGCTCGGCCATGACCTTCGCTAAGACTCTGGTCTGATAAGGAGGTGGTTTACATACAGTATCTGTGGCGAGTCTCTTGTTATTCTAGACAGTGTCACTGAAAACGTACAGCAGATAAGTAAGTCTCACTAAAGAAACAGGAAAGAAACGTGTGTTTACAAGGTCTGTGTGAATTACTGGTAGGTTGGACTTGTGGACTTCCTGGTTGTGCTTGCTTCATTTCGAACACAGGGTATTTGTACAGTATCAACGCAAAGCACCTTGCCTTCCGTTTCACACTAGTAAACGTCTTCCAGGATTTTACGAGCAGCACCAGACGAACAACCTGTAATCAAAATCAACTCAATAGAGCCCAGGCCAGTTGCTGTAGTTTAGGCTATTTTGCCCCAGGATTACAAAATCTCAGACCAACTAAACCAACTTTAAGCCTCCATAAATAAGACAGTGGCAATCTTCTGCCTTAGAACGTCCAACCTTTAATATTAGAATTCTCTCCCATGTGTTTTCAGATTTACAGACGTGACTGTACCTGCCAATGTCCTTAGCTGTCTGTTCGTTGGGGCTGTTGATGAGGAGAACAGAGTAGTGTCCTGGTAGATAGGCCCCTGTTAAGGCTGAATGAAGCCGGACCCCCAGTGAGGACAGCCCCGGATACATGGACACGGACAGCACCGCCAGCTAGAGAGGGTGGGAAGTGGTGTGAGTGCAGCAAGAACAAGCAGCAGCTTTATAGAATGAGATAATTAATTTAATGTTGTTGCTGCTGTCTATAACTCAGTTATAAATCCATTTTATTATCTCCTGGACTCCGGTGATTGCAGTGCTTGGAGGAAATTGGAATCAGATTTTATCCTTTTACAATTCGGTGCCGTCTGTCACAACCAGATGAGTCCAGGCCTTGGTTTGGCCGCAGCGGCACACTTCATAATCCGCCCTACATCTCTGCACAGCGTCACTGTCGCGCATGTTAATATGTTAATAATAGCATTAAACACGTGGCATTGCTGCAGCAGTTCTTACCACACACGACGTGGCCATCAGCGACCGGCAGACTGGGTGGAAAGTAGCGTCTTTAACGCACCGCACGCCCAGCAGCTCCATCCTGTTAGCGGCAACAAATGTCATTCACACAGAATAACAAAATAAGTAATAGAACCGCTGAGCCCATTTACCGTGGCGTCGTTATCAGAACCATTTCCACACCAACACCAGCCGCGCACCACGGAACTCTGAAAACTAACTTACAAAGAAGAAGCGCACGCTGCTGACAGGGACCGGGGGAGATAAAGCGCTGCGCCCTCCGATTGGCTGCAACCACTTCCTGCAACCACGGCGGGGACCAATAGAAATGCAGGATCACCTATGGCGGTGTCCCCCCCCGGATCGTAATCGGCTTTGTGTTGCTGTACAAACAAAAGTTCCTCCAGCATCCCAGCGTGTTTGTGATGGCAATAAAAGGGAAACATGAACTAACGCAGTACTACGCTGCAGTATTTGTACTACTGTAATACTACTGAGCACAGAGTTACTAAAATAGGTTTACTTCAATCTGCTGCAACCTAGGAATATAATAATTGCGCTATAATTAAAGCGTGATATTAGGCCTTTTAGGCACTTATACTGTAGCTCTACTGTATGTTGATGTTTGATATCATTCAGTAAAGACAATGCTGCTTTTATCACAAACATGATACAGTACTCACACACACACACACACACACACACACACACACACACACACACACACACACACACACACACACACGCACGCACGCACGCACGCACACACACACACACACACACACACACACACACACACACACACACACAAGCACACACAAATAACATTTCACTAATACTAATATTTCTGATTTCTGGAGAGCTGCCAAGAAACTTTATTCAAACTGCACGATTCACAAATAACAAATAACTCCTGTGACTGACTTGAATGTGTTTAGAGATACTGTACTGTATGCTTTAAAGCTTAAGGCGAAGAAGATAAGTAAGTGAATGATTGGTTTGAATCAAGCACAGACAACAGAACCATAAATCCAGTTGTACACCTGCTGATGCGTCATCACATTCAAACAGTCAGAATTCAAGGCCTCACTTGTTAGACCTGGCAGCTGGACAAGACAGATGTGATGGATGTGCATGTTTACTCTGATTACTCTGTAACTACATGAAAACAGCACAGAAATAATCAGGACGCATGGTTCTTCTCTTTGCCAGAAAGATGCCAGACTTATGCTAAAACCCCAGGTATGAGATATACTGATACTGATTTGTAGTGTCATCTTTGATTGGTGATTAAATGCAGTTTATTGCTTCGATAGAAATCAGCCCACTGAAGCAGAAACGCCACTTGAAACTTTTTTTCAAAACTGAAGTAGTTCTGCGTCCACACGGGGGAGGTGTGGGTCCGTGCATTTCTCCCCTTCTACTCTGAATAAATAAAACGCGGAGTGTTCATTTAGCATGTATAAAACTCTCATCGACTGAAATGAAATGCTCCCGCACAGCAAGTTGCATGACTCACTGCAGAGCCTGTTTTTTTACTTGACCTCTTCCCTGCCAGCTTTGCATGCTTGGCTTTGTTTCGCCTCCTCCCCTCCCCTCCTTCTCCTCCCCCTCCTCCTCCTCGGACTCGGTACAGATCAGAGGACGGGCAGCAGGGGGCGCCACGTGAGTCACCCACTCCTCAGAAACAAAACCAATTTATTTCCCAAGCTCACACAGGCTTCATTTGAGAGCCCATCAGAGAGCTCCAATAGAGCTACTTAAGCCACTGTTCCCCAACATGAAAGAAGGCAACCAAAATAGAGAGATAGGAAGAAAGGCGAGGAGCCAGAGGAGAGGCGTTTGATCAGCTTGTTCTGGGGCATCACTCAGAGGGATTCACTTCCCCTAAGGAGTACTAAGGCCTTTTTGTGGCTTAGAAGTTTAATGTGAAAAATAGGATAATTTTTATTTCTGTCTGTGCTTCTTGTCTGCTTGTGTATAATGAGGCCATAAGGTCTACTGTAAGAGCAGGGAAACGAGAGATAAGGAGAGTAAAGGTGCAAAAGAGAGGCCTTGGCTAATTCTCCATTAAACCACAACTGTCTCTCAGCGGAGTGAGTGCAGACGCATCAGATATCAACTGGATGGACAAGAACTATCCCATGAAAGAAAACAAAAGTGGGAGGGGGAAAAACCCCGATGGAAGTCTGTGTGGCCGTGCCATTACTGCGCTGAATGGGAGGGTAGAGGGTGTCGGGCGAGAAACTGGAGACTGCTGGACGCTCCAAGGTCAGTTAAGTCCTGCTGAGGGGACTTTCCAGGCTGTGATTACCTCTAAAGGAAGAGACTGGTCCTCCCAAAGAGGTTAATTAAAAAAGTCACGAGGCCAAGCGGGGAAGTGTCTCCATCGCCGCAGTGAACTCCGGCGACCCCTCCATCCTCTCGGACAGGCATAGCCATCCATCACGGCTCATTGCGGGGCTGTCTGGGCCCTGCCGGTGCTGCTGAAATCCCAGAGTGACTGAAAACACAGAAGCTATGACAAGCGATGAGGAAGGAAAAAAAAAACACACCAGTGCCGTGACATCGACTGCTCGAGTCCCACAGGTAATGAAACCTCTCCCCTCTCAAGGATAAGGTAAACACCAAATCTTGTCATCTTCCCTCCATCTTCTTTTTTTCCCCTCCATGTCACAGCTACTTCAGCACACGAGGCCATTTATCAGAAAAACCGAACTGTCATGCTGTTTATTTCTCCGCCTTCCACAAAAGAACTGCAAAAAGAGAGTATTTATAGAGCATAAGCACAGTGTTCATACCCAAAACCATGGGTAAGCATTTAAGCTCAATACTTGCTGTGAGGAGAAAGCAGAATATAGGAGTGTTTCCTCCCCGACAACAGCATGAAAGAATCAGCCTCCATCAATGAAAAAATCCCTCCAGCAATCCCTGCTGAGAAGAAAGATTTGTCATCCACATTTCCCTAGTTCTTGGAGGTGAGGACAAGGGTGTGAGCGTGCAAAACGGAGAGAGAGGCGGCGGGGACAGAAGCGAGGGAGCGAGATAAAGAGGGAAGGGAGGATGAGAGGGGAGACAAAGAGGAGGATGGAGCGTTTTTGGTGAGAGAGGACCCGGCGCCTGCAGCGCTCTTACAGGAAGAAGTTAAACATTTTCATAAATCTGCTCCTGTGAAGTTCACCTGCAGCAACGGGAAGCTTAAATCACGTCACGCGTGATTGGCCGGGAGGCCGACGCCGAGCGCGGCGGGGCCCCTCCCCTGCAGCAGGAAATAAAAAAAATAAAGTAAAAAAACGGGCTTCCTCATTACACTCTCCTCGCCGAGCCGTCTGCAGCATAACCGTTCCTCGTGCTGACGCAGGTAAAACGAGCTCATTCCCTCTCCATTCACAAGCTGAGTGCACCAAAAAGTCCGGAGAAGGCAGAAGCATAATAAGTTCAGACTCCCGACTTGGAGCCTGCAGGCGAAAGGTGGAGGATGATGGAAGCGTGTGCGAAGCAGCTTCTTCACTTAAAAATCCTTTTTTGAGTATTTTGTCGATATACGTTTTATGATAGAACTGAAGAGTTGTGGCAATTAATCCCAAATGCACACCTGCCCTCATGCAGCCATCAAATACGTAAAGGGAAATTTCCCGATGCAGCTTGAAGCAAAACAAACTTAAAAGTTCACTTCTGCTGACATTCTGTCTGCAAAGGCAAGGTCATAAAAAAAATAAAAAAAAAAACGTGGCACCAGAAAAAAAAAAAAAATCAATATTCATTGATGTGCTGTCCGATGCAGATCAAAACTTTGAGCCGCGTGTATAGTCAGGATGTGGTCTGAGAGAGTGAGCGTGCATCGAGCTCACCCACTCAACCGTCAGAAAGTGGCATTATGGAAATGTGGGAATCACCATGAAAAGGGCAGCCAGAGGCATGCTCAGAGCGACCTTTATATACAACACCTAATCAGCCAACCAGCTGCCTTTGCTCCTATTTACCCTATTTATGAGTCACCCCTAAACCTGCAGCCGCTTCCTCTCATCTCTCCTCCCTCTTCATCGGCGGCTCCGTTGCCGTATTAATTGTTTTTCCACTCGGGTCCCATTCAGGCCGCCTTATTATTCAGACCTCCGCCGCCCGCCAGCTGATAACCTTCAAGTGCCGCGAGCAATTAGCGGGAGTTCACCTGCTGTACAGCGTAAATAACGGCGTGAAGAACCTGAGAGAGAACGTCTGGGAAAAGGGTCCTTCGCCGCTCAGAGAAATGAGAGGAGAAAGGGAGCAGAGAGCCAAGCAGAAGCAGCCAAACTTCACGCCTCCTCCCTCTGAATCACTCATCCATCACTTTCCAGCTGCACGTGCCAACGCTGTGAAGAGCCCATCAGCACCAGTTCATCAGGATGCACAAGCCCCAGTTAACTTCCTCCAAACGAGCAACTTAAATCAGAAACAGCACTCGGTCGATCGGATTGGCTGCGTCTCAGATCAACTTCTGGTGTCCTCTCAGCCTCTCGTCAGGCAGGAGAGAGCAGGAAGTGAGGGACAAAGGGGCGTTTTGTGGTCAGTCACAGGGAAATCAATGCTAATGAATAGCCCGGTTTGTACAGTGTGTTGCTAAGGAAATGGCCGGTTTAAAAGGATGCTGCTCGGCCTGTGCATGTTTGCATGTGCCCAGAAGCCGATAAGGATGTTTGGTATCGGGCGCTGCACACACAGGTGTCTTTACTCATCAGGATACGGTCCAAACTAAAGACCTGCTCAATATCCAGGGTGTCGTATCGACCGGGCCACTGCCGCCGCCTCGCCGCCGTGCAAATGATGCAACTGTTACAAATGAAGGCTCCGATCAAACGTGGAGCCGGTGCTGGGAGATAATAGGAGGACGTCGCTCTGGGCCTCACACCTCCGAGTCGGCCTCCGGGAAGTTTCAACGAAGACGTCTCCTGCAAACGGGTCCGAGCCGCTTCCCGAACCGCCGTATTGATCGGGGGGGGGGGGCATCTTCACGCTGAGAATGAGCCGTTAGGCAGAGCCAGGTGTGTGGCTGGTGGTGCTACATGCATAAGAGGGAGGGGATCTCCTCACGGGCACTAATTGAAGTGGGAAGGATACGCAAAAGCGCTACAAATTAGCGGCGGGTCCCGGATGGCGCCGAGCGACTCGCGGGTTGCGCGAGCAAACGTATTTGCCCGGCCCGTTTATCAGCGCACTTTTGTTGATCCCCGCGCTTTCGCAGGGCGGAGGTTTATAGATAACAATGGAAGCAGGAGCGGCGGAGATCAAACGGTTTTATTTCTGCTGTAACTGAGAACCGGTGTGTGTGTGTGTGTGTGTGTGTGGGGGGGGGGGGGGGGGTCCTTTGGCGCCTCTGCTGGGACGGCTGCTCCAGATTCTGATATCCCTTTTCACTTTTGTTTTCTCTCTTGGCCCTTTGAATTGTGTTGTGTGAATCCCTGAGTAGCGCATATACACACATGTTAGGGGCCGAGGGGTTTGGGGGGGGGGGTTAGGATGCATTCAACATGTGGAAGTGGGCAGCCGTTCCCCCAGGAAAGTGCACTTTAGATCATGGGGGTGGTCCTGAGGGATCCAGTCGTGGCCTTTCATTTCATTCTACCCACAGAGGAGTCTATTAACACTTCCAACTGCAACACTCCTCCTTAATACGTTGACTCTACTGTTATGTGCATTACAATACTGAAAAACATAAATACAGTATATTAAAGCTTTATTTCATGGCCCTGGATCATCCACTACCTGACCATTTGAGGCCCTTCACCTCAGCAGAGCACAACGTCCTGCGTCTGCAGCTCCTTGTTAGTGCGCGTACGCCATATGAGGCCTGTTGTACTAGTTATTCTTATGCATGTCTTGTTATCCGTATAGATGAGAGGGGGAATAGACCAACAGATGGCCGGGGAACGAGGGAGTCACAAACACAAAATCATCCTCCAGGAGGAGCGTCGCCTGCGAGCGCACACAAACAAACACACACACACGCACACACACACACACACACACACACCTACTGTAGACACAAACAGACAGCACTCGCTGCCACCAAACATTTCAGCGCTTTCCAATTCGCCTCGGTTCTCTGCAACGTCTTGGCGCCGGTCCAGTCGGCCCATCGCGCGTAAACGTCCAACGAGGGGGGGAGAGATTTCATCTCTGCTCCTTTTCCAGCAGTTTTCTTGCCGGGTCTCCGATATATCCAGGCTCGCGAGCTTCAATAAAGGATATCAAAACTCGCGTTTATTTCACACATCGGTATTGTGTTGGGTTATTCCCTGTTTGCTTTGAAACTACAGTACATTTAATTAACAATTTGCAAGCGCAGCTAACTCCTCCATCTCTAGAGGAAGTCGACATCCAATCTGAGCACATTTACCTTCTAATGGAAAGCATTTGCTCAGCTAATTGGTGAAATATTTGCAAACATGACACCACCTGGTGTTTCACTTCAGTGCAGCAACATATATACAGTAGACATATACAAATGAGACTCTAGGCGATTCAGATATTAACAACAATCTGGAGCGGCTTTGTGAACGTTAATGTCCAGTTTGGGTACAAATAAACAACTAGCAAAAGGCCTCGATAGATTTGGATTTAAAAATAAACTTCCCTCTCACCGAAATTTGCCTTTTCAAGTGGCTGCTGGCTATGAATTGGATAATAATAATAATTTTAATGGGACAAAACAAATCTATTAGCGTGTATCTTTATGGCTGGCAGAGAAGTAATAGCACATTTTCCTTCGCCTGCACCAGCAAACAAGGCCCTGGTACGTTGTGTTCTTCAGTCCTCTGCGCCGTTGTCCACGTGACCCCTGTTCCTTGTCGGTGCTGTGGCCTGGTGGCCTGCTTCTTCCTCTCACACAATGAAGACGGATGAGCTGCGCTGAGACGCGCTCTCCTGGGGGCTTCCTCCGCCTGTCACGCACCTGCACGGGCCACGTTACGCGTGTGTCGGATGGGGGGAGCTTCTCAAGGAAAATGCCGGAAATGCGTGTCGGTCTCGGAAAATGAAAACGTCCGGCTGTGAACAAATGTCCTTCTCATGGTTGCGCGTCCAGAGGAAATTACGCGGAGATGCTGTTTTGCACAGGTTTGATCAAAGTCCATGTGTTATTAATGCTTCAAATAATCAACCTGTAATGGAGGCTGGGTAATGAATGAAAGCAAGCCACCCCCTTTGACTAATGAAGTAAGGATGTACTTCACACTAGCAGGAAGTAGCAGAGCACCAAGTATAGCATTTGATTCATGTGTTTGGCCTACTCCAGACCCTCTGGGACTGAGTACAGGAGACCATTAGTTTTGTTGTCATTGCTAACTGCATCACACTGGAGACTTTGCTACATAGTGAGAATATTGCTTTTCCAATTTCACTCTCCTTTAGATATATGGACTCCTGATATACAATGAGTTCATTGATTTCCGCTCGAACCTTAAAATAATCGGGGGAAAATCCCGGCAGCGGGGACAAACTGGGGGCAACGCGCATCGGCGGCGCCTCATTTCCCCCTCGCCGCTCCTTCGCGTCCGTCCGTCCGTCGGCGCCTCGTTCCACCCACTCAATCTCATCACTTGTCAAAACATTTTGCTGACTGCAGTGATGCAGTTAATAACAAGTGTGGGGTGATGCAGTTAATAACAAGCGGGCTTGAGAATTCCTGCCCCCCCCCGGCCCCCCGCTCATACGTATAGAAAATCAATGTCTATAATAATGGAAACCTATTGCCAAGACCTGCTGCATTCTGTGACAGAGCGGATCAAAGGAACCGACCCAGCGACGACAGCTACATGTAACAAATGAAACAAAAACAGCTGCCTTTATTTTGAAGAGGTTCTCCAAAAAATAAAATGCAACCACCTTGTTTTCAGTTTCAGGTGAGGTTTTAAGTAAAAATGCAACTTGCACAAAACACCTTTTATTTAAGGAGCCTTTTGAAGATCTGTCATGTAAAGCAGCCGGTTTCACAGGCTCTTGAACAGAAAAATCTTTGTAGCAAATATCGTGACATAAAACTGGAATAAAATCACTATCCAAGTGAAAATTAGAGATGGCAGTACTCCCTGACTGGCCTATAATAGGGTTTTTATGTGCCGCGGTATAAAAAAGAAACGTAGTGATCTGTGAAAAGGGAAGAAAAATTACAAAGCGCCTCCGAGGGCCTGTCTCGTTATTATTAGTTTTAGATGAAAAACACAAACGCTACCCAAGAGGCGGCGGCACGCGGCAGGCGTTGTCTGACATTTGAAGGGGCGGCGGATTGGGAGTGGGAGAACTAGCAGGAGGAGAAGTAACGGTGAGGGAGAGTGGGCCCGCCGCGAGATTAGCTTCTCACATCAGCGAGTCACACGACGGACCGACCCGGTGATGAAACACGTCTCCCGGAGTCTGCGCTTAAAATGCATGAATCATATTTCAAAATGCTTCACGGCCACCGTGTCTGAATGGGTCTTCATTTTTATAGCAACACTGAAATAAATGAATAAATAAAATAAAATTCACATAAATATTCGGTGGGATGGATTTTCCCAAAGTTCGGACTGCATCGAGGGGTTTACGGCTGCTGTGAGCGGCGGTAGGAGAGGAGGGAAGCTGTGGTACATGCCTGAAGACGTACTACAGGGAGACGGGGGTTGCGTCAGCCAGCTGTGGTGTAGAAGGAGGGGAAACTTGTTCACTTGCAGAGTCTAGGTCAGCTTTTTAGGGAGCGTCACAAAATGGCAACATGCACATCCATCGTTACTCATCCGGAGTTACACGAATCCCGGGCAGATTTTTATGCTGAGCTCTGTGCAGCTCTGTCTGCTACTGTAAGTGTGCAGACATACAGTACAGTAAGGCAGAGATGCAACAACTGCATGTATCAGATAAAACACTAAGTAGCTAGCCATCAGTCATAGGCCAGTAGATACTTCTTCTAGTGAATGCATTCTGGTTAATGGTTACAGCAGAACGTGTGAGAATCCCAAATGCAAACATATGCAAACTGGCCCCTTTACAGTGAGTGAAGCTGCTGTGGTTGTCCTGTTAGGGGCCGAGATAAATGTTTATTTTAGCTGACGGATCTCCCCTGAGACGTGAGCAGCAGTCAGTGGGATTCTGTTCCCGCGGCGGGATGGTGCCCGAGCGCCGAGGCGAATTGTTAGCGAGATCAAAAAAAAAGACAAGAGGGACGCGGAAAGTAAATGTTATGCTAGCGAACGAGCGCCTCCACGCCGAGTCCTGGGGGAATCGCACCATCACGAGCATATTGAGGCGCAGCGGAGTCAGCTGCGCGCGCCGTATGCTGGCGGTGCGCCTCGCAGTCGCGCCAGCGCATGTGGTGCTGGAGTCTAATGCGACACAAGCAGAAACATGGCGTGAACGCCTCACGGCTGCTTTGACCCTCCTGTAGCTCTTGAAGTCAGAGCGACTGATGTGTGTCTGATGGTAAACCCACAGCTTTTCTATAGGCTCCGGCTTCTCTTCCTGCGACTACGTCCAGTCCATCTCTGTGATCATGCACTTCAAGCGCTTTTTCTTTGAAGGCTCTGGATGAACTTCTGCCCAGTTTCACCTCTGGGGATTAAACCGATGACACATTTTGCTAGTTCGTCCTACAAAGCTAACGCGTGTAGCCTTGTCCTTGCACAATCGTAGCGTCGAGAGGCAGAACGCTGTGATCGTAAAAGCTTCTCTTTTCCCTCACGTATTTCCACTTTGCTTCTACTGTTTCAGGCTTAATAATTTCCTTAGCGTTGCCCTTTTTCATTTCTAACAATGGATGAAATTACCGCGTATTATCAAAGAGGCCCCTCGTAGTGATGAACCAACTTATTTTCTCTCTTGCCCTCGGCTTTGATAAAACGCTGTACACAAGGTATGACGACGGCTCACGCTGTTAGCAAACAGTGGAGCGTTTGACAGCTAAAGAGCAAAATAGTTCCCTCAGCAAGAAGGACACAGAAAGTAAAGTGCATATTGAAATTACATTTCTCAGGTGTCAACAGACACAGTCCCTATGAATGCTAATGCTGCTCCTTCTCTTGAACATGTGCAAATAGGCAACCGTTTGCCAACGCTCTCATCCTTTAAAATAAGGTAATAATATGTGTGTTGTGTCTCCAACTGGTTCCAGTGGCCCAAAGCATTGAAAGTTTAACAGAATCTCCTGCCTGCCAGTTAGAGGCGACTTCAGTTCCCTTTCTCCGGAGAATCCTTAGTCCGACTACTATAAATACGTTTCAAGGCACAGGATCCGTCTCTTCTCACTTCAAACAAGTCTGAGTTCAGCTACGTTCAGAACGACTTCAACTCCAACATTTAAAGAACCTATATACCAATAAAATTTCATCTTTGAAGTTTAAGAAGACAGTTGCGTCAGTCATCCTTGAAACGTTACACTTTGAAAGGTTACTGAATTCAGAGCCCTCCATCGCGTTGAGACTGCTCTTATCCACCGGCTTCAGATATTCCTGCTTTGAATATTCTTGGCTGTTTTAATGGCTGTTATCAGCCTTAAGACAAACTTAAAAAGGTCCAGGTGGCAATTGATTCGTTTATAGACAGAAGACGGCCACACTGAGAACATTAAAACAAAATGTTCTCACGACACCTTGAATAGTCGTGGTGTAGATCAGTGAGCGAGACTCTTGATTGGTACAGTGGATAATCTTTCACCCATCCCAGAATGTACTACAGCGGATGCTGGGTGTGTGAGGCCTCTTCACCAGCTGAACAAATTCTGTTTCGTTCCCGATACACCTGACCCTCGGTGATCGTCCTTCTTATGTGGTGACTGGTGGCTCCTGCGATTAGATCCACCACCGTTTTGTCACCAGCCGACTCAATAACGTGGCCCGAGCTGTGCATCGCTGCACAGTTGTGAGTCAGCGGAGTCAACAGCAGTGGACTGAGCACAGAGCCCTGGGGCGCTCCACTGCTGCGTGACAGGGATGGAGATGCTGCTTCCATACAGACTGACTCAGGTCTGTCTGTATCTCGAGGCGTCTGCCTCCCGAGCCCTTTATGACTTCTGGCCGGGGTGCTTCGCGATGATCTTGGACACAGTAGCATCATCAATGCACTTACTGTATAAAACCCCACATAAAACGTCCCTGAGCATGTGCCAGGCAGCAGTATCAGGCATGTGGTCTGACTAGGTGGAGGCAGGAGCCATTAGACAGAAGGACTGATGGAACAGCCAGCCACCACATTTTTGTCATACTGTACTGTACATTCTGCACTTTGGCTGCCAGAGGTTTTTAAAGGAGAACGACGCTGATGATACGCACCATCTGTCCTGCTGGTCAGTGCAGCTCCGCTCTTTAGATGCATGATTAAAGGGGCGGTAACCACTGGTGCTGTAGCAACAACTGCACACAGTAACAGGTATCTGCTGTTTGCATTTAAGCCACACGTCAGAGAACCCATGTCTGCGTCTTTAAACAGGAATCTGTCCATCGTGCTCGATCGAATACTAATATCAACATAAACTTAATTTAACAGAACAAATGGGAGCTAAGAAACAACCAAAGAAACAAGAACATCACACAACTCCCCGTCTTGGCACTGAATGTTGTTATTGGACCAAAGTCATGTACTGCAGAATTGCCCATTATGACTATTATTCCCTGGGAGGCTGGACTGGTTCTTCTGCAGCAGTGGATTTGGGTCTATTTGCAAAATAGAGAGCAGGCAGCCAAACACAAATTGCAAGTCCCAACTCTGTTTTAATACTGTGAGGAATTGGGTTGTGCCAAAATGAGCTAAAAATGAACTCGGCGGCGCAGTCATAAAAGCCACGCAGAAATGATGCCCGTCTTGTTTTCGTGCCACGGCTTTCACTGTGGCTGGAGCGGGAGGATATAGAAATGAAACATTACAGCCACGGGAGACGTGAGGAGCCACTTGATCATACGCGCTGTGACTCAGCTGTGCACCACAAATGATAAACAACAATAACACATGTCCCTGAGTTACCTGGATCAACCAGCGCCGGATGAATAGCCATAAGTACCTATGCAATTTAGGCAGAAAGCCAATTGAACATTAAAGCGCGTTTCATCAAACCCTGAGCCGACCGAACAGAAGCTGATGATTTGTTTCGGCTTCATCAGACTAAACGCTGGGTTTCTACTGGGCCAGAAGGCGGAAGGAATCTGTGCGAGCTTGCGTTTGCTTCGTGACCCTGTTTGAAATTCCCATCCGCTGCATTCGGAATAAACAGAAGACACCGGAGATTCCTGCTGAGATTACAAATCCAAACTTTTACACATTAAAGCCCGCTTACCACGCTGTGTTTGCAGGGTCACCA
Source organism: Betta splendens (assembly GCF_900634795.4). Classification (NCBI taxonomy): domain Eukaryota; kingdom Metazoa; phylum Chordata; class Actinopteri; order Anabantiformes; family Osphronemidae; genus Betta; species Betta splendens. The sequence goes on along the minus strand of NC_040892.2, from coordinate 8,387,299 downwards.
CCAGCAATATAATATTGGACTCCACAAAACTAAAGGATTTATGGGAGATTAAAAAAAAACCCCGGACAGAATCTTCATAAAGGACGAGGCCGCATCTTGACTTTTAATTAAAGTGGTTTTAAATGAACTAATAGTGGGTGAACATGAGAGGGATCACTTGGGCTGATGAACTTTTCTTACCTGAGCCTAAAGCCTCCACAGATCTTTAAATATTGATCTTTAGCTCATCGCTCGGCTTTTATTTTGCTGTTTTGTATGCCGGGTATATTTTTTCAGACGACGTCATTTGGGCTCAATTTCCATCTCGTCCAAATACAAACTGTGAATCAACAACCAGATTAGGAGCCTACTGACTTTTCAACAAAGCCTAAAAAAGTAGAAAAGTGCAGAAATACTTGCTTGAGAACTCCAGTATGCTGAGCTACACATAGTTTGACAGAGCCCACGGTTCTGCTATCAGCCGTGGTATTTGGATTAATGCCATGGGGCAATTTAGTTGTGTAAACTAGACAGACGAGGCCGCGCTCACAATCTCTCTCGGCGTGGGCGAGCAAAACTCTATCGATTCCACCTCTGCAGGTGGATTAAGAAACACGCTTGCCTTTCTCAAGAGAGAGCGGTCTCGGGACGGAGCCGGTGTAAATATGAAACCCTCGCACGCCGGCGCGCGCGAGCGAGCGGACGGACGGACGGTCGGGAGGAGATGGATTGCCGGCCCCGACGTCTGGCTGTGACATTTGGCTGCTTTCTGTCTGACATTTCAGCAGCCAAACAAACAAGGGCCGGTCTGTCAGGAGCAACAGCGCGCCGTGTACGGCTGATATCATGAGGACCTGATGTCAGTCGAGGGCATTTACAGTATTTCAATAAGGTTTAATTAAGCAAAATGCTGCCAAGTGGCTCAGAATGTTGATTTAATCTATATCAGTATTTTCTACTATACATTAAAGCCATATTAATTTTTTTTCTTAGCATGTAATTGAAATGTAATTTGTAACCAACAAGAAAGATAAGAGCTTGACAAATGTCTCATACACTGTGTAATACTGTTTAAAAATCACATCCAGTGGATGAAATCTGGGCCCCCGTTACAAAACACCTCCTCCTTTTCCATGTGTGGCATAAACCAGCCTGTGAGCCGGCGACAGTGCGGATGACTTCGACTCGGCTGCTCCTCTAATGCCGTCTTATTACCAGCGTCCCCGTCCCAGAGGAGAGGCCTCTTCCTACCTGTGATCTCTCAGCGCTGACACTATCTGCTCGGCGTCTGTGCTGATGCCATGCAAAACGACAGCCCCCCAAGTCCTCTGTTCCAGCGCCAGATAACGGCACTGGGTGTGTGTGTGTGTGTGTGTGTGTGTGTGTGTGTGTGGGGGGGGGGGTGCACAAAGCACCAAATCACATTGCGCTAATGCCCTTAGTGGTGACAGCCTCCATCTTAGCGGCGGCGTAAACACTAAGGCTCTGCAAGTTTAGTAGAGGAAAAAAAAGACTCTTGTTGAGTTTGCATTGAGGATGAACAAAGAAAATGCCAAAGGAGGCATTACAGCTGGGACACGATGCAAAAAAAGGGGGGGGGGGGGGGGGGGGGTTGTATAGGAGGTGACAGTCTTATCAAAGCAGCAACTTCTCAGTGTTTTTTTTTTTTCTAGCCAAAGCAGTTTTGCTGTAAATCTGTGGCTGAGCACCACAATGGCTGCTTTTTTACGGGAATTCTACAGTGTTTGTGTCGGGAAGAGCCAGAGCTTCCAATCACACAGCGTGGAGTTGAAAAAAAGGTGCTCGAGTCAAACCCCTTTAACTCTGGGAACGCTAACTGGTAATAGTAGTAATAGTTAATGTGGGTTTAATTATGTTGTATGTGTTCAATTCAATGACTCTTTGTGGGTTTGTTTTGTGACACCTACGGCGCCAGCTGACCCGATGGATGAAGTCTTACCAGTTTCGGGTCCCGCCCGCCCTCGTTTGACCGTGGTTGACCCACGCTGGCAGCATTCTGCATCGCTCTTCAACAACGTTGGCCGACTGGCCGTGGACGCGCTCCAGCAGCAGCGGGACCACATCCAGCGCTCCCACGTGGTGCTGGGGCAGGCCGCCCCTGTGAACCCGCCCTCGGCCCGGGCCGCCATCTGGACGGCGGCTCGCTGGCACTGGGTCGGTACCTTCCATCGGTGCTAGTAGCTCAGAGTGATGAAGTAAAACACAGTAAAGGAGACGCGTCTCAGTCTCGCTTGCTGTCTTTGCGAAGGCATTTTGGCCGGCGTGTTCTTCCCTGTTGGTAGAACATGAGGGGAACATATGGGCAGCACGGACCGGGCCTTTGTTTGCTGGTCTGCTCCTCTGCCATATTTTCCGGGTCCGAGCTTTTGCTCCCCGCTCCCCGATGGTTCCTCGGTGGAACGGACGCACACCGCAGCGCGCACGCGTTCTCCGGGCCGTCTCTCGCCTTCTGCTCGGCCCGCGGAGCGGCCGAGGGTGCCGGGGCTGGTGCCGGGCGACCCGCCGCCCTCACCGTCAGCGCCCGTCTGAATGACGGGCTCGGGCTTCCATCGTATTCCAAACACCAGCTGTCCCCGCGTGGATCTCGCCGCGCTGCAAACCCCGAAAGCGGGTTTTTTCAGCGGCTGTGTCCTGTCAACAACCCTCCTGAAAATAGCCCTGAACTTCACAATACATCATTTTCCACACGGCTGACATTTCTGTTTTTTAGGGAAAGGTCTCGGCTGATGGACGGCTTGTCACGTCAATGGTTACAGCCACTTCAGTCCCTGAATTACTTTGTTGATCCCCCCACTTTATCTGGTCTTTATCATCAGCACCACCTGTCCCACAGCATCTCCTGTCTCTCATGCTGAGACGCCGGGCCGAAAAAGTAAACAGGGTAAATGTTTCATATCATAATCATCATGCTGGAAAGGCAACGCTCCCTCCCGTTGTAGTGTGTCGATTTCCTTTTAATGGCGTTTTCATTGGTGACACGTCGTTGAGGACTGAGCAGCTTCACTGAGGAGAGCATTTCACAGGCAATAGGCCGTGGATTAGAGTCAATTCCTCAGTCGAGTGTGTGGGGAAAAAAAAAGAACATGTGGAAAAAACCAAACACACAAACAAACAACCAGGCAAACAAACAACGCGGCTGACGCTGTCATCGCCACACAAAGAGAGATTCTGCCGCTCGGCGGCGGCGCGAACCCGCTCAAGACATTAATGAGTAAAATGTTAGCTCATGTCGGGCGGATGGATTTTCACACTAGGCAAATTCTGCTAGAGAGGTTTCACACAGAGGCATTGTTTCATCACACACACACACACACACACACACACACACACACACACACACACACACACACACACACACACACACACACACACACACACACACACACACACACACACACACACACACACACGCGGCTGGGAGTTGTGTACTGCAGGCGTGGGGCTGTATGTGTCTGCTGCTCTGTATTCAGTGGCTGCCTATGGTTTGGATATAACTCATTTCTGAAAGCAAAAGCTGGGAAACCCCACTGCGCCTCCTATTGGCTTAGACTTTTGTTTTGTTCCTCTGCCGCTCTCATATTGCCTCGCCTGCCCGCTCACTTGAAAACAATCTGGCTGAATTCACTATAGGCGTGATGTCATTTTCCTGGGGAAAGGTGACCTCCCTGTCGCCGAGCCTCTGCCATCCATCGTTTCCTGTTGCTAACGGCGACGTGGGCCGACAACAAAGGTTCGGCTGAAATGTCTTAATGAGGTCTGTTTTGAAGTCGTCTGCATATTCCTGAAGTGACCACTCCGCCGTCTGAGACACAGCTGTGTGCGGGTGTCACGTCAGCATCCTCACTTCTGCGAGGTTGAGGAAGACCCGGGGAGCCGGCGCCCCCTGTGGCCGTCCGCGGCGAGTCACCGTCTGAGCATTTTCCCGCCGGCGGTGATTTACCGCGCGTCGTCATTAGCGCCTTTCAGCAGCAGGAACTTTGAACTCCGGGAAACGTACGGCGCAATTACAGCCGCGCATTTGTCATGCACGGTAACGTTAGATATAATTTACATCTGGAGCCACTAGGTCAGCATTAGCATAGTGACTTCGGGATGAGAATAATGAACAGCAACTTCAATGCCCTTGTGGACAACCAGTAATATGCTGAGTAAGAGACCAAGGGAAACAGTCATAACTTGGAAGCTGGAGATCTATAACGACCCTTGGTTACCATACATCTGATGTGAAAAGAGCTGCAGGGCCGTGCGATGTAAAATGGTCCACTCCATTAATATCACAGGAGCTGTAAAGCTGTCACTGCCACTCCATGCTCTTCCCACATAAAGCTGATTTGTGATGGCTCCAATCCGCCAGCCCTCAGTCTCCCTAATGATGGCGAGATCCATCACACTCATTTAATCAGAGCTGAAAGGAAAGCAAAGAAGATGGATAAGGCCATTGTGCAGCTCAATAGGTGCTTTATAAAGTCACTCTCACACCACAGCGCATACTGCCAAAATCTAGATGATAATATAATCAGTAATTTAGTGCAGTTGGAGTTGTTTCTTTTCTTTCTTCCATCGCCCGCTGTTGGGCCTAATGGCTGAAAACCTCCCAAATCCAATCTGACAGAGTGTCCATTCCCTGCAAAAGCAGCTCAGGCCGCTATGCAAAGAAAAGAGACATCAGACAGAGACACATGTGATTGATGGGGCAACAAATGCTCGAAAACTCCGTAGAAGTTGTTTATCGTCAAATTAATACTGCAAAAATCTCCAGTATGAAGGTTGTGAGGGACCAAATGAAGCCTCTAATGTATAAGACGCTCGAATAGGATGGCGGTCTACTTTGAGGGTGGACAGATGCCGTGAGGCGGTGGTCTCACCCCCCACCCCACACCCCACAGGACCCAGGAAGTTCACTGTGCAGTCAGCTGTGCAGGATGGGGAGGGCAGTGGGGAGAGTGGGAGCGGAGTATGGAAATAAGCCTGTAATTCTCCATCTGCAGCAAAGTCTGTTCACGACCGGACATGAATAATCTATCGCCGGACCTGTCCTTGCACTTAGGAACTCCGTGATGAGATAGAAATGGACGGGTGGGATGGAAACAAAGGCCCCCTCGGAAACAACTCGGGAACCCAAGGTTCCCAACAAATATTTAAGCTTAATTAAGAATAGCACATTTGAAAAGTTGTGCACAGATATTTCTTGGGGTTGGGTTTACATATGGGGTGAGCACGTGGGGGGGGGGTCTAGATGTGTGCAAGCAGCCAAACAAATAGCTGACGCTGTATTCCTGCGGGCAAAACGAGGTTAGCGCTCCGGTAAAGCTGCCCAATAAACCCCGCAACGAGGTTAGGGTCACAGCTGATCGCTTTACGTACGTGTAACCGTGCGCGTGTTTAAGTGTGACGCAACGATGAGGGGGGAGCGGGGCGCAGGGTGGGGGCGGCGTGAGCGACGGACGCGGGCAGACACCTCCCGCGCTCGGCCGTCGCCGTCGGAGAGCGAGCTCAGCCACGCGGGACCGCCGGCGCCGCCATATTAGATTTTCCGCCTTATTGCCTCAGCCAAACTCTCCCGCCTCGGGTCATTTTCCCGCACGCGCATTACTCGGATCCCTCCAAACCTCCCCAAATCTGTTGAATCACGGCCACGGCTTTAATATCAGCTGGCTCACCTCTTACGATCCAACCCGGGTTAATCCAATTCACACAACGGCGGCGGCGCGCGTGTCAATATTGGAAATATTAGGCGCGGGAACGCACGCGGGCGCGTGCTGTTTGGTGGGCTTCGTCCTTCCGGATGCACCGGCAGCTGCATCGGCGCTCGATTATTGAATCAGCGAGGCGTTCACTGACGTCACACCAACACGCACAGCGCTCACATGTGATGCAGGTGATCTCCAGTTCGGAGGGAATTATCCGGATGAACTCCTGACATTTAGCCGCGTCACTCGCACGGAGCAGGTGACTGGTGGCGCCCGCACACAAATGAGGAAATGATGAACACGCAGCGCACGACTCATCCATCACACGCGTGACACCGCTCGGCTTTATTTATTTTTCTAATGCTTATTCTTATTCTCTAACTGCGCGTGAGGTGATCCATGAATCGGGTGTTGGACTGGGACCCGCGCACCCAGTCCGGTTTCCCAGCCAGGACCCAGTAACAAGCTTTTCCGTCCTAAACGCACAAACGGCGCCTGAGTTTATGGACGGAGTTTGTCGAAGGACGGCCGCTTTAACGACTTGAGATTCCTGTTTTAATAGGAAAAGGGGGAGACTGTGTAATTTAATTCACTCCGCGACACATAAAAATCTACTGGCCTTAATCTGGGAGCGGAGCGGGGAGCTGCTCGAGCTCTGTGACAAAAGTCAAGTGCCACAGTTCTTATGCTATTTTTGATGAAGTCCAATAAAAATTGCTTCGCGCCCCGGTGGAGGCAATAATAATAATATCTTTTAGCACGGAGAGATTATTTTATTGACCCGAGTCTCGAGGGCCTCAAAATCAGTTTCTCAGGGTATTTATAGAGAGCGAATAGTATATGACACATATATTTTACAGTTTTATTAAAAGTAAAGCTTCGCCCTTCTTCAAGTGCTGCATCCCAGCTTTTATACAGGAAACAGGTGCCACTGAGGTTAAAGAGTCCGTGGTTAATGTTTATTATGTTAACTGATCAAACTGTAACTGAAAAAGCAGGAAAAACTCATCAGACGTCAGCACTTTAAAATCTGCACAGTCACCTGCGACCCCGGCCTCGGCATGACTCAGCATGACTCAGCGCAGCCTGCTGTGTCAAACTGGGACCATTTTCCACGATGAAATGTAGAAATGCGTTAAATGGACGACAGCCGCTGCTAAGACGCGCGCGTGGTCGTGACCGGGCCCGTTTGAGGTTCTGCTGAGTCAGCGCCGAGGACACACTGGGCTGCGCGAGGCCTCCAGGCCCGAGCAAGCGGAGCGGTGAGACGGAAAATGGTTGCAGCGCTAATTAGTAAGGAGTAAGTAAGTACACAAATGGAGAGCATATTTCATCACCTTAATTGGATGTGAGACGTGTGTAGTTACAGTGTTTTATGAGACGCTGCATCTGAAAGAGCTAAACGAGCAGGAAAATGAATGCCCGGCTTTATTAATCACGCTGACTCTGCAATAACGCACCTTCGCAGCGCCGTTGCTCTCCTCACACCGAACACTGACGCGTGTAAGTGTCTCTTCCTTTATTTCCCATACGCCGTGGATGCGCCGTTCGTCAGCAAATGGCAGTGGAGGCACTTGACCTCCGTGGAGAAGGAGCCTTCACCTCAGCTCAGAGACGAGATGTTCCGTCGCCCATCACAAAAATGATCAATCCCATAATAAAGAAACCTGGAGGAACGGAGACTGTGCAATAATACTGTACTTACCAGCTTATTAATATTACTTCAGCAGTGCTTTCTTATATATATATATCATTTTTACACAAATGGATTCATAACTCCTAAGCATTTAACACCCACCAGTTGACCTTTGACCTCTGCGCCAAAGAACAAATAAAGAGCAGCTGCTGCCTCCTTTTCCAGGCTCCATATGCCGCTACAGGCCAGTTGGGCCGCTGCTTAAAACCCTGGGCTCCTCTCAGTCAGACGTGCCCAGAATCCTTCCTCGGGAGCGCGTCCTAATCAGATGCCCCCCCAGCACTTGAGCGGCTCCATTCAGCAAAAAGGAGCAATTGCTGCAAGAATAGGTTATGGGCTCAGATACGCTATCGGAGAATCAGAGCTCGTCGGCTCGCGCCCGCAAAGAGAACTAATTTCACCTCCGCGTACCCGCTGCTTCATCCCTTTGGTGGCAAAGCGGGGCTCGTGACTGGAGGTGAGAACCGGACCGCAGATCCGCCGCTCAATCCCAGGCTTTGCCTTTTAGGCCCAAACGGGCCTGAAGAAGCCAGGACAGAGAATTGAAAACGATAAGAGGGAGGAAATCGCCAAAGATAAAGACGATCGGTACGAACAGAAAGCATAAATATTTGCATGAGTGTGGTAATAATGTTGTCTGTGACACAGCTACTGTAAATGTCACATTGACAGCGTCTGATCCCCGAGTGGCTCAGTTTATAATGGCTCTGAGAAGATCCGAGAACCATCACGCTGAGCGCAGCCGTTGTACTGACTGCACCGAGAATTAGCTGAAGTGTTGCCTGAAGTTCACTCGCGCGAAGAGTCTCGAGACGAATAAAAATAAACTCCTGCATCTGTCAATAGTTGTGGTGAATGTCAGCCAGCGTGCGCACGTTTGTGCCGACACACAAAGGGAAATTATTTGTGCATCCATGACGTGCTTCTGGTTTCAGCTGCGAGTCTCGCGTCTGGCTGTCGAAGTTCTGCGAGAAAACAGGCGCGCACGCGCACGCGCACGCACACACATAAAAAAACCCACCAGAAATAACACCTGAAAATAAAAACACTGCTGCTGCAGCTGATGTAGTCAAGCAGCCCCTATTGGGCTCACAACTGCTGCCAAGTGCTGGTGTGTGCACGTGTGTGTGTGGATGAAAAACTGTGAATAAAAGACATGAGATACTCAGATGTGTTGTACATATAAGGATAAAAATGAAACATGGCAGAAGTTGTTTAGATAATTTGAGGTGCGAGGTCTGTAAATTACAGACTTTTTGACCGGCACTTGAACGCTGCATATCTTAAACCTAACCACAATAAACCGTGCGTCATCCACTGAACTAGTAGTTATTTATAAATCCAGGTTTGCCTGCGAGAAGCTGCAGACACGGAGCCGTGTGCTGGAGCGCCTCTGAAACGCTCCAGTGGCCTAGACAGCATCCACCAGCGAGTCAACTTTGTTGGGCAGAACTTTCCAGCTCCAGCACGACGACTGAGAGGCGATTTAATGACGCTAATAGGAACCCCTGGCTCGGAACAACCGTCAGAACCAGGGGCTTTGACACATTTAGGGCTGTCTGCAAAAAAAACACAGACTCTACTTTTTCACTTCTCCAGACGTTCGCTGCCGTCGCCTCAGAGACATTCGTGTTATTAATGTGTTAGCATTTCTTGTAAATAGCTTCAGTGTTTGTCAGCAATTAATTAGAGCAGACCTGTGGAAGGCCTCGCAGGCCGCGCTAGGCGCTGCTACGCTAATATTTCCCATGTTCGCCATCATCTCGCTTCGGCTTGTGTTGATTAGGAAGGTGGCACCTGTGAGGCTGTTAATGACACCATTAGCATGAAGAGGCGTACGAAGCAGTATTTTAGCTAGCGACATCCTCCATCCTGACGCATTCGCTCGTCCGCCCCGTCATCGCAGCTTAAGCACACGTCGCAGGAACGAGGCCCTGTGTGTTTTCAGCCGTTTAAGCCACTCACCAGCGTGCAGCGTGACTCGTGTCACCACGCGCTCATTTTCCTTCCCGGCGTAGTGAAAACAGACACGCGTGCGGCGACGCGGGGCTTAGTTCGCCCCCCCCCCCCCCCCGTCTCCCCGCAGGAAAGCGGGGACCTTTGGTGTAATTTCAATAAAAGCCTGTTAGCTGAAACCTCCCACCAATATCTTTCCATCAACGGCCCTCGTGGGGTCTGCTGGGCTATTAGCCACCGCTCCATATTTGTGAGGTGTCATCTGTAATAAGCAGGTTACAGGTTACTCTGCCTGTGTCTGTCAGGCGGAATATTACATCCACGGCTCCCGCGCGACCCCACCGGGGCCCCTCCGCCGCCGACACCATCAATTAGCTCCAGGGAGGGATATTGAGTAGCTAAAGGGGCACATTCAGAATCCTACACTATGTTTTTTTTCCAATTGTGAGAGTGGGAAAACGGCGGCGGGATCAAAATGCGCTGCAGAATGTATGTGCTGAGTGACTGTATCAAGAGCTGGCACCAGTCAAGCTGCAATGAGCGGGTGTAATGAACGCGGGGGTTCACGCGTGCGGTTTCTCTCCTTCGAGAGGACGGGAGGGTTTTTAATTCCCAAAGCCAAAATCTGAAAAAAAATTATCAAAAGACTTGACAAAACATTCGCAAGGTGAAACCTCCAAAGTAGAGACCTGAGGCTTATTTACAAAACCCGAACACCCGAGAGCTCATAAAAGCTAAGGGCAAGAACATCAAGGCCGTGTGAAGAGGCCAGCGAGCGACGGCTGCTCTCACACTCATCAGCACAATCAGTTCCTGTCACGGCTGCGTCGGGTCCAGATAATAAAGCGAAACGATCCGAGTGTGACATGAGGAAGAAGAGAAAGTTAATTTATTTCTTTATTAGCCGTGGGGCAATTACATGTTTTACATCCAGTATAAAATCCTGAATGTACTTTTTGTGAATGGTGTGATCACTAAAACTAATTTTCAAAATAAAATAGTGGAAATTTACAGAGAAAATATACTCGATTCGGATGAGCAAGTGTGATAGGTTTCTTATCAGGTGTAAAAAGCTGCAGTTATAAATGGACAAATCGCCTCACAGGAAGTTAGAAACAATGTCTAGACTACAAAAAAAAAACAAAAAGAAAGTGTGGTCTGTGTCGTGTGTTTGGTCTGTGCTCTGAGGACCGGACAAAGCAGCACAGAGCGCTGTGTAAAAGGATTAAGTCTAAAAGCAGCGCGGATCGATGCACCGGAGAGAGAAAATGGAAGATTAAGAACCGGTGCGTTCGCCGTGCTGACGATTTCATCCAGCGGCTGGTGAAACGCAGGGGCTGCATCCAGGCTGCCGTGCAAACAGTCACTACAACACAAAGTGGAAGCGTGGTGAAAACCACTTTCTCTTATTGTCCTCATTGATTATTCTGCCAGTTACTTTTGCATGTGGGGCCCAGGGTGATGTCCTTAAATCGACCATCATGTCTGAGCAGCAGCACAAAAACCAAGAACGTTTAACATCATATAAATATTTACCTTCAGAATTAGGGAAGCTTTGTGTTTAATGAGCTGGAACATGCTTAAATGGAAGCAGGTTAGCTTTCCTTTACTTCTACCAACACAAGCAATAATATTTGTTTTGGCCTGAGTGGAGCTTTCAGGTCCACTGGAAAGATGGAGCGCTCCACCACATATTCGTTGTCATTTGTCTCTGCAGGACGAAAACTGAAACGGCAGCCACTGAATGGCCATTAATGCGCTGGCAACTCAGTTAAGTGATTGCACATGAGGAAAATACTGCACAAAGGCTTAATTAAAAAGAAATAAACACGCTTGCTGTACTGGGGAACAAATGTCTAATTGTACAATCCTAGTTATACAAATATAATTATTCCACTTTGGATACATTCAGCATCCTGCAAACCCACACCACTAGTAAAAAAAATAAAAGTAAAAGCTCAAAAGATGTATTTTACAGCCTCAGTGGAAAATAAATCAAAGCGTGTCTCATTCTAAAATGGTGCGATTCTAGATAAGATCTCTTATCCATTTCACACGTGTGTGTCTGCAGGAAGCTGCGGATGATAGAGCCACGCAATGCAAATCCCCCTATGGGTGTTCACGGAGCGTTATCGCTGGCCAGCCACTGGATAGACCCGATCAGATAACGCGCTGGGTGTGAGGCTGCAGAATGGGAGCAGTCCCCGAGCAGCAGGTACACGACGGGGTCGGTTCGTTACGGATGGAGCTGGAGCTGGTGCTGATGCTGGTTGATGCTGATGCTGATGTGGTCGCGTGGCTGATGAGCTGATGCTAATACTGCTCATCGCCCCCTTTAGTTCTGTTTTTCAGTGATCCCACCTTACAGATGAGGCGGCGTGAAAGGAGCTGCGGGGGGGTGGGGGGTGGGGGGGTCAAAGCCCCTGAGCTCAAACCATGTGGCAGGTGGAGCAAACGATTCTCGGAGTCGCTGCAGACAGGTTGAAAGCAAGCCCCGCAAACATAGATGCGGTTTATTTGCGCTTATCGTCTCTTCTCCCAAACGGTAACTGAGCAGCACGACTGACGTCTGGAGCCGCTTTTTCTTTGAGCCCCGTCTTACGCGGCTCTTCAGATTTCAGACGTTACATTGAACCTGATAGAACAAAAAAAACATGAGCACAGGTACCAGTTTAAGGCAGAGATTTAGCGAAGATCCGACTGGACGGAGAGACGGAACGCAGCGGCCTCGGTCGGGAAAAGTCAAGGAATTACTAGGAAAATGAACGGAGCGGAATATTTCCATGTACTGTAATCATGTTTCATCAGGTTCATTTGAATGCTAAAACAAACTTGACGTTACCCAGCTAATGAGCAGTCGTGTGAATGCGTCTAGTGGCTCTAATCACAGACTTCAATTTGCTGCTGTTTGAAGCATGGATGGAGGAGCTGCAGCCCCGTCAACACGCAGCCTTGCTATGGTGACCCTCCCAGATGTTGGCAGATGTTGGCAGATGTGCAGACGCGGCCTCGGTTCAGCTGCGAACAAAGGAATGCGGCTGCTGACAGGCCGCTTTGTTTTGCCCGTTTTCACACCAGGGGATGTTGAGCGTGGAAATTAATGGCGTTGCCGTGCTAAAATGTGCAGATTACCGTCAGCGAGCCCTCAGCTTCCAGCTCAGGACGAGCGAGGAGGACTCAAATGGAAAAAAACGGAGAGGAGCCGTGAACAGAGGCAGTGAGGAAATAAAAGCGGCCAAGGAAATCATAGAATTCCACACACGCCATTACATAAGCAGCGTTTTCAGTGATTTAAATATGGATGTGGGAGTGAAATTAGACGCTAACATTGCAGAAAAACTAATGGGATCGTGTGAACACATAATAACAGTGGCTGCCGATGCTTAAAGGCCTCGCTGTGGAAATGCTGATTTCATTAAAGAAATAGGAGGAAACAGCTGACGGAGAACACGCTAAACCATGTGAAGGAACCTGAAGGACCCCTTCACTGACTCCACCACTTACACACGATTCCTCCTCCAAACTCCAGCACGTCGCCGACTCCTTCCTTCAGCGATGCCGAGTCATCTCTTCAGCTTCATCCAAACACTGGTTACCGCGACGTCGTTTACGGAAATGATTGTCGATTTATTTCAACAGGCATCTGTTCGGACATCAAAATCTAATTTACCTCCATTGCGATTGGACGACAGCGGGAAATTAGAGCAAATAAAAGCCCAAACGATCAGCGAGGTCCCTGAAGACGTGAGGCATTGTTAAGATTCTGGGTCTGTGTGTGAACCTTTCCGGACCCGGTCTCACTTCATTGGGGTCGACGGCCCAAAACATTAACTAGCTTTTCTCATGACAGATAAAAATGCAACTAAATGCTCACAGTTTGTTCTGCAAAATCAAATCAGAATCTGGAGATAAACTAAACAAGCAAAAACAGAGCCGCTCTGAAAAGGTGCACAAATGCAGTGAGGAAGAAAACGCTCACGTCTGCCTGTTCCCCATTTATAAAATGTGAATGTTTATTAAATGTCAACAGGAACATTAAAACACATTATCAAGATTCAGCAAAACAATCTATAGTACTTCACTAAGAAATGAAAGAAAACAAAAACAGAGTTAGTTCTGCGCTGGTACTGGAGGACGGGGGGGGGGGGGGGGGCAAAACAATAAAAGAGGCAGGCGGTGTGGACAGGGGGAGCGGAGAGGAGCATTTAAGGGTTATGGAGTGAGGGGGGATTGGCAGCACAGGCCAAGGCAATTAAGGAGGTACACAGTAAGAAAGATAGAAGGTTCGGGGACCGGGGGATCGATCAGGAGGCTGCTGATGCACTGTAATGAGCGGGAAAACCGGGAATGATTAGAACCTTTGATTCCGCTCCTTAGTCACCGCCTCGGCTGGAAGGTCAGCGGGCGGCGGCGAGAGGAGGGAGCGACTCGTCCAACGGAAAGACAGAGAGGAGGCGCGCGGCGAACCGTACTTTACTGCGAAGTAACGAGGGCCTCGACGCACACAGTGAAGCACGACGGGAGGGGGGGGGGGGGTACGAGCGCAGTTCAACACAGTACCAGCAGGTGGCGTCCACCCTAATGGGCTCACAATCACAATAAGTAATAGTTGGAATCACGTAAATGTCAGTTCATCAACACAAATACCAGGGGAGGCAGGTTGTACATAAGCATCACATTACTTCAAAAATCCACAGAGAGACGCACTCAGCCTCCCGTCGTCTTGTCTGGCTCATGCACGTGGGCATGTACAAACCGAAGCATGTGCATATACTGTACTGGATGTGTACACGCAGAGACACCGTAGACGCACGCACTCCGTTTAGCGCACACACACACACACACACACACACACACACACACACACACACACACACACACATGTACACACACATTGGCACGACGTCCTCCTCGCGCGCGCTCCCAGGATCCGCTTCAGGTGTCCGTGTCACGCGCCTGTGCTTTGAAGGTGAGGAAAGGTGGCGGAAGTCTGCCGTGACGTGACGCACGGCTGTATGTGCACGCGCGCGCGCGCGCACACAGGTGACGACGGAGAAGCTGTCAGCCGCTCCGGTATCAGAGGTTTTCCAGCGCTGCACGTTAACTCGCTGTCACCGGGGGCGACACCCTCCAGCGCGCGGTTAAAAGCGTCTCAGCGTCTCGGCGCGTGCCAGGCGGTTCGCGCGCGTCCGGCGGGGCGGCTAATGCGCCGAGAGGCCCGCACCGTCCCACTTCCGGCGTCCGCGGCCGATTTGTGCTGTCGGTTCGAACTCGGGGGACGATCGCAGTCCTTCGTCCGCCTCGGGTTCGACCTCGGGAGCCACCGTTCACACAGGCAGGAAAATGATCTGGAAAAACGTCTGCAACGCGTAGCTCAGTCCATGTGCTTCAGTCGTCTTTGTGTTGTAGCATAGTAAGAAACAGGTTCACATGCTCTAGAAGTCAGACACACTGTACAAGAAATCTACAGATATTTTTAAAGCTTTTCATATATATCCAAAGAAACTCTGTGAAAGTGGAAAAAAAAGTATTCACCAACTTTTTTTTTCGCTGCATTTTTTTCTCTTCACAACATTTCTCCTTTCTTTTTTTGTGTGTTTGCTTTAGGCAATATTGTTGTGCTATAACACAAGGTTGAATTCCTACTCAGAAGAACAAAGACAGTGGTTCAGAGCATCAAATCTTATTTTACAGCAACTTACTTTCCTCTTGCGTGACAAGTGAAACGGTGTCGCACCGAAAACAAGAATCCCGTGAAACTCACCGGGAAACGAGAACCGGCGATAAAACCGAGGACAAACGCGGGGAAGTGGAAACGGGCTCGTTGGCACCGGTTTTAAAGCGGAACCCGCTCTGGTGCCGCGGGTCATCGTCACGTCATCAGATTATTATCCTTCTTTTTTCACTCGTCGTCCGGCGTGAGCGGAGGATGGAGGGAGTGACGTCAGCGGTCGGGGGCGGAGCTCCGCTGGAGTCGTGACAGGACACTGATGGTGTCAGAACTCTGTCTTTCTCCACCGCAGACACGCTCGCGCACGCGCGCGCGCGCGCACACGAATGCAAAGTGCTGGGCTACCATCTGTGAGTGCTGCATCACTTGGCCAATACTCAGCTGGCAGGCGGATCAGACAAAGTGCACAATATGCTCCCTAATGGCCCAAGTCAGACGAATGAGCTCCTCCGTTGTCTCTCGCGTTCCCGTTCCTCTCCTCTTCCTCCGCTCCTCTTCGATTCGCCCCGGCCCCTCGTTCCTTTTCACTAATTTAGGTCTTGTCCAATTGTTTCCTCAAAACTCTCCACTTCCTGCCCCGTCCTGCTGGGACTCATTCGCACCGATCGAGGGCCGAGGCGGCGTCTTCAGGAGGGCGACAGTGAGGACGTCGTCTGTTCCGCTCGGTGAAGCTCCACGGTTAAGCAGAAATGGGCGGCGGGACCGGTCTAAATGCTGCGTCAGCGCAGATCCGAGGACCGGACGAAGCGCGGCGGACTCAACGAACGGAATGGTCGAAAACAGGGCGTCACGGCTACAAGAGGTTTCTAAGAAGGGGACCGGGGAAGGACTATGGCAGCCAGCATGAGCAGGAGCTGAGCGATGGAGGAAGAGGAGCAAAGAGGAAGAGACACCAGGAGGCAAACAGCAGGGTCAACTCAGGTCAAGGAGGTACGGTATGTTTTAGTGAATAAACAATATCAAGACAAGTAACTCCACCTACTGTAGCTGTCAGAAATTGTGGTTTGTAATGTTTTAAAAAAGCGCCTTCCTCTCTGTGTCAGTCTCATTTGTTCTCAGCGTCGCGGGTGGGCCGGATCTTCATCTCGGAGAACTTGAGGGAGTACTGCCACCCGGTCCAGGAGGACCACTCGATGCCGTCCGCGTAGGAGGTGTGCTGGCCGCGCAGGTACTGGCCGTTCAGGTTGGACGTGTGGCAGTTGCGGTACCACCAGGCGCCGTGGTAGAAGGAGGCGCAGTTGTTCTCCGAGTGGTCGTTGTCCCGGTCTTTGGTGGTGAACTTCATGCCGTTGTGCTTCAGCAGGGAGTCCCCTGGGGCGAGAGAAGCGCGGCGTTAGCGCGGGTTCGAGAGGGAGGAGGGAACCAGCCGTTAGACGCGTCCCGGGCTGATTCGCACTCCCGCCGCAAAGTTTCAATTAATCACCCCGCGCAAACGGAGGGGAAATGAAAAGCTCCACTGTCTTCCAGAGCGTTGCTTCTCATTATCGGAAGCAGGAGGTCAGACGGCTTTGTAGCCAATTTATTAAAGGTTCCGCGCTGACCTTTTTATCTGCTCCTTTTTAATAATGCCCCCCCCCCTCCTCCCCCCGACGGTTCCGTGTCAGTCAGGAAGTGCGGGAAGGAAAAACAAACTTGGCCGTTTTGTTTATCGCTGTGGTGTGGAAATCTTCACAGGGCCACATGCCCCCCCCCCCCACCCCACCCTCCTGCAACCCGTGAATATGACAATGATGTAAGACCACTGCAGGGATGCGGCGCGGGCGAGCCGCAGGGCCCGCGTTCCCTTAATCGCGCCCTGCGCGCGGCCGATCGGCGCGATCGAACTGCGCCGCTGCAAATCCACCCGCTGCGAAGAGATTCACCAGTGGCGGCGCGGCGGCCGCGTCGATAACTACGCCGCCGCTCGCGTCTGTGAGAGGCTTAAAGTGTAAGAGTGGAAGCAGCGTCCGCGCAGATGCAGCGGAGAGCCACCGTTCGGAGCGAATGGAGGTTTAAAGAGCTCATAATGTCCAATAAAGCCCCTTTACCTTTCCCTCGCTCTCCGGCCGTCCTCCATTTGTTCTAAAGCGGGCTTCAAGCTGTGACGTGAAGTGGACGGAGGGACGAAGCCGAGAGCTGAATGAGAGGCCGCTCGCCAGCCGCCAGGTGACGGCTAACAGCTCATCAGGGCCTCAAACGGCACTTAATTGCCCAGGATGTGGCCACCTAGCTCCTCACCCTCGAACGCTGCTCTCCATTTTGGCGTCGCCGTGGCAACCAGTCATCAGGAGAAAAGAATGGGGAAAGGCTTGTTTCGGGGCGGCCGATGACGATGGGAGGGAGACAAACAAAAGGGACTTCGAGGCTCATTGGCCAGTGGCGGGGTGTCACCTCGGCGGCAGGAGGCTGCCAGCGCCCCGCGATGACCATTAGGACCCAGCTGCCCCGAGTCCAAATGAGCCGCTGCCGGCTGACCGGAGAGCGGCGGCGTCCCGAGAGACCCCCCGTGCCCTTAATTTGAAGGGATTCAAATGTCTAACGGGCGCGAGTTCAAGGTCGGGGCCGTGCTGAGGACGCAGCGGGAGTCATGTTACAGGACTCTTCAGCAGACATCATATCTGGGCAAAACCCTGCTGCACACATGCCTGGTTTCCCTTTTCAGCCCGTCTACTTATCCGCCCCCCCCCCCCATGCTCATTTTTATTTAGCGCCTCCCGTTTCCCTCTTCCCACACCTGCCTCATTCCTCCTTGCTAGTTTGCTCCACGCCTCCCTTTTCTCCCCCCGCTGCTCCATCTTTCATATCTGTCCCCATTCCCTCTGCGTTTGCTCCCCAAAGGTCCCTTAAATTGCTTCTTCGTTTCCAGCGACTTTTTGTTTACGCTGCAGGTCAAGCAGTGCAATTAATTGGCAGTAATTTAATCAGGGTGACAGGTAGCTGGCTCGGCTCTGGTGGCACCAGGAGTCCTCCTCTCTGTGTCCTGCATGGTTCAATAGTGTAAGTGGACGCGCCTAGAACGCTGCTGTCTTAAGGTTTTATTCAGTCCTGTAACTGGATTCACAATTAGGTTAAATAGAAAAAACCCAGGTGTTAGCAAAGTCTAACTAGAACGTACACACAGTACTGTACCTGCATTCCCCGAATAGTCCCCCACAGTCAGAGGGTATCCATCATCGTCAGCATCCACGGAGAACAGGCCCACTCCGAAGGTGCCATACTGGGCGTACGCGGTGCTGTTTTCAAAGTCTTCCAAGTCGATGCGCAGCTCATAGTTTCCCTGGATGGACAGGGCGTGGATCTGCTTCAGGCCTGCAGCGAGGGAGCGCGAGACACGGACCAAAACAATCCATTACAAAGTACCACGCTTGTTCTCAGCAAACAATTTAAAGCCATTCCAGCAGCCTCTCGGTGCCGACACTTTCTGGAAATAAGCCGTAATGTGCTTTTTGGCCCATTTAGAGCATCTGCCGGCACGTGTAGGGTTTCTTCTCAAAACGAGTTGTTCTCTGCAAAACTTTGCGGCTGCAGCGCGCGGATGGAGACACTGAAGCAGCATACAGTACTGTACGCGTGGGGTCTCAGGTGAAGGAGTGACACCAGTGGCTTTGCACTCATTCAGAGGCCAGTTTAGTTCTGGGTCTTGGCTCATGCTCATATATGTGAACACTCCCAAAATGAATAACGTAGGAAAGCAGCAGGACTTGTGGACATCTGGATTAACTTTGTGTTTCTAACACACTGTAGAATGAAAGCAAACTTTAAAGCAAAGGTATGGTTTTAAAATCGAAGAGAGACGTTTCAAACTGTAACACCAGGGTCAGCATCGCCCGTGGCCTCCCGATAATGGAAACACACGCTCCCTGCTCGCCCTGCACTAATGTGATCATTTCAGTTCCCTTCAGGTCAACTTGGATTATAAAAAAAAAAAAAGCTTTTTCACTGTGTGGTTGTGTAAATGGCTGAACGAGGAGCCACCAGAGAGGCGTGAGGCTGGAGCGTGCACCTGTTTCAGCGACTCCAGCTCACCATCGCGTCACTGGATGCCCCCGAACGCATCCTGTGATTGTTGCTAAATCCCTCACAGAGGCCGTGTAAGTCACCGAACGCGTCCCCGGCCCCGTGTTTTGCCCCGCTTTGTCGAAGCGACGCCGGTTCCCGGGGCGAGTTTCCCCTCTCCAGCGCTGATCAAAGGCACACGAGCGATACTGTGTCAGGCAGAGAGGAACCGCAGGAGCTCAACCTCGGCCCCTTGAAATTCAAGACAGGAAGACAAAAACGTGAGCTCAGCCTCGAGACCGCGTTCGGCGGCATTGTTCCGCGCGTACAAATGCACTCTATGCATTTGGATGTTTGTCGGAGGGACAAAACTAAGCGAGCGTGCAGCGACGGAGACGCATCAAAGAGGCCTCGCGCTTAATAACAGCGGCTGGATGTGCAGTATTAGAGAAGCAGGAGGCTTCAAGTGCTGGCTGAAGGTTTGTTTTACAGTCTATCGTGTGGCGTGCGTCACAATCAGCATGAAAGCAGGAAGGCGCGCGTGTTTATGGGTTTTATCTCCTATGGAAATCACTGCTTTCACAAGCGAAACTCATTCTCCTTCTTTAAAGCCCACGAACCTCAAACCGACTTCGCCTAATTTGAATTCCGTCGCTGTCGAGAATTGCACTCCGCGAGCGCCTCGTCTGAAGTAGAGGGCTAATTTGATGACAAACACAGCTGAAAGAACCCATTATTATTCAGAGACTGAGGCTCGCAGTCTGGGCCCGAGCACTTAGTTTGGATTTCATCTCGCCCAATGGGAGGCTGATCCTGCTCTTTTCATTTTCACAGTGGATCAGTGAATTGGAGGTGGCAAATCAGCCATTAATGAATTCACGCGCGGGTTCCAGTTAAGACGTGCGCGGGGACGTAAACGCGGGGACGTGGCGCCGTGAGAAAGACACAAACGCACTTCCGCGTTCGCTCAGAAACCAAAAAATTGGCTCGCTGGCAGAAATCTGCTGTGATGTCACCCTTTGAGGGGAAAATATCAATCCTCAGGAACACCGTGGGGAAAAGTAACCCTGGAGTGATTTGACAAACTTCAAAGGAGAGCATGAGGATGTTTTCTATAAAAAAAAAAACAGATGCAACTCTATTTAAAGGCTCCACAGCTTCCAACTGTATTTACATAACTTTAATTCAGTCCCTAATTAAAGCCCCAGAGAACCTCAGCAACATTCTAATTCAGAATAATTAAAGAGGACGACAAGTGAAGGAACAACAGAGACTTCTTTGGTTAAAATCTAAATGCTCAGGTGTAACTCCTGTTAATTACATGCTACTTTTAGGTTATTTAAAACGGGATCTAATACAAGGGAGGATTTTGAGGTGTTTTGTTTCAGTATTATTATGCTGATTGCTCCGCTGGGGAGAGATTTTCCCTCGTCTTGCTGATTTGCCATTTAAGGGGAGCTTAGAGTCAAAAAAAAAAATGTCTGTCCTCCCACGTGCTTCAGATGGGCAATTAGGGTATTCTTTCCTCATTCCCTTTATTCTGAATACCTTTATGTCTGGGTGATATAAAGACACATTATTTTAATTGCTGTAAGTGTTTGATCTACGCTGTTTTTAAGTCTGTACCACATTTTTTCCTTCCTATAAGCGCACAGGTAATACAAAAGTCTGAAAGTCTTCAAAGGAAATGAAAAGTCAAAAACAATAGGAGCCTTTGTGCTTAAATAGAAAGGGAATGTGCGGCTGGGACGATGTTTTTGTCCTTGAGTTATAGGGACTCAAAGTTTACAGTGACACGCGTGGGTGTGTGTGGCTGCGACTCTGACATTACTTAAAATTAGTTTCAAGCAGGAACCAAGCTGTTCACACATTGGCACGTCACAAATAGACGGAGCGATTGCAAAAGAGCACTGTCACCGCGTGTGCATTCGGGCTAATAGCTGCAGCGCTGCCCCATCGCATCGATCCTGCTGCTGTCACGGCGAAAAAGACAGAACGAAGCAGCACATTTGTCCGTCAGGGTCAGGCGGCGTCTGAAAGAGCGACCATGAAACGCAGCAGCCGGCGTCCCTGCGGGGGCCGTGACCCCTGAGCCACCTCCGCCATCTGCGCTGGTCCGGGTCTCGTCTCCGCGCGTGTTCCACGGCGTTTGCTTGTTTAACCGACCTATCAGCAAACCCGGGGCTGAACCCGTTTATTTCAACAGCTCCAAAGACGAACAGTCTAAAAATACCGGCTGGTGTGTGAATGAGGGGCTCGAAAGGGGCCCACGGCTCCTCGTTGCCCCGGGTCCCCCTTTGGGCTGAGACAACCCTGATAGCGTGAACGCACGTTTCTAGGCCTCGCACACAGACTGTAGTACTATCGCACACTTCAAGCAACACATTATGAATGAGCAGCAGGCGTCTTTGAACTGTCTCCACAGGCGTGATTAAAGCAAGATAAATAATACGGGTTAAAAAAAAAAATCCGCATCTCATTTCGAACAATCAATGTGTTTACTGATAGGGAATCAGAGTCGGACTGTGATTAGCGAGCACATCGACGGGAGCGAAATCTTTAAGAATGCATTGCCACTAAATCATCCGCGTCATTACGGTCCCGCGTACGATGTTTGCTGACAGACGCGGTGCAAAGTAACCACACAACATCTACTACTGTGGAACGACCATTAGCACTTAACTGGACAGAGAATCCAGTGAGCTAAACACGCTAAGCGCCCTAGTATTAAATCTGGAACACGCTGATGCATGCAGAAGCCAACTATTAGTCCCACTTTTCAAATGATCTATAAAAAATGACAATAACAATGATCTATATCGGCAATTACCTCATTAAACTAGGTCATGCTAATCCATTTGCACGGCTCTGAACTTTAGAGCAAAGAGAACAAATTTATCTTGTTTAGAACATAAAGTGAGAAATTTGTCAGTTTTATCTTTTATTCATATCAAGAGGCCCGGCTGTGTTCTCCCAGACTAGAAAGGAATAAAGCTCCAATCGTCCTGACATTGATTAAACCATTAACATCAGAGGGTCCCGCTTCTTCAGTGTGCCTGTGCAGCCAATGAAAGCGACATCGGTGACTCGTAGAAATGTAGAAAAACCCTTTGTGGGATGGCTCTGATGCGGCTAGAAGGAGCAAATATTAATGATTTATTTGCTTTTATTTGAAAAGCATGTAGAGGGAACATACTGGAGGCTTTTAGGGGACGAGTCGCAGACCCGCGCTCACGGTCTCGCCGAGCGGCCGGACCGGAAAGAGAAGAAAACCCAGATCTCAAACCCAAACAGAGGAATTATTACACTTCCCTCTGCCGCTTGTGACATTTCTTGAAGTTAATTATTCATCATGCTTTTCTCCCTCTTTTGCTGGGGGGCAGCTCCCCAGACTGTTTCAACTGCGGCGGAGGAACAGGAGCAGCCACCCCCCCCCTGACCGACCTCCTCCCCCGCCGCCCCTCCCTCCGTCTTGTTTATCGCCCCTGTCAAGCTGGTTAACGCTGAACGAGTGGAGGTCACGACGTGGCCGACTGTTACTGTAGCTGTGCCCGTCAGAGAGAAGCCGCCTGTCGTCTGCTCTTAGGGGCAAAGAGAAGGCTTGATGTGGTCAGAGAGGGGCTGAGGGAGGGAAACGGAGGCAGGTGTGTGCTGAACCCTCTGGCCTGCTGCTCCCATTCGAGCCCAATGTGACATTTGCCGGCACCAAAAGCAAAGGAGTTCCAAGACGGCCTGTCACTCCCCTCACGCATCTGTGCATCTCTGTGCATTCCTGTCCTCCTTCAGCCGGACACGTTCGGCCCGACGCGACGTGGCCCGACCCGGTGTGTGAATGACAGAGCGACCGACTCCGGCTCATTTGAAGCCATTTCAAGAACGTATTCAGAGCATTTTTTAGCTGAATGAACATTTCGGCGGCACTATTTGTTCAGCGGCAATCGCAGCAGACCCCAGGCAGGAGTCTAACTTGGGAAAAATGATCTTGGGAATGTTTGTTCACTTTTGCCCACAGCAGCCTCATTATTGAGTCACTTGCTTCATCTTTGAAGAAAGATACATTTTGCAATATATTATTAATACATATTGTTTCCTTTAAATCCTCACGGGTTTCCGCACAGACGAAATGCGAGCTGCATATTTTAGACCCTCAGCAGATTCAGCGACTTAAATCCAGGGGCTTTGATGGGAGGTGTCTCAGACGACAAGGGGGGGGGGGGCGTTGAAAGAACGGTGTGTTGGATGAAGAGCTGAGCTGCGACACCTTCGATTTGCATCTCCACACAAACGCGTCACCGCTATTATGATGAAGGGAGCATGACGGCTTCTGGGCTCGCATGTCCCTCCCATTATCAAGGGTCAGGGGTCATATTCAAGCAGGCCGTGCATGCAGAACCAAAGCACAGAGGCAAGTGCAAGTTGTTCCTGCAGAGTCATTAAGTGACAGACAGACAGAAGAGGGAATGTTATTCTAACAGTGCTCCAGTGTGAGGTATAATTAAATGTTAATCCACCATGAAACATGTCAACTTTCTACTTTAAAACTTCTCTTTCTGCGTCGGGGGCAGCCCCGACTGCAATTAAGTACTTTTAGGGTCTGGGGAGGGTTTTTTTTTTCCTCCATTTGCCATATTCCTGCTGCCGTGTTGCATAAACTGGGGATAATCTAAATCAAAGGAGGTTTGCAAACAGCCGTGATGAATATCAGTTTCTCCACCATTACCTCAATGACTTCCAAGGATTCAGACTTATTTATGGGAACGAGATTCTGATCCACTGCCGAACTCCCTCCGCGCACCTGCTGGCTGTGTGTGTATATATATGTATATATATATACTGTTACCTTCTCTAGGAAAAAGAACTTAGTTATGAGGACAGAGCTTATTTTAGCTCAGCGAGATGAACCATTTCCGTCTGAGTCACTTTCAACCAACAGTAGCTTACTGTACTTTTACACCCATCTGGTTCAATTATGACCCAAGTACTGAAGTGAGTACCAGACCTTAACCTCCACACCTTTAATAAACACCACCCAGTTGTATTTGTGACAGTATAAGTAGTGTGTTGTTTCCCACGAAAACAATGTCAGACCCAATTATAATCCCATAACCTCCTGCCTCCTGCAGGATTTTTGTTATCATATCTCCAACACACATACTGTATCGAAATGTGGCGATCAAAGGTCTCCACTTTCCTCAGTTACACTTTGCGCCCGACTCTCCCTCCGCCGCGAACCTGCCGAAATCTCCGCGCCAGCTGTCGCCTCCTCCTCCGTCTCTCGCGACGTCTCCCGGCGTTCATTTGATATGAATGAGCGCCGGCCGCTTTGTCTCCAGTTGCCGCTGCCAGTGTGAGCTCGCAGCCAGACACGGAGGAGGTGACAAGTTACACAGAACGCAGCCTGCACAATTAAAGCGTACGTTCGCTGTGCCGCTGGCGAGCTTGATTCGCAGACACTCATCTGTTTTGAAAGCCACTTCATCGTCCCTGCTGCATTCTTGTGACTATTATTAATGAGTGAGCATATTATTTTAATTGATGGGGACAGCAGGGGCTGGTGTAACATACGAGATGCAGGGCTAATTGGCAGGCCACGGTGATTTATAGCCGCGTTGAACCTTGATTAAAACTGATCTCATGCATTTACTTCTCCAACTAACATTTGTGCCACCATTTAACTAAGCAACAAGGTCAATCAGTAGTGAGTTAGCAACACACACGTACTTCAAGAGCTGTTCCACATATATAAACCTTCGCGGACACACTTTTACCTTAATGCTGATTTCCTTCATGTTTATTTCCTTGTCATCATCTCAGTGTTTGACTGCTAAAATCCATGTGGAACATCTTCATGTATTGAGGTCCTGTTTTGATATATTATGCATAAAACATTGCCGTTGCTCTGAGAATTATTCATGCAGACATAATGGAGGACAAGGAGGAAGTCAAAATGTCTGCTTTGACTATGCGGTTGACAGTGATTACTGACGGTAATAATACCGCACACGCAGTTTGGGGTCACATGTTGACAAATGTGTGGGTAAGTGAACAGTGGATGTACATGTACTCAGTCTAAATTTGGTTCACGCAGTTGGAGTATTTATTTGTAACTGTCGGTGAGAGTCTGTTTAAAATTAGCAGTGATTCCTCACAGCAACTAGACTGGATGCTTTTCAAATCTTCTTCTTTATACCAGAAGCAAACAAATCCCAACCACAGCTGGTTGATTCTGCTGAAATTGTAGTTATTTGCTATTAATATGAAGGGCAGGTAGCAAAAACAATTTAAACCTGCGGCGTCACACAGCTTTCAATTATGATTAGTGTCAGAATAGATTAATTTATCTCATGCGCCGTAGTTCTGAGGGATGTCAGTATCAGATGTCAGGTTTGCTTTCAGTCTCGCACCTTAGTGAAACTAAATGCTTCCAAATGCCATTCAGCAGGCAAAATAGAGGAGGGGATTCTGCACAAGTGGCAGGATTAGAGTCATAGAATGGAGAGAGGGAAGAATGAGAGCCAACAAGCCATCGCGCCCGATACCATCAGAAATTAACCTTCAGGGTGGAAAGCCTGAGCCAAGAGCGGTGGAGGGGGGCGAGGAGCGAACGCTCCGGCAGGTAGACAAATGGCGGGAGGGTTGGCAGGCCTGCGAGGCCGTAACTCAGGGAGAAGACCGCATTAATATTTAGAAGTGCTCTCAGGTAAAACAAAATGAGCAGAGCAGCCACAGCCTGACAGGAAAGAAAGGCAGCAGGCACAGGGCGTCAAGGTTTAGCAGGGAAGAAAGTTAATTTGAGGAGGAAAATAGATGAAACCTGCTAAACAAAACAAAAACAAACCACAGATCCCAGCATTTATACGTTTTCAAAAATAGAGATCAATCCAGTAAAGATGCAATAAAAAGCAGCAACTAATCCGAACTAGATTAAAACCTAAAATCATGTCTGATCTAAAATGATGGGAGGAGACTGGGACCGTTACAATTACTGTAATTAACAGGCAGAGAACATCAAACAGAAGTTAAGTGTTCCCCACTGGTTTACATGTTACAAAGCCTTCCTCCTAAAATTCCTATTGGCCTCCATTCTACATTATAATAAAAGTGACCAGCTACAAGTGAAGCGAACGCAGCCAAACACTAGAATAACATGGTCCTTGGCTCAGTCTAAGAACTGGTACAGAGGGTTTTTGGAGTATTACTGTATGTCAACGGGGAAAACAGGAGAGGGAGAACGCGATAGATGAGAAGGAAACACGCTGACAGACAGGGCGAGCGAGGCATTAGACGGCGAAATGCCATGAAGTCTTTAATCATAGGCCTGCGACACCCGTGTGCCAGTGGAGTGGTCTCACCGAGCCCCCGTCTGCGTCAGAGTAATGAGGCACCTGAGAAGGTGGGGGGCCGTACACAAAAGGTGCCCCGCGTCTTTGGACCATAACCTTTAACTGCTTGTAATGAGGTTGCTGACTATTGGGTGCTAATTGGGCACAAGACTTCATTATAGTTCCACGACGCACAATGTTATTATAAGATTCTTTATGACCATTTAGTTCAATAAAACATTCCCTGAGTTTGGAGGTGAACCTGCAAAGCAGAGGTTGCATGTACAGTACATGTGCTGATCTCAGCTCGGAAGCAGCTTTAAATGGTTAATCCTGAATCTATAGGTTTTTCTGTTCAACCTTTAAAAAGTACTGGATGTACAGAAGAAAGTACTTAAGAGTATCTTCAACTGAAAGGCTTCAAGAAAATCCTAACAAATCAATGATTACACGAAAGACCTGAAAAGGGGACTTGAAACTTGAAACTGGGCCCATCTCTCACCGTCATCAGCTCCGTCCATCCTTAATCACATTTCCGAGCTCATTTAACATTCCCCATTAATGTATGTACTGCATTTGCAGGCGTCGGAAGACGGGGCGGCGCGGGGATCCGCCCTCGGGCCGGCGACGGGCGGCATCGCGGGCACCCCCGGCCTCGTGGAGGGGGCCGGGACCGCTCCGCTCCTCATACATATCGAAATTACTGGCGGAATTGCTGCAAATTGCAGCTATCTCCACTCCAGCCGCGCAATCTAGTGCAGATGGAGTGTCTGGCGGGGTAAAGCCGCACCAATCGCACACAGCACACCCCGCTGAAGGAAGCTGAGGCAGAGCTGGCGGCGGCGGCATCATTGTGTCAGCGCCGGGGCTGATTGGCAGGGCCTCAGCTGGCTGCATCCCCGGACGGCCAACATCAGTGTGTCAGACTCACCGAGGAGGAATCACACTGCTGAATAATTAATTGGATATGAATGCAGTATTGGAGGAGCTCTAACTGCAAACACTTAGATGTGTTCTAAATAATAGATTGCAGGGCGTTGTAGTTTATATTTCTCTTTGTCATGAGAGATGTGATATCATTCTTTCCTGACAGCTGGATCCCAAACTCATCTCAATCACTTCCCCTGGTGAGTTTGGGCCGGATCGCTGCAGCTCGAGGCTTCAGCGTAAGCTACGTATTGAGCCCATTTATTGCACAGATGCAAGTACAGATCAGAACTAAATGCATTGGGTCCATTTGACCTAAGACGCAGTGGAAATGTGCTATAGTCACACGGATAAATACTGCATATCTCCAAGTGTTCGCGGTCTATGCATGAACCAATTGTGCAAGCTAATTCATGAAGCCACATTTGCCAACCTTCAGTCGCTGCAACTATTTAAGTTGTTTCAATGAGCATGAAGAGGCTGCGTGTGACAATGTGCAGCGCCCACGAATCCAACCTGAGAGACACTTGTCAGTGACCTTTATCCAGACTTATTGTACACTACATTCCTCTGATTCTGCCCATATTAAGTGAATAGTCAGCAGCCTGTGTTGTGCATAAGCACCATAAGGTCCTTTTCACGCGGAGCCAATTATTATGGCAGCGATTGTTACGAAAATACAGCTGAAACGCTCTTAAAATTGTACACTGTGTCATAGTGAGGAATTAAACACAGTGGTAGCAAACGAGCGTGGCCGCGCTGCCCCGTGAAATGCTTTTCAGGATTATAATTATCGGCGCGCACGGATGGAGGAAGGCGAAGCCAACAGGCAGCGCGAGCCGCGCGGGCACAGTGTGTGGGCAGACTCCGGCTGCAAAGAGCTGCACGAGGCATAAAAACAATTGCTTTCCTGATATTAGGGTCATCTCCAGGTGATAACAATAAAGATGCTCCCGCTATGTGCTGGGCCGTAATGTTTCTTGATAAAAGGTGCTGTTGAGTTATGGCTCGACTGAAACCATTCCTAGCAATAAGGGAAACTACAAACAAACACTTAATAGTTGTGTATTGAGTGCACAGGGAATAAATGGGAGAATGCAGGTAGGTTGACCCTAATACAAAATAGATGAAAGCTATATAACAATATACACGATACATTGAAAATACAGTAGATACGTGTGCTGACGGATCCGTGTTCAAGGCTTGTACATCCAGAGTAATTCCATCAAAGTTGTGTGGGTACAGCGGCGACGTGACGACATGAGCGGCTAATGAGTCATAAAAAGGTAGCAGCTAGCTAGCGCGCTGTCGCGCTAAAGGAGCAGCCTGATATGTTGTCGGATATTTGAACTGACAACTTGTTCTCTAGTGGAGTCTTGGGAATCTAATGTCACCTGCTGTAAACAACTCGCAGGCGTTTGAACGCGATATCGCCTTTTCTCGAGCAGAACAAGGCGACGCCAGCGCTACGCTACATGCGCGACTGTGCGTCGGGAAGCGGTTAAAACGTCCAATAAGTCTAACAATATGGTTATGGGGGCTATTATGAGGAGCAGTCAGAGTGGAGAGTTTTCATTGTAAAGTGATTGGAGTTTTTAAGAAACAATAGAAGCATCGCACTTGGATGGATGGCTCACGCCTGGTGGAATAATGAGGCTATTTATTCCCCTCTAACGGGAACAGAGAGAGTTCAGGGGGAGAGCGAGTGGAGTCTGGCAGAGGCTTTCTCCAAGCGGTGACCTTCCTGCAAGGCAGCGGCCTTTCAAATCAGCCCGCTCTGCACATTGTGGCCGTGCATGTATATGAGCCACGTCAGGTTGATGGATGTGCATCAAGTCAATACAGCCGCAATTACGGAGAGCATGAAATTAAACAGTTCAAAGCAGCAAATGTGTGGTTGTGTGAAGAGCATTATATAGTTTTCTCAAACTATTTACCTCCTTAAAGACGACTCGTCCTTTTCTTACTCAAGTGTTGTTCCCTGTAACTAACACATTCTCGCTATCCACTCATCCGCTGCCTTTTCACGCTACCCGACAATTTCCCTGCACTCATCATCTCTCCAATTTTCCCACCTGTCATCTCCGTCTCAGGCTCTCAACGACTCAACACGCAGCGCATTTTCATAAGAACCCCGTGCGGGGCGTGGACGGAGCCCAAGCAGAAGCCTCACCTATCCATTAAAGGGCGCGGCCATAAATCTCCCGGCGAGCGATCGATCGGCGCCTCCGAGTGGCCCAAGGTGCTGACACCAGGCCTTTCCCGCCGCCGCCGCCGGCGCTGCCAAGACGAGCGGGGAGTTCTTGGCAGATTCTCGCGGCGGAACCGTCGATGGGGGTCGAGGCCCATTCACCACAGTCGCTTCAGCTGTTGTTTACTCCGCTGTCACTCAAACCCGGCGCTTTCAGAGCTGAGGTCTAATGATGTGTTGCGATACAAGCGTATCTTGAACTTTTGGGGGGTTGTGCAAATTAAATGGAGTGGCTGGTCCTCCTTTGCACAGCGCATGCGTGCTTAAACTTTTGGGCCACGCTTTCATGGTCAGGGAGGCCTTTGTTGGCTTATTTCAGCTGCCTGTCCACAGACAAAGTAATGAGAAAAAAAAAACACAAAGAAAGAGAAAATGGGCCGTCATCCTCACAGGAATTGTGACGTTCTTTGATTTGTTCTCGCTTTTGTAGATACAGTCCTCTTTACGTTTTCCAGTGCGTGACAAGCATATAAATACGCGCCTCAGGACGCGGCATTGTGGAAGGGGCCGGCTGCGGAGGATAAATGTGTTTGTTCACGGGTCTGTGGGAAAGAAAAGGATTAGGAGGGAACAAATGATAAAACACTGGAATAGGTGCACGAGGTAAACGTGGAGGGACGGCCTTTCACAGAACATCTGGAAATGTTACACGCTTAGTATGCAGTGGTTTTGCTGCGGCGGACAAGCCTTAAAATGTGCGGCTTTAACAGTAGCAGCTGCATTATTATGAGCTTCTGCAGCCCCTCAAAGCCCTGCAATGGTTCTTCTCTCCGGACACCAACTATTCCACCACATGACATTAATTGAAGGGATGATCTGCTCTCCGGCCCGGCCGCCGCCGTGTGTTCGCTCCCATTTTCCGCGCGGCCGCCGCGTTCGCTCCACGCCCGGCGTGAATGGCCTCCCCTGCGGCGCGCGTCTCCTCCGCTTCTCCCGGTGCCTCCGTGGCCCGAGAGTTAATTGCTACAGCGTCTGCGCCGGTTCCCATTGATCCGGGTAGGACTCCCGCCACAAGGAGGGAGGGAGAGGCTACGAGCCGCGCGACGGAGGAAGTGGAGGAGCGAAAACAAAGACGCAGACGTGTTCGGCAATTACGCGTTGCCTGGCGGCGCTGCGATCGCTCCGCTGACAGAGACGGGTGTGGGTGTGATGCTCCTCGCGAGTCGCTGAACTTCCTTACAGAACGCACGCAGCCACACTTTGTTTTAACGCGTTTCATCATACTTCAATTTCGGGTCCCTTCCGTTTGAAAATCGCTCGCTCAGGGAATCGACACCGACCGCCAAGTCTGTCGAACGCCCATCACCAAATTACAGTCATCCTGTTGCAAGGCTCTCATCTGCACCTTCACCGCCACATAAACAAAAGCTAACATTGCGTGTCTCCCCCCGTGTGCCTCACCTCCCTATAATCACCTGGGCTTACGGTTCTCAGGGCGGGTTGAGGGTTCAATTATAGCACTCACATATGCCCCACTTGTTAAAGGCTAGCAGCATGTAAAGTGGTTAACGCTGCAATTTTTTGCATAATTTTATGCAATTTCAGTGACAGGCGGCAGAACGGTCCGCGGGGGCGGAAGTGAGGTCTGCGTCGCTTCTTCTTCTTCTTCCTTTAGAGTTGGACTTCGACCTCGAGGACGACTTTCTTCCACGCAGGGCGGTCGAGTCGCCTGGGTCTAATTACACCTACAGGATGAGTTGGGCCGGTTCTACTCAAAGACTATTCATGAAAGTCATTCAACATCAGTCAGAACATGCTAATGTTGAACATCAGCTAAACTGCATATCTAGCTATGAAAGACAGAACCAAGTATGCAGCACTGCGTTGAGGGTCGACGGCAGCGCCGTGACTTATTTTTTGATTACTGTGATGACGCCGTTTGTGTTCCTGCTTGTTCCAGCGCAGAAAGATGAGCCGATTCAGAGCAGCGATCATCACAGGACGAGCACAGGGGGCTTCATATCCGAAAATATAAGCGCTTTAAATAAAGTTACGCCGTCGTTTAGTCCTCGGTTATTTACTCGCTGAACGCAGGCGCTCCACGTCGGCAGCGTTTGGCCCAAATGGCACTTTCCCGATGTGCAGCGGTAACATTATCGCTCCTGCTCCGAGATCTGATGTTATAGCATCTGGTTTGAATTTCTTGCTGTGGGAAATGACACAGTAACTGTCAGGGAAACAAGGACACGAGCGGTAACATTTCCATCCGCTCTTATTTCCCACTGCCTCAGGCTGAAATGTTCCTTTTTTTTTAAAGGAATTTAATAAGGCTTATTTTCAGTTCATGTCTCCTAAAGCTGGCCAAACAGCTGAGTAACGGCATAGTATTTTTGTTTTAGATTAAAACTATCCATAAATGCTACATGTGTGTCATTTTACCCTCTGGGGTGAGACTGAGAAAATCTGACCATAAAATACTTCAGTTTGGGAAACTTGCATGGTTGAGGTTAGTAATGGTGGAAAGCAATGGGAGGAGCCCCAACATTTAACCTGAAGCCTCTGTTATAAGTGATGGGTTAAATGTTTGAGTCCAGGGTTAAAGGGCTCTGTGATCGTGTTTGTTGGAGGTGAGCAAGTTCTTGAGGGACGTCACCGCGCTGCCGTTGAACTATTATCGGACTGAACATCCTCGCTGGGTTGGGGCCAAACTACAGTAAGTAGAATTGCTGCAGATAGAAAAAGTAAGTTCAACAAAATTGGGGTTCACTGATAGAAGAGCTAAGCTACATTCACCCTCAGTGCTTAGGCCTCAGCTAATGGTTTCCATGGCGTCCACAGTGCTACTGAGACTAATTTAGAGAGGCCCCACACTATATGTGCTCAGATAAAACCAGCGAGGTTCATGTAAATGCCCGATTCCCTTCACCAAGCGCATCCATGAAGAACCAACTTGGACAGAAGAGGAAGGCGCCTGAAAGCAACACGCCCGTTCCACAGCCAGAAGCCGTGTAGTGAGTGATTTGAGGTCAGGGAGACGTTCTGTCCTTTCAGCTTCTCTTCTTCAGTGAAGCGTCGTCGGTCTCATTCCTCCTCCCCGCTGTTGTAGATCATATCAGGCGCCCGATAAAGCCGCCCGACTTGGGCTGTAAATATGTTTTCATTGCGGCGTTTTAAATGAGTCTTGGTGGGAAGGCGCTCCCTGGGCGTTATCTGCAGCGACGCCTCCCCGTGTCACCGTGTCAGCGAGCCCCAATCTGCCCACAGTGTTTACCACAGGCTTTGTGGATTTGCCTTTCTGTCAGTAACTTGGGACAAGATAAGTGATCAGACAGTTTAAAGGCTGCATCGGGGACAAAGCTGTGAGTATCTTTTAATACTGCTTGACAGTGTGTTTCCGTCTCCAGATACTTATTATTATACTGCCTATATTTGCAGTTCATTGCTGAGGTTTGCTCAGTGAAAATCCCCCAGAATAATGAGACCGGCGCCGGGGTGTTCTTGCTCCGTTCGGTTTATCTGGTCACTCAAGCGCCGCGGTGCCACAGTCACACAGGCTCGAGGCAGGATGTAACACTGGGCGGAATTAGGAAAAAAGAAATCTAAACTCCTGTGGTGAATAAAACAGCCTAACGTTAATGAAAAGAGCCTGGACGTGAGGGCAACGCCGTGACATCAATACACCAACCTCCACTGATAGAAAGGCAGATTCTGTCTCCCCTAATTTCCCCGACAGTCCGGCTCCGACTCTCAGTCTGCTCCTTGGAGGAAAAAGGCTATAATTCACTGTCCGGGGTGGATTCAGCCCAACTGCTTTACACAACTCAAAGTCCAGAGACGTACAGGGGTCCTTGTTGCTTCTGGGAAGGAGTAACAATTTGTCTGTTTTATTGCCCATAGTGCAAAGATTCATCATCGGTAAGCAGACTGTGAAATTCCCAAGGTGGGAGAAGCACGGAGCGACTTCCTGTTCCTAAAACGAAAGCATCATTAAAATCTCCTCAGTAATTTAGCTTCACACAACATGATGAAAAGGGGAACAACTCTCTTATTTATCTCAGGACTTTAATACTGATAATAAAAAAAAAGTGTGATATTTGAGATGTTTAAAAGCATTTGGGCTTTTCTTCTTCTGTTGATTTACTGGGTAATTATCCCAATAAATCAGATTAGATGTAACGCAGTCCTAACAGCGCAAGAACGTGACCTTCAAGACTAACAATTTAACTCAGGGAACGCACTGTTGGAACGTTTCCTCTAAATGTCACTCTCCTGATGACAGAGCAGTGCAGGAGGGGAAGGGAACAAAATGCCAATGAGACTTATTAAACATCATCGTTTTAATAATTCTGTAGTTCTGTGCTGTGTTTGTTTGCTTAAAGAACTACTTTAAACAACTTTAATCCAATCTACACTATGTTTAGAATGATATAAAATGTCAGATCTGAAGCAGAGAGATGAATATAATAATAGGCAGCGTGGTCACTTGAAATAATCGACACTGCCACAGTTTAAAGACCTCTTGATGGTTTTTCCAGGTGCAGCATCAGATCCTCACGCGTGTAGTTTCACATTGGTTGAATTCTCTTACGTCCCATTGCCTCATCCTGCACACGTTTCGTAGCAACCGTTAAATGCATTAAAAGCAGCCACTGGCGCTTTCTCTATTCATCCTTTTCTCACCACGGCTGCTCCTCTTAGCGCCGCGGTTATTGTGACTGCCTTCATAGCGTCAGATGTTTAAGGCACGCGGCGCAGACATGAAACCAGAACCAGAACGGCGATCGGAGGCGGAGGGAGGCATTAGTGAGCAATACTGGGCCGGAGGAGGGAGCTGTAATGAATTTCTGGCTGTAGGCGAGCGTGGATCTATTTTTCATATTTTCCCGGAGGGCAATCGATGATGGGGGTGACGAGACAACAACACCCCCTGAATGAGCAAGGTCACTACGGAGGGTTCAAAGTGGCCGCTGGCTTATTTAAATGCAGCCCGCTGAAGCCGGGGCCGTCTGCACTCCCACCATGCTGCTGCAGCGCCGCTGGGACCTGGAGCCGCTCAACCGACCGTTCTAAGAGCAGCTTCCATTGTGATCAGACAGGAGATCCTCATCTCTTTTAGTTCAAACTCAGGACAGGATGCGAGATGCTGAAGATAATAAATATTACTTAATACCTTAGGTTTTAAAATAAAACTATGTAGTTAGTTAATCATATCATTTCATCTCAATGTGTTGGTGTAAATAAATTCTATACTATAAACATTTGTTTTCTTTTATATTAAAGGCTCTTAACTCATCTCCTGTCCTCGATGATGATGCTTCTCTCAGCGTTTGCTGGGACGTAACAGCCTCTTCACAGGTTTGTTATGAAGCGTGTAAAGAACGGAAGAATGCTTTAATCTAGAGTGCTAATGGGAGAGCAGCTCAGCTGTGCTCCGGAGCGTCCGTGACCTTCAGCATCTTTTCACAGAGGCGGCTCCTTCAAGCTCCACTTACTCCACGGCTCTGATCTCCAGCAAACTTTGATAAGAATTTTTATCTTGTTTTTTTCCTTCAAGACGCACGCAGGCTTCTGACGGCGACAGCTCATTAACGCTGCGCCGCTCGATCCGAATGTGCTCAGGAACCGACTCCCTCTCCCAACGCTCGGCCGGTTGGTGCCGATAACGCGCGGCCCGACCTGATTTTGGAGGTGGCAACGAACGGGAAGCGTACGACCACCTATAAAGTGCCGTCACCGTTATAGTTCCATTAGCCTGAATCATGGCGCAGGCGAGCGTAGGGGGGAGCGTGCGACATCGGCGCCAGCACTGGGCGAGCGAGGGTTTCAGAAATGTGGCCCGTGCTCATTTTTATCAGCAGTAAAGTGTGAAATCTTTCGCATCTATTTTGTTTGTGATGTGGTAACATTGCAGTGAAGTGTATAATTTAAAATAGACCAACATGAAGAGTCCTGATCTCTCCCACATATGCGGTTTTTGGTTGTACATTTTCACATTTAACACCTGATATAAAAAAAAAAAAACATTTTCAGACACTCGTGCTCTGCCTCAACAAATGTCAGGCTAATTAAAGGTCACTATGAAACTAGAAGTATGTCCTTTTAAAGGATTTTCTGTTTAACAGTGAAATCTTTGCTGCCGTGTGTGACTCTGAGTCCTGGCTTCAGCCGCTTGTCTCTGGATGCAACGTTGTGATATTGTGACGCTGAATGAAAGGCGATGATAAAGTGCATTCTGTAGGCACCTTGTAATTTGCTGCAGCGCTCTCCGCTGGGAGTGAAGGGTGAGACGAAGAGCCCAAACATCTAATCTCTTCCTGTCTGCGCCTTTGTTGGCGTCTCTTTATCTCCATTCCCGTCTCATCACCGGCCGGTGCGTTTCCTTCCTCTCTCCGCTTTGAGCGCGAGCGTAATTTCGCGTCGCGGGGCTTTTCATCGACCCGTTGATGAGGCGCTGGTTCTGTACCGACGTACTTACAGTAGGTCCATCTAGAAACCAACCCGACGATGCGCTGTGGGACCCCGCTTTCCACAACACGCACATGAGTCATTTGCTGCCAAAAGCACAACACACACACACAGACACAGACACACACAGACACACACACACACAGACACACACACACACACACACACACACACACACACACACACACACACACACACACACACACACACACACACACACACACACCTGGAACACTCACCGAGCCAGTGTTCGCCCGTGATCTTGCCGAAGCCCTCGCGGTAGGACTCCCATCCTCTGAAGAAGCTGACCGAGCCGTCCTCCCTGCGCTGGATCACCTGCACAGCCAAGGCAAGAGGTCGGGGGTCAGATGAGATTCATCTCGCGCCGCGTTTCATCCCACTCGGTGATGACTCACCCACAGTCCCCCTGTTGAGCGCTGAGCTCATCTCCAGCTAAATAAATGAACTCACGAGCGCTCCGTCACAAATGAATAATGCAAACGCGCCTCCAACTCAAAAGGTAATTTGTCGGATGTCAATAAGATGAATCCTTTAAATTGTGATTGACTTTGGTTCAAACGGCAATGGAATCACAGGTGAATTAGATACATTGCAATATTTAGTTAACTTCTGTATGATGAAACATCCATTTTATGAAACATTGGTGGTGAGGATTTATAGTATGTTGATGGTTTCATAGCAAACTTTAGATAAAGCAGCTTTATCAAGATAATGTCAGTGGTTTTAGGTAAACTAATGGAGGCCAATCAAGCCAAACGACCTAAATATTACTACCTACTGTAAATAAGTATGATGAATTACAATCATGGGCTGTAGGGGGTGATTTTAATGGGCTAAATCAAAACTCCAGAGCTTATTTTTACTTCCATCCAGCTTGGCTTTGAAGCGCGCTCCTCCTCTCCGTGGCTTTAAAACCCGTCCCACAACTAATCGGCAACCTTTGCGGTCCGCTACACCCTTAACCGTTTGTCTGTGCATATGCGAGCGCGCTGTATCTGTAACACCCAACAAAATACCATCCGTTAAAAGCGCTGACATGCCAAATGTCAGGCTGAGCATGCAGGCAAATTGGAAATGTGTTGCGTGCAGATGGAAAATGGGCGAGGACCCGCTCTTGGAAGGCTGTGTTAATGCTGAAATGACAAAGAAAATTCCCCAAGACAGTTTATGTTCTGCGTGACTAATCTCCTAACATACCACAAGGAACCAGATGGCACCAACAGCCATATTTGCTTTTAACATCAGCGCAGACAAAGAACAAAATCCTGTAGAGCAATTGCGCAACCTTCATCCTCATCGTTTTCATTCCCATAATTGTCTTCATCACCATCATCTTAATCATCATTACTGTGTCATCATCATTTATCATCCCCATCTAGCCATTTGAGGGCTTTTTCCTCCTTATCCTCATAGAAGCTAGGGCTCTCGTCTCCTCATTCACAGCTCTCTGAGTCCCTTTGGCATAATTCCCCTCCGTCATAACACACGCGGATTTGCACAAACCTAAATTCTGTCATCGGTGGCATCTTTTCCTCGCGTCCGACTCCTCCCCAGCCTGACAACCGTGCTGCTGAGCTTTAGGTAACATTACCGACCACCATGTGAGTAAATGGGACTACAGTGAGACTGACTCATCGTAATTAATGAACATGTCACTTGGTACAACAATGTAGATCAATAATAAGCTTTAAGCATTAGGACAACAATGGGGTTCATGTCACAGAGGGCTATTCAGACTCTGGCTCCACAAACAAAGCTTAGCTGGATGAAATTGCTTATTCTAGGGTTTTTTTTGACAGTGAGACATTTATATAATAACCACATTCAAATAGCAAACTGACAGACTGACACCTGCCTCTAAATC
Source organism: Betta splendens (assembly GCF_900634795.4). Classification (NCBI taxonomy): domain Eukaryota; kingdom Metazoa; phylum Chordata; class Actinopteri; order Anabantiformes; family Osphronemidae; genus Betta; species Betta splendens. The sequence continues at coordinate 8,349,461 of NC_040892.2, read as the reverse complement.
TCACTTTGATACAACCCAGGCAGGTTTGTGCAGAGGTCACGGCTTGCAGAGTGTTGCATGAAGCCGTCAAGTGAACACGAAGGCCCAAAGGGATTCGTATCATCTGCTGCAACAGAGTCTCTCCGGCTTCGCCCCAGTCGCAGCGCGTTGCGCCACCAGACTGGCGCCTCGCGTGTCTGTGATGAGCTCAGTAATTAACTCGCTCTGACACGGCCATCGCGCTCAGCTGTTCTGAAAACCGGGATTAAATCAAAGTAATTCATTGGCACGATGCTCAGTAACGGAAGTAGGAAAGTACAGGTGTTGGTGTGTATTGGATATTAGATGCAAAAACAATGTACAAATGATGTCATCAATCATTCACAGTTCAGTAAATGATTCCCTGAAGTTTATGATGAATGCTAATTAATCATTTGGTAAATTTGCTATTGATGGGAGAAGAATGAGGCAGAATCAGTGAAGAAGAGTCAGAGCAAACAGGAGCTGCATTAACGGGATTTACATTAGGACTGTGTGTTAAAAGTGTGGCTGCTTCCAAGTAGCATGAAAACATCACCAAGTTCAAAGCATTAAGACCTCCCTGAAATGACCGCTCTGCCTCCATCATTGCACATTCGAACGCACTGAAACAGAAGACTGCGAATTGATAATGCTATGGTAAAAACGAGGTTTTTACTTTTCATCCCTTCCTAATTGTTTTTTCTGGTATTAGACGGCGTTAAGAGGCAAGAAAATTGCATAAAGTGCCTGCTCAACTCAAAGAGATGTCAGAATAAACCTTGAAGAATGTACACAAAAGGAAACTAGACAAATGTGTCAAATTACTGTCAGTGTCTGTGAAAGGACTTTAGATGATGAAAACTCAGGGCTATAATATGCATTTAAATAATCTGTGAGGAAAAAGGCTCAAATTGTCGAAAAGTAAAAGTTCGTCTGGTCTTAATGATCTTTGCTTTCACACAAACATCCTCCACTGATGCAGAGGACTCCATTCCGTCGTTACAGCCAACACAACGGGAGGCCCCTACTGTAAAATGTAGATAGTGCCGTTTGCTGCCAGTGGCCGAGTAAAGCAGCGCGGCACGCAGCAGGTTAACCAGCAAGGAGTCCGGTTGGTTCCCATTAAGGTTAACACACTTGTCCTGCCTCCTCCGGTCCAGCGTGCCGGTGAGAAGCGGGCGCCTCGCCGAGGTTTAATTGCATGTTGACCCCGAAGGTCAGAATCTGTGCGCTCGCACATGTTCCCCTGGAGACGCGGAGCTCACAAAGACGGCAATCATTTGCTCTCAGGAGGGGAAAAGGCATTGATCACAATGGAAGGGGGTTATAAAGCGCGGGAGTGGGCGGCCATGACGACACACAAACACAGAGGAGAGGCGATCAGTGCAACTGTGCATTTACAGTAACATAGAGGAGATGTCTGTAATGTGTTAATGCTGTGCATGTATGTACAGCATGCAATCGGCCTCTGCTGCCGTCTCACCCCACCACATCCCCTGCACACGGACACAGTTTAGCAGCTTAACACCCCGGCTGGAGGGATGTCTGGCTGGAGGGCAGAGTCTGACATCAAAGTTGTCTGTCAAGGTCAGAGCCTGACACATTTGTTCAGGTGATGCTCGGGTCCCCGGACAACGGAACAACGGCGGCGTTCTGTCAGCGTTCAGTCGTCCTAAAACCACACCTCGCGTTAGAATTTAATGTGGTACAATACGTGACAGCAAACTCGCGGACAATACAACCTATTATTAATCCAACTTTAAAGCGCAATTACTGCAGAAATTAAATAACACCTCTGTTGACACAATCTTCTCTAAACTCCATTTCCTGGTTTTGTCTGTCTGAAATCTGAGGACTGAAATACAGAACGATTCTGGGCCAGTTGTCTCCCGTCAGTCTCTCTCCATATTGTAGTGTTTCTCCCTCTCCTTGCAGCTCTTAGGTAATTAATTCTTTATACAAGCAGCTCTGCATGCTCCACAAAGCTTCAACGATCCTTCTCTCAGAGAAACAACGTTTTCACAATCAGCCTCCACAGTTTTTGTTGTTTTTTCCATACAGGAGCAAATATTTGCTGAAAGAAAACGCATCGCAAACAATTAGCAACTGTAATATAATTGTATGATTATCGTGATGCAGGCAAAGGCAGGTGTCAGGATTGACACGTGATTGAGATCACGCACATTACAGTGGATCAGTGTTTGCTGAGTGACACGTTAAACACAAGAAAAACTGATCTCACTCTTATGTCTGATTTTTATTTTCACAGCTCTTCGTGCACCAGCAGTTTTATTTTACAGATACATTGTAGTACAGCAGTTAGACCATACAGATGAAGGACGGCACCGTCGAGGGGGTCCGCGTCCGCTGTAATGTATTTGTTTGTCTGTGTCAGCAAGAAGCCATAAACCAAGTATTGACATTTTAAAAAAAATTGCGTGTACGTTCGTTCCCCAGTCGAGGGAAATCTGTGACAGACTCAGAGAAATAAGATCTTTGGTGCATCGTCCTGCAGCCTGTCGGAGGAAAAACAACCCCGTTGCACAAATGACTGAGAACGACAGTCGTTTTTACTGTATAGTGAGCGTGCGATCTAAAACGTTTAGACCTCCAAATGTTGTGGAATTAAAAAAAAAAAAAAAAAAAAAAAAAAAAAGCAAAATGGCCAAATAGTTTTTAGGAAGCAGATCCTTAACGGGCCTCTCACCCAACGCTCGCTACAGGGCTGCTGCATTGACGTGATCACATTAAGCCCCCTGTAATCTCTGCACTAGATGAAGTCTACTTAACGAGCCGCCTTGAGCTCTTCAGCGGGCTTTCCGTCAACCGCTGGGCGCCCACGGCGAGCGCAGACGGACGCCCTGACTGACAGACCGGAGCACAGGGAGGAACCGGCGCGGGCTCCGCTCGCAGCTGATTGGGGGAGATTTACAATCTGGCATGTGACCGCGTGGAAAATAGGAAACGTGCCAATAGCTTGTTAGCTCCTGGCATGTACTCACTGTGAGCACGCCGTGTTTATATGTTTGGCGCTTTGGCAGCAGATGTCACTCGGTGCCGCCGCCCTGTACGGACTAACTGAAGATAATTGGTAACATCTTCAGAGGGCGATTAATGGAGGGGCCATAAGAGACGCTTTATGTGGAGATAAAATGGAAGATGCTCACGGATGATTTAAAAGATCGCCTGAATGTGAAGCTGCAGAGGAAATACTGTAAATAAAGAAAAATAAATATGAAATGAATTAAGCATATGAGGCTGACACGCCTTCTTTTAGGAAATCTAAGGCGGATCAAACCAGACCGAGGGAGCAATTGCTTTCAATTTGATTACATTGTTAGGAATATTGATGATATGGTGACGAATTCAACACTGTCTGATGAAAGCGCTCATAAATCCACAGCAGTCCTGAGAATCGCTATCTTCAAAGAGGGCCGCAAACATCTGTTGGTGAATGTTTTATAATCCTATCAGAAAGACAGATGTGCTCGGAACACGGCGGCGGCGAGCGGGAACAGGGGGAGAGACACAATCACGCACAAACGCGCACACACAGACGCGATTCCTGCGCAGACATGCGCTTAAGTAAAAGGATTATTCTTTGCTTTCAGCAGTAACCTGATTTTTAAACATATAAACAAGAAAGCTTTTTTTTTTTCTTATTGGTTTACGGGATTAAGTGAAAGTAGGTTGACACAGGTAGACGTCTGCTTAGGATTTTATAAACACACCCAAAAATCTGTAGAACACGAGTAGTTGAGTGTGTGCATGTAATAAATTGGAATATATTAACATAGTTTGAATGTTTAACGAATTGCAAATATACAGCTTTCAGAATATAGATGACCAACAGCCTGTGCTGTCCTCAAACGCCTCACCGCCAGCCAACATTTCACTCCGTATAAAGACACAGTCACCTTCTCACTATATCTGGGAGCCCCCCCCCCCCCCCCCACACACACACACACACACACACACACACACACACACACACACACACACAGATAACTGGCATATCGGTCGAATCAGGTCTGTTCGATACCATGCATATTTGCACGACTGGCGTCTTCCTCAACCTTGACGAGACCGCAGCTGTCTGGCTGTTCCACACATGGGTTTCATCCCCAGTCAAGATTCTAACTGAAACAAAAAGCGGCTGTGCATTATTAATTGCTTAATCTGCACAACAGACGCCAAGATTAATACTAATCCTTGCAAATGTTGAGCTCTCTCACCAGAAAGAAGCACAAATGTCAGCCCTGGGGTGATCTCCCCAGAGACAGCGCGAGGTCTGCTCCGTAACACAAACGCATGCAGTGGAGATGAGATTATCCGGCCGGGGCAGATATCACAGACATGTAATTACAGAGTAAAAGAACATACATAAAATGAGGTTTAGTGCTGGATTTGGTTGAGTCGCAGGACACGTTCCGTTTCCACGTGAAAGCAACATAATGGCGAATAAAGCAGCGTCCACCAGTTGTGATGTTGGGTTTGCTCATGTAACGGTAAAAAATAAATAAATAAATCCAGATAAAAATCAGTGAGTGTTCCAGAAGCGTGACCTTTCCTCCCATAACCTGCAACCACACGCGGCTAATGGCACTAATGTCCTAAAGGACGTGGCTGAGCCCATGTGATGATGCTGGCGGTGGACGGGTCACGCTCCCTCTGCAGCACAGCGCTGGCGCCTCTCGGTCCAGTTAATGAGCGCACGCAATATTAATAAAGAAATAAAGGTACAGCCGGGCGGGATGCGTCTAAACAGGAAAACACGGTGGTTCTGATTAAAACAGCTCCATCGTTTAAAGTTTCCCTGTCTTACAAAACATTTCCAGATAAGTCGTAACGGCACAAACAGGCATCCGGGGTTTGATTTTTTTTTCTCTCGATCGCAATAAACGAACAGAGATAAAATATTGAAGAACCTCTGAGTCAGACGGAGATACTGAAAAGCCCATTTTGAAATGCTGGGAAGGCACTCGGAGCCTCTAAAGGCGCGATACGACGCGCGCACAATCGTACATTCAATCCCAAACTTTTACATTTCAGTTCTTAGCTGAATTGAATATTTGAGAGTGATTGCGGTGCTTCTGATAAAAGCACCATTTGATAATGCAGTTCCACGCTGCACTCTGATACATCTCCTCTCATTCATTATTTATGCCTCGGTCATTTTTAGTCCCTTCCTTTTAACAAATAAAATAGTAATAATAGAAGACATTACCCTAAGTCGAGGGGCTGTGTTTAAATGGCATTGGAAATCTCGGCGGAGCGCGTACCCAGAGGATTACTTCCCTCCCAGCGAGCGACTGTTTCTAAGCACATTTGCTGAATGCGGACATGCACGGCCTGTTTTCTGATTGCTCCCGGTCCGCTTTGTGTGGCCCGGGCCCCCCCCCACCCCACCCCCGCGGTCAGACGCTCTCCGGCGGCGAAACACTGACCACTTTCCTTTGACAGGCGCACCCGTCATCCTGCGCTAATGCCTCCGCGCTTCTGCTGGCGAATGGCCGAGGACCCGGCGGCTTCCGGCACCGCGTTCCACCAGAATATTGAACACGTTGAGACACCATCTTCATTTTGCGCCACGGCCGAGCTTGAGGAGATCAGCGAGTGGGATAGTTTCGTAATAATACGATGGATGCTCTGCATTTTAGCTCCCACTGCCACAGTGCATTTAAGGCTGATTCATGACTATTAGAACCGTATTTAGAGTTGGACTTTTGACAATTGACAGCTGACAGAGAAGCACATTAAGGGCTTTGGATGGAAAATGTCACACTGCTACATGCTCATAATTATACATTAAAAGAACGAGTGTGTTGTCATCGCTGCATGTGGCCGATCATAAATACCGATTAAATCCTGCACTGACAGTTCGTGTGCGAAGCTCAGCCTGTTTACTCTCTAATAATCAGTAACATGAGCTCTGGCATTATTGCATGTGGAACGTTCATTGATATGCAAATGTTGAGAGATTTTACATCCAGGGTTAGTGGAGCGCTGCTTTTAACTTCTCTGATGTGAAAACGCTTCAGCCGTAATTGACGTCGTCTTTGCTTTTAAGTTGAAGCAGAGGCGACGTGATGGTTCTGGACAAAGCCAACGGGTTTCCGTCCTGCAGGGGAGAATGTTTCGCATTATTGGTCGGTGGAGGACGGTGAACCCAAACCCTTTGAGTTCATCTGCATCATCCATATGGAGCCGTGCTTCCACCCCCCGCTGTTTTGCTCACAGTCTTAATTGTTTCTTAACAGGAGGCCTGACTATAGCACCATAGGTTTTCCTTAATGAACCCAGCTGAGTTTTCGTGCAAAGTGCTGCAAACATTACAGTGTGGTAGTTGTGTGACTTCCAACACAACACAAGTGTTGACATAATCTCCTTCCTCGGGGGACGATGCTGCATACTGTGACATGACGCCGTAATTCACACATCAGTGCATTTGACGTCGGTGGGTTCTTATAGATCTGCACCCTGAATATGAGATATCTAAACTTGCTAATGTTTTTTCCCCTCATTAAAATCAATTCTCTCACCGCTGATGAAGTTACGTAAACTAGCTTTTGTGTATTTAGGTTCTCTGATTGACAGGACATGGTGCCATTGTGCTAAACCCTCCACCACTTTGTCTGGCTACTTCACAAAAAAAAGACGTAGACATAAATTCATATACGATCAGTGAGTCATTATGCCCTGCAGGAATATTTCAGCGATGGCAGTGCAAGTAGCTCATATCCTGCATGTGTGCCCACGCATTAACATATCCACACATGCAAACAATTCACCCTGATGAGCTGCAATGTTTCCAAGCTGGATGTGGCACAAAGACGTAGACGTGAAGATTCTGCTAAAGGTCATCGCTGACTGAGCAACAACAAGATCTAGACTTCCTCTCCCCATTACTTAAAGGAGATTCTTGCCTTTTACTGCAAATACAATACGGCAATAGACTTTTATTACAGCATCTGCATTGAATGCTTAGAGTCAGATTTACCGGCCGTTTCCCGTTTCGTCGGTGTTTATTTCTGTACCCGTGAGACGCTGACGTGTTCACCGTCTCCGCCCGGCCTGCTCCCGCACCTTCCCTCCGCTCGGCAACCTGTTCTCCTCCAGCCTCTGCAGCCGTGCCACGCTACGCTAACGAGGCGGGAGCATATGGCTCATTCCTTATTTAAGCTCAACAATCAGACAGACAGTGAGCCGCCCCCCCCCACCGGCCCGCGCTGGATCGTAATGAGGCTCGGGCAGCATCACTAACGGCCGCGTTATCACCTGGATCTGAGCTGCGCACCAGCGGATTCTTGAAGAGAAGACGCTGGGTCCCCGACTTAGACGCCGAAGCGAGCGGAGTCGCGCTCAGGCCGCTCTCTGAAGGCGCACAAACAATAATTCATGCGCAGACAGACGCACACACACGCGTTTGCTGGCTGACAGGCTGGTGTGTAGCTCTATTTCATCATGCTGTGCTAAGCACTCTGTCACTCTGACAGTCCTGCTTTATTTGATGATAGCAGGCTACGACCTTGCCCATCCCATGCAGTTAGTCACCGATTTACAAGTGCACGCACATGCATGCGGACACACACGGATCACTGGGTGGAACGTCCATACTGCTTCTCCCCCACTGATAATGTTATTTTAAGTATTTTCAGCCGACTTTCTTTCAGACAAACTAAAGGCTGCAGCCACACCTTCGCTCCTCGCCTTTCGCCGCTGGACATGGGAGCACGCAGCCAATCTCCCCGCCGCAGCTACCCACGGGTAGTTTGATGAAAGGTGACCAAGGTGACCGGTTCTTCTTACAGCAGCATTTCAGCCGCATAAGCTGCTTTCACACACGCACTGGAACCCGGCAACATATTCTGACACCACCCGAGTGAGCTGAATGCGGGAACGCGGGCGTCTGAGTCAGACGGACCTGAGATTACCTGGACTTTATCCCGTGACCCTCCTCCACAGCAAACCCGGCACAATGGAGCCCAGTTTCTAGGCAAATGTGGCTGCATATCGTCAGGGTTTAAACAAACGCTTTGCAGAACAGATGGCATCAGCCATAGGAGCTGATCTACAGTGTGACAGCTCCTGCGGGTTCAGGTTTGTTGGGCATGTGCCTCTGAGGCGCCTGCATTCCAACTCACAGGTTGCTTTACAGTGGGGTAGGTGGCGGGTGGGGCTGCGTGCACCTACAGCACTCCGGTCTCCCAAGGCCTGCGTGTAACCCAGAAACGCGAGATAAACTGGAACAGCCCCCATTTTTAGCTAATTCCTTCCAAAATGTGCAAAATGTTGCTTATAGAGGCTCAAACAACGAACCTACGTGTCAGGGATGAAGAATGAGGAGGAAGAGTCGAGTACAGAGAGAAACATGTGCACGCTGGTGGCTCAAGACTGAAAGCAAAGCTGTTTACAGGTTTCAGGAATGATTCTAATTGACACAGAGACGTTTTCACACCTCTGTATCATTTTTCACACGTTCAAAGTAGGAGGGCTTGAAATGTTATCCCCAGACATTTTGAAAATACCCATCAGTCATGTCAGTGTTGTCTTATTGTGCAGCAGACTGCAGTAGTGGATTTTGTTCCTTTTAAAGCATACAGGGCCTTTTCGTGCATTCTGCACTTCTTTGCATGTCATAAAACAAACAGAAATAACTCTCAAAGTGCTTAGAGGCACGTTTTAAATCCTTCCTTGACGGTCTTTGGACACATATCTGCCCATGGGTGAGAAAAACAGCCATGATGGACTCATGCAGATGAATGTTCAGGCTCTTTAAGTGCTACAAGGCCTTGGTTCTCTCAAGAACCGCTCTCTCTCCCAGAGGACTGCTACCGTACCCTTCAGAACAAAGGGAAATAAATGGCTTTAACCAGTAAGCGATGTTGTGTGTGCACATAGCAAAATACATCTAAAACCACACTTCTAAATATATCTTCAAACCGCTCTGTGTCAATGTTTGTTCACCTCGCTGTCTCTCATTCCCGAAAGACACAGCGCTTCCAGTATACACTCCCGCTTAAAGAAGTACATTTACTGCAGCGAGGGCAGACGACTGACAGATGTTTGATCAAGGGAGAGACACGCGCTTAAAGAAATTCTAAATATCCCCCTCCATGTTGCCTTTTTGAAAGACAAAATCCTTTCCACAGTTCGATTACACGGAGACAAGAGCGCAGGCTTTCGCGCAAATCAAAACATAAACAGGTCAGATATGCGTCAGCTATTACAGAAAGAGCCTCTTCTTGTGAGTTTGAAGCACAAAGACGGCGTTTTAATGAGCCGACTATCCTGTAATGTGGGTTGACAGCAAGTACAGGAAGACATCTCAGCATCAGAGCAGATTAGACTGAGGGAGATTATTGGTTTGAGGGTAACTTTTCATCACATCCCCTATTCTTACCACAGTGATTTGTTTTGCAGTTTGTTGTTGGTTCCACCTGTTGAAAGCCCCACTTAATGTAAAGCATAACTAATTAGCAATCTGTTGTTCTCTAGAGAGCAAAATCTGTGGTAGCTATAGAGCAGACGGAGCTAAAATCCAGGCATATGGGAGTTCTTAAGAGCTAACAGCTAATGGTAGCTTTGCTCAGGAGGCCAGCTAATACAGCCGAGTTGGAGGATTGAAGGTAGCATGCGTCCCACTCACCGTCCAGCCTCCTCCGTCGGTGGTCATGTCACAGTAGACCTGGAAGCCAGCGGGGTGGTGCACAGGGAACACAGAGTAGATGCCGTCCTCTCTCTGACCGCTGGCGTACAGATCACCACAGTCGCGGGGACGCGAGCCTGGGGATAGGTGACAGTAAGGAGACCCGAAATGAACGGTGGGCTTGGAAAAGGGAGAGGGTACAACGCAGTCTGAGGAGCATGGAACAATGCTGTGAAGTCATCCTGTCTATGTGAAACTGAAGAGCGTTCGCTTGCTCAATTCACTGGGCTGTTTTCCAACCGCGTGGCTCTTGAAAAGAACAGGTGAGGTGGAGAACATCTGTGTCAAGAGGGAAGACACAAACACACACACGAGGAAAAAAAGATAGATGACAAGACAGATGGACGAGTGGTAGACGACACGCTGGGGCAACTGAGCCCAAGTGCACTGTGGATGAAATGTTTAAAGGCAGAATGCAAGTAGGTCGGAATGAAGAGGGAGCGGCAGCAGGGTGGAGCACAGAGAGGAAGCAGGAACATGGAACAGAGACACTGATTTGAGATAATACAAGTAGCAAAAGGGAGAAATGACATGAAAATCAAAGAGGAAGAAGCTGGAAGAAATACAGTTGATAGATATGAGAGGCAAATAGAAGCACTGTGCTGTGGTGGTGGGAAAATGTAACAAACAGGCCGAATGAGAATTCAGGGAGTGTTAGCGCAGAGAAGAAGTGATATAGACAGGGAGCCTGTACACTACAGCGGAGCAGAACAGCAGCACCCTTGTCTGGAGCTGAGAAACCCATCTCACACAAGGGATGCGGAATCTATTCCCCAGGAAGCAGCAAAGGGAGCTCTGTGATGAGGACAAAGTCATAGATTATGCATGCCAGCCTTCACCGGGTCGACCCCCCGAATATAAAACAGCCAAGAGAGTTCTTCAAAAGGCCATACAAGACTTTTTACAGTTCCTACATGATGTGCGGTGTTTGGTCTCCCTGCAGCTTTCAGCCTGATTTGCCCAAGCCTCCACTAATGAGATTGGACTTTTATGATCAGGATTAGATCTCAGGAGTAGATTGTCTGAGATCTGTCGTTGGGGTTACAGTACACGTGTGTCTTTCCCAAACTTTCTGGGTTTTTGAATGTTCGAAACAAATCTGAATATCACTAGTGCACCAACATGCTGACATGCAATTATCTGCTCTGAATGTCATTTGCACGGAGGCCAAGTATTCAGAACATACAGTAGATCCTTCAAACGGAGCCTCTGTGACATGGAAGTCACTGCACAGTAGGAGCAGAGGCATCAACACGCAGCCTCACATCTCCAGCTAACGTTGCAGTTCCAGCTACGAGCTGACCAAGTTCCAAGATATGAAAATAGAATCAACCACTGGAACAAAGAAACGCACCGAACATCTAATCGCTTGCATGAACGAGGAAATGAAATGGCTTCACTAAGAAACACTACAACAAGCTCGGGTCGCTGAAAAACAACTCTTCAAGTAGCTTCATCCAACTTAAAGAAATCCTGCTGAAGTTGGAGCGAGTCAGACTTTACCCCTGTCAGGTTTAGATTTGTGTAACTTTGAAAAGCTAATATGTTCTTATGGGAATCCAGTGCAAACAGTAAAGAGACGAATGCTTAAAATCTTCACATACACAGTGGGACATACAGGCAGCCAAAGATATTCATGGCTGTGCACCGCATTTGAATACAGCCGTGGAGACAGAGACATGAAAAATTTAAATCATAATGTTTATGTGTGCATACAGATTTTATAAAGGTCGTTGCATCAGATGAGTATCCATGCACATTCCTGGCTAATTGTAAACGTATACAGCCCGACAGCAATGTGTCAGGCTCCACTAGTACATAATAGTGAATGATTAACTCTGTCCATGGTGCTGAACACTGCCTCGTCTTAATGTGTGTGCAGCTTTACCCTTGTAATTTACATGGCTTTAGGATACATGCTTCAAATAGGTCAGGGTGAAGCACTCCGTGGCTATTTACAAGTAAAATACAGGAATATTAATTGGCTATAAATTATAAATCATGAAACAGGGAGCTATTCCCTGAAGTTAGAGTAGTGCTACTGTAATTGCCTTTAAACACCAATTGAGGACCGATCTCCTACAGATTTATTTTAATTAGCTAACTCCTGGCTATGTATAGAAGGTAAATGTTACTAATTGAGCCACAAAACGGGGGTTGGCTACCTCTGCACATATCACTAGCTGCTCCCTTGTCTGAGTGGAAGACAAGACCGTGGGGCCAAGCGTTTTGGCTATAAGTAGTTAAACATTTCATGTTGTTTATCTTTGCTAATAAACCATAAACAGTCTGCATGGCATTCACAACAGATGCACATGTCACAGATCACGTCAGTGTGGACTGCATGACACAGCTCAGCAGGCTGCCATTAAATATGAAGCCTAATGAAAAGGCCTGCATATTTGAACAGGATGGTTTAGGATGATCCACAATGTCAAAAATAGGAGAGAGAGTATCTGACCCTGTGTCTGAATCTGACTTTAGCTCCTGCTTCTAATTTCAGCTGACAAATAAAGTAGGACTACATATAAAGTTCCTGCAAATAAGGACATGGTCCAATAGAAATATTAATAATGAGCTGTCCCTGTCAGGCAGCGGACTGAACTGGACACCTGTTTCCAGTAGGCTCCATATGAAATAATGAGAACAGCAGCATCCTATAAGCCTCACTCCAACAACTACAACATGGCTGATGTCACTGTTGCAACTTTGCACTGGATGCTGACTTAACTACTGTATGTTGCACAGGAATGGAGGTTGAAATAAATGAAACACCTGAATAGATACAGTATATTTCCTTTCACCGGTTTACCTTATGAATCTACAGATTCTGTTCATTCACTTATTCATAGGATTTCTCATGGTAGTTTTGTGTTATTGGGCTCATAATTTGACTAATGGTTTCCTAAGCTAAAAAAGCAGGAGACAAGAAATAGTTTCATGATTGGACTACGAGTTTGGTGGATGTTTTTTTTTGTTAGGTCAAGGAGAATTTTAACAGCAGTATCAGGAATAAAGCAGTGCAACAGATTCAGCAGCATGGACAGAGCTTCAACTTTGGACATGGACAAAGAAAAACTGCACGCAATATACTGTGCGTTTCAATTATTTACTATTTCTCCCTGGAAACATAAAGTACTGTGTAAAGTCTTTGCAGCATCTTTGAGCGAGGACTTGGTTGGTTTCATATTGCAGGTCTCAACCTGACTTTCAGAATAAAGCTACTCTTTTTTCCCCTCTTCCTCTTTCATTTTTTGGAGATGACAGCTGATAGGTAGCAGGTGCACAGACTAATTGTTCAATTACATTAATTAGGCTGATGATGGCAGACCTGAGCGGTCAGTAAGATAGGGCATTAATAAAACATGTACTATACCGGTGCCTGTTCTCTGTAGTTAAACTAACTCCAAAACCTTGAGAATACACATCAATATAACTTTGCTATACAGTATATCACATTCTACCATCGCTGCTGGATAAGCTGGATAGAGGAAACACAATGGGTAAAAGGAACATTGTATATAGCAGGAGTGGTGACATACAGGCTATAGAATACAATGTTACAGAACATTTGAGCTGACGTAACGGAGGGAGAGATAAAAACATGGACCGAAACCCAGAAGGTCAAACAAACACAAAATCAGTGACAAATGCATTACATCCAGACCCAGGGATGAAAATGAATATCAAGCTACATCTCCAAAGGATGAATAGGATTTTTCCAGACAGGATACTCTAGTCCAGCCACGCATGGCTTCTCTTACCGTTGGAGCAGCCCTTGAAACGGGCTCCTCTCACTGGTGCCCTCTGCAAGTCGGCCTTGACACGCGCCTTCAGGCCCACGTTCTCCTTCTGCATGGCGTTAAGAGCATCGCTCACCGAGTTCACTACCTTCACCATGTTGATCTGGCTGTCGGACAGCAGCTGCAACACACACACACACACACACACACACACACACACACACACACACACACACACACACACACACACACACACACACACACACACACACACACACACACACACACACACACAGCGGGAGAAAAGCAAAGCATGTTTTAGTTATTAAGGAGATTGTTTCAATTATTAAGAATATATACAGTAGTAATGTTTCTAGTTTATTGTTATTGCTGCTTAATTAAAATAGCTTTGATTCATAGGAAATGATGTACTTGTCCGTGGCGTGTTGCCTCTGAACATCCGGGAAGATTTTAAATTTTGATCATGGCTGAACAAGCGGGCAAACACGGGACTTGCTTGTCTTCTATTGTTACATTTCTCATTAAATTGCAGCCCGGGGTCCGTTTCCTGTAACCTGCGATGAAATGTTTGATTTTGAACTGACCACGGAGACTTAAGACTTTATTAGCGTTAGCGCCATTAAATATACAGTGCGTGTCAGAAGAAATAAACAGAACTAATATCTAAAAAGGATTATTTATTTATACAAAATCTGCATCGAACCAGGAGACGCAGGAGTCTTCACATTGTGAAGAAGGCGCTCTACCATCTGAGACGCTGTATCTCAGCATGGTGCCAAGCTCCCTTACATGCTTCTTGTTTTCTTTTTTCTGGATGCGATTCTATGTGCAAAGTGTGTAGATGCTGCGATTTTCACCATCCGTCTTAGATGTCGGAGCAACAGAGGACGTTTTAAAAGCAGTCTCAGCTGCAGGACAGAGCGACTTTGACCAAGATTCTGACTTTGAACGTGGCAAAGGTTCAGCACTGGTGGAAATCAAAGGCCGCGTGTAAACGGTGTCACGCACAGTACGTATGCGCTGCTTTGTGGTTAATTGGCTAAATATAGTCCATCAGGAACCTTTAGAATCACAGGTGCCGCATAGCAAAGACGCCACATAGCGTCCAGTAGTGTCCCGTCTCCTAATGCACACTGGCCGATGCTGTAGAACACCAAGAGCCCTGTGGGAAGGCCGCTGATGAATGTGTGTGCTAGCACTAGGAGAGAACGCGGTAACCTCGCTCACGAGCTGTGGTCACTTTCTTACCCGAAGCCCTTTATGTACTGTTTATCGCAGAAAGGTCGTCTTCTCGTTTTGCCCCAGTTGGCTGAGGTCTACAGCACGTTCCAGTTGCTCCCGCGCCCCTTACGTGTACGTGACTGATTATTACACTGCTGCGCATGAGAAATATCCTGGCTTCCTTATGTGCACAAGCTCCCTCACACTCCCTCACTTCGGGCTCCCCGCACGCACACTCGCACAGACCCGCAGTGTGGAAAGTGGTGTATAAGGGTTTCAGAGCGTTCTATCCAAGCTACTGTATGTCTGTGCAGCTATATTCAAGTTTTAAAACTGCATTAGGCAGAACCCCCAGTGGTTTTTCTCTGGCCTGAATAACTGCGCACCTCGGAGGTACAGCGAGCTGCACTGCAATAATATTATATGGACGCAGGAGTTTTACCCCCCCCCCCACACACACGCAAGAACACAGAAAGCCACACCTGCATACAAAACAGAAACGAGCCCAGCAGCTAAGTAGAACAACAAAAAACTGGGGTTTAGGCTTTGTGAATGTTAAACAAAAAAGAAGAGCATTGGAGTTTTAATTCCAAGTGCCAACTGACACTTCAATTACAGGTGGTAATTAGCTCTCATTACACAACCTTTGCACTGGCAGCTACGCAACCAGCCAGCGTCTCATTATTGGATGTAGATTCAAACACGTGAACGCGGGCTTCTCCTTTAGGATCTTTGGCCGCCGCTACTGTCAATAATGAAATGATTGCGCAGACAGGAGCCGGGGCGCAAAGTCACACAACAGAGGCGGGTTGAGGCTGGAACTGGCAAGTAAGAGGAAGCCATTCAGTCGCCATCTGTCTAACACAACATCCACACCTCAGAGACAGCAGCTGTCCAGTCGACTGGAGCCTGGAGGAGCAAATGAGAGAAGTGAGAAGAGCCATCAAATGGTCACCCAATCGTTCCCCTTGACTGGTGGAGCCCCTGCGAGCGGAAAACTATTTAAACCCTCCAGCACATTTTGTTCCTGTTCCTCGGTTTCATCTTAAATTGAAGGAGCAAACAGGTTTCAACTGCAAGAAAAACAAAACATTTTTTATAAATAAAATAAAATGGGCCATGCCTAAACTTTGTTGGTTGTAACTACTACTATGACTATAATCTTTTGATGTTCGATACAAATCTGATTCTAGTGTGACAGGACGAGATGCCTGGACTTTAAATTCTCCAACATACTGCAGTCTTCCACCGGTCCTGAAAGATGCATGGAAGATTACGGTTCAGCTGTACTTAAATTCCCCATCGATACTCTCCTGACTCAACTTATGGTGTGAAAGTGGCTCACAAATCGAAGGTCAAGCACCGCCTCGCTTACAGTGCGCCTCTGATTAAACAGCTTCACAGATCCCTGAAATACGAGCAGCCTCTGAAGCGAAGCGGCGATGAATAAAATATTATTCTGATGATGGACAGAATGTTTTCAAATTAAGCATACAGAGAACCTCTGATCTCTCATCAGGCGTTCTGCCCATGTGTGGTCAGTGGCAGGTTGCAAGGTGTGTGGCTATCAAATTAAAGCATCATTAATAAAATTAAATGGCGGGACGTATCTTTAAGTTCTCCCATCTCTACTCCTACTAGTTCATGTAGACTACAAACATCTTGAGGCGTTTTGTTTTTTTCTTAGTAGTAACATTTTGTCTATAGGATCCCTAGCAGAGATCTTGTTCAAGACATTAATATTCCACAGGCACTGAGTGCGGCTTAAACTGTAACCTTTGGTTTATCGAGTCAGTAAGTCATGTTCTTCCTGCGACACCTTGCAGTATTTTTGCCGCTAGCTTAGCTGAATATGTGAACACGCTACAGCGGCAGATCCAGCCCCTCATTCTGAACAGGTTAAAACGACCGCCGTGCTCCACCCACCAGCCGGCATCATGCATCGCGTATGCACAGGCCACAGTGGAGCCGGAAAATCCTCCATTAACAACTGTGATCCAATTCATGCCATGGAACGTTTTTTCCCCTCCCACCATGATATCACTGGAGATCCAATATCTGACAGCCACAGACACTAAAAAGAACACCTCATAAAATATGGATGCTTTCAATGCAGTAATGTGAGGATGTTGAAGAACTTTGGGACTCGACTAATTTGAAATGGTTGGAACATTTGGTCTCGCAACAGAATCCATTTAGCGGCGGAGCTTTTAATTAGAGCTAGCACGGGCAACAGGCCCCCTGCTGTCAGTCAGTCCGACATCTGTCACGCGTGGAAATGTACAGGTCCAAGTCTTTATAAGCTGCGGCTGGGACAAATTAATATGCTACATTCTGGAAAATCAAAACAGATTGCTCCTAAAACCGGCTGCAGTCCAACTCAGCTGCTCGGCCCCCGGGGCCGTGTGTGTGTGTGTGTGTGTGTGTGTGGGGGGGGGGTGCTCCCGGTGCAGCGGGATGAAACCGTTCTTCAGGGGGCTGTGGTGCAGACTGAGCTATTATTAACACGGGCTCAGTCAGCTCTGTGTCATTGTATAAATCAGAAGTCCTGGCCACAGGTGGCCCATAGATCATACAGTCACACCATGGTGTCAGGAAGAAACAGCGGATGTGCGCGCCACATGCCTCGCCTCCAAAGAGGAAATCAATCACCTGCAGTGTCTGGGCTGCTAGCACCACCTCCACTTACCTTCACTGCCCACCGCTCCGCGCCACCCACACCACATTAACGGCAGTGTGTCTTACTGCTCCTTATTGTGCTACCAATCAGCACCCATGGCTTCCCAGCTCACAGAGGGGGGGGGGAGACCAGACCAACGGCTGCGAGAGCGATTTCTAAACAACCCTTGGACGCCGAGGCTTTAAGAAAGGGTTGGCGGAAATAAAACGCATTGGCTTGTTTGAGCTGTATGGCTGGAAGCTAGAACATCTGTGCAGCGCGGAGACTAAGCCTGATGGGCTGGAATTAAAAGCGCATGTAGTCGGAAAGATTTTCCACACGCATTAGAAAACGCGTCACCAATGAATCAATGTGGACGGTGCGAAACTAAACGCGTCTTAATTTTGTTTGCATCCATTGTGGCTCTTTTATCTCCGCCGGCGTGGCTGACGAGCGTCTCTCTCCCTGCGAGCGCCACTATTAAGCTGCACTCGTCGGGACACAAGGCCCGTCTGCCCTTTTACTGGGCGCGTCTCGTTACTGGGCTCGTGCAGACGAGTGCACGCGGCTGAGTCGGTGGCGGATTAGCACAGGATGAGGCTCGGCTCGGCTCGTGCGGTCGGGAGAACGAGGGGGCTACAGTAAATGACACCAAGCAATGACAAATGCTCAAGTCAAGTGAGCCGTCACACGTCCTAGGGTGGTTTCACGATCAATACACATCGATAAGGTTCCACAATCCAGTCCTTGAGAGCCTGTGTACAGTACTTAAAGGCAGGACTTGAGCAGGGAGACTTGCACACTGGATTAGGTTTACTTGTTTGTACTGCAACAAGACAATAATGCGAGTCTTGAACTTGATTCCAACACATAATATAACCTATTGTGTTGTTACTGTAAGAAGATAATGTGTTGCATTGATATATAAGTTTTTCCAGCTTACTTGACTTTTATTTTGTGACAATTTCTATTTGGAAGCACAACTCTACTGTACTTATTTCTCTACATTCAACAGCTAATGTACTAGTTAGTTTGCAGACACAACTGTTAGCTGTAAATGCTATCAAATATTAAACAGTTATGTCATATACATTTATTCATGGTGGCAAGATGACGTAAACTGCACTGCACTTCGGCATAAAAGCCTCTTCAAACGTGCCATAAATATCAAAAGACACTTAACTGCAAACTACATGATCCCAGTGGCAAAGGATGGAGGAGGAGACCACAAGAGGGTGGGGGGGGGGTGTTCTAGCAGGATAATGACCCTGAACAGAGGTTAATCTACTACAACTACTACAGAAAAAACCCAAGGCTAGGTCTGTTTCTGTCTGAAATAAATAAACCTATGATACTACATTAATACATATAAATTAATTATTTAGATACACATTTGTAGCAGCTGCTGCAATATAAATATTGAATATTACGGAAAAGCACAAGATTTTGGTACAGTAAACATGCAGATGTTTGCCAGCCTGTTTGTGTGTGCACCTCACTAACCACTGGATGACGCGTCGCCTCACCTGTATGAGGCGCCCCTGCTCCGCCTGCAGCGTGTTGAGGTCTTGCCCCAGGCTGCCCTGCCCCCTGCGGAGAGCCTCGTAGTCCATCTTCAGCTGCCCTGCGTGCGCCGACAGCTTGGCCACCTCCTCCGCCAGGCTGACCAGCAGCGCCCGGTCCTGGCCCTTGACCGACTTCAGGTCCGAGTCGTGGTCGGTCAGCGAGTGAAGCAGCGAGGTCTGCACGCCCTCCAGCCGCAAAAAGTTACTGTTGTAGTCGGGGCAGTTGGGGTCGATGAAGATGTTGATGCGAGAGCCGTCGCCCCGCTCGACGGTCACCAGGGCGTTGGCTTCGTCCTGGTTGGTGGAGATGTGGGGGAGGCCATCGGACATGGGTGGGGCCTGGTAGTGGTTCATGAAAAGGATGGTGCCGGTCACGGTGACGGCCAGCAGGACGGCGACGAAGAGCAGGATGGTGCAGAGCAGGTAGCTGCAGCTCATCCTCTGTAGGCGGGAAAGAAGGGGAAGAGGAGGAAGAAAGGCAGAAAAGGGTAGATTTAACTGCTGGAACACCAAAAAAAATTACATCAGACACCTGCCTTATTCAAAAAGAAATGACTTTCATCCATCACTGGGGACATTTTGAATTCCAGACGCTCAGTGATGTAACCATATTCCCATTTGTCAAAACGCAGTCTTGAATGATTTATGTAGCAAAAGAATGTTGATACCTCCAACCGCGCACGGGCCTAAATTCTCTTGAAATAAGGAAGAGCCGGAAAATTTCGGTTAAAAACCCCACGTGACCGCAATGTGATGGAGATGGAGGCACTTCGAGGAAACTCTCCAACAACCTGTCAGTGGCGAGGAGAGCCCACCTGCGAATAAGAGGTCCGTCTCCCCAGGAAAGCAGTAAATCAGTGACAGATCTCATACAGATGCTTTTAGGGTTTTCTCCCTTCGACAACGCGTGGGCAGGTGTCATTTCGTCTTTGTTACCTGCTCGGATGTGGAAAAGTGCCCGGGAGCAAGCTCGCTAATATGTAAATTGACCGTGCAAGCACAGCGAGGCCGGATGATACACGGCTAATGGCCGGCTTTACGACAGAGGTTTATGTTTTCTTTAATGTGAAGAAAATCAATTGTATTATGCAGGAAATGCTCCTCTCCGCGATGTTTGCCCACAGTGAAAGGCTTTGGCAGGAGACATAAAACACGCTGTAACTGCCCAGACAGCTCGTCCAAGTGGAGGCTGGAATGTGGAAAAAAGTGCGCATCCAACACGTGGGATGATGAGACACCGATCCTGATCCTGTTAGAGATCTGAGCTCAGAGGTGCGGTGGCCCTGCCTGGTGCAAGTGCAGCATTGCATTGCTCTTAATGTTCTTCTGTGTTTGAGTCCTGGAAGCTCTGTGGTTGGACATTGATAAAATTCATGCATTACCGTTTTTTTTTCCCCACTGCGGCTGCGGGTTTCTGGGCGCCGCTGGCGTGAATGGAAGCGCTGACACTGTGAACGCCCCCCCCTCCCTGGGCTCCGTTTGTCCAAATGGACCAGCACACGCATGCACGCACGCACGCGTCCGTGATCTGAACACGGCCTCCGCTGCCAAATACTTGCAACAACCTGGCAACCGCATTCTCGCTGCACGTGGAAAACCGAGGGCTGAATTTTAAGAACATTCCCACTTATTCCTATTTTTCACCCAGATACATCATCAGAGAACAGAGCCTCGGGGGAGAACCGCTGCACATAACACTCCTTTACTTTTGTCTCTTGCCTCCGACTGAACACCCTGCACGTCAAACTGGGCCCCCCCCCTTGTGCAGAGAGGGAGCCGGTGCAGCTTCTATGCAGACGTAATGCATAGAACAACATCAGTGGATGCCATCACGTGGGCTGAAGCACATTATCAGCGCTCCAGTACTGATTGAGCCTTTATGGTGGACTCAAACTGCCCCTGCTACGTTGACAGCGACAGACGGATGGACTCCAGGACGCAGAGCGAACATGCATTCACATAAAAAGAGCACAGTTTCATAATAAACTTTGCACAGATGCTCCACAGATAATAACCTTGTATACTGTACTGCGAGGTAAAAAGTGCTGTCTGCTGCTGAAAGCTACCAATTTATTCCGATTTAGCCCGAAGTGAAGGGAACTAAAGATAGTTCTGGCAGCCTGTTGATTGTGGTACCTGGGTGGTGCATGAAAAGAGCAAACAGCTGATAATTACGCTGATATTTTTAGATTGGACTCAATTTGTTTACAAAAGTTTCCTTATGAAGATGTTAATGAAATCAAATCGCTTCAAAACACCTTTCTGAGGTGAAGCAGGTGAATGAACTGAAGCAAAGAAAAGCGAGCAGGACTATGAGGAGTTGTGGTGGTGGGGGGGGGTGTTGCTGCTCTCTTATATGTTTGTTGACGGCGTGTAAACACAGCTTCATCTCCCGGTGGAATCCGATGCTCGGCTCAGGAGTAGTAGTAGGGTAATGACACTGAAAATGGTGCCGCCAGCAGCCTCTTAACACATATTTTCCGTAAATGAGTCTCTCAATCGCACAGCGGGGGTCCGCCCGGTAATTAGCGGCTGGCTCTCCGATTCTCCGCTCGCGCCACGCCGCGGGATCCGCGGGGAATCGGGCCGGTTAGACAGGACGGGAGAGCGAGCGAATGAGAGGACTCCTCTCCATGGAAATGGTGTCCTCCCACGCGGGAGCATTTGGCAGGCGGCTCCTGGACGGAAATCTTTGTCTGCTCGTTAGATAAGCAGGAGAGCAGCGGGAGTTTTACAAGCTCGCCGTCGCTGCCTCTCGAAGGCAGGAGTGCACGAACGCACCCGGGCGCAAACCGATGCTGCACCTAGCGCACCTGCAGCACCAACGTGTACCCTTAAAACAAAGAATCCCACCTTCCTTTCATGCATCCCCCCACATTAGTATTCAACACTCCTTCCTCCAAGTCTGCCGCGCGAGTCGAGCCCCCTCCGCGACGGGTCCGCAGCAGTTCAAAGCGTCTGCGGGGCCTAATCCTGCCTAATTCCCGCGTCTTCGGGTGCTTGATCTGAGGTTGCGCCATCGCCGCTGCTCGGTGGCAAAAATGTAATGTGTAATGTGCGCTAATCCGCGGCGCTGTCGTCGCCGAGGCAGCGAGGAAGCGGATTGTGATGAAAATCATCAGGAAGGATGCCTAATCCCCGCCACAGGTGAACACGTCGCTATTCACGGGGCAGTCGTGTTTGCACTGGAATATGGAGAAATTACCATAACTTTGATTCCAGCTCAGACTTTGTTTTTCTACCGACACCGACTCCTTGGTTAGTATTTTTGGGCCAGCGGGACGCTGCCTTCACAGCAGTGACAGGGTGCATCGAGCGGGGGGGAGGGGCGGGGGGTCCGGCGACGGGGGTCTTACCTTGGCTGGCGTCTCCCGGGCGGTTTCGGAGTCTGACCAGCGGTGTTTGAGCTGCGAGGAGCTGGGCACACACTCGCAGAACGTCTGCGTGGGACAAACAGACAGGGCCACCAGTGTTGGCGTTTTTCAAGTCACGTGTGCAGCCAAGCATGCAAGCACATGCGCACACACACACACACACACACACACACACACACACACACACACACACGCACACGCACACACACACACACACGATAGCATCGACAAATCCAAACGGGCGTGTGCACATCTCGACGGTATCACTGAATTCAATAGTTTATGACAAGAGCTACTTGTCGTCCCAGAGATGTCTTGGCAATTCCTCAGTACACTAGTTTCTCTCAACTTAAAAAATAAAGAGTATTTCACTGAGTGTGTACAGTGTGTGTGTGTGTGTGTGTGTGTGTGTGTGGAGACCAGCACTCGCGCCTCTGTACACGCCTGCCTTCCACGAGCGTTTGTCTTAATGCAGCTCTAACGGCGCAGCAGATAAAAGCTGAGTAATTATGAGAGTGGAGAGCGTTTTAACTGCTCCCAGAGAACGCGTCACACTGTGACCTTACGCACCACTACTCCCAGCGAGGAGCCTCTCCAACAGCCCGGGACAAAAACACCGACACAAAGGCAGCGTGGAGAGCGTCTCTGTCCACACACACGTCCTCCGACACATCAATGAATCACAGCGTCTTCTCCATCATCCACTAAATGCGTACATTACACCTCTTTTACACTCTTTTTAGCAGAACGGTGACAAAAACGGCCCTAAACTTAATTTACTTTTCATTTCAGTTCAGTTCTGTTGTCTTCTACGATGCCATTTTACAACTAAAACCACCTCAAGGCTTTTTAAAATGTAGAGTTCAAGACCTGCAGCACATGATGTGTGCATTAACAACGGCGGAGGGGACGCGAGGGCCGGGGTGGGCGGCCATCTTCCTCCACCCGCCGCATTAGCGCAGCGCTAGCCATTAGCAGGCGAGGCCCATCCGAATCAAACCACTTTGGCGAACGCAACACAAATTTGGCCACTTTGTTCTTCCAACTCTCACATTCAGCACCTGAATCACCCGCTGCCACGCGTTTGAGCCCTTTCTGCCCACACTTTGGTTTCCAGCGAACACTCGGCAGCTAGCGGCTCCGCTTCCTTCAGCCGCTTAGACAGCGCGTCTGACTGTGTGCTGGCAGGTATACAATGAGTTTATCAGGGCTGTGTTTTTTATGCGGTAATGGCTGCCGGCGGGGGGCTAATGAGAGCAACGCGGATGCATCCACACAGTAATTGTGCGGGCCTTAACATAAAATAAGGCTTTAAAGAGGCTTAAACGCTCGTTGGAGCCGCGTCCGCCTCACCAGCTTTAGCAGGTACGATGTCTGCAATGAGTTTCTACAACTCATCATGAGAAAAAAAGTAGTATTTTACTTTGGCAAGCACACAAATGCTAATTTGCGCTTGCAGTTTACCTTTGAGTGTGTTTTGCCAATGCAAATTGCTAAGTGTGCAGCTCCCACTGTCACTGTGTTATGATTGCTGACCAATAGTTCACCCCTCAGCTATAAGCATTCTCCTCCAATGTAAGACAGCAAGATAAAAAAGAGGAGGAGGAAAGGGAGGTGGGGGGTGAGAAAGAGATGGGGGAGATTTAGAGGAGGTGAGCTGAATTGTAATGAGCAGCCTTAGGGTCAGCAATAAGTCTGTGTCTGTTCTGCCTAAAACATTGCAGCTGTCTGAAGACAGAGGAGATACACAGCTCCCGTCACTAAATAACACAGGATCCACAGTGGTGTGAGCTGAACAAAGCAACCGGGCGGAAACACACCCGACTCGACTGTCACACATCTACGAAACAAAGCAGGTGCGTTCGTTTTATTCACGGGGAGAGGTTTTGTGCGGCGCGGGTGCAGGAGAGCAAACAGGCGGGTGGCAGCAGCCCGTGATGCAGTCGACCCGCTCGGATCAGGACCCCGCCCTCCCGTGGCGGCGAGCGGCACGTACCGCTTCGTTCTCCCCCCCCCACCCGCTAATGCGGCTCCGAAGCCCCGGCACACAACCACACGATCGTGACACGCCGACGTCTGCAGGGCTCCTTCATGGCAGCGGGCCCCGGCGCCGGCACGGCCGCTCGCCAGTGTTTGTCTAGCGCTGATCCGACTCCACCGGCTCCACGGCTGGAGAGGATTTACACTTAATAGAATATTTGGGCGTTTTTATTAGTTGGACCTTACATGCACAATTCAATCTGATGAGTCATGTCTTGGAAGACAAAAGGGCTCAGACTCATCCGGGGCGTGACTGACAGCGTACGTGCCCTCTGTCTGAATGAGACTACCTACACGATGAGTGTGTGTGTGTGTGTGTGTGTGTGTGTGTGTGTGTGTGTGTGTGTGTGTGTGTGAACATAATCGCCAAGACTGCAATCCCAGCACTATCTAAGACTATTTGAATTGTTTGAACGTGTTGTTCGTGGTATATATTTGCTGAATACCTTTACGTTTGTGTGTGTGTGTGTGTGTGTGTGTGTGTGTGTGAGACAGGGACTTTAGCAAGGTGTATTTAAGCCTACAGCTCACTAAGCCGATGGAGTGGAGGAGGCTTTGCATACATTCGCTTGCGAGCTTACTAATCATTTAACAGGACTCACAGACTGCTAAATGAGGGGACCGAGACCGAGCGAATGATAAAAGGTAAAAAAAAGGATATGATGTAGAATAGAAAAATAACGCCTCACATGTACAAGCCTTGTGGAGTCGATCTGCGTTTTCATAAACTCCAAACCTTGAAGCCTCGAAGCTAATTAAAACCCAACACGAATGTAATAACATTTACTAAAAAAAAAACACATTTCTGTTAGCAGATGATGTGTATCGATGCTTTTTGACAGTCGAGGTTGAATAACTGGTGGAAATGTCTGTGGACTGAGTATTTTGGTTGATTTTGTTCACGTCAAAGCCGGCCCAGCATCCACCGCCGTCGCCCTCCACACCCCCATCGAGTTGTTTTCGCTTCATCCGAACCATAGGGGACACAGGATATAGTTTGTGGCAGTGTTTATCTGGGGTGGGCAAAAACATTTTACAGACATCCTGAAAGGACCAAGCTGGGACTGGTAAGAGTCAAAATTGACATAAATATACAGTTTACAAAGCTGAAAGGCTTACGTGAAGAGGACGTGGAGCCCATTTCTCAAAGGACAATTACCACAGATGAGTCGCTGTCGGATAAAAAGTCTGCACAGCTGCGCCATCACCCTTTGCGCTAACAACAGCCGAGAGCGGGCAAGTGCAACAAAAGCATGCATACTGTCCATTATGTATCAATCAGCCAAACTGGTGCAGGTCTGGAGATGGAGGATGCTGCTAGAGACTGTACCATCACAGTCTACAGTTCGTCTCGGTCCTCAGTTTCCATCCAGGAGCTGGGCTGCAGTTCACCTGGGGACTCTCCTATTACTGTACTGCACCACGTCGCGTCCACAGCCAAGGGTTCCAATTAGCAAACGTGGAAGGTGCCGTGTTATTTCATTAACGTAATAATTCCACCCCATGGTATTAATGGCGTCGCCGTGGCAGTAGCTGACAGGTGATGTGACAGGTGCCTATTAGTCTGCTTAGCCACAGCCTAGTCAGAGCACCCATGCTCACAGCACTGAGTGTGTGAGAATGTAATAAAATAACTTAGGCTTAGACATCATGGAAAACTTCACAATAAACGACATAAAATTCAAAATATGAATCATAACGCAAATAAAACACATGATTGATTCGATGTGCGATTTAATCCAAATGACGGTGGCTATTTTTTTAGAGTCGTCTCTAGTCAAGGACTGAGGGCCTAATGAAGTCATAAATCACAAACTGAGGTACTATCACAGGCTAATGATGCATTCTGAATAAAAAGCCTAAGCTAAGCAGGATGATATGCTGCTTCACTCCCACCACACGACAAGCTCTTTCATTAGTTACAGTGTGTGTGGCTGCCTTCATATTATACTATGATAGGGTTATAAAGAAATCAGCTGATTTTATTGGGGTGAATGAACTTGACCCACGAGTTTAACTGCGGGGATAAAATTTGAGTTCTGCCTGTAGTCGACATCAGTCAGAGGCGGCGTCGGGGGCGCGGGGGGGCCGTGCTGAGCTCTTACAGCTGTGGCGCCGGTGCCGAGACGCGGCGGCGGCGCTGGGGCGACAGATGGCGCGAGGTGGAGGTGACGCTCCGACAGCGGAAACGCCAGTGCTTCTAGGGGCTAGAACTCCTAGAGGTTCTCGTGCTCGGGCGTCATCAAGGCCCAAACGCTCATTTAGCAGCAGATCTACAGTTCACTTTGTTGTGAATGATCCGTCACAGAGCTAATCGATACGCAGATTCACACATGGATCTAAAAACTCATTAGAGTTGGGTCATTAACGCAGCTGCTGTTCTGCGGTAACTCAAGATTATTTAATAATAATGGTGTTATTAAAGAACTATGGACATTAAATTAACAGTTTGTTACATGGTCTAATTTTATTGGACCTGATTTCAGCTTCGGCTGAATTAATTATATCGAGCAGCCAAATTCCAAACGGACTTCAAACGGCAGGAAACAGGAGTGAAGCAGAAGAGTGTTAGACGAACTGCTGAATGCGATGAAATGGCTGTTTACTGAGCCGCCGTCGACACGCTGTCGCGCAGAGCGAGCGCAGAGGTTTGGGTCTGGATATTTTAGAGGACACGCTGCCATTGTGGATGTGATGGACGGCGGAGAAGCTTTTACAGACTTCAAAGGGCCATTCCCTGTGCAACTGGTGGATAATGACGGCGCCGGACACTTTTTTGTTTTGGTTTTTGGATGACTTGGCCACTGGCACATGAATAATGGTGGTGCAGGGCACCAGGAGGAACGCTGCTGTCATTTGGTAACAACAGGCTAAAATAACAGGTAACACAATATAATGGCAGGTCCATCAGGGGTCTGTTATTATGCTCATGTGCAAAATTATCTTTATGCCTCTGGTCATTTCTTCTCGTTTGTTGATTGGAAATGACTGTAGGGGTGTAAACAACTACTACAGTCAGGACGAACTCCCCATAAGCTGTGTGTGTGTGTGTGTGTGTGTGTGTGTGTGTGTGTGTGTGTGTGTGTGTGTCCATTCCACCAACACTGCAGGGAAATGTCACGCGCTGGTTTCTGACTTCATTAAACGCAGCTTGTATATGAATGGGTGCGTCCTCCAGTTCATAAGCTGCGTACATTAACAATACACGCCGCGCGGGGGAAAAGAAATGCCTCTCACCTTCGGACTAGAACAGCATTGAGAGAAATGAGACGGAGTGGAGGCCTGCAAGAGACCGGGGAGACGGGTTCAATCCTGAGAGACAAATCACCCGCTCCACCCTCCACTGCTCGTCCTTGGAGCTGGCGCTGTGATTGGTCACACGCGGGGACTGGGTCTGTCACCCAGCGTCCCTGAGACACACACACACACACACACACACACACACACACACACACACACACACACACACACACACACACACACACACACACACACACACACACACACACACACACACGCGCGCACACGCTGGAATGCAAACACATATCGTTGCAGCCGCTATTATAAAGAACACAATCACTCTGAGGTCAGAGAGGCAGCTTTGTGAGCATCAAGTGAAACAGAGAGATTGAAAGAGGGCTTTCAATTTCACTCGAGTATCAGCTTTTAGTGTTTTGATGTGAGCAACATCGGCTTAAGCTGCTTAACCTAATAATGATCATTTATTAGATAAACATGTCCAAACATGCAGCTTAACCATCTAATCATTCACATATTTCTACCAATTCCCAAATGTTATTGTCTTCTTTATAAGCCTTATTGTTTTTATGGAGTTTCCACTTGCCCTCTGAACGGAGCCGTTTGTACAGGACTCATGTTTTTGACTGCAACAGTAAAAGAAAGTTTTATGGCACCATAACAGCGCGGGCGCCTCGCTGACGGCGCCTCAACAAACACCAACACAGGTATCTTTGCTAAATAACACTTGCTCCTGATGCTATTCCCGTCACCTTTGTCAGGAATAATCACAATTGCACTCATCAAGGACGCCGCACGTGTTAACTTCACAGGCCGGCGTCTCTCTCCGCCACTTCAACCCCTCCTTTTTTCCCCCAAACGCACGCCACTTACGGCGCTGATTGCAGTCGCAGGCGCAGTTAAGTGCACCGGCACAATCACGGCGGCAAACACACAAACACACGGGCCGCCGCGCACACACACACGCGAGCGCGTCATTAAAGGACGAGGCGGCTCCGCCCCACAGCCGTTCTATTTTAATGGCAGAGTAATAAGAAGGAAGGCGACAGGAATGAAAGGCTGTCGCTCCTAATGTGTTGCATTCATCTCTACATGCAGATCTTACACGTGCTCATCAATAACACATGGGTGCGGGTGTTTACACTTCATGGTACAGCTACCTTGCGAAATGGCATACTGTTGAAGCTTAGGCAGCTCATGGGTACAGTATGTGAGGCCTCTCTATGGAAGTGCCTCCATCTGTTTGCAGGGGAGCCCACATTTGACCTCGGTTCAGATCGAGACGGAAGATTTAAAAGTCGACGAAGGAGAACAGGTTTTGCTCGTTTGCTCATCAAACCATTTTCAAAGAGTCCCCTCTTTTTTTCTTCTTCTTCTTCTTCACCGCAGTCAAACAAATCTTGGAAATTCAAATTGACAGCCCTGACAGAGCGCGTGCGTGCGTGCGTGCATGTGTGAGTGCTATCGGGTGATAAGTGCAGCGTGTTCGGCCGCTTCTCGAGGCCGGGCCGCGACGCAGCGGGTGACGGCCTTCTGAGGTCACGGGTTTCTACAGGAGGTCAAACCTCCTGTCATGGACCAAACACTGTGCAGCAACAAATGCTCCATCTACCAAGCATCCCGCCTCCCTGTGACGTCTGCGGAGAAGAAGAAATTTGAAAAAGCTCGCTATCAAAGCGGCATCAGTCTAACAAACGTTAGTTTCTGTTAATGAGTTGCTATTTCTACCCTCTCACTGTGTGGCAATTTGTTATAACAACCTGCCAGACATGGAGCGAGTTTGAGTTATTACATAGTTCCAGTCGGGAAAACTTGGTGAGTAGCTTGTCTGCGAGTTCCACAGCGTGACTGATGTTTAGCACCTGCTAAACACACTCAACTGGTCTATTTATGCAGTCACTATACTTTGGTTTAGTCCCGGCCTCCTTCAGAGTATTCATTTGGATTACATTTTTTTGACACTGCTCGACTGCATTCATGGAAAGAAATGACAGTTGTGGCAGCTCCCTTTTACGAGCAGCCAGAGAGAAAAGCCAGAGCTCCTGCTCTCAGATTTGCCAGTAGCCCATTCCCAAAGATTCACACGGCCGACTTTAAGTCTTACTGTAAATTTTCAGAAGCGCTGCCTCCATTTTACAGCCTTCGCCTACACGTCTCCTAGTTCCACCAGGCGAAAGTTGTCACCGTTCTTTTCTTAGCCTGGCAACAGTGTTGAAGAGACGTACGGCACTTTAGGGCACAATTTAAACGGAATAATTCTGGCCGCAGCGACTGTTAATGCAGCTCACCTTTCAAAATGTCTCAACCTCTGCCGGTGGGTTGAGTTTTAAAAACTTGATTGAAAGAAAGTGTTAAGTTGCTGCCTATTTTAATGGGCCAAACTATGGCGCAGTCAGATTCCAGTGGATTCATGGAAACGTGGAGCTTCGTTCATCTAAACAGTTCCTTTTGCTGCATCAGGAGGTCAGGAGGACACACACAACTGTGGAAAGCGTAATTGAGTGACTAAAACTATCCCACTCGACAAGTTCTACATGTTCCACTTGTTAAAAAGGCGACGTTTGCATGGAGAGGCGTATCCACATTCTGCAGTTGGCGCTCGCTTGTTGACCGCTGCCTCTGAAGGGTTATTTAGCACAAAAAGTTACAATGCCTCCATTATTTTGAATGCCCTTTAGAGAATATGGCTTTTGTATTTACGAGTAATGCCACTACAGCAGCAGCACTGCTCTGTTGGCACACTTGGTACCTTCGCCAGCGTTAACTAGACTCCAGCCAGACACAAAGCTGCGACAGAGAATAGCAGCTTCCTGTGAGCAAAATCACCCTCAAGGCGATTACTCGGCAGCACGTGCAAGATAGCAGCAAATTTGATTTGGGTGGAGTTGATTGGCTGCAAGCAGAAAATCAATGCGCAATCAAACTTCATTTCATTTAGTCTAATTTTACAAACAACGCCCCCAAACAAATGCAACCCCGTCCAATCAGCTGCTTTCTGCCTCGTCACAAAGCAACAGCGAGCGATGTCGGCTGACGAGTTCGGACGGGAGGCGTGCTGCAGACGCGGACGCTTTAACATGACGACGCACATTAACTTAATTAATTCCGTCCTCCGCTGACAATTCCTCAGGAGTTACGAGATTATAGCACTTCATTAGTGTCTGGAGAGGAAACAGACGCGAGATGTGAAAGACGGAGCTCGGGGAGCGAGGAGCGGAGTAGGCAGCGACAAGACAGCGATCGCTTTGTTAGTCTTGGAAGGAGACACTTTCAAGGCAGTAATTATGACGCAGAAGCAATGTAATTATTCTCCCAGAATGCCACAGGGCCCCGAATATCTCCAAATAGTGATGGGTGACAATCTAATAGTCCACAGATGTAAGTGGAGCACGGGTCTTAATTAGCATTTAAGCGTAAGTGACTTGTCTCAACAGATCCGGACTCCTCTCTGAACGCGTCGGCGGCGTCTGCGATCCAGCCCGGCGTGATGTGACAAACCTGATCAGAGAGGAGCGGCGTCACCGTGCATCTCGCGCAGCCTGGCAGCTCGCGGTAATAAGCCGGAGGTATTGGGAGACTGCTTAAGCCACTGTCACATTTCGCACTTCCATAGGGATTCTCAGGCGGCTTCCCACCACCTCCACGATTAGACGCAGACGTCATCTGAGCGGCTCGAGTGACTCCAGGATGTTTTGGTGCAAGTTGCATCAAGTGTCTAAAGTATTAAAATGGGCGGTGTATCAATTAACAGTGATTCTAGCCATCTCTGCTTATAAGACAGTGAACAGTGCAGCGATATCTCACTCAAATCGACTTTTCCTACATGGCCCAAGGTGAAGGAATAAATGATCCACTATATTGGATAAACCACTTTGCACCTTGTTGCCGCTTTTCCCAGAGTGCTAGTGTGAGCACAGCTTTATGGGAAATGAACCATTCTCTATATAACTCCAGCGGGAGAACTGCAGCGATGAGTTAAAATGTCTCGGCTCCTAATGGAGGCCGCGGTCGCGAGAACAAACCGCAAAGAATACAAAGAAAGTCTTTCCTCGCCGTCCTCCGTCGGCTCACATTTGCCACTCAGCCAAGAAGCGAGTTCAGGAAGAGAAGAGTTCCGATTGAAATCAAATCCATTTTTATTTGTCTCCGGATTTTCATTTTGTATGATCGGTTGTCGGGGCGGTGGGGAGTCACTTCGTAGCTCAATACGCACAGAACGCGCTGACATTTAGACAAAGTGGAGCTGCTGGCGTCCGGTCGGTAAAATTAAATCTGCTCGGAAGCGGACTGAGGCCGCTCGTCTTGGGCTCGTGCAACGGCCGAGCTAAGCCAGCTGAACCTCGCTGTAGTAAATGGTGTTTGGGGTCACGTCCACCACCGGCCCCCGTACTCTGATCAGCGTTTGACCCGTGACCCGGCTCACGGCCAACATCTAATTGTGACAAGACACATATGGCAGATAATTATTCGGAATAATCTGTTGCCTTGACGACGCAGGACCCATCGATGCAGATTCGTGTCTGGCTCAGTGTGGTTGGAGGCAGTTTCGCCTGTCCACCCTCTTAAAGTGCTGGGGATTAGATACATTATCACTTTAATCTCCTCTTTTACCCTCTGAATCGGCCTCACAGGACCCGCAGACAGACGGCTACAGTCACACCACTGAGCCGCAGACAGACAGACACACATATGTTTTCCTACTTGTGTATTTGATGAAATCCTAATATAAACATACAATTTGATTCTCTCCGTAGTGCTGTCCTATATCAGTAATCCACTTCAATCTCCAACTCCATCAGCCCCCTTTGGTGTCTCTAAGTGTATGCCTGTGATATAAATACACTGAGCTACCACCGAGCTCTCTCTCTCTCGCTCGCTCTCGCTCTCTCTCCAGTAGTCATATTCTCCAAAACGGATAAACAAGCTTTTCACTCTCGAGATGTGGAAAACAGAAAACCAAATGCACTGCTAAGGCATCCCTCCAGATCCCCCTGAGACGTGTGAGCAGGAAATATGAAATTGATTCGTGTCATAATTGACTGGCACGGGGAAGCTCATTTGTTTGGAGCTTAAAGAATGTTAAGATTGGAAGTGACTCAAATCAATAACAGCAGTCAAAAAGGCATCAGTTACAAATTACCACTTGAATATGGGCAGCATTTATTTTAGAAAGCTAGAGATTTCCTGTAACTGTCACAGAGAGGAACAGCTGGATTTACACTGAGTTATTACAGGAACTTTTACCAACACAGTGTATAGAAGATACTGTGTGCTACAAACCCAGGGTATCTACATGCAAGTTTACTCACTGAGTCTGGTGGGAATGACCTCTGACCCATCCTGCTACAGGCTGACAACAGCTGTCAGTAGCAGTGGCAAACCACAGCTCACAGCTCACGGAGCACAGCTTTCTAAGGTATAAAGCACCTTCTCATTATTTGCCTGGCGCCGCTGGCTGATGACAGACATCATGTCAACCCCGAGGTGACCAACGTCGCCCTATCGAACCAAAGAGGAGATCCCACCTCTCCGCTCGCTCCTCCCACTTACCCCTGATGCCAAGCCTGTCATCATCCCTCCATCGTTCTCTTCTCTCTTTATCTTCCAACACATTTGCAATAAATCAATGTGAGCTGAGGGCCTGTAGAAGTAGTGCGAGTCTAATTTATTTCTTGTGTTAACACTTTATAGAAGCCCGAGAAGCCTGCCAGTTTCCATTCCCCGAGAGAGAGAGAGAGAGAGAGAGAGAGAGAGAGAGAGAGAGAGAGAGAGAGTTTAACATGTGTGGAGGATTAGAAAAGAGACCGTATTAATCAAAACAAAGCTGAAGAACAAGTAGTCAGTGATTATGTGACAATTACAGTTTTACTTTGTAGACCTCGCTCACCAAGTCCTTCATCTCTCCAAAATCTCTGGTCTTTAGAGTCCCCCCCCCCGAATAAGCTCACACACTCTCTAGTCCATCTCTTGCAAACTTCATATATAAGTCATCGCATCTGTAGGGAAGATATAACTAAAGGTGGCAGACAAATGGCTGAGACACTGTGCTGAGCTGACAGATGCACAATGCCAGACTAACTCGGCCTTACAAGTACCCGATTATCTGACAACACAGCTAAGAATTTTCCTTTTAAGACTCCCAGAGCACGGAGCAACCGGATGTGAAATATAAACTATTAACCAGATAATGAAAAGGAGGTTTCAAGTCAGCTGTTGCCTTATGTGTACATTCAAGTCGTTCGCATCATTTTCCAAAATATCAGCCCGCAAAAACTCCCCCGAAAGCACAAGAACGCACAGATGGGAAACAGATAATGACTCTGGATAAAGCAGCATGAATTATTACGTACGACGAATTGAAATTCACAGTGACATAGTCTGCTGTGATTTATTAATCTTCCCATGATTGAGGTTAAACTATATGCATGATGATAACCAGCCATACTCCGAACATCCTAAACCTTGTGCTACACACTGTAGTGAGGAAATATCCAAGTCTCTGTCTATCACACCCCAGAGCTGCTATAAATTATGTATAATTTACACATCACATTAAAATATCACAACCTCACTCCCATACTTTTACATTTCTAGCTCTTTACAAACTACTTTGAAAAAGAATACCCTTGAAAAGGCGCTGGAATTTCTAGGCTGCTTTAAATCAAATCTGACATCTTTAACGACCTTTAAAGTAGTAAATGGTAGGTATGAGTAAAGGCGGAACATTGCATCTTGCCTGTGCATAGAAAACTGAAAGGCAAATTTGAGATATTTAATGCGATACTCGTGTGTGAGCAGAATTCTGACCGTCCAGCTTTTTAGCATTTCTGCCTCTGTCCCGGTGCATTTCTTACTCCTTGGGCTCTTCCTTGGCTAAACTACCACATGCAGCCGCTGCACTGTGTGCTATTAGATCCAGGATCACTGTTACGGGTTGCTGCAGACAAGGTGTCAGGCAGGATCACGGGACTGCGCGCACCGGCGATGCTAATGTTAGCACTTAGCTCACCTGCGTGCCTAATTACGGCGAGAAGCCTATTATTCCCCCCCCCCACCCTCTGCTGTCTGGTGGTTAACACGTGTATTAATCTGGTTTATAAGCTCCTGTGAGCATTTAACAGCGTCATTGTAAATGGCACTTGGCATTTACGTGCCGGCGCCGAGACAAATCTGTCATCTGTGTGCATTGCAGATTTCACTGGCGTAAACAGATGCTGTGTTTGCGGAGGCCCACAGCATCGCACCCTCATGAACTAAGTACCAGAAACGCTCGTCGGCCAATCTCCCTTTCTCTTATCGCTCTAATTTTAAGTGCTGTTTTTACTGTAACGTGCTAAATAATTGACGATGCCGGTTCTAAGTGTCCGGTTGCGCGGAGGGGTCTGCGTAGGTTTGTTTCTCGGCGGAATACACGCTGTTCTCCGTGTGGCCGGGTTCCACGACATCAGCAGAAACCTCCCGGTCTGCAGCCCTCTACATTTACATATCCAATCTCATTCAGATTTAGGTATTGCCAAGAGCTGCAGAATTTTATCAGAGGGAATGAGACAAACCAAACGTAGTAAATATGAGCTTGTGTACTGCGACCGTAGCGGGAGGTCAGAAAGTGCCCTGGAGTGAGATTGAATTCGAAACGTGCGGAAAACATAATGTTTCCCCCTTTTTTCCTGCTAATGAACAACACAAGCCAGATGGTGTTCGACAGAGTCACTTCCAACTGCTTTGATATGTCTTATTCTTTCAAATGGGTCAAGTACGATAAAACGTTTCTTCCTGAAGATATAATAAATTCCTGTTATGGGCGGCAGGGAGGGGATTTGATTTCCAGCAGTCCTTCACCAACTTTTTGATTGATTTAAGATTTAAATCATTTAAAGGGAGGGTGTTGGAATAACAACAAGCCATGGGAGCGGTTCCTACTATTCCTCATTTATTCAAATGTACCACTTTCCCCCAGCACATCTGAATAATGGCACACAGTCTGCCAGATTGAATTTTTGATGTTGAATAAATTATGGATGTTGGTGGATAAGTCTGTTAATATATTAGCCATGAGGTTGTCATAACTGTTTAATGGTATAGCTGCAATAAATACATCTCTACATGTTTTTTTTGGTTGAAAAACAAAACAAAACATGATTTTGTTTTTGTTGTTGTTTTCTTTCCCCAAAATGTCCCGAAGCCAACGTGCTTTAGAACATCTTGAAACCTAAGAGTCACCACTTGCGTAGATGTCTGATGCTGATTGTGTTTCGAGTTCAAACACAACAGCAGATTAAATAATGACTGTTTTCAGCTACTGTACAAAATGTTTTCTAGTGAAATAATAGAAGTACGTCAACCTGCTGCTTCACAAAAAAGAAGAACTCATTGATGGGTTTATATTTTCAGACACATTTCAGCAAACGTGGATCAGATAAAGCGGCAACGGATTAAAATTTGAATCAAATTCACAGATCAAGGATTTCTCTTAATATGGACAATCGGGATTCTTCAGCCTTCATTCTTCTATTCAATTAATGTTGCTGTTAACCTTGAGACGCCTGACGGTGCCCAGCCCATAATGATGCTATTATGTTTCCTCTCTTAGCTTAAGCAAGTCATTAGCAGGTAAATATATGGAGCTAGTTTGCAGTGGAATGACTCCATTTGGCTCAGAGCAGAGCCAATAATGTGGTTTTAGAGGAACCACCGAGTATGAGGGAGTTGAGAGCAATGCAGCTCAATCACAGGCACTTTTACGCCAAGATAAAAAAGGCCCAGTGTACTGTATGCTAGCAGAGGAGCAGATGTCACACACTAACATCACTATTTTAACAACCAGCTGTGATTCGCTGCCAGGCATTCTCCAGCAGTTTCAGTGTGATTGTGCATTTATTTCCTCCCACTGTCCTGTAATACTCCTCTGCACCAGATCTGATGGCCAGAGTAGATTGATCGCTTGATTAAACTTCTCCAATTATCATAAATTATTCACTGGATTCAGGCTAATTAATTCCCCCGTTATTTACAGTTCTGGTCTGCATCTCCTGCAAGGAAGAAGGAACCGCGCTCGCCTGTGCGGGAGCGCCGTCGTGTTCGCAGGCCGCCGCGTATGACTTTGTGCACGGATTGATTAACGATGAGATTAGGGAACAAAGCCATTATGTTGTGGGAAGTGTGCTCCCTTAAAAGCAGGCGCACATCTCCGTCTGATCGAGGCACTAGTGTCCCGTGACTGGAGCTCTTTTACTCTTAGATTGAAATCGCCAGGAGGAAATTGGACACTTCTCGGTGCAGATATGGAGATACAGGCCAATCTGTCAGTGGAATGGGCCTGGCTAGATGTCCATCAAGATGACTGAACTCTGTAACACATGTCTCTTTCATCCCTCACTCCACCACTCTGCCTCATTTCCACCCCGCTCTTCTCCCTCCATCTGTGCGCCTCTGATCCGCTTCTCACAGGTGATTTCCAATGCATTTTTAATGATGATTTAGCAGGGAAGTGGATGATAAATTGCAGTATGGTAATATTACATACTTCCAGGGTAGAACAGTGAGAGGAATGTGCACATTTATCTTTCTCTCCAAGTATTTTTTTTTTCTTGACTCTTTCATTATGACCAAACAGATGCACACAAACACGCGGGGTGGAATCCTGCAGATGGAAATCTAAAGCCTTCCCCTCTCGCGCCGCTCGCTCTCTGACTGCAGCTCGTCTGCTGTGAAACGCTGCCCATCAGGTAGACTTGCTGACACATCTGTCAATACATGCTGGGAGGTGGGAGTGAAGCCGTGCCCTTTCCCCGCCGTCCTAATGCTCCCTGCTCAACGCGCAGTGACCGCCTTCCACGCGCATTTCGAAGTAGCGAAGACAGGAAACCAACGGAGGCAAACCCCCGACTCAACACGAAGCAACATCAACACAATTGCAAAAGACTCACAAATCAATTAGGCGCAATTACATTTTATCACAGCTGTTGTTCCGGATGAGACTGAGCCCTTGGTGATGCTTTGGGGCTTCCATCATGAGCCTTGCCTCTAATCCAAGGGTTGACGGCGTTCCTCAGCAACGTGCAGTATACCTGATTACAAGCTTTTGTCAGAGGTACATGTGGGATTGCGAGCAGCTGGAACATATGTGCGTCATCCTGGTACGTACATGTGCGTGTGCGTCTGCCCCCAGCTAGCTTGCTGTCTGCTCAGCACTGATCTGGGACCTACTGTGATTCATACTTTCCAACCTCCAGCGTCCTTTCTACTCTACTCAGGGTTTCTGTTCTGTTGCTACGCTCTGGCTAATATATTTTTTTTATTCTTCTACATTTATCTACTTCCATTTTCATTCTTCTCCTCCTTCCTTGCGTCCTCGCCTCCTCAAGGCTCCATGGCCACCTTGCAGCACCAGGAATCTGATATTGAAATGCCCCGTCCCTTTGTGTCAGCAAGCGATAGAGCACAGGAAAGGTAGAAAATGAGAAAAAGACATTGAAGAGGCAGAGGGGGTCAGATAACAAAGGCAGATAGAGGGTGAGCAAGGCCAAAAGCACATGGGACAGCTGCCGTCATTTATAACCTTCAGGCCAGCAAAGCTGCAGCTTCTCCGGGCGGCTGCATGATCGTTAGACAAAATGGTTCCATCTGTCTGTGGCAGGAACCTAAACAAAATAATACGCTGCTCCATTAAGGAGCTAAATCACTTTTTATGTAAAAGCACTCTTCACTTACGTAACGACTTGACAGTAATGGCTCGTTACCTCTTTGATCCACCAACACAGGCTCCTCTCACACATTCATACGTTCATTCTAACAATAGGCCCACACTCCTGTGAGCCACTTAGGTTTTGATCCCACCAGTCAACAATTCTGAAAACAATGGATTTCAGCCACACTAAACGTGCTGCATACGATGCACAGATGTACAACAGCCTATAGTGTAATGATAAATAGGAGCCGACTAGAAGCGCATGTGTGTTTGGAGAACATGCCCACAGGTAGATGAAAAGCAGTGACAAATTAGGGCCCAGGGATTCAATCTAGCACATGCCAATATAAAAGCAGGGCGAAATCAATACTTTCTTCCTTGATAACTTAATAATCTCCCCCTACTTCCTCCCTTATACACTTGTTTACCAGGTACAAACGATTGATAAAATGAAAAGCACACAAAACCAACCCAGGCAAATATAACAAACAACCTATGAATGCTTCACACTGCAATACGCGTGTTTACACAGGCAGGTGAACGCCGCCATATGAACAGAAGACATAAAAATGTTAAAAAGCTCCAATTTGTGTCTATGCATAATATGAGAAATAGATGAAGAACTGTCGGGGCTTGACTTTTGCGGATGGGCGTTTCCTGGTTGCCGCCTAGAGCAGGGTAGGCGAGTCAGAATCTGAGGTTGTTACAGTTCCTTCTGCCGCTGTGGCAGGACCCCCCACAGGGAAATCACAGGCCCAGTGAACCAGGGAAGTCTCTGCTCTGCTCCAGTCCACACTCCCTCCTACAGTATACCTCCAGCCAGCTCAGCAGGTTCATTAGTTCGACAAGGGTACCCGCAAAACCATCATCCCACATCTCACACACACACACACACAGTACATCTCAGCCGCTCTGACTGCAAAGCCACTTCACTTAGTCAGTGTACAAACCAAAGCACAACACGCATACTTACATATATGCATATACCGGCAAATAAAAGCCAGTATATGCGGCTAATTAGACGCTGCAGCATGTCAGTGTTTAAGCTGGTGGCTGTTTATTTGATTTAATGTAACTGAATCCATGGATTCAGATAATGTTGTGTGTGTGTGTGTATGTGACCCTGAGTCTAACTAGTTATGTCTGATATTAAAACACTATCAGTTGCAAAACAGTAGCAGTTTGTCATTATTATCATCATCCTCATAAGTGGCTGGAAAGACAGCTGCTCTAAGTAATCAGACAATGTAATTAGATGTGACCGTTATGTAACCGTACGTATACAATGAATGTATTATCGTAATTAATGTAAGACATGGAGTAATTATTATTTTATACTTTTCACAAATTAAGTGGAATATAAAACAAAACATGCTGCCTCTCAGGTAACAGGGTAACACACCAGCCTCCTGTTGTTTTCCCAGGGATCCTGGGTCTTTTTGTTCCTGCTCTGGACCGCACGTCAGCCCTTGATGCCACCTCGCCAAGCGTATGAAAAAGAGTGGGCCTGCACCGGATTTCTCATTTCAAATGCACATAGGAGTCAGAGAAAACCCAGCTACAGCCAGCAAAGGCTCTCAGTCCTATAAGAGAGACAGTATAGAGGTTTAGGAGCAAGAGGTTTATGGCCTTGGGGTTGCTGGTTGTCAATACTGTAGGTCATGCCATATTGATATTAGTGTATTGTTTAAAGTATAATTATAATAATATTGTTGAACTGAAAGAAAAGGGACAATTTAAACCACAGTTTCAGAGCTCATTTAGTGCAAACATGAAGGATTGTTAAGTGTGCGCCTGATGTGATATGGCACAAGGTGTGAGCTATATGAAGAACAAATCTTGGCAGAGGTGTGTGTGTGTGTGTGTGTGTGTGTGTGTGTGTGTGTGTGTGTGTGTGTGTGTGTGTGTGTGTGTGTGTGTGTTCCATGGCTGTCATACAAATCTAATATAATTTCTGAGCTGGGCTGGTGCCCAGCTGATGGATATGGACCCACAGTGAGCCCGCTCTGTCAAGGCAAACCTCCCTCGTTCACAGCACCGGTGTGTAGGAAAAAACACCAACACCCCAAACACACTGATTTGTCTGTCTGTGTCTAACATGAGGCTCTAACGAGCTTTTTATTATATAAACTTTTGTTGCTGATGATGTGTTATTAAACGGATGCAAAGACAAGTTCATTAAAGTTGCTTCATGGTGGATTTGTGGAGACAGAAAGCAAAGAATGCATCTATTTGACTTAATATAAGTCTTCATAGCACAAAATCTCATCAATTGTTCTTCATGGTTCTTATTCAGCAAACACACCTACTTTAATAAAAAATGTTTAAAAGCCCTCCAGTTCAACTTTTCTTGATGATGATGAGCTGCATCCTTGACTAATTTCTTCTTTGTCATTCTAAATGCTCCACTATTGTAGCCAAACAGTACTTTATGTACCAGCAGACTTTCAAGTGTCTAATTTCCACATACACGGGTTAAGTGCATATCTGACCATGCACCACGAGCCTCGGCTGGCTGTTATCCAGCGAATTCAATTTCAAGGCTCATTTTAAGTTGCACTTGAATATCCATTTTACTTTAACTGGTCTCCATCTGTTACAAAAGGGCACAGGTGACAGCACACCTACAGCAGCAAATCAAACACGCACACTCGCCAGGCAAATACCAGGGTACGTTCTGTAATATCCAAACAAACAGAGACCACAAGAGATCCCCATTACCCGATCCCTCCCCACTGAGCCTGAAATGAGGCTTG
Source organism: Betta splendens (assembly GCF_900634795.4). Taxonomy (NCBI): domain Eukaryota; kingdom Metazoa; phylum Chordata; class Actinopteri; order Anabantiformes; family Osphronemidae; genus Betta; species Betta splendens. Next base: position 8,308,428 of record NC_040892.2, on the reverse strand, counting down.
GCATGGTGGGCTCATGTTACTGCTCAAGATTACAAAGAAAGACACACACAGAGGAAAGGGGAGTAATAAGAAGAGTAGAAAAGGAGACGCTTAGTTGCAGAGAGGAGGAGGAGGAGGAGGAGGAGGTGGAGGTGGAGGGGCATCTGCATTTCCCACAACCTCCCATCTCACCCAGCGTCCCCTGATGCTGTCTGGAGTGAGTCTTGGGGTTATGGGACACATTTCCCCCCTGTTCATCCTGCAGGCTCACCACTCAGCATGTTAGAGCTTCATTTAGTCATCCAGATTTATTTTCCCTTCAAGGATACAGACATGACAAAGCATCTGAATTAATCTCCATTATTCCCTTTGCACTCGCCTCTGTCTGCTCCGTTAAGTGATCCGAGGGAAAGATTCGAGTATCGCATGACACACAATCATCAAATTGAAACGGATGTCTCGCTACTCATGTGACCTTTACGCTGCTATAAATGAGCCGAAGCGGCTCGCGAGGCAGTGGGCAGCGACGCCGGCCGCGTCCTCGCGTCGGCCCCTTGTATAACTCCAGCTCAGACGCGCCGCACGCATGTAAATTCGCGTTGCATAAACGCGTCTTACAAAGAAGTGAGAGACGGGGCCCAGTGCCACGCGCGCGCCGGAGTCAGACGGAGACGCGGAATCAACAGGAGCACGGGAATGAGAGCCACGCATCATCTGACGCCCGTCAGGCTTTCGTAATTTACAAGAGATTTGCCACGAGCGAGTGTCGCGCTTAGAAAAGCTCTCTTAAATGGCTTTCGCTCATATCTTTAATATCTCTGAAATCGAACAAGTCGTTTGGAGGGAAGGCGTTTCTAGGAAGGCAGCGTCGCTCCTTCATTCCATCCACAGTCTGGCAGATTTCTATGCTCTGCTGCTCTCTCTCTCACTATTTGGACTCAGTATTAACATCAGTTAAGTGCCATCTATTAAAAAGTCACACAAATGCACTGATCCTAGTATCCACTACTTTTTTTAACATTAGCTGTTATAGGAGGTCACGTCATCACCTGTGCGTTGTTTTCTCGGTGATGTCGCTTATTTCCCTAATTAAATCCACGGTCGCGCGCGTTAGGGAGTGAGGAGCGTAATTCACTGTGTTTTCCCCCAGAGGCGCAGAGCTCTCACGGTGCCCCGATATCGGATTGCGTGTTCAGAGGGGGGGAGCCTTCTCCCTCATGGGCCGTCAATAACCCTCCACTGACCTTGTGAAAACACATTGACTGCTCCCCAAAGTGAGCTTTGCCTGGCTGAAATACAACGCACGTCCGCTCCTGTCTCAATTCATCCGAGCGGGAGACAGGACTAAAGAGCTGCGGAGTGTTAATGGCTGTTGGAGGGTGTCCGCAGGCCACGTTCACACACTATGAACTACAGGAATACGATTCCCAAACATCCAAGTACGGTTCAGGTTCAGATTGGAGGGGAAATATCCCGTAAAGGCGCAGCGTTAAATGCGCAAACACCTACAGCATCGGCCTATTCGCGCTCTTATTCGCCCGTTCTCCCGCAATTTCGGCGTCTTCCAGTCAAGTCATCGATCGGTGTCCTGAGTCTAATCAACACGTTACAATAAGCGCGACGTGAAACATGCGATGCGGGGTTGTGGAGCGAGGGGAGTCGGGAAAAGCTCGCCTGCAGCCGCTGTTCTCCCGTGCGGAGAATCGCCAAACTCGGCGTGGCAGCGCTGCGCCAAGCAGCTGCACCACTCCTCGTCCACGCACAACTCAGCGGCGCGCGGCGGGAACATACCTGGTTTTTGTGCCGAGTCCCATCTTCGAGTTCAGAAGAGCTGTTCATGATTCCCCATTGGTCATTTACCATCCTACAGAGAATCCGTGCACCAGATCCGCCTGTTTATTCCAGGCGAGAGAGAGTAAAGCTGCGCTTCTTAAGTCTTTACCTGTGATTTAGACTAATCCATGAGGGAAAAATGGGTTTTCAATGTAAAAAAAAACCCCAGAACGGAGCCACAACTGCTTGTGTGGCCACGCACCCGCACACCCCGCGCAAATTACGCACCAAAATGGGACTTAAATTCCTCCCGCGCGTCGCGGTTTTGGACCGTAATTCCAATTAAAAAAACGAACACGAGTATCAACGGGCTCCCGCGTTCGTAAACGGATTTACGCAACACAAGACTTAGGGGAAAAAAAGGAAAAGAAAAAGCGATGGACCAGGCGCAGTTCTTTTACTCCAAAGGAAGCGGCAGAATCTTCTCTGGCTCAGATCGCGAAGTGCACCGTGCCGTTCAAGTCCATCCGGCGTCCAGGACACTTTCAGACGCCAGAGCAGCCCAGCCTACTTGTGACTGCACAGGCAACGGCAGGCTGGGCCGATTCTTGTGCCTCTTTTTATGTCAGGCGAGAACACCCCGGTACCGGCACCGAGCCCAAGGGGACGGACAGAGCCTCCCTGCTTTGCGCCAGGCTGATCCGGCGGGGATTTTCACGGCGATGCCGTTGACAAGACGGGGAGATGCGCGTGCTCCGTGCCTCCCGCTGTCGCTCAACGCGTCCCCTCGGTGTGCGCGGCGCGCTCCGTCCGCGTGCCGCCCCGTCGTCGACTGCCGCGCCGTCCGCCGCGGTGCTGTTTCACTTGCGCCGCGCTCGTGCGACGCAGACGGGCGCGGGGCTGTCGCAAATGTGTGCGTAACGTGCAGTCTACGGACTGCGCGACGGGGTGATGTGACATAATCTTGCGACGGATCGCCGCTGAAAGCCACGCGCACGCGGAGAAAAAACAAAAACGTTTCTTTGATAATCCATTACTTGTGGAACATTACTAAGACCGGCATGAATCCATCAAAGCCGAGTACCTGACCAGGTTAACAATTATCTGTGAGCACTGATGACTGTGTGACATTACACAGCACTTCTAGTTTAAGTGACAGGCTTTAAGGCTACTTGTTTGGGATCAGAGGAACCTCTTCAAAAAAAAGATAAAAAGGAATATTCAAATAAAGCTACTGCCTCATTTATTGTCTGTTTCAAAAGCAGTGGCACAGGTTTATCCAAGGTGGACCCTGTAATCACTGCACAGTGACTAAAGAATAAGGATAATGGAGGGGAGCAAACTTTGACTGCACCGAAGCCAAGCACAATAGTCCATGTTACTGTAGAAATAACAGAAAAATGCACCAGGACAATTTGTTTCTTGCAGACTTGCTGTGGGTATATATAAACTAGTAGGTTATTAAATCAACTCCCACCTGGTTGAGATGATTAGAGGTCTAATCAACGGCGCAGGGACAAAAGCAGGAGCGCAATTACTCATCCGAGTTTAACGCAGACTCACGAGGAGGGATGAGGGTGGTGAAAAGGGGGTAATGCAAAAAAACAGGGTCACTGCTGCACAATGTGCATCGTCAGCCGGTCTGACATCCACCAGTGGAGTGAGGGTTAGGTGTTAAGGTGGAGTAGTTTATCATGGATGACAGCCTACAGTATGTAGAGGAGGAACACAAGCGTCAGGTATTAGTAGATTTGAACTTTAGCATCTTCTTATTAAACAACTATTACATCAACAAATGGCTTCTTTTGCAAATTTCCTTTTCAATTAGTTTGACCTTGTTTGGTTTATGAGGGATTTTTTTATATCTGCAAAATTATAAACCAGCACACATGTCTGACCCTCTTTGTGAGAACGAATCAAACCACTCTCCATGAGTGGATCGCACATTTAAAAACAGACATGTTGTGTTTCTTGCGCAAACAAAAAGGCACTTTACACCAAATTGACTTACGACCTGAGGTCGTGGTTCTGTTTTGATAAAGGAAGCACAGTCTGCAGAAATGGCAGATCTGTCAACAAGCTGCAGGGCCATTTGTGTTCAGCGTTTTCCTTCTGGGCTTTAGATAAAACATTGTAAGAATACAGCAATTTCCTCCACGATGAATGAGCCGTGAACTCAATATCATGGGAGAATGACTAAGGCTTGACTACTAAATATTCAGTGTCGCAAAGTGTTGCTGGTCGAATCTTGGTCACACTAGCTGGTGGCCATGTCTTTGTACTCTATGTGTATCTGTGCTCAGTTCTGGCCTCATCTTTGTAATTGAAACCCGATCAGGCAGCGACACAGAGAAAAGGGAGAAGTCTCCAAGGAAGCGATCCTCTCCCCAACAATACGAGCCTTGATTGGCTTTGCTACTGTAGCTTCGACTCCTTGCATCCAAACAAGCATGTGTGTATTCGCTGTCAATGCTTCACTCCAGCTATCCACCGAATTCAATCGTTGCCATGTGAAAATTTTCTACCCCCCTCCCCTTGGCTGTGTTTTTTTGAATTTTCACGCATGACGTGGCAGCAGGACAAATGCAGAGAACTGTGAAGAACCAACAGAGTGAACTGCCCTTCCCAAAATGCCAAGCCTATAATTTGCAAAACGGCAGTTACCAAAAATAATAATAACAAAAAAAAGAAAAAGAAGCTAGAAACAGGAAAAAACTTCTGTTTACTGCGAGGTCGTACAGAATGAAATTTAACTGAGTATAGAACAATAGCGTGTCTACAGCATTAGGGAGAAGAACATTTACACAAAATGGTGTACGTCTAAACACACACACACACACAGTAAAACATAATCAAAGCGTCGGTCCCCATACTCTCATCAAAAGAATTCACTGAAAAATCAATAGGGGACACAAACAGAGGCTGTGCAGGTTGAGGTTGAAGCCTCTGCTGTTATTAATGTACAATGGTGGTTTGAAGAATCTCCAGACGGGGGGCAAAGCGCTCGCACCTCTGAAGTGCAAAGTCAAAGGCAGCGTTGCATCTCTCGCCGGCTGCCCCGATAGTGCCCCAACTTAGCCCGGGGTTACCCATCGGTGTGGGACATGATTGAGGTTACTGATACATCAGAATCCTCGCAGAGCTTTTCACTCTGCACCCCCCCTTCTCCGGTTAGAATATCAACCCCGTGGGGCGAAGCGATTCCATCAAGCGCTCCGCACTCGCACACTCGCGGAGCGCACGCGTTCCCGTGCGCCGAGGCCGCGGCGAGTCCGGTCGCAGATAGAGGTGACATTTACTAATGGGGGTAATTAGACTTAAATCTGGGAGATGGAATTACCCGAGTGGCAGCGCTGACGATCACAAAAGTGATTGTAATGATTACGAGCTTGAAAATATGTTGGGTGTTTCGAGGGTTTATTGCCGGCATACTGTCTTCTTTACCGTCTTCGTTACCGTTTCCAAGCGATTAACTACCATTGTGATTATTACCCCTCGTGTGCGACCGCTTGCAATATTTATAGGGCGGGCGATATTCCGAGCTCCGCCGTGGTCATCTCCTTCACGCCTTGCTCTCCTCTGTGAGTCAGGTGTTCCTTTGTTCCCCTCGCAACTTCGATCCGCGTGTTCCAATCCGGTGGCTGATGTTGCATGAGTCATGTACTCGGCCTCCATCTCTGTCTCGTTAAAGCTCTGTTTGCTTATTGGCTCACTGTCAGGATGTCTCAGTGAGCCAACGAACTGTGTTTGGTGAATGGTTTGTAATTATCCGCAGGCCTCCCTTGGGCAATGCTGCTGGGCACCTTTGCAAGCGTACACTGCTCCACCCACTAGCGAACATTTTTTTTTAGGGTGAATAACACTAGCAAAACAGAAATCATTAACATGTAGGTTTGTAGAACATGTCTGCTGTTATTTTGTCCTGCAGTCTTTTATTCCACTGTAATAAACACCCATCCTTCGTACCCACTTCACGCCTTTCCACTTGCTTCCTTCCGTGTATACACAGCTCCACTGGACAAGCATAAGACCAAAAACACACAAGTACGTGATCCTGCTGGCCTCTCAAACAACATAAGGACCTTAATGCTGTATTTCATGTAGGTCTGGACCCCTACAGTGGTTTAACTCCAATCTCCCTGGGGGATTGTGAGTTAAGTAGCAAGGAGCTAATCCAAAAATACTTGTTCTTGCAATGTCTTGTAATTCCATTAAGGCTCCTTACCCCCCACTGGAACACCTCTGTACCCATGTTGTAGCCTTGTTAGGTTACAACACAGGGACAGGGGTGACCTGATTTACATTCAGTTTCCCTGCAACCCCAATCCACACAGCAAGTTCATCTATTGCCATCTATGGAAACAATAAGAAATCTTGACTAGAGGGGAAAGTCTCACACTTTCCATTTGAATTGGACTTGCTGTAGGCATCAATCTATAATATGAACACAACAGACTAATGTATTCCAAGCAAATTGAAGCATTTGTAATCCACATAATCAGTTGTCAGTGTGCTGTTCCAGTCCAACTATACAATCAAATATGATGCACTCTTTACATTTGTTGCTTTGTGCTTTTGATTATAACCCTTGCTTTGTTTATATAGCCAGAGGTGCAAATCAGAACGTGTATTTGTTCTCCACCACATGCCAGCAGTAGCTATGACAGTCCTGTCAGCGGATTCTTGACTCGTGTGCCTGTATCCTGCATACTTTACTGTACACATCACTGCAGTAAAAAGCTGCTGTGATGATTAATGTTATAATAGTTTGCTTTTTGCTGTCTCACAATCAGCCTCTAAATTATGCAGACGAATCTAGTGTGTACATACAGTAATTGGCATCAGCAGCATATAATCTCCATCTGAATCTTTTTTAACGATTGCATTATTATCTCAGAGTTCTGAACATCAGTTGGAGCGTGTGAGATAGACCCCCCCCCCCCAGTGGTGCTATGCAGCATCACGTGTGAAAACACAAAAGGCTGAATGAAATTGTTCACCTAGCCAGTTTCAGTGCACTTTCAGGTGAAACCAAAGCGATAGAGAAGAATGAAAATTACATATAATAAACCATAATGTCACATTCTTGTGGCTTGAAATATTGTGGCTATTGGAGAGAAGGGCAGATCGGCTAGGGCAGATGTCAATCCACGGAATCCATTCCAGGCTAGAGAGGACGGTAAAAAGGGAACCTTAATGGAAGAGGGAAGTGTAGGTTGAGTGGCCGTGGATGAAAGAGAATGCAACTCTTTCATCTTGGGCTCTAGAAAAAAAAGAATCAATCACTGTACAAATACTGTAAATTGCTGAGTTGGAGCAAGTCAAAAGGTAAAATAACGTGCTCTCCACAACACATTAACTCGCCTTTATATCGTTCCCATCTTGCAATAGTAGACAACGAAGAATAGACACCTATAAATGCAACCATTGCATTGTTTGCCAAGTTCGGATAAGCTAACTTGTAATCAACAAACATGGGAGGGGGGTTGCATAAAACCTTTTGTGGTTCCAGAGAAGTTGAGTAAAGATTAATAAGCTGCCTCGAGTCATGTTACCAGGCAGCCTTGGCTGGGAAGGAAAAATTCAAGTGTTGGGGAAGAAAATACTAATTCTAGCATGTGAAGTTTCAGGGAAGTGAGCCTACTAGACTCTTCCCCGAGCACGCCGCCAGTAAAAAAGAAAAAAAAGAAAAATGTTTGACTCAACTGTCGCCAATCAAGTTGCATTGTGGGCAATGTACTGTAGAAAAAAAGGAAGTAATAATTTCAACATCAGAAGACGGTTTTAAAGTGTGAAGATAAAGAAGGGCAGCCAATAACTGTGGGACAACAATACAATACAATATATAGAAAGCAAGATAAATCACTTTACTCCCAAACTCAATAATTCAAATTGACAATAAAGTTCAATATTCATCTTAGTAACATTTAATTTTCACACACACCATGAAACTACACGATGTGAATGTGTTCGTCTTTCTTAATATGCCAGAACAACTCTGAACTGTCAAAAGATACACTGTGGTGTCTGGTACCCAGACATCAGCAGCATAACCTTTAAATCGCGTAAGCTCCTGGTGAACTGTAATTGTAAGCGGTGGAACACTGAAGGATCCGACACGTTTTACCAGCACATTCTATAAATGCACGGTGATGTGTTCCTCTAACCCTTCCTAAGCAAATGGTCACTACGGCCTCCTGCTGAAAGGGGTCACTGCCACCCTGGAAACCATTGCAGTGATGCAGCAATGTTTAGGTAGTACACAATGTGTCCTGGTGCAATCGCTTCCTCAGATAACCCACATTTCAGTTAACATAAAAGAAAATGTAATTTCAATGAGACCATGTCAGGCAAAGTCTCCATTGCTTCACAGTTGAACTGTGATGTCCACATTGTGGATGATGAGAGTTACAGTATTTCAGTCCCAGCCCAGAGATTTGACCAGCTGGACCACTGCCCACTGGTGCTTCAGTAGGCTTTAGATTAATGACCCTCTAATAATGTGGCTTCTGTGTACACATGCGGCTCAAAAGGAACCACTTGATAAAACCAATTCTCATGATATGTTAACATAAAAAAAACTAAATGCGATTATGGCTTGGTTTTATTCATTATGTATCTATCCCTGACAATAAATTTAGTTTTTTAAGGAATGAACATGCGAAGAGACAGTGAAGACAGAGGAATTCAAGGCTGGCTGCATGCCAGCTCTTGGCAGCCCTCCAATTAACGCCTTAGTTTGGGTTAATGTCTTGTCGTGCCCCTCTGATACCCTGCAATTGAGGATTCTCGTTGCAATGACTAAACCAATAAGCACAACACGCCGTTGTTCAAAATAGAGAACATTCCTCTTCCTGGAGCCGATATCATCTTATGCTTTGTGGATGTAATAAAATTAATTTAGCACATCTCTTTTAAATTGTACTCCTCTACACTTCATCATGGTTGAAAATAAGCACATGTCATTATTAGAAGAGGTGTAAAGGGGTTGGGTTGCGACAATCGCATCATGTCCACCACCTCCTACTTTAAGGCATTTAAAATGTCAGACATATATATCCGTGAGTGAAACTGCTGCTATTACCAGACATGTTAATAAAGGTGAATTAACCATGACAGGCTTTAATATCAAGTTTAACTTTATCAATCTCAAACCATTCTGGTGGAGTCATTGGCTTTGATAGAGAGGAGTTTAAAATGGAGAAATCTGTCACTCAACTCGTTACCAACTTTTATTTATTATCCATTATCACAAAATAAAGTGCTCCCCAAAAGAGTAATGACTCGCAGACAATTATGGAGCGGTAATTGATGGGAGAAAAACTTCTTTTGAATAAACAATGAGAACATACTGTACCACTCGCAAACACGGTACACGGCATTCTAAGAGACGAGGGCAACAAGCAACGCTCCTCCAGTTGGTCGGTTATTTTTGTGTTTAATAAAAGGACGTTCATCTTGAGACCAAAATGTCAGAGAGAGAATGTAACAGAATGGAAGTCATGATAGCAGAAATGCAACGATGGTACCGATATCACTACAAGTCTCAATACCACTTCTGATATCGCATATAAAAATAAATAGAAAAGCAGACGACAAGGCAAAACGAAGTGCAAAGCGTCACAGAATGGACCTGAGGGAAGGCACAGCTGCAGCTCACAGGCACCTTCAGTAGGAAGCAGGCACAACTGGCCCAGACTCACCGTTTCCGTCGGCACTAAAGGAAAAGCTGACCAAAGAAAAACCTGACAGCTGTCCCTGCGCAGTGGCAGTATATGTGGTGAGAAAGCTATTCCATCTGACCTGTCAAACTGCTGTCTTTTAGGTAACAAATAGGAATCGCAAGCAATATAATACAAACAATGCCCAACAATATTGCTTTGTTAGCATCAACAAGATAAACATGACCTCTGTGAACTCAATGTGTGGTAGATTGTCAACATTATGACATCATCATATAAAATTCCTAATTGAAAGTTTGAAGGTAAAAATAAAAACACAATCTAACTGTAATATATAATACTATAAGTCACCACATTTCGAACCAAAGCATTAATTCTTTTATGTCTTTATAGGTTGTTGGTAGTAGCATGTGCTGCTAGGTTGCTACAGTAGCTATACTGACATAAGTAGTGGGTCATTAAGCCTCCAGGACAAGCTACATTATATCACACAGACAGCCGGCTTTCAGCAGGTGTTAAACATGATGTTTGCAAGTCCTACAGTGCACTTCTCCTTCCGTCTCCCAGCTTCTTTGTCTTTGCCAAACTGAGCTGTGCACGGTTCACATCTCATCAAGCTGTGCACCGAGTCCCTGAACCCCGACTCCCGCTCGCTTCTGACACCACTGCAGAGTCATCGGAGGCATTCTGACGCGATGGCTCCCGTTTGCGTCTGAAGTTTGCAGGGTGTAGTGTGAAAATGAAAGGAGACAGGACGGGTCCCTGTGGGGCTGCAGCGCTGGTTGGCAGCTATTCAGGCGCACATTCCCACACCTGCATCAACCAGGACCCATGTGTTTTTACTGCATTATGGGTTCAAACTGCTGTGTTGAACAATTCATTAGATGTGATAGCGAGTATTACAAATACCACAAAATGTTTATCTAACATTGTCTATTCATAGTCATAAGGAAATATGGATGCATTGATGTAAATTAAATTACAGTGACAACAGGTGCTGTACGTTATATTAAATGGTTTTTCATAGAATACAGAGGTTCACCTCAGTTCCTTGCTTGTAGATAAGTGAAAACACATTATAACCGGCTGATCAGATCTAACTGAAAAATTACATGAGAACCCGGGGAAGAAGAAAAACTCCTTTCTAAATATAGAGAATGCTAACAGAAGATAAAAGATGCATTTCAGGTACCAAAAGCTAATGGGGGGGCTCACATAAACTGTCACTTGGAGCATACAATTTATCACAGGTAACATTACAAACAGCTCTGTCTCCTTGTTAAATGATTTTTCTTTTTCCAGAGGGACAGAATGAGAACACAATGTCTCGCCTCATCTACATTTTGCTTGCTAAGCTGCAAATGCTGTGATTTTCTTTTCTTGTGACAGTAAATGAGAACATAATGGGATCTCTCCAGTCACAGACATAAGCCCGAGAAGATCGGATGACAGTTGTACTCGACAAGAAGACACAATATCCATCACGCACACACACACACTGACTAAAAGACGTGCACAGCCCGTGCTTTGCTAGTTGTACAGATCCTGACACCTCCAGTTCCTGCAGTAATTCATATCTGAATATATTAGCCTTAGGGGAGAACTATACACACTGTCTGAAAACAGAATTACAAATTTAAGGCACCAGTCGATGCAAATCTATAGGTTAAAATGAATGCAAGCAATAACTAACTTTTAATCATGCTTTTGATCAAAACAAGCTGTGGACACCTTAGTTAATAGCATAAACATTTTCATAAACAGCCACGTCTCAACAATGAAGAGACAGAAACTTTAAACCCCGGCAATGTGCGTTATGCTACTCGAGGCAAACTACTAAGTGTCTGACTCTAGCCTTTTACTTTGCATGCACTTCATTTCACAGTGAGAGTGAAGGCATGCGGGAGCTGATGGGCTACAGCTGACAAGGCTGTTGCACAGCCAAATTGCTATAATGCACTCACAACTGACAAATCGGGGATGTGAAATTAAAGCAGGTAAAAAAAAAAAAAAGACTTCCAGGAAACAAATGTGCTTAAGCAACATGAGGTAGCTGAACCTACAGAGAAGATGGAGGTAATGAAACAACTATTATCCAATATCTGTGCACTCGCTCACTTAAAAGTTCAAGTTTCAAAACGACAGAATAAGACAGCATTCCTATTCAAATATATATATATATATATATATATATATATATATATATATATATATATATATATATATATATATATATATATATATATATATATATATATATATATATATTTTTTTTTTTTTTTTTTTAAATAGCCTGGATACTGTAGAAAACAGTGACAGTCCATCCGCTGTTACTGTTGAGGTTTTTTTACATGTAAAGCAGAAGCTCAAGTGGCGATCAGTGAAAGCACAGGGCACAATTAAACAAGCGTTATGTAACCTGAAGCCAGGCCTTTTACCCAGCTGCTTCTTTCAAAAGAGAAAATGACATCTTATTAAAAAAAATTAAAGGACAAGATGGTGGTAAAACATAATGAGATTGAAAACACTGCTCCAGGGATTCGCAAATGTTGAAGCGATGTTCTGCCTAATGTAATGATTTCCGATTGGTGCGTCAGTGGCCCATAAATTAAGTGGTTGCCAAAGTAGTTTAAAGTCAACCAGTCTTAAAGCACAAAGCGTTTTTAATGTGATCATTAGTTTAGCTGCAGTAGTCGATGCATATGGTCAGAACAGCACCGTTTTTTCCTTAAGCTAACCCTCTTTTCTAAAAGCCTTACAGTACATCAAAGCAGATTAACAGGCAGTAAGTAACTATCTACATGCTCTTCTACTGTTCAGGACAGTTCTGAGGCACTGGCATTTTACTGGATTTGTTAATATAACTTATAAAGTTGTAACTTTTTATGCACTATTAGAAAGTTCTGACGCCATATTATGCTGCAGATTCCAAATGTAAAGTGTTATTATTGATTATCCAGCTGATTGTACATAAGATTGTTTAAACTGCGCCAAGTAACAGATCAGTGACTGTCACTTTTCATCACTATATTTATCACATGGCCAAAATAATCTGGAAAAGACAATTTGTTTTGTGAACTGAACATATGTACTTAATACAGCAACATGAGTAAGAAATTAATATATAGGCAAGTATTGCACATAAAAAGGAGTAGCAGAAGTCACAGTTTTAATTATGATTTACGTAGTCATTCCGATGCATTATGAGATCATATTTAGCATTTTTTTAATAATAAACATAGCTAAAACGTAAATGTGTTATTTGTTAGAACTCAATTTGGTTGGCTCCAAATTGGATCAAACAGTGGGGAATTTGAAAGGAAACCCTACAGAAACACAAGAGCTCTTACCTGAATACAGATTTGATTATGGTTTCATTGTACAGACGTCTGATGTGGGAGGGTTACTTTGTAAGCAAGCTATCTACGGATTTAATTATACCGAGGCACGTTTGAAGAAAACTTATCAAACATGTTAGGAATGTGAGTGAATGTAACAATAAACGCCCACCAAACAGCTATTTTTTGCACAGCCATCATCAAGGCCTGCATTGCATTATCAAATCAAACAGGCAAGAAAACAATCCAGCGCCCAAGCAAGCAGTCCAGTAAATAAAATAGTCTGACGCATGCAACGAGCTGCCTTGGGACGATGAAAATCAATTAAGTCGGGGGTCCGTTGGGTGTTTGGGGGGGACGTGTGCTGTTCCTTCCTGATAAGAACATTTCTGTGCTTGATTTGGTTATGCCAAGAGAAGATTATCGCCTGGCAGGAGCAGCAGTAGGCCTTACTCATTAAGTGATGGGTTATTGCCAGTCCTCAACGCAAGAGCCAAGGTTTTAGTACATTGTAATAGGGGCTGGGTAAACACTCAAACACACTGGGAATCTTGGCCGGCTTAAATTTTTTGCAAAACTAAATTGTCTGATTTATCAGGGATTCGTTATTAACCTTGATCCTGTTATGATGACACTTTGAATGTGAATTGAATGTGCAGCACTGACATGAAGTTATGGATTTTATATAAATAAAATACAAGAGGCATCTGTTTATCCCTTAAAAGAATGAGACTTGTCATTAGATGGATTCCCTGCTGCCATTAGTTATTGTTTCCTTTAAAATGATTTGTGGGATTTGGGGATTTGTTTTTTCTTGCTTGTTTTAAAAAGGTTAATGTATAGATGAGCCACATTTGCAAAAGCGCTACCAGATCATGAGGCAAGGTAATAATTGGTCTCACGTGACAAAAACTAAAGATTCCATGCAAACTTATTTTGGCTCTAGAGTGCTGCAAAAAATGACTTTGATACAAACACAAACTTCCAGGAAAGTTATAAAACTGAAGCTTGTCTCTAAACTTCTGCGTAATTGAGTTACTGGAAAAAAAAACAAAAAAAAAAACAAAAACACAGCAACTTGTGGCCTTCAAAGGGGGAATATTTACCATTAACCCCATAGGTATGGCATTTTCCTGCTCTGCCCTTGAACACGTTTGTTGGAAAGGTTTCAGTAACGACACAAGTGCACCACCCCAGGTCCCTGGAATGAAAAGGCCTGTCATGTGTAATTGGTGTGTGCGGCATTGTGCCGAACCACTGGGGCCCAGAGTAAATATAACCTGACAGTGTGAAAAAAGGGAGCGAAAAAGCTCTTTTGATTCCTTATTCATCCCTATCCTGTCACTGATAAGGCTGGTGGGGTTTGGACGACGGAACGGTGATTTTCCCTGAGGAGAGTGAGAAGCTACACTACATTGTCACAATACATGACTTGGAGAAGGAGAGACGTTTTTGCACGGGGTGAAATCGAAGAATGCTAAACATGAGACTATAAAAGCATTTTCTGTTAGAAACAGAGGTCAAGGTGGAGAGAATGACCTCCTTTACTGCTGCTGCTACTACTAAACTGCTTTACATACAGTACAGTACTTGATATACATAAGCAATCCTGCAATATTTGTTCTTTTCTATCGTCTGCATAAAATATACTCTCAATCTCAAAAGTCGACATTCTTTTTGCCCCCAACACGCCAATCCATTTAATTCTATTGAACGCATCGAAGTATTTAATGTGCAAACACCTTTCTATAAATAAAAGTGGGAATAAGTGAGCGTGCATGTGTGCCAAAGGGGGGAAACAAACAAAAAAAAGATAGAAGGAGAGGGAAAAGAGAGACATGCAGAGACTCGGCTGTTCATTCAAGCATAATTCCATTACAGTTGGTGTCTGCTGTGAAGAGGAGCCATTAGGTGTAATCAGGGTGTATGGATGAGGATGACGACCGAGACGATGAATGAAGGGGAAGATATATAGATGATGCTCTGTGATTGAGCCACAGTCTATGACCCGTAACCCCCCAGTGGGGAAGGACTATATTGGGAATGAAATGACACCTTTCACTGAAAGTAATAATGATGATACTAGCTCACTGGTTGCTTTTCTCTCCCTCACCGCCTTTCTTCATTTTGCCCATCCTCTTTCTTCCAACCGCGTCTCACTACTTTGTTGTTTCCCCCTTCCGAAACTCCAGCCCCATCCTTTGAGGTGCATTTTTTTTTACAAACTAACTACTCAGTATTCTAGTGTATGGGAAATTAGCTTGAGTAGAAAAGCACACATTACCAATGTTTCCCCCGATCTCAACGTACCTTCAAAGACCCAGAGCTAAAACTAAATATAGTGTAAGTCACATTTTTTTTTTGTGCAAGAAGTGAACCTGAACCTTTACATACAATAGAGGGCAGCTCAGGCCAGAAAGCATACGCATGATTAAAATTACACCGCATTCTCCCCAGGCTCAGGATTCAAACGGCCACATTCACCAATCACCACAGAACCTTAGTGGAAAGCAATCATACTTTTTATGCTATGCGCCACATGGCATGATGGTTGGGGTTGGTGCTATTTTTGTTTTCTGTTCCTTTAAACATCTCCTTACCTGTTCCTATATTATAATGCATAGATAGAAACAATGCTTGGATTTGCTATATGCGCATGCGCAGTAGTAGTAGCAGCAGCTAAACTCAATAGGCAAATTGTAGACTAGTCACTAGAGAACGTAACAACGCTAAATCACTGCAGCGGCGCCTACACACGGAACATTACATCCTGTTCCTTCCCACGTCCGACTAAAAAAAGATATAGTTTAACTAGAATGACACTCAGTGCTAAACACGTAATTTGAAGAAGTTAGCTCACCGGAGTAAAACGCTTAATGAAGGGTAAAGGTTTCCTCTCCCGTCCGTCATCTCACCAGCTCTGCTCCGCTGGAATGTTGGAATGAAACAAGCTTCTTTTTACTTTTCCTAACGTTTATCTTTTCTGTTTTCCAGCTGTGGAGGAGACTGAACCCGGCGCCAGTAGCACTAACTAGCTAACAGGGGCCTCGATGAGGCGTTTAAGTGTCCTCTGTAATTTAGGGCGACGGAAAGTTGTGAAAATGCTATTTATAATAATTGTTACTGTAACGAAGAAGTACTGTAAATAAAATGACTGTGATGAATCTGATGATGTGTGTAGTGGTGTGTAGACTTACTTGTGTGTGGTGGTGATGTGTACAGTTATCTGTGTAGTGGTTGTGTGTGGATTTACCTTTGTGTGGTGATGGTGTGTGTAGTTATTTGTGAAGCGGTGCTGTGTACAGTGATTTGTGCAGTGGTGGTGTGTGTAGTTATTTGTGTAGCGGTGGTGTGTAGAGATATCTGTGTGTGGTGATGGTGTGTGTAGTTATTTGTGCAGTGGTGGTGTGTGTAGTTATTTGTGTAATGGTGGTGTGTGTAGTTATTTGTGTAGCGGTCGTGTGTGTAGTTATTTGTGTAGTGGTGGTGTGTGTAGTTATTTGTGCAGTGGTGGTGTGTGTAGTTATTTGTGTAATGGTGGTGTGTGTAGTTATTTGTGTAGCGGTCGTGTGTGTAGTTATTTGTGTAGTGGTGGTGTGTGTAGTTATTTTTTGCAGCGGTCGTGTGTGTAGTTATTTGTGAAGCGGTGGTGTGTACATTTATTTGTGCAACGGTCGTGTGTGTAGTTATTTGTGTAGCGGTGGTGTGTGTAGTTATTTGTGAAGCGGTGGTGTGTAGAAATACCTGTGTGTGGTGATGGTGTGTGTAGTTATTTGTGAAGCGGTGCTGTGTACAGTGATTTGTGCAGTGGTCGTGTGTGTAGTTATTTGTGTAGCGGTGGTGTGTGTAGTTATTTGTGCAGCGGTGGTGTGTGTAGTTATTTGTGTAGCGGTGGTGTGTTCCTTGTTTTCTGCAGCAGCTGACTCATTAGGCTGTTCTCCACTGCTCCAGGTGTCTTATCTTCATGGATTGATGGGTTCTACACAAATCTGATCACATTCACCAAGATTTATGGTCTGACAGAGAAGAGAAGGGCTCAGCGAGGAATGTAACACACGTAGACAGCCGGCTGCATGTACACAAACAACCACATGTTGCATCACCACGCACTGTACATAACGGTAATTAATAGAATATGGGATAAAAGCCTTTTGTGTGTTTCATACCAGGCATGTTGACGTACTAATGCACATTCCTAACAGGCTACAGTCGAGTGCAATAGGTAGAAAAGATTATTATTTAATTAGAAAATAAATAAAAGAAACACATGTACATATTTATGGAGTCTTACAGATTATGTACTGTAGCTAACAGTTATATTCAACTATCAACCCCCCAAGCGATAAAAGCTGCTGCTGAAGAAGGCATGATTCAGCTCTCAAACACTTTATTGCGTGTTATTTAGTGGTTTTAATTGATTAATGGCTGCTGGTGAATGTTTGGCAGAAACCCTCTCTTACTGCACATACCGTGATCTTGAGAGGACGCATTCAGACCACAGGGAGGGAGATCTGTCTACATTTTTCACATCTACATAATTACTATTCACAGAAACAAGTGGGATTAGTGTCATGTTTGCATAGTATCTAATCTTTGAACAGCTTTGCGGCTCAAGGTCGTCTGGATGATGCTCTGTGACCTTCAAACAGCCATTTATTCTCTAGGGTCGCATATAAGCTTGAACTGGGTGCAAAACACTTGGACATAGAAAAAAGTTTACCAAATTTACCACCGTGGTAAAAGTTTAGGTTGGTGTGGATGAAGCAGTTCTTTGGAATATTTCCCAATTGCACCCACTTGTTGCTGATGAGCTCGTGATCTCTGGGAACAGCTCAGTGTCACCGTGCGTGAATGGAGTTTATTTCACATGAGAGGAACGGGATCATCTCCAAAAAAAAGGTCAGATTCAGCGACAGGCTTTGAATCACCGAGGTCCTTGAGACAATTACACAGACTCACCTGTCTGCGTCACCTCTGTAATTTTGTGATGTGGAGAGAGGATTTTTTTTTAAATGCCTTAGAGTTATGATTTTATGTTATTTTGTCTTTCTTTCTCTGCAAATTTTATTTAAAAAAGAACTTCCACAAAAAGCTGAGCAAATTCAAATACTGTACGTTGTGTGGCCAATGTGCTTTCTGAGCTACAGTAAATGTAGGTTTTAACATTTAACAAATAAAAGCTGCTGGGAAGTTACATCTTCAAGGGTTTTGGCAGGTTCATAATTTAAGCAATATATAAATTAAAAACACAATAATTTTAAGCATAACTCAAATACATTTGAAATCACTGCCACGTTTCAAGGACACATTTAGCACTTTTCTGTTTTCTGATGTTCCCAACTCCCATGAAAAGAACTAAACCAAAAATGTATTTGTCAGCCTCTGAATACTTTCTGCATTGTACTCAACCCATGCTCCATTGATTCCTGCTGAATACCCACATTTTGTCACAGGTCAAAAATATGTAGATTCATTTTTTAAAGGCTCGGTAACTTCCTGAAGCAGCCGCACGCTGCCATTTTACCAAATGTAACTTCGGGAGGAAAATATAGGGTATTGCTTGACTTCATTACCTGTGAATTTCCCGTGGACCGCTGGTCTGTGTCTTTTCAGCAGCGGTGTCACATAAGTAAAATATAGTGCCCGTGTTTGCTGTAATGAAGGAAACCAGTCTAGAAAGACATAGCATCTACAGGATCCAGATCCGGATACAGATGCTATGACATATTTGCCAATTTGTAGCGTAATTGCTTAGAGTAGAATTAATTATCTTCTATAGTATTATTTAATACAGTAGGTGACTAAAAGATGAATGTGTACAGTAGTGTATCACCGTGATTGAATTGTTCAGCTAATTGCTTAGCTACATGTCTAAAAACAGCAACAGCACTAATTAAATAGAAACATTATAATTTCGAACCATCTCTTATGCAGATGAAATGTGCCTGAACAAGAAATCTGACCTGATCAATATGACATGTGGTGATGTAATGGTCACATTCACTCAGGAATTATATTATTATATTTATGCTGCGTTTCTCTGACCTGAAACTGAAATGGTGTTGAGCGAGGCTGCAATTAGAGGCAGAATCTGTGTCGCTTCACTGTTTTATTTTCTAATAAGTAGCTGCTCCCTCACGAGGGCTTGTCTCTGTTAGTGGTTATCTTTGATTTAGTTGCCGCTCGCTGACCTCTCATCTCCCAGCGCCACATTATGATCAATATGGGAGAGAGATGTTAATAACCTTGGCCTGACCTCCACTGTAGATATGCAATGAACCATTTCTATTAGGAGTTGATGCACCTTAAACTGCTTTTATTAGACACGCGATGATCTCAGATCTACTCCACTAAGTCACACCAACATCGTCACTACCCAGCATGCTTTGCTGCTCAGTGGTCTTTATTAAGCTCCTGAAAGAAAACTTGTTTCTTTCCCACAAAGAACATTGAGTCATCAAGTCAGCTTATTGTCAATAACAGTACAGAGATATTTATAGTGTAGAAGTTTGACAGGGCGATTATTGATCTCCGCAGGGGAAATGGCCGCTGGGTCCTTTCTGAGCCGGGTGATCATCTCTTTCGTTCTGCACATATTGTCCCAAAAAAGATAACCAATCTATAAAATCCTTCACCACGAGGCCGTGGCAAAGCCTCGTCAGGTAGGGGCATCTGTTCCGGCGTGGATTTCAGAGGTAATCATTACGCTGTGATGGTGCACGAGCGCACAGCTGTGAGCCATTATCATCAATGCGGAGGCATCGCGAGCTGAGAAAGACGCACTGAGAAATGGACTCATCCCGGGCGTCCGCGGCGCCGAGACATTTAGGATTCGTTTCATCACGAGATCATAAGGCGTCCCCGCGAATGCAGCTCTACAGCCGAGACCGTGGGGGGTAACATCTGAGCAGGCTGCAGCCGGGCTGAGTGCAAAGGAGAAAGGGAGCCAGGAGAGCGAAGAAGAAAGCGAGAGCTGGGAGAGGTTGTGACCGCCCGCTGGTCGGACGGTGGGGAAGTGGTCAGTGTAATCAGGTATTGACCTTTTCATTAAATCACTCCTGCAGAACACCTCAGACACTGGTTATGAAATGAAGTGCTAGCAACACCATCCAACAATAAATACATTGAGTAGTGGAGAGATTTCCATTATCAGGTGCCTTTAATGTGAACGTTAGCAGCTTTTATTTTCACAGTGATTATCAAAACACCACAATGTGCATCAAAGCTGTGACTTAAAGTCGAGCTGAGGAACAGGTTCGGTTTTCACGCGACTAACGAGAGTTGGCTCAATTAAAGGCGCGTCACTCGCTCCCCCCCGACGCGGCGTCAGGCTTCTATCTGCGAAAGGCATCGCGGAGACGGTGACACGAAACGCTGATTTTACAGAAGGGGCTACAAAGCTGTCAGCAAGTGTCATCACACCAGTCTCTTAGCCCTGAGTCAGCAGCGTTCCTCCCCCGCAACCCCGAGCAGAATGAGTGATTCCGAAAAGAGAAGCATAGATGGAGGTTTCTCCCTGCTGTTTCCAAGCCGGACACGTTTAAAGGCGTCAAATCACAGCATCCGTCCTAATTCCCCGCATCCACGCCTCAAACGCGCCGGCAGCTGTCAGTCACGCCGGCAGCTCCTTCACATTCCTCCCATTCATCCCGACGCGCCGCTCCCGGAACGAGGCGGCTTCTGTTCCCTCTTTGAAAAATCCTCAGCGCAGCATTTTCTTTTTAATTAGTGCATAAATCACCTTCATCGCCTCTAAAATGTTCCCACACTCCATCCCCTTCACTTCACTTCCATTCATTCTGAGGAGGAATCACGTTCTGGTGGCATCGTAACTCACGTGGGAGCTGCATTTGTATTATTATATGATGGTGATCAGAGTTGGCGGCGCTGCTCTGCACATGAAGGGGTTAACATTTAAATCAATCTCTGCACACAGTACGCTCACTTGGCTTTAAAGAGGTCAAAACAGTGCTTTTTTGGTTAAAATATTATTTATGATAAAAGTTCCATTCACTCCTTTCACACAGAAGCAGAAAAGTCTGGACAGTGAAAGGTGCAGAGCAAAGAGAGAAGAAATAATGTTAAGAGGCTCATGAATGTGTGTTGGTAAAATACTGGAACTCACGACAAGAAGATAATCAATCGTCAGAGGGAAACACAAACAACCCATAGGCTGCAGGTAAATCCTGGACATCATCCACAAACCAAAAGCTGAGACCCCGAACCCTCTGAACTCTGTCCTCGTGTGTGTTTATTGTGTGTTCTTGCGTGTCATCACTGCAAACACAAACACACGGCGCCGGCGTCTCCGGGACTGTAAACACGGCCGACGCCGCGCTCCCTGCAGCTCTGCCCATCGCATTGGGTTTACAGGCCTGAAGTCCGCCGCCTCGCTTCCCTCCCGGCCCTCATCAGCATTGCGTGCACGCGGATCGCGGGTATTTCCATAGAAAAAGCTGTAAAACCAATCGCACGCCGCACAAAGTCAACGACCCGCTGTCGAGCAGCGACACAATAGCTCGGCATTGATTGAGAAAATGAAATAAATGTCATTTTGTGGCCTAACACCCAAACTTTTAGAACACCCCGTGAATTTGCTCCTCGCCGTTCCCGCCGCATCTCTGCTGACACGCTGAGACGCTGAAGGACAATTACGGGAGAGGGAGATGACAAGCTTGTCAGCATGACGGCTCCCTGCGAATTCCATTTGTCCCCCAAGCCTTTATTCACCGTGAGTCACACCTGATTGAACCTCCTCGGGGGGAGGAATCGCAGGCGTCCTGCCACATGTCCGTGATACACACGTGCATACGGTAAATATAGGTTTCATATAGGAGCACGAAGCCTCAAATAGAGACGCCAGGATGTCCGACTATGTAACGCATGCTGGGATTTGAGCACAGAATCGAAGAGCAATGCTAAAATATTTAGAAACAGCATTAAGATGCAGAGGGAACTCGGGCTGTGTTGGAGAGAGAAGAAAGGAAAACAACAGAAAACACTTGAGGGTGGTTAGCAGTGAATGGATATGATAGATAAGGCCGAGGAAGCCATTTGTAATCGTGAGTCAGTGAGATGTAGTATATGTCGGACTCTGCGGGGCAGAAGTGGAGGGTGGAGAAGAAAGAACCGCCGGCTACATTAATAGGCCTCATACAAAAGAGCGACCGGACCGAAATAGGCCCACATCCGACGCGTGACCCGCGGATTTCCAGCGTCTTCGCCGAATTCATTATGCACGAGCAGGAGGTCACACTTGCTCAAAGGCGAGAATCAAACACGTGTGGGGATCACGGCGCCCGTCGGTTATTTACAAGGTAATTAAATACATTTTACGGGGAGACCCGTCGACGTCCGGCTCCCACGGGGTTAAACTTCCAAAGAGCCAATTAACCTGCGAAGACGCAGCTCCGACTTGGAAAAACAAGCGCGGAGGCAAGAACACACATTCATTAATAAAGCACTGTCAAATTTCGCAGCTCGCTTTTCTGTGCTGCCCTCAGGAATAGGTTGTACAGCACCACCAGTTCCACCAGCGCTAATCATTCATCAAATGTTTCCAACCGAACAATTGTTTGGGTTTATTAGCGTTAGCATTAAACTTTAATTGTCAGTTCAGCGCGCCGTGGCGTCAGACAGAAACCGAACGCGAATTTGCTCGTGTGAAGACGAGAGGACGGGGGAAATCGGGCCAAATGGGCGTCAGCGCTGCTTCTCGGAGGAGCGGGAGCTATAAAGGAAAAAGTTCGACCTGCGGTGCATTCTCGCCAGCTGCATTCGGGCGCTTTGAGACACACCTTCAGCGCATGTATTATAGATGTTTACAACAGAACTGCACTCAGTCCCACCAGGCTGTGGGCTTCCACTATCCCAGAGGTTGCCACTGGGACAGCTGTTCGTATAAACTTAACAGGTGTTACAGGTCTCCGCTGAGAGCATCTCTCCTTTTACACCCTCTATTTTCCCCCGTCTTCCTCCCTCCCTGTAGAATACACGTATCTCAGAGCTCTTTCATTCGGCATCCACATACATACATGTCCGGGCAGACGTGGCTCCAGCGGCCTTCACACAGCACAAACCGGCGCAACAAAGGAATAATAGATATCTGCATTGAATATTAATCTTACGGGCACCGCTGGTGCGGTTTGGGAGGAGAACGAGGTATAAAACGTTAATACGGGTATTTGTAATGAAAACACGACGCCTCGACGTTCTGGATTTGATTCCAATATGCATAATACATTTTACAGTGCGGGCGCGCTTTGACAGTTCATCACACGGACCCACAGGCAGTTTAGCTACGTGCCGCGCCAGTGGAAGCGTTTAGCCCCGAACCCGCGGCTCCAGCGCGGCGTGCAGACCAGCGTTAGCGGCTGTTCGTTAGCGGCTGTTCGTTAGCGGCTGTTCGTTAGCGGCTG
This sequence comes from Betta splendens, assembly GCF_900634795.4. Lineage (NCBI taxonomy): Eukaryota > Metazoa > Chordata > Actinopteri > Anabantiformes > Osphronemidae > Betta > Betta splendens. Next base: position 8,285,238 of record NC_040892.2, on the reverse strand, counting down.
TTCGTAAGCGGCTGTTCGTAAGCGGCTGTTCGTTAGCGGCTGCTCTTATCTATCTTTACCTTCATACAAGCAGAAAGACTGAGTTGGATTAATGCTGCAGAACAGCAGTTTGGATCCTCGTATTGATCCATAACAGCAACGGACACGGGTCCAGTCTCTAATATAGGGTCTATATGCTCCTACATATACACTTCTTCTATTTGTCTTTCCCAGAATTCCTCAGATCAGACTGTGGCGTTTAAACATGTCTCCCACCATCAAGCGCTACTTCGCTTCCTTTGGATGTGCTTCTTGAATTGCATTTTGCCACATTCGCCTCTGTCTAAAATTACATCCAGCCATCTGTGGCAAATTACTTTCCCCAAATAATATTTCATTGCAGACAAATCAGATTGAAACACCGGCTCGTGGCATCCATACGTGTCTCTCCTCTCCAGGTTAATTGTTAGCGAGAGACGGAAAATAAACGCATTGTACAGCTTATTTCTCATTTCCTCGTTTTATTATTTCTATCGTGAAATAAGTTTGGTTACACGCAATTTATTGAACACACTATATCACAACGGCGGACAACCTTCTTATATTTCCAAACCATTGCTCCTGGAATAAAACTGTTTTTTTTTCCCCAGCTCGGAGATGCAATCAATGCCGGCTCCGCCATCAAGCCTTTTTCCTATTATTATTGTATTTTCTAGATTGAATAACTCAGACGGTCTCAGTCAGACGTGCACGTATCCTCGAGAGGCGACTAAAACCGCTATCTGCTGTTTTAGTGACTCTGAGTGAGAGGTAGAGAGGATCTAAAATGGTATAATGAGGTGTTCGGATGTGATGCGGCCATTTTCCCACAGCTTTAAATCTGTACATTATGTATGAATATGAAGATCTACGCTGTCTCTGATTAGCGTGTGTGTGTAGCACTGAATGGACATTGTGTGAGTATAGAGCATATGAAACAGCGTGGTTTCAAGTGCAGACGTCCCAGATGGTCTAACACAGAATTTACCGGTCAAAGGCACACGTCTGATTCAGAGAAAGACAAAAGGAAGGTGGACGAGGCCAGGGGATTCTCACAGTTTGTTTGGTGGACCTGAGCTCTGGGTGAGCTGGGTGAAAGGGCCCCGGGATGAAAGTATTAAGATCAGAGCGGAGTTTTGTAATTGTATTTTTTACCACATCTCGCAGCTTCCACTGCAGGAGGCATTAAAGCGGCACTAAAAAAAGGGAGGTGGGAACGCTTCTGCAATAGATACCGAGCCAACCGAGAATTCTAATGACCTAATGGTGTGTTTTGAATTTTATCACTGGGATGCATCTGCTAGAATCCATGTAGCACAAATGACTTTTTTTTCACACGGTAAATTTAGACTCCATGGGTTCATCCTGCACCAAGACAGCCCGGACTATTTGCAGCACCGGGGTGATTGTTCACTTGTGGCATGAGCGCGATGCAGTGCGTGCTCACGTGCACGTGCGCAGCCCGCCTGCTCCGCGGCTCCTGCAGACTGTGGCAGCATCTGTTACTGCAGGTTCCCGTGATCCATCCAGATTTCAGCCCGGTGAACATCTGCACACCTAGAGAAGACGAGAGACGAGGGCCCGGTCCGGTGAACGCATGGAAAACAGAAGCAGGTGATGCATCGTCTGCCTGTGTCTTCATTTATACGAGTTATAGCTATCACAACAACACACTCCTCCACTACTAAAAGCTCGTCACCCTGACGCTGTCGTGTCTTCGAGCGCCGTGATGGGAGTCTGTGCCGCACCAGCTGTCGTGGTCATTACAAGGTGGTGCCGGTGCCAAGCCCTCGGTCGGCCGGGCAGCTGCCTCGGCAACGCGGCTCCCGCAGATTAAGGCTGGCGCCAATCTGCTCTGATCTGTTCGAGGAAAGCGATGATGATGAGGGGACGGACGGACGGAACGCGAGATAGCGCGACTAATCCAGACAGCGGCGAGAGTCATCGCAGGAAATGAGCCCGAATGCTCCGAAACGCCTTGTGATGCAAATGCGAAGCCATGAGTAATGTTGTTTGGGCCCATTTTACTTCTCAGAGTGGTCCAAGTTATAGCCAGCACCTGATGTGTCAGAGAGAAATGGGTCAGGTGCTCGATTTTCCTCTAGTACTCATTTTGTCTATAAAATACTGACAACCAAATATTAATATGCGTATTTGAGAGTTTTCCCGAGTGCAAGAAACCAGAATGTTGTCATTTCCACGAAATGTTCCACATCGAGACAGGAAACATCAACAAGCAGCTGCGCGGTGTTAGACACATCTGTGTTTTCAGCCAGAAACAATATTAAATATCAGCTGGCTCTCACCAGCTCCAGAAGTTGAATATAAAACGTCCCGGACCGTGGATCCCTCCGCCCGGCTGCCGTTTTGTCAGAAAACAGCAGCACTGTATCAACTTTCCCTGCAGCCTCATCTCATAATCTTCCTCCCCGAATAATGGCTTTGGCAGCAGGTAAAATTAGATCTGCACCGACGCTGTGCGGTTCCTGAGAGCGGGCGATCCGATGTAAAGGACACCTTCACTCATTTCCTCCCTCTCTGAACCTAGTTGGTTCCTTGTATTTAAAAGTTGACAGTCTCCTGGGGTTGTTTGGAGAAAGGAGGAAAAAGACATCATCTCAGCAATTTACACTAGGAAGTGTTTGTGTTTTCTCGCACAGAACATGATGCTGGGGTAAATACGGAGCCGGGCCCTGATGAGGCGTAGAGTAAATGAGCGAGCTGCCCGTTTAAGGGTTTAATCCCGCTCCCAGCGAAGCAGCCGTCCAGCAGATGGCTGATGCACCCATGTCATGGGACCGCATGGCATCGGATGGAAGTGGTGCGAGGCCAAAGGCCACCGCTGTGACACCGAGTCACGCTGGGATCAGACACGCCTCATGGAAAGTGGGCAAGACGCGATCCCGCCGCGGCGCGAGCGCGCACGGACACGAGGCAGACGCCTCCGCGACTCGTATCAGCCTCGTGTCTCGCCGAGCCGAATGTTTTCACAGTAAGCAGGTTTTGATTGATCTTAATATTTGAGAATTAAAAATCCATGTCTCGGGCGCTTCGTGCGTCACGTGCGGAACACCGGGCGCGTAGCTGAACTGCAGAGGTGACGGCGCTAATCCAACAAATATTGATCCTGCTGTGATTTGGAGCAAATATGAAAGGCCCATTAAAATTGCAGTATGTGGGCTGAGAGCAAATCAACTTATAATCAAGCAGCGCTGAATGAACAGCTGAGTTCGCCGATGGCACGCGGAGGTTATTACACAAAGTCAGTCTGATACGTGATCCTCCCAAGATCATAGGTAGACGAAGAAGTAGCACATAATGTAAAGAAGCTAATCGTAATCGCTCCCATTCAGCGGCTGAAGAGCAACTCTACAGCATTTCCCTTTAATGCTACTGTTTCAAGCACATATGCATTGGATGCTGCATCCCTCCCCTCCTGAGGAGCCCACACTCCATCGGCTGCTGCATCTACCTGCTGTAGATCACACGCCCTCGGGCAGCGGTCACTCGCTTGTGTGAGATCCAGCTGCAGCACAAGGGCCCGCGGTGAAAAGCCGCTGTTCGGGCCCAATGAACTAAATGTAAATGACTACGACGTACCCGCTCCGCAGCCTTGGAGGGGCACCTGGGGAATCCCCATCTGCCGCCTGCGCTGATCAAGGTGCAGCCGTCCCATTCAGGAGTCAGGTGAGCTGCCGGGGAGGGCTTCCTGCTGAGAGGCCTTCTGTTTGGGCTGACAGAATCACGGCCCGTCACATCTGAGCACGTCTCAGGGTGTTGTGCGTGTGACTCAGCCGAATCCATTGGGATCAATGTAGATGTGGTAATTTACACAATGTATATATTAGCGATGCTGCGGGAGCGTCATCTTTCTCACATTCAGAGAATCTGAGACGTGGCTGAAAACTAATTCAACCCGATACAGAAGCGCTGCACTTAATTCTACTTTGACAAGGTTTTAATTTCTCCGTTTTTAAGTTGAAGCTGCGGGAAATAATAACGATGTGAGGTCTGAGCTAAGAACTGGTCTCAGATCAATAGGAGCAGGAGTATTCGGCTCCTGCTCCTCCTCTGTCAGAGCAGATTAATAGGCTGCATCCAAATGTGCCGCGCGGCCCTTCGCTCACACCTTCATCCGTCACACAGCGGGGGGTTCACCAGACAGGGTTCACCGTTTTTCCCATCTGTCAATCAGCGTCCGCCGCCCGACGTCCTGCCAGACCACACAACACCTGCCACCGCGAGTGGCTGACTTTCACCCGGCTCCGTGCCCTTCAGCCCACCGGGCCGACCGGCGCCGGGCGCGGAGTCCCGGCCCGGCCCGCGGGACGGGAGATGTCCCATCAGCGTATCGCTGCTTTATGACGAGTCCAGCGTGGCTCTCGCGCGAATCGGACGCGGACGCGAGGGCGGCGCCGCCGACCCGCGGGGGGGCCGGGCGGTTCTCCAAAGCCGGCGCGTGATGGATCGGACCGTTCTGTTTGCTCTAATTTACCTCCTCGGGTGCGCGCGCCAAGAGGAATGTCAGAAAATAGATGCTAATGAATGACTAACAACAAGATGCTGAACAAATGAAAGGATCAAGATTGATACAGTGGATAATCACTGACAGCAAACTGCAGGGTGGTGAAATAATGAAGCAGCTCCGAGACGCAGAACCTGCGAATCGACAGACTGTGTGCTGATCACTTCCTAATAAAGACTGCTGATTAACTCTTAATCAGCTGCAAAATGGCAGATTGTGATTTTATTAATAATATAACTTCCTTTTGAATGTTTCTCTAAATCACGTGCTGCGTCAAACTCATCAGTACAGTTATTGACGTTAGAATGACACAAACCTACAGAGAGCTGGTCTTATTGTTTACTGTATTACAGAACATCATGTACTGTGTCTTTTTGCTAATAGTTAACCAGGAAGTGGCTGTAAACAGGTTTAGGAATGTGCACACATCCTCCCCTGCAGGCATTGCACATGAGCCGTGAGGTTCTGCAAGTTTTCCTGTCATCCACACTCCAAAGTGAAAATTAATTGTGAATAAAATGCATAAAAAGGGGAAAAGAATCGTTCAAAATCACACGATAACAAGTAATGACTTATAATAAATTGTACGATGCATTTAGACTTAATTATTGAGATCGATGTGCATTGGCTTGCTATAGCATTTAGCCGCAGTGGTGCTAGCGGTTAAACACAGTATATCGCATGTTTCCGCCAGATGTGAGGCTCGAATGGAGCTCTTTCCAGGTGTTTCAGGTCGTTTCAGGATGGCTCTATTTGCATGTGCGCGTCGGCGTGGATGCCCCGGGAGCTCTGTTTGTTTAGACTTAGGTCTGTTTGGTCTGCACTGATTGGAACTTTACACTTGTTTATATCCAATCAGCGCCGTCTCAGCAAACAAAGCTCTCATTTCTCAGCCCCGCAGCCCGCGGATTTGCCGCCGCACATCAACGTATCTTGAAAAAGGAGCAGAGCGATCGACGTCTGCCTCAGTCCCTGCACTCCAGCCAAAGTTCGGTGTGAGCTGCTTATTGCCGGGGGACTTAGAGCCCCCCCCCCCCTGTCGGCCCCCTGGGGGATTTGGGGTCTAATCTTTTAGGTGCATGCTCAAGCATTTCTTTATCAACTTTATCAATAACAATGCACCGCTGCCTACAGTAGGCAACAGGTAGCGGTGCGGTCAGAAGGTAATCCTCTTGCTGTGGAGCAAATAATTATTACTCAGCCTCTTCCACCAAGAGCCCGGCACGAGGAGGGACTCCAGTGTGATTGACAGCCGCCTGCTGCAAACTGCGACGTCCTCTCATTACCACACACTTCAACCTGCTGGAGCTCCAGATGCGCCAGATGTTTCGCCTTACTGTATATCGTACGGCGCGTGGTTGATTTTCACAATAAGCGTGTTCGCGCTTTCAGACTCTGGATCGGAAAATAAATGCGGATGAATCATCATTAATGATTAATCAGATAAACAAGTTGCCGGTGTGAGAGGACAGACTCATTAGGTTCTCACATTAATCTTAATGATTTTTCCGTGTCCTGCTCAAAGCAGTGCTGACAGTTTGCCGTATTCTCCCCACTTGCGGGGGCTTTTAGCTTCGTAACGCGATTCCGGCTCCGCGTCTTGGTCGGCGCCTTGACTGGTGACGAGGTAATTTATGTGGAAGGCTGTGTGCGCGTCGGCCTCTCCCTGCAGTTCCCCGCCCTCTATATTTAATGCCCTGGTGTGTGGGAACGTTGCATTTCGGAGTCATGGAGTTAGAAAGTGGTTTAGGAAGAAGCACCGAACTTAAACAGGGCTTTTATCATTGTGGGCATTAGATGCAGAGAGCTGGGAGCTTTTAATAAGCATTTAGGCCCAGTTACACAAACACTATTGCACAGACCTTGAGTGACTGGGAGACACTGAACTAGACTCGTCCTGTAGTGCAGGTGTTATTCGCTCACTCTGTCACGCTCGTCCCGTTGTAGCTCACTGATGCAATGTGACCTAAGCATGTATGTGAATAAATTAACGCCCTCGGCCCCTTTGCCGTGTTGAAAAACTGCCATAAATTGATTTGCCGGTTTTCGTTGCATCCGAGGTGCATCACACACTCAATTCTCCTCTGAGCATCGATGAGATCTGAGGAAATGCGTGTTTAATTTATGGCTCAATAACAAGGAGCCTCTATTCATATTGGCTCTTTTGATCTACTGCTCGCAGATGATTGGACTGGCTACAATGAGAGTACAGTGAGCCAAATAAAGCATGAAAACACGCTGTCGTGATGACAAACAGCACAACGCCTGCAACAAGATTTGTTCTTTCTTCCTTTTTACCGAGCACAATTAGACAAAAGTTAGATTAGAAGCTGATAAATAACAGCTAATTTAACACGCTGCCAGAAAAACCTGCCATTGTGCTCCGTTGTCATGTATTCGGGAATTAATTAAGCTGGGGATACAAAAACACGGAGTATGAATTCTCTTTGTAGAGCAGTGTGTGACGACAACTGTCACGCAACAGTCGGTGGCAGCAAAGGGAAGTGGAAGTGAGAGGAACACGAGGATTTGAGCGGATTCGGGAGCAGTACACGCACGAGTACAAGCGGGAGGAGGCAGTGGAGGAACAAGAAAGGGACGAGGGGAGCGAAGCGAGGCGAGGGTGTCTGGCTCTCCACATGCGTTCGCAGGAAGCTCTCTAGAACACAAAGGTGCAGGATGGTGGAGGGTGGAGGGTGGAAGCGCTGCAGCCAAATGCATCCCAGTTGCCGTATGAATTATTCCAGCGCCGGTGTTTGCGCAGGCTTCGGGAAAACAGCGAAAAGGACTTTAAAGCGGGTTGGGGAGATGAGTGGATGAGCAGTGGGATAAGAGGTGTAGGTAAAGTGAGCCGCTGGAAAGAGATGCAGTGAGGTCGCACACACAGACGTACTGTGCCTGCAACGGAGTCTCAGACTGACTTACTGTTTTATTACCACAGGACCGATGCAAGTCGGAGAACAGGAAGAGAATAGAATGTGCACAGGTTGGTTAAAACAGCCCTAAAGGAGGAGAAGAGACAGTGGAAGCAAATGCACAGCACATACTGAACTACAGTGACTCATCTACTACACCCAGGCTCGGAGTCATAGGAGCTGGGAGCACGCGGATGAATATTGTATATGTTCATTGCAGCAAATAAACTGCGCGAGAGAAGCCAGACACAAAACTTGGTGCATACATTATAGATATGGAGGCTGAGAGATAAAACCCTAAAAGACAGAAGCCCAGTCTTCGTCTTTTGTTGTGGTTCAGAGGCATTAGAAGTTACAAAACACTGAAATCAATTATGCAAATGCAACATCAGGCCGTTCCCTCTTTGTCGGCACTGGAGCAGCTTTACATTAATGTAAATGTCGGCTCGGGCTCGTTCGGGGTGAGACAGGCTATGACACCGCCTGCCTCCACCTGTTTAGGTTGGTGTTCGTTTCAAAGGCCTGATCCCAAAAAGGATGCATTAGGATTTTACTAAAATGCTCAGCTTCAATGCATTAATACAACGGTCCAATAAATGAATGCCTCCTCATTGCACTGGCAGACAACGGACTTCAATTAAGTTTCCTACAGAGCCTCAGCAGCATGGTTTTCTTTAAATATATTATTAGATGCTAATGGCTGTGAAAACCATTCGGGTTCATGTTCTTCAGAAGAAGCACTGAGCCTTCACGAACCATCGTCTTTTCATCAGCTGATCAGCAGGATTGGATATTATTATTTATTATTATAAGATTCTCAGATCACGACACAAATCACTAAAGCGACTGTCCCTAAAATCTGTGGGTTCAGTCTGTTTAAAAACCAAACAAACATCTGTCTGTGTCATGAGGTCAAACATTAAACCTGCATCTTTGGCTGAAAATGAATCTCCAGGAATTTCGCCCAGAGTTCAGTCAGAAGCGTTTGGTCCTTCGAAGCAACTGGGTTGGAACCTCCTGGCTGACTGGGTCTCTGTTAGAAATGCACAATCTCCACTATATCACAGTTCAAAGGTAATTGGACACTCTTTGCTTAAAGAGCTGAAGAGGCTCCGATGGCTGAAAGTTGAAAGCCCAGAAAGGTTTAAATCCGAGTGTTTAATGACTAAAAGGAGCAGGTGGGAGAAAAACAATGACACAGGCATTATCAGAAACAAAATGCCCCCGTCCATTATGCTGTGCCTCACTGATCCAACAGCCAGCAGTAAGAAAGTGAGAACAATGCGTAAACAGCAAGCGATCGGCGATGATGAATGTGCTGCGATCAACATGAAGCGTCCTGGCTTTACAGCAGCCGCAGCTGCGCTTAGCGCTAACTGCTAATGAGCATGAAGCACAGAAAGGCGAAGTCCACCTGAGGCCGATGCCAATGTAAATGAGTCTGGAGCAGCCGAGAACACGGCCTATGGAGAAACTAGGGTGAAACGGAGTCGTCGGTGTGACTTCGCTCATTGCAATAGGCACAGACGTCACTGCTGAGGAGCTGCAGCTCGAGTGCTGAGATCCAGGACTGTCCCGCAGTCGCCTGCGTGTAAACACCGGGTTCCACAATGCGATGCAACCGGCTCTGGGCGCCCGGCGGAGGAAGTCGGAGCGGGCGACGCGGCAGAATTTGTTTAAGCTCAATGAACTAGGAGGAGGCTGGGATTATATGTGAGCGGGAGGAAGTGGAGATGGGAGATGACAAGACGCTGGGCAAAGAGCCGGAGGGCGCCCTGATCCCCCGGGATGTCCTGCAATGTGGGATTAGACGCTCCCGGAGGCCTGGGGATGAGTCACAGCAGGGCGTTAGCATTGAGCGTGCGGCTAATCTTAAATATAAATATAATATATGAAGAAGGATTCCACCTGAAGATGATGGATAGTCTGCGTTTTGTTACGTGAAGGCGGAACCAGGTGTGCGCAGATGTTTGGGCGGCAGGTCGAGGTCGCGCTTCCGTCGGAACATTCAGGTTCCGGGGCGCTTTCGGATTCGCGGCGACATCAAAGCGCGGGAGCGATCAAACTCCCACGTCGCAGCGCGCGCGGCGTTTACTCCGTTCGGGATCGCGAACCTTTCGTTTGCTGCACAAGCCGGAGCTGGAGGACGCAGACGCTTTTAAAATAAAGGAGACACAGGAAGCAGCACGACTGCACGAGGCGCTGCACCTCCATTACTTAATCTCAGTTCTGCTCCATGTCAGGCATTATTTGACTCGTTAAAATATTAATGAGCATTTGCATGAACCTGTAATCACGCTTTCTGCCGTATCCTTCAGACTGTTAAACGGCTTCAAGGCTCATTGGCCGCACTGCGGTTTATCACCGACTCAGCAATGTCACCGGTCCTCCGTCCTCCGACGTAAACAGGCGCCAGGTGTCACCGTGACGACAGCGCCGCCGCCGCTTGTGAAGTTAACATTGGGTTTAATCCCCCCCCCCCCTTCCCCGGCTGCTGCAGGAGATGACATGGCTGTCTGGGCGGAAGACAGCTTCCAGGAGGCTCTGGTGTCACTTTGCGATGGCGGCGGCTGACAGGCGCAGGCAGTCTGGGAGGAGTGAGCGCTGTCTGCGTTAAAGTGGCGTCGCGGCGGCGGTGACACCTCAGGCTCAACTCACCGGCTCCGGGCCCGTGAACCTCGGGCCGACTCCTGGAGTTCACAGGGTCACGTTTCGACAAGTGAACACCCGTTCTGCCATTTTGTGCTTTGTGTTTAACTGGTAATCGTGTATTAACTGCTGTAAATGGGCCTTAACGTGTAAAAGGCTTCACACTGAGAAACCCGTGAACCCACTTGTTGAATGTGCCTTTGATTAAACAGAACCATTCTGCTGTAGAGTAATTGTTGCAGCAAACCGACCAGTTTTCCACTTTCTCCACCAAGAGTGAGTCAGAACTGGACATGGAATTAATGGGCGGCGTGTTCCACCCGCTCACATTAGCGCCCGTGTCATACTGTACAGGTCGCGAGTGTTTTCAGAGATAATTGGGTTGAAAAATGGCCGCGCGTGCCCCAAACACGTTATCTCGCGCTTCGCCGCTGGATGAGCGATCTAAGCGGGCGCTCGGCTGATTTATTTGGGGGGAGAAAACGCCTTCGTGGACAGAACAACCTTGACGTATCTGCTTTGACCAGCAGGATTCAAAAGCGCCTCGTTCCTCCTGGAGTTGGGATGGAAGGGAACGCGTCGGGGTCTGAAAGGCCCGTTTTCCCTCTATTAGCTGGAAACAGACAGATTCCATGAGTGACTGTCGCAGTAATGACCATTTGTATGTTGTTGCTCCAGAAACAAAAGTATTTGGTCTCCAACTGATCTTTAACTGTATAATAGTCATGCAAAAAGAGAGACTAATGCACTAAACGGTGAGATCAAGCGAGCGTGGGTTCAATGAGCCCGCTGCCATAAATCTCAGATAAAGCAGCGCCGCACTGGCAATAGATCAGAATTAGCGTCGGTCCAGACATGTGTATCTAAGTTCGCACACTGTTTGAATGGGAAAAACAAGGATAAAATGGCTGTTCTGACTAAAATGGCTGAACGCACGCTGAAGATGAGTACGTTAAAAGGGACAAAAGTTGGTCGGGTGGATGACGAAGCGATGCGTTCAGGGCCCCTTAAGGTCCCTGGACACTGGCGTCATGATGAGGAAATCTAGACAGCGGAGAAGAGGCTGCAACATTGTAAATGTAAAGACAACACAATATCTGACGCATGGTTTGTGTGAACACATAGAGACCACTAAACGCTCCCCCGGCACTGCCTCCGTTCTGAGTGACGGGCCGTCGTTAACGCGGACACAGATTCACGGAGGCGGCGCCGGTGTTTACTGTGCCGCCATGATGCCGGTCTCATTAAAGACGAAGCGCTGACCTTGGTGAGACACAAATGGATCTTTAAAAGACAGGCTCCTCCATCACGGTGAAATGGAGCACTCCCCGTCCAACAATACTGCTATTAAGTTTCATCAAGGCTCATTACGAGCTGACTCCATGTCATCTCCTGCGCTACGAGATCCCTCCCCGCGACCGCACAACAGACCCCCCCCCCCTTTTTTTTACAATAGAGATGAATCCTTCTGAGCTCCTCCCAACACAGGAACGCGTGACCCTCGCTTCGAAGGCGCTGCAGCAGCAGCTTCGGCCACACATGTGGCGTTCAAAGGCTTTAACGACACAATGCAGTAATCACAGAGCGACGCGGGGCTTTAATCCCATTGTTCCACGCACACACACACACACACACACACACACACACACACACACACACACACACACACACACACGGAGGCCCAACAGAAAAGACGCTGCAGACGCTCACACCATCCCGACCAGCAGTCGACGGGGGCAGAGGCGGTGAAACCTGATTACAGGCAGCCCACATCCCGGCCTGCTGATTTTATTTCCCTCGCTCCTGACGGGGGGGGGGGGGGGGACGTGAGCCTCCACGCCGGCGCGCTGGGCCCTGATTAAACTCCCGGCCTCCTTGCGCTCAGGTGTAATGTTACCTGCGCGTCTGGCGGGCTCCGTTTCGCACCGGCGCAACCGAATGCGAGCAGCTTTTGCTCTTTTTCCCTAAGTGTCGCTCCATCACCTAATTATATGGATACGAGCGCGACGTGGAGTTTATATCACGTCTCTGCTCCATTTGCTGGAATGGGCTTCGACGAGGTGAGGAAGCAAGTGGAAGTGTTGATGAGCTTTGAATTAAGGCCCATAACGCCCCATGGAGCGCGCTCCTTTTCCTCCCTCCTCCCCCACAGGTTACTCTTCTCCATAAGCAGCCTGTCAGCGGCCGGCGAGGGGGGCGGGGCTTCGTCTCGTGGCCCCCTCCTCGCCGCCGCACGTTCATCTCCGCTGCTCTCCTATTTTTTTCCCTTTTCTCCATATGTGTTTAAGGTTATTTTTACTTCTCTCTGCAGAAAAGCCACCTCACAGCTGGCGGTGGATAATGAGCTCTGATGCAGTCAAGCGGAAATCAAACGTCCCTTCTTCCTCCACATGCAGGTTTTTATTAAACCTCAGTGTTTTAATTATGATGTTAATCATCAGGACGCACCTATTTGCTGAAACTAAACAGTAGGAGCAAACTATTTGTGTACTACACCCACGATAAAAGTGTCCAGCACATTGATACATGTTAATGTTATGGACAATAATAAAAGTGTCTACTTGTTATGGGCCATAAAATGAGTGAGTGCATGAAACTCATTTCAAACAGTTTATTTTTATGGGTACGTGAGGATTTCTCTGTCCTATTTTTCTTCCCTGTTCCTCAGGAGTTTGTTGTCCAGATATTTAAATGTTTGTACCGTATATTCACTCACACCATGGCTTCCAGCACGCGTTCAGCTCAAAGCGCCTCTGCTCCACAGAGCTGCGCGCGTTTCAACACCCCGGCGCCAAAACACCAGCCTCGACGCCTGACGAGCAGGAAACGCAAAAAGAGCAACTGCGACTTAACGACGGCGAAGGATCACAGGCGACGAGGTTTTCCTCTGTGAGGATCCGCGAGCCTCTGTTTCTAGGAAGCTATTAGTCAAATCATTGAAGGAAAAATCGTCTGTTTCCAGCTCTTTTCGAAAACGGGTTCCTTCAGCGCTCACTTTGGATAATTAGCCGGGGTGAATGGCAGCCGCCCAACACCTCTGTCAAACTCAGAGGCTCCTAATGAGGAGAGCTACACTTTCACCCAGAATACATTAGCATCCCTCACGAGGCCGCCGCCAGCCTCTGTTCTCGCCGTCCGTAGTCCGTCTTCTAATCCGCGAATGAAGAGGGTTCGAAAAGGCAACGGCTGCTCGGCTGAAACAAGCTGCGGTGACTCCGCCGCACCGCCGCCACGCAGAGTATAATTAGCATGAAGAATGGTCACAAATCAAAGGGATTCAGCAGCGTAGCAACAGTGGGATCACCCCATTACAGGAGATTGTGTATTGAGCTGGAGGATCTGCCAGAACATATATATGAATAAACGCGTCCCAGTCACACCATCACAGAGTGGGAGCTGGTAAAAAGAGCCATGCTTCAACATGAGGATCCAGAGGAGAGAGAGTCTGGAACCAGAACCAGAACCAGGCGGCTTCTGGACGACCGCTGCCCTCGGATCAGGCCCCGCGTCAGAAAAGCTACTTTTCCTCCGACGCTAATGTTTTTACGTCCGTGATATTAGGGCGCGGGGTGTATTTTTGTGCTTCATATTCATTAGTGGCGCCTTTGTCGCGCGTTGCCAATAAAGGCCAGCGTCGCTTTCCGCGGCGTGAGATGCCTCGTTGCCGCCGAGCAAAAATAGAATCACAAAGTCAATTCAAATTGCTTTAGTGCGTAGGCGCCAGCTGAGCAAAAGACCGTCCATGCGCTATATAACATATGCCACTGTCATCTCACATTGATTTGCTTTATACTTTGCCTCAAACCATAAACTGCTTTGCACCTCTGTATTGACACATAACTACGTCTGCGTCACGGACTTGTTTGATGGTTGACAGGTCTCCTGTAAATAAAAATGACGATGAGGAAAAAAGGAGTTAATTAACCATAACAAAGCGAAAGGATGTTTTGTCTTCTGCGGGTTTTTTCGCCATATATGCATGTGTATTTGTCTATAACACACTATTTAGAGAAGTGTAAGTAATAGTGGGTTTGTAGACACCATGATGTTGTAAATAGACTGAATGCAGATCGATCTGCCGCACGTTTGGAGTTCTGCGTCTGACAAGCACAAATGGCTGGGAGGCACCAACATGGAAGTGTTGATGTAGTGACACGTTATTACTTTTGCTGAAACTGTACTTGCGTGGGTTCCGACTGAGCCCTGGGTCGCTGCTTCCACTCTGCTGCTCCACATCAGCGCACAGCTGTTCTCCACCTGAGAGAGTCTTCACCGAAAACGGATGTTTTATGGCCAGCGTGTGTGTGTGTGTGTGTGTGTGTGTGTGTGTGTGTGTGTGTGTGTGTGTGTGTGTGTGTGTGTGTGTGTGTGTGTGTGTGTGTGCGTGTGTGTGTTGGGCTTCTCCTGAAAGGGCACTTCATTTTTGCATTTTTTAAAACTTTTGTAAACAGGAGCAGAGTTCTGTTTCAGTATTAATAATATTATCGTAATCACAAAATGAATCATACTCGACATTTCAGGCATTTTATTTCTCGGCATTGAGGTTTTTTCCTTTAAGACAGTCATTCAGTTGTGGATATAAGATCACTGCCAATAATCACATTATTAAAGATCATTCATTAAATTTAAACTGAGTTGACGTCGTGAAGATAACTGCATATGTAAACAGAAATCCATTAAAACGTAATTAATTAAAATCTGTTATCTGCCACAAAGTAACAAGGTGGCACAGTTCTGAGCTGCAGCTTTTTATGGCCGTCACATTATCTTTCTGGAAGAGCAATTAACCCCGAACAACTTCAGGGAAAATGCACGAGGGTGCACATTTTACCTGGATGCATCATTTCGCCACTGAGCAGAAGGTTTAATCCGAAAATGAAAAAGTAAACTTCGCCTCTGATCTCAGCGGAGTGATAAGAACACATCGATTTTTCCAAGATGATGCAGGTGATGTCTTCATACAGTCGTTACACTAGACCAAGGTGACCTTCCCTTTGCACCCGCTTGAAGGTGCGCCCGTATAATACAGGTTCGGACTCTGCAGGTTCGGCCTCCCTTCAGACGGACGCGTGCGCCCGAGCTGCCAAAGGTAGATGGAGCCGCGTGAGCGTGACTGATGGAGGTGCAGGAGGAGAACCGCGGGGGGTCCGGGTGGAGGGTGCAGGGGGACAGAGCCGGATCAGAGCCAGCTGTTTAACTTAATGTATGGTTTTACTATGCACTGCAAATATTACACACTCCCATAAACAGGACAACTGTGGCTCCATCCCCCTCCTCCATCTACTGTCAATCAGCTGATTCAGCCGCACTGATGATGCCGCCCACTTATTTCAACCAACGTTGACTTTGCCGCTCGGCGCGAACCCCCATCAGATAGACACATTTGCAATATCGATTCCCCCGAACTGTAGCTCGACCTCGCCGCGTAAAGAGGCGAGGGGGGGGGGGGGCAGAGGCGTCGCCAAATGGAGGCGCAAAGCGACAGTTCAGATGTCAAGGTTGCTTGACCGCGTTATTATGTGTATCTTCTGGGATCAGCGGCTCAAGGCCGGGAGAATAATAAAAGCTGCCCGCCGTGGGCTGGGCTCTGTGCGCTCCCAGGCAGGTGGAAGATGGATCAGCGGCAGCCGGGGTGAGGGGCAAGGACAAATCCGTTAAGTGCGGATCGCTCTGCCGATGTTTGTTCGTGGCCGTTTCCAAGTAAATCACTTACTGGGGGCTAAACTGCCTTCATGAGTTTCTGAGGCCCGGAGAGCGTCAACAAAGAATAACAACGAAGGCCGGACCGAAAGCAGCGACGGAGAGAGGGAGAGAAGACAAACCTTATCAATACCCAATTACTTCCTATAGGAAGGTGGATGCAATGCAATTAATGTTGGACTGGTTGGGATGCGGCTCTAATCAGTCGCTCAGAGCCGCGCGCTCAGGTCTCACTGGCCTCAGCGTCGTTCCTCCAGATGACCACAGGGCATCGCATCCTAATTGACTGCTTATGAATAAACTGATACCTGCGAGTGCTTTTAAAGCGCGCTCTCATTGGCCACCACACCTTTTCCCGCATCCCTCCGTCTCACTGGTGGGCTCAAATCTTACAGTCGACCCGTCTCCTGGTTTCCTGCTATGTCTGCGCCCAACGCGGGTCGCGTCAGCGTCAGCTGGTTCCGATTCTACAACACGGCGCCTTTTGAAATGCTAATGTACAGCGAGGGGAGTACAGAATGTAAATTGGAGCGTCTTCGCATTGTAACACTTGGTCTTTTGTTGCTGCTCTCCACCGCTGATAAGTTATTAATTGGCCTTTTGACTGTAGCTGTGGCGTTTAATTAGAAGTTACGTGCGACTGAAAAGGCTTTATCGCTCACTCCTCGAGCTTGAGAAGCGCACGGGAGCGTCAGCAGGGGCCGATGACGACGCGACAGTCGAGGAACGACGCAAAGGCTGAGCAGCAGTTATCACACGCGGAATCGGATTCTTCAAACATGCGAGAAAACGCTCCTTGCGTTGTCGGAGACCCGGCGACGCGTCGGACGCGTGCGGCGGCGCCGACTGCGGCTGTCAACGCGGCGAAACCAGCCGTCGCATGTGATCAGGAAGCATATCGCTCATGTTTTCCAGATTTAATTAGCGCAGTCTGGGCAGAGCTGCCCTCGGGAGGCCGGTTTTCCTTTTCCCTAATTGGTGCATTAATTAAATCAGAAACACACATTGTGCCGGTCCCCTTGAAATCTGGACGCTGCTTACGCATCTCCGCGTCCCCGCCCGATATCGAGGAGGACGAGGAGGGAGGAGTGTTCGGCTTTCAAGATGGCGGCGGTGAAGGAGGTCAGGGGGCGAACGCTCTGATCCAGCACCTGTGCGACAGAGCTCAAGCTGCTGATTCATTACACGTGCTTTGGACACACAGACAATAAAAACGACTTGGAGGTCGATTCCCGGGTTTTGGAGGCGGATGCGTTTGATTGACGACTGTCTGCTCGGCGGCGGCGCTCCACGTGCGGCGTGCGACGCGTCTCTCGCTCTGCGGCATCTGTATTCGGTGGACGAGCGCGTCCGGGGAAATAAACGCTGCTTTCTGAGATCTGCTGTTTACATCCAGAGACCAGGCTGCTCCCTGCAAATGGATCTTATATATGGATTTTTATATTACGCTCATGTCTTTTATCTCCCCGCCGTCTGTCCACTTTTGTTCAAGTGACTCCACGCCTATGCCTCTTCCCTCCTTCCTGCTTTGCCTTGTATTAAATATGGGTAAAATTGAGGCTTAAGACATGCCTCAGTGCTCTCATAGCCTTATCACTCATCCTAGAGCAAATTAAGCTCATTATAATCCATTAGCGGATGTCTTAGGGTTCCCTCTAGGCCGAAGGAAAGCATCTCTCATCTTGAACCTCAGTGAGAGCCTCGTAGCGTTCGTGAAACCATAGAGCCTCTGCTTTTTTTTTTTTTTTTAATTTGCAGCCTCATGTTTTGACTGGCTGGTGTTCCTCAAAGCTCGAGGTTAGTGCGACCGTCAGAAATCTGGCACCCACGCCGTGTTCCGCAGCAGATAAAACAGCCTCCTCTCTGATGGTGTTGTGGACTTAGATGTGAAACATCAGTATTCAGCTGTCCTGCACACATACCCTCATAATTGACTCAATTAGCAATCTTCACTGTCCCAATTCTCAAGCCTGGGCACTGGTGGGAAATACATTCAAGTTATTCCATCTAAACCTTTGCCCGCCTACAAAGGCAGGCTGCCTAAAAAACTGCAAGGAAATTAGTCCCAGTGCTGCGATCAAACTACGGCTCAGCTGGAGAGAATAAGTGGAGATCCAACAGTCTTGTCATGTTCTATTTTATACTCCCCTACCCTCCGCTCCTCTCACTTCGTTTTTAAGCACACCATGCCAGTGGCTGTCTAATGCAATGCCTCATTATCAAGTGCACCCCCTATCTCCATCTCTACTGTCAGTGTATTCATCACACAGCAGGCCCAATCCCCTGTTAACAGGCATGTACTAGTGGAAAATTGTAGCTATAACTTCGTTTTCCTGTTAAACAGCCTCGCACACATCACCGCAGAGCAGCGCTTCCACCAAGAGGGTCGACAGACTTCAAACTCCAGTGTTGTGAAGAAAATAGAAGTTAAACGTATGGCTTCGGGGAGCCGTAAAAAGTTCACCTTTATTGCAAGGCTTGGCAAACAAGACCAGGCTGGTGCGAGCACAGTGTCAAAGAATAGGCAGCGGTCGGCAACAGGCAGGGAGCCTGTGAAAGGCAAGGTCCGCTAAAAACAAGCAGGAGGTCAAAAACAGGCAAGCAAATAGGCAGACAAAACCAGGGAACCGGTGCCGGAAAGCCACGGTTGATAAGGCACAATTTCCACGCAGGTGGAAAAAGGGCCTGTATATACTCTGGGAAGTAAATGGGCAGTGGAAGCAGGTGACCTGAAACAGGTCAGACGGAGGGAATGGCTGGCAGAGCGGGGTTACTACAAGGTGGATGGGAGTGGCGGGGACGGCAACCAAGGAGCAGAAAGAAACAGAAAAACACGGTAAACAAATGGGTGAAAAATAACTGGAAACGAGGTTTCGTATTTCAGGACCATGGAGAGAGACAGAGAGGGTCACAAGAAATGGAAGAATCGCTTTCAGTGTCTATGAATAGATGCCATTAACGTCATTAAGCTTGTAAATTAGCTCTTTCGGACACTTTTGTGTCTGAAGGCTTTTGTGTTGTGTTTTGTAATTCTTAGGTCCTCTCTACGGTGTTTTGTGCTGAGCATTTATGTGCTAGGGGATTTATTGCTGCTGAAGATCACTGTAAATCACAGGCAGCTTTAATGTTCCTGCTAGTAGTGGCCTTAGGTTCACTGTGGAAGCACTGTTGAGCTGACGCTACTGTTAACAAGACAACACTAACTGATGCTAATTAATGAGAGAGAGGGTGTCACATTTAGGCGCAGGTGGGACTTGATCACATCTCTGAACTAAAGGAGGAAGTTTAATAGATCACAAATAAAGTTTGACTGACTGACTTCAGTGAAGTGGTTAAATGAGCGTTGCCCGGGGAAAGCCTGGTGATACATAATTCTGCTTTCTAATGACAGCGTTTATATCCCCTGCTATGCACAGAGCGGCATAAATCTGAATACAACAGCATCAGTAAAGTAATTGAAAATCCATTAGCAATTAAGTCATTTCAGCAGCAAATCATCAGCACTTAGGTAAAGAGTTATTTGTTTGTGGATCAGTGGCAAAGGTAACAGAGTTTTTCCCAGTAAGTTAGTAAATGCAGGTGGAATCTGTAAGTTCAGGAAAGGAAAGGGTTTTTAATTCATGCAGAGTTTGAGTAAAGACCTAACGGGGTCAGTCCTCACAGTGGAGTCCATCATTTTAAACCTGCCTTGTTGCAGCTGAGCTTCATAATTGGAGCTGTATATGAGATAATAACTGTAGTTCCGACTAAAGCCTGATTTGGCACATTGACACTTTATGTTTCAGGGTATTAAGGTGTTTTAGTCCATACAATGTGTCATTCATGGGATAAAGAACATAAACCTGTGCTCCATTAAATCAACCGAACAAGCCTGTGTCTGAGGAACGTTTAAGTCAATAGCGGGAAAAACTGACTTTTGAATTATGATCTCTTTTATGATATTTTAATGCTGTTGCATTCTAGAAATCAATTGTCCTTTTATGACCCATGCACGGCTACGTCAGAGAGCTGTACGCACACAAGTCAATAAGTTTTGCATGAGTAGCTTCGTAGCAAAGCTCCAGAATGTGAATATGCACAAATCAAAGGCCATAAACATGCGTCCTCGCCAGGCTCTTTATCACTCACCGGGGAATAACTTCAGCCCCAGATGAAACATTGCTCTCATGCATCAGAATCTGGGAGCAACATGATGTAAATCCATAGTCACAGTCCTTTCGGGCTGAGCATCAGTCACATCTCGTCTTATCGCATGAGTTTGGTGGTTTTAAGAACGGAGCCGTCTCTAATGTGCCACTGGCAATGTTTTCAAAAAGTAATAAAATCCTTTATCCCTTCTACTTGTGTGTCGCTCTGTGCATTACTCGTGTTTAGTCGCTCCAGTCCCACTCATCCTCGTACAGTTGTCGCAAATGCAATGCAACAGGGAGAAACGGCCCGGTGGAACGTTGGTCGACATCCATCCAACGGCACCCAATAGTGACAATGTCAGCTGGTAGTGGACTGAAGGTGTGGGAGGAGCCTCGTTCAATCCATCGCAAGGCTAGCGCATGGTCAACGTAGAAAAGGGTGTGTGTGTGTGTGTGTGTGTGTGTTCTCACTAATCATGCAAATACATAAACAAACTGGGAGCCTCTGTTCCAGCCCATTCTATCCTTTTACTAGTGATTCAAAGGTCTTGAGCGTGGCAGGTACGGACACCATGGCAGGAAGCAGAAACAATGGAGGCAGCTGACGGCGGGTTTTAAATTAGCTTCCATTAGCTAAGTAATTGCATCAGGAATGCTCATAATGAAGTCTAATTGCTTGTGGAGGTCTAAATGAGAAAATCAGTGGTGGGCAGCTGTGGGTAAGGGGGAGTTCAGGCGTGCCGCAGGTGCCTGTCCTTGGGGGAGGATTGTGGATTCATCCTCAGTCTCTCATACCTGAAACCATGTGGCATCCTTCCGCCGTTACGCTTGTCATTCGTTCGGAGTGCCGGCTCCCAGCGGTCCGCCGTCTTCTCATGTTATATAATGTCAATCACTTCATTCCTGCACTCTATGTCCTGAGGCAGAATGCCCCGCGGTGCTCCCAGGTTTGCCACTTCCTTCCATCTCCCCATAGGCTCCGTGTCTGTGTGTACTTTCGGCCCAGTTATGCTGTCAGAACAGAAGATTAGTCATTCAATCAGGCTGAAGAGGAGTCGTTCTGCAGATAAGGCCCCGGCTGAAGGAGCTCCCTCTCCACGCTGATCCATATGTCGGCCCAGATTGGCTGCCTTCTTATCAATGCGGGACATTTGCATCTTTGCCTTTCTCTCCATCACTCCCCGGGCCTCCCTCAAATTCACCTTATCGCTTAGTACCTGTGAATTACTCCTATTTCTTAGTCTATCCAGCTGCTTTCTATTGGGCCTTATCCGGCTATCACCAACAAACACCCTGTTAAATCCTGCTTTTATCCAGCGTTGTGGGCTGAAGTTATAAATTACTTGTCTTTTTATTTGCTGCCAGCACCATCTACTATCTGTGCTGTGTTTGTTTTTGTTTTTTTTTTAATTCAGACAATCAAAAGACACATGCGTGAATCAGCTGAGCCTGCAGCCACGACCCGGGCCCCCTCTGCGCGTTACAGGCGTCGCGTGTTGCCTGAGCGATGGCTCAGTGTGGCATCCGAGGGCGCAACGGCAAATGGAAGTGACAGCAACAAATATTTTTAAAGGCACAAGTGTGCGGGTATTTTAGGATATTGACGCCTTTTGAGGTTTAAGCTGTCGAGCAATCGTTTAGATTTTGCACATTTCCGTCGTGAGGCGCCCGGCGCAGTTGGATGCTGGGGTGAAGCACCTGCTGCTGCTCCATCCCTGACGTTAGCGTCCAGGGACACGACTGATCTCCTCTGCTGTAAAACCCCTTCCTCCCTTTCCTCCTCTCCCGGCCTTCTTATATTTCTCCCTCCTTGGGTTCTCGCCCTCCCTCTTTAGGGTCGCGCGGCATGAAATACGACCGGGAGCGCGTAGAAAGGGCCCAACCTCTGCCATCTATCAGCGTTACAGACGCAGGCACAGAGTGTTCAGCCCAAACAGCCTCCAGCGCCGGCCGGACTCCTGGAGGTGATGAGGGGCAGCAGCGCATCCTTCCTGTCCTTCCCAACGACTCCTCCATTAGGAATATGAGCAGTATGAGCGGAGGCAGACCTGCAGTGAGGAGCTACAGACGCATTTCTGCTTCAGTCTCATGTTGTTTATCTTGTATATTAGCATGTTCCACTGTTCCACTCACTTTTCAGTTTTCTTCCTGGTCTCCTTCGCTGCTCTCCGCCTCCTGCCTCATCTATCACAAGCCCTTTCTGTTCTCCCCTCTGAGTCTCTGTGCCTCTAATCTTTATTTCGCTGGCACGTGCTGCCAGTGCCTCTAGTCCAGAGAACACAAAGCCTCCAGTCTGCCCAGTTTACTGCAGCCTCTGCTTTATTGCTCACTAGTAAAATCCTCCAGACTATCACCAGAACAACCCCCCAGCAGATATGACTGTGGGACCAAAGTGGCCTGTTTGCTATTTTTCCTCCACCATAACCTCTCCGTGCGTCCTATTAACAACACCGGGTGGTGCATCAGTCTGTGGGGATGCGGCTGAGTGGCAGAAGAAAGAAGAAAATAGTACAATAAACTCTAAGACTTAGAGCTAAACAGAGTTGAAGCCTGACATCATCAGGTTAAAGCACGCACACGACAAGCAGCACAGAATTAAAGTGTGTTAAAAAGTGCTCTATATTCAGTGTGAGGATTTTATAAACACCTGGATGTTCCCCGCAGTCTTGACTGGTTGTGGTGCAAAGCAGTGATATGTAACACCTCAACAAAACCAGTATCTTACATACATGTGCCCGTGTTACACGTGCACCAGGCTTTCACACACAATCTAGCTTGATTGCTTGCAAATCACGCGTGGACAGTGAGACCTAAAGGTCAGATTTGGGAAACAAATTGAATTTGCCAGGAGCAAACGGACGCGGTAATTTACCTAATTCATTACAGCGAGTATAAGGAAGCGGGGCGACGCGTGAGCCCCAGTGTTTTTTGTTGCCACGATGGTTTAAATCTCAAGGCCTTACTTGAGATAAAATTGTTCCATTGTGTTGGTGCTAATGTGTTATAAATAATGCAGCGCAGCTTCACTCTGTGACTTTCACCTACTAATACAAATGCTCTGATGCTGCGAATATATAGAAGGCGCGCGCGTGCGTCAGTCGCTGATCGGGGGCTGAACGGGGGCCATTGTTGTAAGGAAGACAAATTGACTTCCAAAGGGAAAAGGTGATGCTGATTATCATCACCCGTTTGACTCGACTCTGTTAATCCTACTTACAGCTCCTCTGACTCATCCCACGGCCGCTGACAATCCTTAGTTCAGGACGGCGTCAGCTGCAGGACGGTGGCGACCGTTGCATGTGTGTGTGTCCACGCGTGCATATTCATCCATCACAGTCATGCGAGTGGGGGTGGAGGTAGGAGGGGGGGGCACAATCACCCAAAAGGGCATTTCTGTATGGATTTTGTGCTCTCGTGGAAGGAAACGGCCTAATGAATCTCAATGACTTGCAATTACAGCCGCTGTAGCTACACGGCAGAGGCTGTCGAGCTTGTCGGGGAGCGGGGCCGCTCCCGCGCTGGGACTCCCTCCCCAGGTGCAGCTCTGTGTTGCGTGGAGAGGCCGCTATCGATCCCCGCTGGAAACAGCTTCTTTATTAAAACCTGCATGCTAACCGTCCGGTTTAGGGAGTCCGCAGGCGTCGCTGGGAACTGGTGGGAACATTCAATCAGCGGCCTTTTCCAAAGGGACTGACCCTGTTACGGCGTCAGGCTAAACTCTGAGCTAGTTTAGGGATCACGCACGTCGACGGACAGGAAATACCACAAACCCAGCTTTCACCGTCAGCAGAAGTCCATTCAGCGAATCTCTGATGTTTGTTGTGCTGTTCGGCTCCATTCGAAGCCTACCGCCGCCTCAAAGCAGCTGGCATTGTGCTTTAAACATCCTTCCAGGCCATTACCGTCTCTTCAAACACGCACGTGCACAAAAATGAGACATAAAGAGCAGCGTCCATTAGGCCCGGCTTTAAATAAGGCTCTCAACGAGCCGGAACAGCACCTGGACTAACTGCAGTTAGCGCAAACATCAAAGTGCGCCTCCGTGCTGCAGATCAGCGCTCGCTAATGGCCACCACGTATAGAACACAGAAAGTCGGCCTGTATCACTAATGAGGCCAGAACTGTCATCTGACCGAGACCGCGGCCGATCCTCTCACAGAAATAGCCTCTCATCTTACATTTCCACCATGGCAGGTGTGTTGCCATTTAGATTATATTGCCTCTGCTATAAAATAGATTCAAGCTAAGACAGAAGCCAAGCACTGTGGCCATGCTTCAACCATATTATGATATAAATGCTTCTATTATTGTTGCACAGTGATCTCTAACTTTATTTCATTTAAGTGAGAACTTTCTTTTTGTCTCCATGTTTGACTTATAGTGTTACACTGGTAGAAGCAGGGGCTCTAGCGTCAGACGTCTCCTTTTCAACCAAAAGGGAAATATAACCAATTAGAAGTCTTATAATCTAAGAAAATCACCCCAACAATAGTTTACATTAAACCTCACTCTCCCACCTCAGCCTGGCTGTAGATAAATAAAGCAGATAAAGTACAGATTTGATTTAGCTTGTGTTATGTCCCTGCAGCCAGGAAGCATCCACACAGTGTAATTATCCTCTAACTGCATCCTCCTTTGTTGCATTACTTCTGGTACCCTGAAAGAATTTAACGCGTCCATTGTGCCAGGCCTCATAAAAGTCTGACTCTGACACAGCTCTTTTAGAAACGCATGCATTAACGCCGTCCACAAGCAAATCAACACCTGCGTCGGATAAATAGGAGACGTCCGTGCTATTCATCACATTAGCAAAAACGCTTGTATGTGACGTGTGTTTCTCTGGCCGGTGTAAACATTAATCAGCCCTCATTCACACTCAACCATCAACAGTGCTTTTCATAACACTGTGTCCTAATGCGCAGTGGCCTGGATGCTGCTCTGTCTTATGAGCACAGAGAGGCCCAGGTGTAGCTCATCCTGCTAAAGAGCTGGTAATAACATTGTGGAAATGTGGAAACGCAAAATATAATATGGGAAAAAATTTAATAATCAAGTAGGAAAAGTGTTTAGTCAAATAGAAAACTGTAGACAAAGTCAGCAAAATGACAGAAACGCATCTGAAGAAGAATCGAGGGAAGCGAGAAAATGAATGGCTGCGCCAGAAGACAAGAGAGGAAAAAGATTCCCCAGAGCAGCGCTGGCCCAGCAGCAGCTGCCACTAGACTTGTGCCGCTTCCCACAGCGCCACGGCGGAGCCCAGCGAGGAATAATGAGCTTTAGAAATCCACAAAGGTCACTCGCTGAAAAGATCCCCCTCCTTAGCCCGGCCCAATCAGGAATGCCACCGTCAGAGCTCCGGGAGGAAAATTCTATAGTTAGGAGATGGGCTGAGGAAAAAAAAAAAAAAAAAAAGGCAGCGCAAAGCACTCTAAAGAAGATCTTCACCTTTATCTGACAACCCGAGAGTAGAGGAGCAGTGGGAGGGCTGCGGCAGGAGATGAGGGGGGGCTGAAGTGGGAAGGGTGAAGGAAAGAGAGGAGAAAAGTGGCACGGGAAGGGAAACATTAAGGGTAACACAGGGAGAGCGTGTGAAACAGGAAGCCAGAGGTTGTTGGAGTGAAACCGGAGTCTCGCTGGCGGCGGGACCAGGGCTGGAGACTAAACGCACCCCCGCGCTGAGTTAAGTTTAGAAATAGAATAGAAATGAATAGAGTCTTGGTCAAAGTGTCACAATACATCACATGGCAACGACTGCTGGTTACAGTAGAGTGTGTCCATGTACTGTATAGGAGGCCCATAGAACAAGCTGTTCGTCATTATGTCCCTGCGTGAGCCGGCACAGTAGCTTCACTTCAATGCGGCTGCTCCACGACTTCAGCCTCCGTCTCCTTTATGCCTCGGCCTCAGCCTTGTGATCCTTCGAGGGCCGGCGGTGCACTGCAAGCCGAGCCGCGTGCATCGTGTACAACGCGCGTTCCTCGGTCTTCGGGGAGGTTGCGGTTGACGTCAAGCGCGGCGTCACCGTTAGATAAGGACGCGCTTCTCCTCTGAGCAAACTCGCTCTCAGGCTGGAGTGGCCGCGCTCCTCCGCCTCCCCCTCATCATCCGCTCACTCATTGACTCAGTGTTTTGCACTTGGAAGCGAGCAGCGGACAGCGAAACGCGGACGCACTGTTATGAAGAGCCTCACGTCGATCGTAGACTTTCATGAACGCACTGTGAGCGCGTGCAAAAGCTACAGTCGTGACTTGAAGGACACGCGGTTCGGGTGATTTATGAGGCTGAGCTATGTAAGTAAGGTTAACTGGACTTGACAGGGAACAGGAGGCATGGCTGCCCAGAGGAGCCACTAATATAAGCGCAGAGTCCAGGATTTAGCACAGGTGAGTGGAGCAAAAGGCTCATACAGTGTGTCATCTGATCAACGCTCCACATAAATACGGTGAAAATGCCTGAATCACGGGGCGGATTCTTTATTTCCCATGACTTTGAAGCATAGATCAGCTGCTAAGGTGACAGTGCTGGCTCCCTGGCTGCTGTTGTCGCGTAATGATGAAACGGGTTACGTTTAAATGGAAAATAATTACAACTAAAAGCTGTGCAAAATACCAGGAGGCAATAATTCGTGCGAGTGTAGTTTGGGCGCATGCAGTAATTCACTGGCGAGTCCTGAACGCAAGGAAATATGAAGGGGAACAAAGTGATTGGTGACGTGGAGGTGCTGCAAGCACTGAGGGGCGGCATGATAATGAATTAGGCGCTGATATATGCTGAGGCATGGAGTGTCCTCCAGTTGCGTTCGGGAGGACTCTTTCTTCTGGAACACCGCCGCATCCCTAATGATTCAAACTGCAGAAGTGCTTAGATCATCACAAGTGCGCTTTTTACACAACACACTCGTCCCAAGTTTCTCCCACGGCCGCCGACGCCCACGGACGACGCGGGCGCCGACACGCGAGCCCGCGGAAGCAAATCTGAAGCAATGACGCGGCCGTGGAACGGCCTGTTCTTCGGGCGACGCCGCGCTCCTGGGTGATTATTGGGGGAATGATGGCGGCGAAGGCTCCAGCTAACGCCGCCGTCTGCCACCAGCCCGCGCCACGCAGCTCCGGAGACTTCCTTTCAATCGATGCGCTTTATTTGAATTCTGGCACGCAGCTGCCGTGCACTTGTTTATGGATTCCAGGGGTCGACATGGAGCATATGTAAATTCCTTTTCACCAAGGATTACCGGGTTAAAGGTTCTCCTTTGTAGATTTTTGCTAAGCTTTTATTTATTGTAGTCGATTCCTTGATTAGAAATTCTTGAGCAGGAGCGACTTGAGAACAAATTCCCTTCAGATCACAACCGAATCATCGCGCGTGGAGTTGCTGATTAAAGCAGCTGCAACTATTCAGATCTGAGGCTGGTTCCGGCTTTAACCCGCCTTAAAACACGCTGATAACGTGACACGTCCTGCACAAACCACTGCCGCTGCAGCGTTCATCCAGCGCGATTGGCCCAGTCGCTGATGAGAGCCAGTTGAAGCGGAGGTCACCCATGATAAGCAGCTCAGTGGCCGCATGCATTCGCGATAAAGTCTTAATCTCCCCCGTGGAATAGCTAATTAGAGAGAAGCGGTCGATACTATTAGCGGTGATGTGGCCATTCAACCCGCGTATATGTCCACAGCATTCATCAGGCACGCAACGAGACTGGAGTGGACCTTGGATAAGTCGGCTTCCACTCGTTTTCTCACCGTTGCATTAATGGATGAGTATAGACAATGCATGTATAACTGCATCACGCTGCCACACAAAAGATGTAGGGAGCTACACAGATAATAGATTATTTTTTACTCCATCTTTCTTTTTTTTTATAATAAAAAAATGTATAAATGCACGGACGATGCAGTTGCAAACCAAATGTACACCTGTAACGATGCTGACGATAAGAATGAATCAGCCATGGTAAAAAAGACAAATTCATGCAACAGCTGTCAGCGTGTCACCCAAAACCACAAATTTCAACCCCCTCCAAAAAAAAATAATCAGAGGGTCGCTGGAATTCCTCCTCTCGCAAACACGGACGTGCGGCGCAGGAACATCTGCACGCGTTATCGCCTCGGAGCCATTCATCACACACACACACCCGGCGTGCCCACGTAGACACTACGCACGCGTCGGGCCGAGCGGGAGCCCGGATCAAAGCCCTGTCGGCTCGGTCACGCAGGGGAAAAAAAAAGGAGATTTTGGAAAGGAGGAGGGAGGATAGAAGAAAATTAGTGGGTGAGGTGTGCAGATCGTAGCCTGAGGGGTGATCACAGTCACCACGGAGATAAGCCCCGGAGAGGTCAATAAGGAAAATCATTAGCTGACAAATGGAAACCACTATAATGCCATTATATAGTAGGCACATCGCATTTAAATAAAGGGATAACACCCCCCACCCCTCTCCCACCCACAGGACGGCTGAGATGTAAATGAGACATTTTGGTCATTTTACTGTGACTTGACTTCATGCCTGTGAGCTCCAACCCTGCACAGAGTGGAAGCAGTGGTAGGACTGAACCAAAATATTGCTTCCCTTCAATTTGTTCTTCATTCTTTTCCTCGTTATGGCACAGTAATAATAAAAAGCTACTTGATGGGTGCGGTGGCATCCTCGTAATGATAATGAGAGGGATAAGCAGCGCGTGGGGGGGCGGAGGGGGGTCACGTACCGCTGAGGTCAGATGTTCAGAGATTGAACACAAGCACCCACGTCCCCCCTCATCCATTCATCCGAGGTGGAATAAATGAAGCCAACGACGTGGACCATGTGAATAATGCATGCGGGTGCGTTCCAGCACAAACAAGACGCAAGAATAATGTAAATGATTACATGAAAGATGAGCAAGCGTGAAAAAAAGACCAGGTGGAGGTGAGCACATTATAAAAACATGGAATATGTGATTAATAGAACACGTCCAAAGAGCCTCGGTGCAGCTTCTTAGCATGAATGTAACATGTTTATCTGTCGCTACAGACATATTCCATTAGATGCGTTTGTGTGCTACTGGGCCATAATGGCTTCCATGCGCTTTCTCTCTCCCTCCTGGGAATTCCCAGCACACATCACCTCTAGATGCCCTGAAAAAAAAGCTCCAACAATATAGATCTGGAGCAACAATTTAAAAAAGTCCCAGTATTTCCCCCCTCAGATCAATATGAGTGCCGCCGCATTCCTTCCTATCTGTGATTTCTGGGTAGGAGCTTTGAAAAAAGGAAGCGTTACATTAATTGGACATTTGACTCGCCGGCGCGTTAGGTGGAGCAGACAGATGGGCCGGTGGTCCTGGTTCATTAGCCGAACTGAGCTCGCTTTAGTGCTTCACTTGGTGAAGTTGCACAGGATCTTATTTGATGGGATGTAGAAAGGGGTGTTTGAGCTACTGCTAATGGTTTAACAGACCACAGGCACCAGCGGTTATGAACATTCTACCGCTCACCTTGACTCTGGGTTAATTATGAACAACACTGACTCTACAAATGATGATAAGCCAACTGTGGTCCACTATGTGTCTTATACAGGGGGGGGACTGATGGACGGATCCTGACTGACATTTGCATACTTTCAGATTATGGATATTTCAGACCTTGTACCAAGACGCGTTTAGGGACACACACTGATGTCATGAGCACTTGCCCCATTCTCTGCGCAGTGTGTGCTGTAGTTCTTCGGCCCCCCGCTGTGATGGCTTCGCCTCGTCCCTCTCTTCACACCTGTGGGGTCCCGCAGCCGGTCACACAGTGGGAGGGCAGATCATGGGCTCCACTTACGAAGCAGCTCAAGCACAAAGCAGCTATGTCCAATTATGGGAGGCGCAAATTAAAAGTGCAAATTGCAGTGTAAAAATCACGGCGTCAAATTTAAATGTAAAACTGGAAGCCAGGGCGCGCGGAGCATTCTAATGAAGCCATTGAAGAGGATTAATATGCCGGGTAATTGCCGGATCTTTCCTTTCTCTCTAAAGCCCAATTTTAATCAACAGTCAACTAATTACTGAGCTCAGGGATGTTATGAATTAAAAGCTGTTGGTTTAAAGAAGATGGCTGGACATCGAGATAAGGACATGAGGTCATCGCTGCTCTATATTCTGATATGACAATAAGAAGGAATGGTTGAATGACGGGAGTGCAGGGACGACCCGGGGAACCTGAGGCCTCTGACATCAGAAACTTTGGACGGGTTTTTGCAGAGCAGCCTCTAAATCGGTTCGTTTATTCTGCTCCGCGTTACTGAAGCCGTAATGGGAAATTAATTTCGTTCTCGCTTCGGAGGCAGACGACTGCGGAGGGGAGGCAGCGGCTCCACACCATCTCCCACTGGCGACACACTTCCCACCATTTTGGACGTTACTGGTGAATCGTCAACACGGCGTCGGAAACGGGAAAACAAGACCCATCCAGACGCTGCTCCGCCGATGGAGGCCTCACGACCAGATGCTGAAGATTCTCTAAAACAATCAGCTGCCGCCGACCTCTCACCCGCCCGTGTTTCAACTCCCCCGCGGCTTCGCCCGCGCTCGCCCAGGCTGACCCTCGCCCCCACTTTGCGCACCTGCGGTGCATCAGGCCGCTTCACCCTCGCGCCTCAGCAGCCAGCTGGCGGCGACGGCTGGACGCTGCGGCGCCATTAGGGCGCGGGTGGCGCTCCAGCGGACACACTCACCTGCTCCGCTGAGCACCTTGTCTGTTTATACCAGGCTGCTAATGATATGTTTAACCCTCCGACCATGACGTCATAGCAACATGTGTATGACTTCAAACAGAAAACTGGTCATTAGGATTCAGTTTGACTCTGTAGAGAAACCCGGTGCTTCATTGTCATTCACCTGGAGTTAATTAGGACGATTACTGATTTTCAACCTTGAGAACACGGTGACTGTGTGAATCCCCCTCAATCTGAATCGCTGCTGGGTCCTGAGTAGCACCCAGCGAGTCACCTCCGTCCAAGAGCAATTTGCCGTTTTATTGCGTCTTTAAATAGCGGTGACTCAGCAGGTACGGCTCATTTTTTGCGTTTCCCACGTCTGCTTCCCTGGCTTGAAGCTGGCCTCCTCTCGCTCCGTCGTATCGAAGGGAAACAGGAGCACAAACGTCTCGCTATGACAGCTTGAAAGCGTTTTCGTGTTTTACTCATTCCAACACCCACGTTAAAAATCATTTTTATGTATGAAATCCAATCTAAATAAACTAGTTATTGTTGATTACTTGGCTGAGGGGGGGACAGGACATGTGACTGTGACTTGGCTAAGACTTCCAGCGTTTTGGATCTCCTGAACAGCAGACATTCATCCCCTCGGATGCCAAATGTTATTTCACAGCAACAGCACCTTCTCTCATTAACTGGAGCTTTCTTCATTAACTGCATAATGATTTGCTTAAACCTACTGTATATGCAAGCAGATTGTTTTGGCTGTTGTTCAGCACCAGCAGGTTGGCTGCTAGTACTGTAACACTGCAGCCAACTGGTTTTCATTGTAAAGCCAAGGTTACATCATTGACCTATCAACTTAAAAGTCACAGATCGTACATTCAGATTATTTATTATTGATGCCCAAACAATGGGACATGAATGGAGATGAACCCAAGTTTGTTTGTAATTATCACATTTTCATAACCGCCTGAAACTCACCCGTCACCTCTGAACCTGCCTGTGACACGATAAATGTTAATTGGTTAACCTGCGCTGCGCTCCAGAGTAGAACTGCATGAATTCAGCCAAGGCCTCAGTTTGTAGAGCTGCTTCTTTTGCATCATTTTAATAACAACGGTGCCGTGAACGTATTCATCTTTAAGCCGCTTGGTCTAATTTTACATAATTATCTGCTGTTTGTAACCCAGGTCAACTACTGTACAGTATGTGTACTCTCATATAGAAATAATATATATACAGTACTGTAGTCTTCTTCTTATTATATAATTAATCAGCGCTAAAGCAGAAACACCAATTTAAATTTGTCATCTTTGTAACCCCTGTGATGAGAACGTATTGTTACACTAATTGACTTAGCTCATGTTGACTATTTTCAGTTTACTGCATCATTGTTGTTGTTATGCAAACACAACAGTCAATTTTCAATTCTTTAGAACTAAAGAAAGATGGTGACAAGCTAACTGACAATAGAACAAGTTCTGTCGTGTTCTAAAAATAAATACCTGGGAAAGTCTGCATTTGTATCAGATATGGGTCATTTTATTTTGAAAATACTTAATGTGCTACTTTTGCTTGTGAAAGGAACTCTATCTTCACACTGAACAAGTTTCCTTTGGTGCATTGTGGCCAAAGAATCTTACAGTTGTGTTGTTATATATAAATGCATTGGGGCTTTGTCAGGCTGGATGGGGCTTATAAAGGTACATGATGGCAGGGAATTTTTGTGATGATGCGGCGGTTGTGCGGCGCTCATTAGTTCGTTAGATACCGTGCTCCCTGCAGGGACGCGGCATCCGCCTCCTGCATTGCTAAGTGAAACGCTGACAGCTGTGACATCAAATCGCTGTTTGAAAGTGTAACTCGTCGCTACGACATTGTGTCATCATGAAAAGGGGGCCATGCCTGCGAGTCCCGACGCAACAGGCTCCACATCGTGACAACCAGCTGCACCAGTCTGCCGCATGAAAGGGGAGGTAGGTGGCAGGTGGGGGTGTGTGATGGGGGGGAGGCTAAAGGAGCTGCTGGGGGAGAGGGGAGGGGTGGGAAG
This sequence comes from Betta splendens, assembly GCF_900634795.4. Lineage (NCBI taxonomy): Eukaryota > Metazoa > Chordata > Actinopteri > Anabantiformes > Osphronemidae > Betta > Betta splendens. The sequence goes on along the minus strand of NC_040892.2, from coordinate 8,252,573 downwards.
GAGAGGTAAGAACGCGTGGGAATAGCAGTCAAGAAGGTAGGCGGGCAGAGCGGAGCTTGACGTATTACATTGTGCTGAGGAAAATAAAAGGAAGGAAAAAAAGAAAAAAAAAAGAAAGAAAAAAAGGAAAAAAAAACATTTTGACGTAAGTGGAAAGAAACACAAAAGGGGTTAAAGCACAATAGACTGACAGTAAGTCCATTTAAAATTAATATTCTGTCCAGACCCAAGATGCAAACAGGGAGGATGAGGCAAGGAGCCACACAGATCACTGAGCGTGACCAAACATCAGAGAACGTGCAGCTACTGTATGTACACACCCCAAACAAGCGTCTTTGCATTAAACCTGTGTCCCACCGCTTGTACGGAGACGTGTGTCTCAAAGCGAAGCAGCTCATCAGAAGACGGCGGCGTGCGCGTGACGAGCCCGGGCGTCTATCATCTTTTCCCTACAGCATGGAAAACATGTGGTTGACTTGTCTGAATGGCTCCACGCAGCGGGGGCTCGCAGGCAATAGTCTACCCTTGGGTGCTTTGAAGACTTTCTCCCCTAGTTTCAGCCGATTCCACGCTGAGCTCATCCAGTCGGCTCAAACGCTGTCCTAAGTTTCCAGGTCAAGGATCGGTCTCTTTCTCTGGTAAACTTTTATTCCTCCAGCTCGTCAGAAGCAAAGTCTAAATCCTCATTTCTACCTGATAAATTTGCCAAATCAATGCGATGTGTGAGACTTAGGCTGGCAAACTTATCTACAGCGTCCCTGGGGGAGAACTTTGCTCTGTGACAATATTCCCTCAAATCTCATTTCCCTTCATGCACGCGTACGATTCTCTATTTGCATATTGTTTCATGCAACAGTTGTGTCATCGCATGCTGCTGGTGTAATATTAAACTTAAATGAATAAAAGTGCCTTTTGCAGGGACGCGAGACTCGGTGCAGCCCCGCGGAGTCGAAGCCCGGCTGCTCTCTCATCCGAAGCCAGCGGAGGATTTCACTGCAAATTGATGTGGTCCCTTTTACAATGTCCCTGCCTGAGTACTGATAGAGCGCCAATAAATCAAGGCAATCACAAGAAGATATGGGGGAGACTTTGCACTAAATCCCACCGCAATCATAAATGTACAGCAACCAAATGCTTGTGTCCACGCGATCTGTCTCACAACACCCGTCTTGTGCGTTTTGTCCACGCAAGTTCATCATATCGAAATACAATGACATCATTATCAAAACATATGAAACTAAAATCCATAAATGAATCATTTTTAACACAAGATGTGTCACAACAATAGGAGACATTAAAGATACAGAGATACCGTTTGTTCCTCTCAGGCTTCTGGTTTCACCACTTTTTAATCCCTTGCTGTGGAACCGTGCTCTGACTTATGCCTCATATGCAGTAGAAGCCCGGACAGTCGGTATGAGTTACGCCGCCACACTCCCCATTTCTCACTTTCCCCGAAGGCCGGGCCTTGAGTGGATCCTGCTGAAAAAGCTTTGTGACTCTTTCACTTCAGTATTTTTATAAATAAATTGTCCCTTTAGGTCGCAGCGCTCCCCGGAGCGACATCTCTTTATGGAGATGACCGTGTCGGCTCCCGTTCTCCCGACAGCTTCAACAGCCCTCGACGTCTGCTGCGAATCACTGCAGTCAGCGTTTACCCGAGCCTCCTGCTGCGGAGCCAACTGCCAACTGCATTCATCACTACATCGATAATATTGTGTATTTCTATTAGTGGTAGATGCAGGTGCTTTGGCGTCTCTAGCTCACTGGCCAGATGTCTCCACTTGCATTATACCGAGCACAATAGAAGTCAGACGGCTTCCCTTCACACCCACAGCTAACGGCGGTGTGGTGCTCGAGTCGGCCAGCAGGGGGGGAACGTTTTCTGGAACGGGGCTCCTCCGGGCCCCCACCCCCGCCCCTCGTCTGGCTGTGTCAGGCTGCCCCTGATGAAAGGAATTCCTGCACAAACTTCATTCCCCTCCACAGAGGGAGAACACATGTTGGAGATACAACACAAGCACAACAGGAAGGGGCAGAGAAACACGGGGCTGAGACTCCTGTTGCTGGATTACTTCTCTCAAGTTGAAGCTTTTTGACTGAGGAAGTTTGTATGTGAGGAGTGAATGTGACTCGCCGCTTGCAGACATGGACGCGTCCTTTGCTGTGAGCGCTCTCCTCCTGGTCTGCGTCCAGGTCTGGGCCGCCATGGACTCGTGCTACGACGAGGAGGTGGCCCCCAGCCGCTGCATGCCCAGGTTCGAGAACGTGGCCTTCAACCGCACCGTGGAGGTGTCAAACGAGTGCGGCTCCCCACCCGAGGACTACTGCATGCAGACGGGCTCCACGCGCTCGTGCCACCACTGCGACGCGTCGGACCCCGACTGGAACCACAACGCCGGCCTCCTGACAGACTTCCACAGGAACGAGGAGCCCACGTGGTGGCAGAGCCAGTCCATGTACTACGGCATCCAGAACCCCAACTCTGTCAACATCACCCTGCACTTGGGTAAGAGCACATCCGATCATCTATTGTTCAGTCTGACAGGCAGAAAAGAATCCAGTCAATCCAGATGTTACCAATTTTAAAAACCTGTTGATGCTGTTTGTTTTTACACAGTCAAACAGTGATGAATGTCTTTTCTTATTGAAGGTTCGTCAATGCCTCTTTAATACAGAACAGCTGCTCCTAAAACACACATGATCTGCATTATTCCTCCGCCTCTGAGCCCAGGCATGGCAGCGTGCGCGAGGGCATGTCTGAGAAGCTGCTTGGGATTTAAAGCGGATAAGAAGGACACACAGTCGCATCTGACATGTGTAGATAGCGGCTGAGTGATGGCACAGTGTCGGCCCACGGTTATTTTCATGCAGCCCACATAGTGCCATGGAGCCGCGGTAATGAACCCATCCAATACAGACACAACTCAGGCTGATGAGGCTTTTTATAGCCTGATTTTGGGACCAGAGCTTGACTAGAATACAGCCCATGACACACACGGCAACATAGCAACATGGCTCCAGCGTGACTTGTGCCTGACAATGACTAGGAATCAACTTATGTGGAAGAATCTGAGTTTGTTCATACAAAATATCATCACACGTTGAACTGATCTAATTTCATGTACAGCTGGCGTTAGCTGTGCATTTCCTTTTCAGGGAGGTAAACTTCATTAACCCCCCCCCAACATGGGCTTGGTCATCTGGTCCATTGTCACTTGATATTATGCAAACATTCCCTTCACTTTGATGAAACCTTTTCCTGAGTCATTGGAAAGAAAAAAAAACTTAGTTTTGAAGTGTTTGAAATGTGCTTGGACTTTTTTCAGTCAAAGTAACAAATGCTCTGAAGAATTTGAAATGACACTTGAAAATGTGGGACAAATGTTACTTTTTGCAGTTTGCAGTTTACTAAATGTGATATAAACCAGCTCGAGACACTGGAGAAAACTGCTGCAACAGAGCACATCGGTCACTTTAATTGAATTAAAGCAGCATTAATGTTAAGAGTGTTACTACCGATTATCATTTTCGCTACCATTTATTTACTAAGATATGTGTATATGCAGTATTGTAGATATAGAATGAAAATACTATAATGGCTAAATATCAGACAAATCAAATCCACGCAAGTCAACCCTGCCAGCGGTACCGAGCCAGAAAACCCAACAAATTAGGAAGAAAAAGGAAAAGGAGGCCGTTTTAAATTATAAATTGACCTCTGTGTGGTTTAAAAAATTAATATGTACCTAGTGATTGAGAGATGTGCAGTGAAAATGAACCTCCCCAGAGCTGACACTTCCCAGAGTGGAGGTAATCTATCACAGCGTGCGCTATTAATTTTTCATTTTTCCCAAAGTTATGTTACTGTGTGGTAATGTAGCTGAAAGTCGGCTGATCATAAATTGCTGAAGTAGTTTATTCGTGCGCTGGTGAGAACTTCTAGGAAACAACCCTACGGAGGAATTCTTACCCGGCCTTTGATTGACATGAATTAAATTCAGAGCCTCAGGTTTGAATGTGAAAAGAAAAAAAATCTAATAATGTGAGACTGAAAGACTCGCCGGATGCCCTGATTCCACTGATGCGTGCGATGATACAAAAACACACGGTGGCTCATTTAAATGGAAGAATAACTTAAACCCAATGCATACGCTGTCAAATTTCTGGTGCTCCCTCTCTTTTTGTCTCCACACACCTGAGTCGCAGTGGAAGGGGCCAAATTACGAGAGGAGGTGAAAACGTCAGAGCTTTGGGCGTGGACGCGTTTATGGACCCACGTGTTCGGGAAGCAGGAAGCGCTTCCTTAAAATTGGGAATATTGATTTCCAGTAGCGAGTGGATCCCTGGCTGTGTTTCGAGGCTTTGTTGTTTATAATCTCTGCCGGGTTTGGTGTTTTTTTTCCCAGAAGAATGCTGCTGCCGCTGCTGCTGCTGCTGCTGCAGAGGTTCGTCCAGCATCGTCTGGACGCCTTGTTATTTCTCAAACAATCAACTCGCGAACGCCCCCACGTCTGTCTCCCTCAGACTAAACTGACCTTTGCTTCTCGCCGCGCTGCTTTCAAAGGTGTTTGTGTGCGCCTCGTGTTTTTGGATCATCCCAGTCTCCGTAAAAGACAGAAGACGTGTGTTTTCGCAACACACCATTTTACATAGGTGAATACCTCTGCGTGTTGTGTGCGTGACATCCCTTCGGTCCAAATGAAAGCCTCTGTGATCCATCTGCGCTGCCTGTGGGGGGTGTCTTCAACATCGCTGTTTTCCTTTGCCTCTCCAAACCAAACAGTCGCTCTCTGAAGGGAATTCAGGCAAATGCTGGGATGATAAACACGGAGGTGGGATGCAGGGAGACATGCTGCAGCCGGGTCAGAGTGGGTCTGTGGAAGAGTAGAGAGAAAAGGGGGGGAGTGGAGCAGCTTCAAGGGGAGTAAACAAAACATAATGAGGACGAGGGGGGAGAGAAAAAGAAAATGCTGGGTGGTTTTTGCTGGTATGGAATTGAGGTCAGGTTTTTCCCACAAAGACAGACACACACACACTGATGTCTACATCTGGTTTTCATTCAGTGCTGTCAAAGAAAAGCAACATCCTGTGTCTGATGTGAGGCGATGATAAAAGTCTGCCACAGTTGGCATGGCGCTCTCAGCCAGTTCACGGCGCTGCGTACGAGACGCAAAAAGAGTACAGGGTTGTTGTTTTTTTCTACTCTCAGATGATTGTAAGAGATAAACGCAGTCGCCCGTGAGTTTACTGATAACAACAACCTCAGCTCGGAGTAAACAAGGTGTAAATATTGAGTCTGCAGCACGTGTGACGGGTTCGAGTCTCGCTCCGCGCCGTCGAGAGCAGCTGTGTTATAAGTTGCCGTGGATGAGGATGACTCACAACAGGTCAGCGGCGGCGGCTCCCGGCTCCCGCCTTCAAAGTAGTGTCCACGGGGGACATTTTAAATACGGCACAACGGCACTAACAAGTGCGCCGAGCGCCTCCTCCTGCAAGAGGATGAATTGTGACTCATTAACCATTATGCATTGAAAAGATCCAAATATCCCTTGCAACTAATCAGCATTGCATCACAGGGGACGTCGGTAAATGCCTCATCCGCCTCGGCGCCAGCAGGGCTGATCTCACCTCACGCGGGGAGTCAATGAAAGCTAAATGATCTTAGGGCTCCTAAAGGAAAGATACCATTAGAGATTGTGACGGAGACAAGAGGCGGCGATGCCCGCTTCTGCCTTGGCAGCGAAAAGCAACAGATGTCAAAATGGCTGCGCTAGAGGACTGCATCCCTCTATGAATCTGCAGAGTGGCTGAGGCTTAGTGTCTAATGATGCGGAGAAAAAAAATCCCCAGAGTGCAATGAAGAAGCCTGTTAAGAGACTTTCTACATGTTACTTCTCGCTCTGTTCTCAGTGTGATTTCGGTTTGCGTCTGCCCAGTTAATCCCCCCCCCCCTCCTCCTCCTTCAAGTTGCTCAACATTTGGCAGATTCTCAGTGTGTGGACTCAGGAAGTGTTTCTGTGCAAGTCCGCCTGATGCGGCTCCAAGATGACTGTCTGAAGTGTCTACAGTGAGTAAACAATGGAGGGAAACGACACGGCTCAATCAAATGGAGCATGGAGTCCGCCTTTTTTTCCAGATTAGCAAAAGAAAACTTTCAATTTACAGTACGTAGAACTAGTAGGTGCACCTCCGCTTCCGCCCGGGAAGCACTGCACGGAAAAAAAAACGTATTCGCTCATTAATTCGAGCCATCTGAGGATGCAATATGTTAAAATGAGCGCTCGCTATGCCAAAATGCATTCTTTCCTAACCTTTCCTCTCATTTAATTAAACATGCACCTCGGAGACTCGTGCCTCCACTTATTATGCACCTTCAGAACCTACATCCCAGACACTCCTTCAGCTGCCGTGCAACATCAGCAACAATGCAACTTAGTTGGATCTGTTTGAGCCTCAGATGGAAATCTGAACATATCCCCCTGTTTGTTCTAGACCCTCAAGGTGCACGTTTTTTACGCAATACATTTAAATCCCTGGTTTAGGCTCAATATGTGGAATATATACTGTAGAAACAAGTTTTACATTTCAAGACGTTACCTCACATGCAGCTACTGATTCAGTCCACTGGTTTTGTCCAAACAACTGGGTCAACATCTCGTCTCCTTCTCAGTGATGTTGCTGTTTTTGTTCATGTCTCCGCTTCGCTTCTTCGAGCCAATAATGATCTGAATAAAGAGAAAACAATCCGTTTTCAACAGGCAAGGCCTTTGAGATAACCTACGTACGGCTGAAGTTCTACACCAGCCGCCCGGAGAGCTTCGTCATCTACAAGCGCACGGAGGAGGCCGGGCCCTGGGTGCCCTACCAGTACTACAGCGCCTCCTGCAAGGAGACCTACGGGAAGGACGCCAAGGGCTTCCTGCGCCCCGGCGACGACGAGAGGACGGCTCTTTGCACGGACGAGTTCAGCGACATCTCCCCCCTCACCGGTGGCAACGTGGCGTTCTCCACCCTGGAGGGACGGCCCAGCGCCTACAACTTTGACCAGAGTCTGGTGCTGCAGGTCAGATGGCGTTTCACACACTGCATTACACAGAAAAGTAACCTCCTCCAGCATGGACGGCATCGCCAGAGCTCCTCCAAGCCCTTTTTTTTTTTTACCCAAACAAACATACTATAACCGCACACTTATATATGCAAGCCTTCCAGCCTTTTTCAAAGCAGCTGAAGGAAAACTTAAGTTGATTAACATTAATGAAGCCTTCAGAGTGCTGTGCTGAATTAATGGAAGCCTCTGGAGGGGGACGTCTGAGGGGTGGGTGCAGTAAAGTGCGGCTTAAAATAAGTAAATAAAGTACTTAACGCAGCCACTCCTTCCCTTTGACAGGAGAGTGCACGTGTGCAGCACATGCACAGGCTCCTGATTGGTACCAACGCTGAAACAATCCTCATGTGTTAATTACTGAGAAGGTGCAGGTAGTTATACAGTGGCTGCTATTAAAAAACGTCAAGTGTTTCCAGGTCTCCACATTGCTAATAAAATAAAGACACGCTGCCTTGTACCTGAGTTTATCTTGTGCACTTGTGGTGCTCGCAATATAACAAGATTAAATATTTGATTTTGAAAAGCAAAATATTTTAAAAATTGCATCTCGCCTGATACAGTACAGTATGTTTGCCTCCGAGCATTAATAGAAATTCCATTCATCTACCTTTTGGAACCTATGTCTACCTTGAAAACAATTTGCAGCTGCTACGGTAAAAAAACATTCTGCCAAATCCCACGTGACCTACGCTCTGTTCGGTCCCTGAACTCCACATGAGGTTAAGCATGGGGGGAGCTGGTGTGTGAATTACGCTCACCTCTGCTTCTATGAGCTTCTTTCCTGTGGCTGTCATGCTTTTGGATTTTTATTCCCACTCTCCTCACCAACAAACTTTCGTGCCCTGTACTGGACGCAATCTCCGCCAGCGACGTTTAATTACTTTAAGGGGAAGGTTTATGTGGCAGTGTTTCCATAACCGTCACGCCATGAGCAAAATGCTCCTCGAGACCATGGTAATGATAACATGCTGTTCTGTTTGACCTTCCTCCCAAAGCGTTGTGTGGAAATAGGGCTGGCAATGCTAAGACTACCACCTCTGTAGGGGAAGCTGTCCTCCTCCACATCATTAAATAAGAATGGTGTCTTTTAGAGGATCCTGCATGTGGATGATATCTAGCACTGGGTGACCCAGTTCATCCATACAAACTAAATAAAGTAACCTTGAGGGAAATTGGCGACGACGTGATGTCATACGACTTTTATAAAAAAGATTTATTTAATTTATCATTTACTCACTCGAGGTTTTATCCATCCTTTATGAAATATATAGTATTTCGAATCACTGTTTTTCTGCAACATTTCAATAATATTTCCTTCATTTCTCGAGACAAAATAGACAATTTGTTGCTAAAGACTACTATAACTCTGGAATAAAAGAAACATTACTCTTCAAATTTACAGAAACATATCCGCAGATTCTAATATTATATAAATAAATGAAAGCTTTACAGTATGTACGCACACAGGAAGGGATTTGTCTCTCCAGAGATTGTCTGTCTTTATTGCAAGGACAACAAAATAAGGCAAGTGCATGGAAACACATTTCCGTGGCTTAGCAATAACCACTCAAAGCACAAAAATGCCTCCTTCAACTCCTAGATTTTCTTTCTCTAGGCCATCATCCCCTGATTCATCGCTTTCTTCCTGTTCAGTTTGTTACAATACATATCTCTAGTATAGTATTATGTATTCATTCATTCATGTTGGTTATTCCCTTCACAGCGGCCTGTTATTACTGTAGCTACATCCTCCTGTGTTATGTTCTGGACTATAGCAGACTGGGACAATAATCCGCTAAAAGTCTACGTTGGTACAATGCTCAGGCTTGAGGCCAGTCGCCTCAAGTTTTTGTAACCGAGCATTATTTTCTGCGTCATGCATGACAAAAGAGGAAAATATTTTTTCATTCCCTCCAAGGATTGTGTGGCATTAGACAATTAAGGGACTAACGCTTATGTGAAGCATCTCTGGTGAGGAACGGGAAGCCAGAGAGAACACAGTTGGGAGGTTCAAGGAAAGGCCATTCTGGCTGAGATGGTGCTGTTCAGTCGTGAGCCACGAAGGGAAAATAAGTCTTTTTTATAATGTCTTTGTTAGAACCATTACCTACATACACAAGTTGTAAACCCCATGAACCCCACTATATCATTTTACTCAGCACGGCATTCCCCATTGTCCTCAACACAATTCATTAATCTCAGTGCAATTTGAAAAAGCAGAGCCATTCTTGTTCTTTGAAAATGGAGTTATTCAGTCTCATCATACGACCCTGGTTTTGACACCTTGGTTGTAACTTTAAATTCTGTCAACCTGAAATCACGTGTGGCACAGTAGTAATGTCATAAACCTGTCGCCTCGCTCATTGTAAACTCTCTGGATAATAGGTTGGCGTATTCTCACAGGAGCTCAGTTGGGACGTACACTTGGGTGGGTTTTGTCAATCTCTCTATTTTTTTGATCATCTTCTGTCTCTCTCTTTTTGCAGTGCCAAATGTTAGTAAGAGTGAGCAAGCAACATACTGGCAAAGACCTCATAACAAACTAGATGGTTGGATTTACAATGGAAAGTAGTTTGCAATAGATTTTAATTAAAAAGTGTTTTTGTCAGAACGGACAAAAGTACAACCTTCATTTATTTATGAAATGATGAATGGGAAAACAGATGGCTGACAGGCATGAACAGAGCACCCATGACAATTTAAAGATTTCCATAATAATTCATAGTTCTTGAATCTAGACTTCAGTGGCTTCAGATCAGAGTTTCCATCTTCACCTGAAAAATCACACTCCTCCTGTCTGATTGTTCCAAAAGCTCCCATATGTCTAAATTCATCAAACTGGCTTTGTTTTGTGTGCTTTTGCACTTCACAAGCCTCATCCAGGAAGCGTGTTTGTTTACCTGGGGGACTCCAAATCCCAGGTGCGTCCACCCACAGCTCCAGCTCGCCCCCCCCGTCTCTCCTTGTCCAGGTCCTCCTGCTGAATAAGAAACGGCAGCGTTAGCAGTCGACAGCGCTGTGATCAACGCTGCCTTTCCGGCTACGTTGAATCAATTAATGCATTAGTCGATGCGGTGGGAAAAGCTCAGTGTTCTGTCTTCATAAGTCAACTCGCCTCGCATGTGTCTGCCAGTCACTATTCAGTTCTGGTCTTAAATACCATCGCTGTGTGTAGGTTCTCATTAACCTAGTGAACCTTGTTTTTTTCCAGGGTAAGGCCACATAAAGTCATGACTCCTTTGAATCGGTAGGTGTTAGGCCTTATTTACACTAAAACCTGACTACTAATGGTGCTGCTGGCTGTATTTCAGCATGCTGTGGAAGATATCGACCCACTGATTATAAAGCTGTGAGAGGATCAATAAAAGCCAAGAATACATAGATTGGGTGGCAAATCTCTCAACAGAGCTGCCAAACGCCCTCTCTCTTTCACTCCACTGCTCCCTCTCCTCCCTGCTTTCCCCCCTAAACATCAAGATGAGAAGACCCATAATTGTGTGTGATCTGTTCTCCTATTAGAATAAAAGACCGGATCAATTGCACCATTTCTTTCATTAAATCTTTCACCCCCCCCGCTATTTTAAGGGTGAAGGCGCGGATGGGTACGGTGAGCAGAGACAAACACACACCAGCCACCCCCTTTGATGCAAAAACAAAGCCGGGAGAAGGCAATGGAGAATTATTTTCCACACGGCGAATCATCAAAATAAAGATTGGCCATACTCTTCCTTACCAATCCCAGTCGAGCTACAAATGCTAGAAAACAAGAAAAAAACACACAGCTCAAAACAAAGCAAATGGGGATGAGATCAGCACTCAAAGGTCCTATATATATATATATATATATGTGTGTGTGTGTGTGTGTGTGTGTGTGTGTGTGTGTGTGTGTGTGTGTGTGTGTGTGTGTGTGTGTGTGTGTGCGTGTGTGTGCGCATGTGTGCGCGTATACATACATACATACGTAGATGAAGTGCAGGTGATGGCATACTGTACATGTTTTACATGCAATTCCTGCCAAAAGTACTGTATTGGACAATTTAGCTACAGTAATTCCTCAGAAACCTCAAAGTATGTACAACTGTGCAGGGAGCCCAGGTTACACACAAAGGAAGGGAATATCAAACAGTCAAACTACATCAAACTAGAGCTGTCCAATTGATTCCCACCTCTCCAGAGCCCTGCTAATAACCACCAGGCCGCGTGACGCACACATCTAACGACCACTGTCAATGCGGGGACTTTATTTCTGTCTCCAGCGCTGTCAGTTCCACCTGTGTGCCTTCACGTGGACACACGGTGCCCTGTCGATCTCTTACTGGGTAGATTCTGCCCTATTGTGTTAGCCTGGGAGCTTTTTTCACACTAATTTAAGTGAAGTGATGGCCATTGTATATGCTCAGTACATGTGTTCTGCCTATTACACCCAAACTAGCAATGAGGCTTTTGAAGACCTTGATTCAAGGCTGCAAAATATAACCAATGGTTAAATATCAAGGATTCTCTAGAATTTCAAGTTTTTAGAAAGTTTAAAAGGCATCGGCTTCAGTGTTGTGTGTTTGGTTTATATAAGATGTAATAACTAGTATTTTTACACATTTTCTAAGATATTGTGTGAAACATCGGGGGTGTATTTCATTTGTGATCCAGTAAAACTTGTCTGTGGAGCAGCTATGGCTGCATATACAGTACATGTAGATGAGTTGATTAGATTATATTAGATTAGACTTTATTAATGTCACTATGGAAACATTTTTTCGTTTACAGCAGCAAAGACAGTAGACAAAAACAAAAACAAAACAGAAACATTAACTGTGCAAAAGAAATACAAGGTATAAGGTTTAAGTAATTTTTAAGTATTAGGTTTATAATTTTGTTATATATTACGTTATAATAAAATATATAACAAAATGTACCTATGTTGACGAATAAAAGCAAGTACACGGTATTGCACGTCATATGGTACACAATAAAAAGTGGAAAATTTGATAATTCACACATTGTAGTAATTCCACAAACAATACAATAAAGGAGTAAACCGTGTAGTTACAAACTGTGCATCACTGCAGTGCTATATTGTAAAGTCTGATGGCTGTGGGGAGGAATGAACTACGGTAGAGCTCCTTCTTGCACTGTGGGTGTAACAGTCTAGTGCTGCTTGGGGTAGCAATGTTGCCAGATATACAATAAAAAATATTTTATATGATGGTTTTGGGGCCTATACATTATAAGATATCATAAAGCCAATTTACGATTAAGTTGATGTCGTTTTGATTGACACATAACCAGGAAGTTTTTACTCATACCTGATTGGCTTCTCCTCTCTGTCAATCACATCAGCGGCCCTGCCGATTGGTTCAGTGGTTGGCTCGTGTTTGTTTGCTCAGCTACAATCCGGCTTCGCAACAAAAGCCAAAAGAAGCAGAAATGGGGTTCAGAAACGAGACAAACTACTAAAAGAAAATACTTATACTTATACGGCAGTATAGAGACTGGTAAGTAAACCAAGCGGCTGCATCGGCCTGTCTGGGAGTTAGACCTACTGTGTTTCAGGGATGGCTTCAACCTGTTGCTAGCAATAAGGCTAAAGCCTTTTGCCGCTGCTGCTGCTGTTGCTGCGGCGTTCAATTGGTATTGGAATTATTGGTGTTTTAATATTTAGAATGTTAAAACACGCCCAAGAATCAAACCCTAAAAGTGACGTCTCTAGCTAAAAATGAATAAGGAAATTGTTTAATTCAAATAACCGAGGCTGTTTTGTTAGTATTTCTTGGGTTACTGAAGTCTCATGCACATAGATGATTTTTAAAGCTGTAAGATGTTTTGGATTGAAATACGATCATTTTTAAAGCGACAGTACCATATTTTCCATTTCCCATTTGGCAATACTGGGTCCAGTTACAGTTCCTGACAGTTCTCTTAGTAAGGCCTTTTAACATTTAAAGCATCAACTAGTGCTTGGATTCTGTGCCACATGCCATTTGTTAATGTGGACATGTGCATTTAAATTTTTTTGCCGACGAGTGAAGCAGTTTAATAAATATTTTATTGTTAACTGCCTGTGTGTGGAAGGTAGTTTCTAAATACATAGCTCCAAGAGCTTTGTAGAGGTAAATGGAGGGTGAGATAAGTGTCATATTTTAGTGCCTCTTAGCGCCTTTCTTCTCTGTCCCCACTCATTGTTGCCGTTATAGGTTGACCTTTTCCCGTGTCGAATTCAGGTAAAGGAGCCGAGGCACTCTAATGCCCTGTGGTTAGATCGCTTGGATTGAACTTTTATAGTCCTCAGAATGCAAACCCTGCCGAGTAGCAGAGAAGTGGGAAAGGAAAAAAAAAGAATTCGGTGTTGGGACTGTAATCAGTGATTGATTTCTATGACCACACATCTATAAAACAAGCCCCAGTATCTGACTGTGCGAATGCCATTGCTCAGGCAAAATGTGGTTTTCATAAGGTTGATGTAATCGGAGTAGATGCCCCCAAGCCCTTGCTTTTTTTCTAAATTGTTTGTAACAATATTGCATTGCACTGCACTTCTATAGACAAGAACATCGAACCAGCTGATGCAGTAAAAAGATACCAGAGGTATTTAAATGAGGCCATAGCTTACTGCATTTGGGTCATCTGGCTGTCATTACATGACCATGGAAAGGTCCTACAGGTCCTGAAGCATAGTTGCACATGCAGAACATGTGCGTTAAACCAGCCATCAGTTAACTAAATATATAGTAAAGTAACTAAATGGGTTTTATTCATAAATACTGTATCTCATTTAACAGCTGTTTTTCTTTTCTTGGAATATAAACATTGGGCATTTGTGTCAGGGGTTAAAACTCACTTACACAGGGATTGTCAGCAGAGCATAAAATGATACCTGTTCCTCTCTGTGGCATGTCAGCGTGCCATTTCCTCTGCATATGGTTCATACAGGGCTATGCATATTTCATGAGGCTTAAACCGAGAATTGCATCTCGCCTGTTTTATTTTTTAATCCCTTTGCAGATTTACCGCCCGTGCCTCGGTTCGACGACTGTGTCGTTTCAGTATAGAGACCTCACACATTTCACGCACTGCCATTAATATACATTTATCTCCTTGTCATTTTTGAGGACTAAAGCAAAATGGTATACAAAAAAAATGAATGCGCAGGTGTTTTTCTCTCATACAGTGTGTGTCAGCTGCATAAATATGATTCTCTGTTATAACTGTGATGTGTGTGTTCATTGCCAAATCATATTCATTTGCAATAAACAACACTCACCTTGTAACACAGCATTTAGATGTACTCTATAAAAGACTGGCTTACTTCAAACGGGGACTCTGTTGTCAAGTTTGTAAAGCTTTCTTTTTTCAATAATCACACAGAAGATGAAAGCTACTGTATGAATTCAAATTTAATTTGTTCAGTCATCCATTAAAACGGTTTGTGTGTCTCCCCTGCCACCAGTCCATCCTCTCACACGCTCTCTCTCCCTCTCTGTCGCCTTCTCTCCAGAAAGCTGTGTGGCAAATTGAAGCTCCAGCATTGAATGACAATAAGTAAAAGGGAAAAATACATATTGAGGGCACAGTGAACTTAAGCAATTAAATTAAAAAGTTATTAACTTTGGGATGAGGGACACTGCTCTCTTTCTCACCACCGCCTGCAGCCAGAGGCCTCAGAGTTCAAGGAAACTTGCTGAAACTAATACGGGAGGGGAGGAGGGAAGACGACAGATGTGCAGGAAAAAAAGGAGAAGAGATAAAAGATTGTAGATTGAGGGTAAAGGTTATAAGCCCCTAAGCGGATGTGTCCTCTAGAACATTGTCTAATACTAGGAAAACTTCGTTGCATGTGGACTGATGCACGTCTACGTCTGAACCTGACCAGCGTTTGGCTCGTGGCCACCCTCGGCACCTTGCTCTATCCCCAAGTCAGCATCATTGTACTATTGTGAAGCCATATTCTGAGGGAGGAAGAATCAAAGTTAATTAGGCTTTTGCTGTGGTTTGCACAAATACCAAGTAATGGACTGACTACTAATTAACCCCAAGAAACCGCTTCCTTTCACTACAGTAAGTGATACTTGGAAAATGTCTGCTTTTCCTTACACAATTAGCACAATTCCACCAAGCATAACTAACAGCTCCTGTGTATGATAAAGTCTTACCCTGTATGATAAATGGACCCGGGTAAGAATTTTGACCAACAGTGCATTTACAGCATTGCATCATCTGTGTTATTTAAATCATGATAGCTAATGATAAACTGCTTGCGATCTAGTGAAAAGAAGCAGAGCAACAGAACTAGAAGACATAAATCTCTCATATCATATAAGAGGAATAAATACAGTGTAATAATGTATTTATTCTTCACTGGAATCAAACTCTGCTAGACGTCACCAAACGATATGGGATATAAGAGACAAGTGCATCTGTTACAGTCAATTCTTCTTCAAGGTTGTATTTCAGACATGGACCTAGGCATCAAAACTGTAAAAAAAACTGTTATCATCAATAGATTACCTCATAAAGGAAAACATGTCATTAAGTACTGTTCAGCTCTGTTGCTGCATTGTTACGATCTGCTACCACAAAAGAGTCTTCACGGTAGTTACGGACCCAAGGACACCCAGCGTTGGCACGTGGCGAGTTTAATAGGGTACTGTAACATAATGAGAAAAGCACAATCAAAAACACTAACTGTAACGTTGAAGCCAGGGAAGATCAGGGCGGAGGTGTGGCCAGAATGAGCGCATGGACAGAGGGAATGAGTGTGAATGAGTGGGGGCCGGCTGAGTCAGCTCACGGATCATACTGTAGCAGCTGCAGGACTTTGTTTCCTTTCCGTCCCTTCCTCTTGTCAGACTCCAGCAAACTTCTCGCTTTCTGATTGTTGTTCATACTGTAATTCTTATTTGTTTGGCAAACTTTGCTCGCGATGAATAAATCCATTACTCACCATGGGAGAACTTTCAATATATTGTAAATTGGTTCAGTAAAGGTCAGTTGCAGCGTCCGTCCACCATGCTGACATCTGCTCTGCTGCCTTGCGTCTGTTTCAGACCACGAGTCCCTTCCATTTATGTACACATGTCACATTTTGTGCACGGGGGCATGAATTATCATTACCAGGACATTAGGCTCATTACAATAAATTCCTAGTGAGCGGGCTCTGAGATAATACGACACTAGGTGTAGAAGTGAAGACGTAGCGCTTGGATGACAAGTAGAAAATGATGAATAATCAAGGAGAAGATTTGAACGTCTATATAGGGACATTTAATTAGTATGAGGCACAGGATGACAGTGTTTTTCTCACCTGCTGCAGCTCTGGCCATATTTCTGTAATGGAGAGTTAAACCATACCTTCTGTTATCTATTTCATCTTCATTTCCTCAACCTCGCTGCCCCCTCATTTTACATTAATTTGTTACCTCGCAGCTAAGTTTTTCATCTTAAACTTCTCATAAATCATGGATGAAAATCACGTCATGTCCAGTTAGTGTAGCACAAAATGAAAAATGGGCACCTGATTTCCCTGGCAACCGCAGTACATCAGGGTCATTCTTTGTCATCCAAACCCCATTAGCCACTAGGGCCATGTCAAGCAGGGACAGAGTCGATAAGCAAGGCCTGGAACAATAGCGCGCCGGCCAACTGCACTCTATTGTTGAACACTGTAGTAAAGCTTACGACGATAAAGCAGTTTTACAGCCCTCGTTGGGCCAGAAAGGGACAGTTGAGTAAGGGGAATGCTAAAGTAGGTGCAGTGAAAACGTAAAGATAACAAGACGGAGGTACACAAAGGGAAATGAGGGGGGAAGGTTTAAGGTGAACTTGGACGACTTTTAATTTAAGATTAATAAACGCTTCGATGCTGACGGACCGTTTTCACGCGGCACACGGAGCCAATAACAGAGTCACGCACAAGGCCAGGTCAAAAGTGGCAGCGGTGCAGTAGTGGCACACCGTCACTGCAAGGGTTAAACACATGGAAGCTGTTGCCACCAGATGTTTCAATAAAGCCGTAGATGCTCCAGCTGTGTGTCTTTTAGAACCGAGGCCCAGCCCACATACTGTAGGTGGTCTGAATTCCTTCCAAACTGGAGGATGGCGTCACAATGACGGAGCAAGAAAAAAAGAATGTTTAGAAAAAGCGTCTGCTCTCAGTTACTCTGGGCACTGTACCCATCGTGACGTGGCAGCGGACAGTAGCTTCAGGGAGCGCGCCCGTTACGTTTATGCGTTTTATTCTATCGCCTCAGAAAACCGTAAACGCGCCTGGAGAGCTGCAGTTTTTATTTACCTGTTTAAGACTTGCTTAAAGTGTGCAATCCGTGAAAGGTCACTGCTATAGGCGCCATCACTGCAGGATAAGAGCGTTGTTAGCAACAACTGTAACGTACAGTATATCCTGCTACCCTCAAGACTGCAGTCAGCTGGAAAACAGTGACCTTTTTATTGCTTCTTATTCTCTGACTGTCTCTCCTTGTTTGCGTGTTGATTTGCAGAGGAACTAAATAGGTAACAGCAAAAGCTGTTTCCCAAAATGGGTTGTGGGTTCCTGGTTACACGTTAAGAGCAGTACCTACAGAAACAGACACAGGGGTGTTTGTACTGTGACAGATGGTGTGTTTGGGCACCAACATGCTCACGTGACAGAGCAAACGTGTTTACACCAAAAGAAATGTCCGCCGCCTGTACAACAGCACGCGTGGCGGATAATGGCCGGTTAGGAAGGCGGAAACATGGAGGAACCGGCAGCACATCCGCTCCAATCTCCTCGCCTCCCACTGCCCCACACTTCAAAGACGCCTCTAGGGAGAAGCTTCAAAACGCCCGGCGTCACAGGCTCTTTCAGGACGGCCACAGGATCCCGCATTGGCCAAGAAACAGCGTTTCTCCCCAGATATTGGGTTAAAAGTTGAGTCCGTCCACGTGCCGTTGGGTGTCCTTTTAATCCCCCGCCGCTGCCTTCCTGCTTTCCTTCCCCGCTCTCGCTTCCTCCTGGCTTTACCTTTTGCTGTGTGCTCAACCAGAGGCGCTTAAATCATATCAGGAAGGGGAGCTTTGCCGAGTGCCATCCATTATACAGACGTAGTGCTGCAGCATTGTCTCTGCTCTCATGTTTTTTTCATATTTAGACTTTTGTCTCCATTAATACCCTTCATTCTTCAGCGCCTCTTTGTGACATTAACTCCATTTTTTACACCACACTCATCATTTCCCCATTACATCTGCTCTCCCCTACTCTTACACCATGACCCCAGCCTTCTTTTCTTGTTCCACCAACTCAGTGTATTTTTTTTTTACCTGCTCTGTCAACTTTTGCTGCTTTAGAAATTCTTTCTGCATTCGTCTCACAGCCAAAGGCCAATTTTGCGTCCTATCCTTCTGTCCATCTGCCTCCCCACTCTGGATCCCTTTCATTACAATTGTCTGAAGTGACTGATCAAAACATGTTATCCAACATCAATCTCCCCCTGTTGGCCGTTTATTCTTCACTATATGTTCTTCTTTTCCAGGAATGGGTGACAGCCACTGACCTGCTCATCTCTTTGGACAGGCTTAACACCTTTGGAGACGAGTTCTTCAAGGACCCTAAAGTGCTGCGCTCCTACTTCTATGCCATCTCTGATTTCTCTGTGGGTGGCAGGTAAGAGATGCCTGGGAATGTGCCAATTGTTGAATGCTGAAAAAGATTCACTTTAGAGTTTAACCTTGAGCTTTGTCCCCTCAAAGTCACAATCGCAGCCCAAGGAACATATAACACATACTTTAAGAGCAGAACCTACTGTAGCATTTGTGCCACATGAGCCAGCTCTTAGCATTGTATATTGTTTAGGAAAGATTAAGATGTTGCTTTTTATTTAATAGTAGAGTGTTTCCGATTTTAATATAAAATGATTTTTATGTCAAGGATGTAAACGTTTTTCACAAATACCTATTCTACAAAATACATATGAGTTAAATTGATCTCCTCTGTCTCCCAGTGTTTATGTCTACAAAACTATAAATATTATAATATCGCGGCGCCCTGGCACCCTGTAGCCCTGCAGGCTGGGTTTAAGTCCAGTTTATTGTATTTTTAAAAAGTCCCAATTGTCCCCGGTAGTCAGCTTTGAAGTGTATTGTTGAGTACAGAGCAAGGCAAGCAATAAATACTAAGCTACACCATTACTGCACCTCACAGCTGTTTGCAAAACTGATAAACACCCGTCCGTCAAGGCGCGGAGAATAAACCAAACCCTTCATCCTCTCCCTGCGTTTGGTTTATTACCTATAGTAATGAGACAGGACGTGGGGCCCAGGACCGGGCTGCACCGCGGCGCAGCACAGAGGAGTGGACGGTTAAGTGGTTCGAGATGAAGCCTTCAGAAAGAATACAAACGTGATCTGACACCTGTCAGAAACGCTTAGGATCACAGCGGCAGCATGACAAATTATCCACCAATGTCACTACACCTGAGGGAGAGACCCACATGACAGCATGTGAGCGTTGTACTCTGCTTTCTGTTCAAGAACACATGCCTTTACACCTCCGTGCTCCACTCCAGCAGGCCGGCCGGGCTCCAAGACGCTGATGCTATCCTACTTGTAATTTTCCACAGCGTATCAACACGTTCACTTAGAATTATCACTGAGCAGCTGACATCCGCTCCGGCAGGCAGATCTGATATGTGGATTTGTTGTATTCTCGACAACAATAGCAACAACTGGGTTTAAGCCTCGGGCGAGCGAACGACTGGATGCAGGACAGCTGGCTACATTTGACAGCGCATGCCACTCAGCGACAAGCCCCCCGTCCCATATCATAGCCCCTCGACGGGACCCGCGCCGCTGCCAGGAAACACACACACAGGAAAGCGTATCTGCCAGCGGGCTTCAGAGGAAATTATAGCCTTTCTACACGGAGGAAGAGGAAATTAGCAGATATTAACAATCCTCTTATGAAAGTTTCATTAATAACATGTTTATCCAACAAAAATTGTAGGCAGTGAAAGTTCTAGTCAAACACTCATTTGGAGCTATCGTATAATCTGGGTTAATGCATACAGGCAGCACAGACTATTCCTCCTTCGTACTGTGCATGTCTGTTATTGTCTGGGGCAGTGTGACCAGTTCAGCACTACTGTAAGTGCACAGTTGAAGAGTGCAGCTACTGAAGTGGAATGTAAATCTCTTATCTCTCATCTCAGTCCAGGTTTAAGTCGGTGAGAGATAATGGCTAGTGACAAGTCCTTACGGTGGAAATACCTTCTCCTTTACCCCCTCCCCTCCCGGGGATTCAGCTCCATTCTCAGTGTGAATAAGAACAGAGTTGAGTCAGCAAGGAAAAAAAGGAGGGAGAGTGTAGAAGAAGTTGTATTTGCAGCCTTTACATAACTATCTGTCTGTGCTCCCCCTCAGATGTAAGTGTAACGGTCACGCTAGTGAGTGTGTGGAAGGGGAACACGGTGGCCTGGTCTGTTCCTGCCAACATCACACAGTGGGAGCTGACTGCCAGAGATGTCACCCCTTTTACCAGGACAGACCCTGGGCCAGGGCCACTGGGGACTCCGCCAACGAGTGTCTGAGTGAGTAGCCGGGCTCTGGGCCGCTGTCACGAACCTGCTGGGTGCAACCTTCTGCGCGATCCACAGGTCTCTGCTGCAATCAAGTGACAAGTGCTTCCAGGAAAACCTATCCGTGTGCCACCTTTCATCATGTGCACATGTTATTAATAATAATAATAATAATAATAATAATAATAATAATAATAATAATAATAATAATAATAATAATAATAATAATAATAATAATAATAATACAAATAATAATAATAATAACAATAATAATAAATAATCGGCCACCTTTACTTTTCTATACTTGAACAGTAAATATATTGTTGTATCTCTGTGTAGTTTGTTTTTCAGGTGGTAACAAGTAGTAAATCTGGAGCTAAAGTGATAAAACCTAAGCTTTTAATCTGACATAAGGGATATCTTCATATTCAGTATCTTTACAATCCACACAATAATTTCCCACAGTGTCAATCTTCATATTTCCATAGCGATATTTAGAGTTCTCAGTTCGTAACAGATAAAATGAGTCATTTACTGTTTTATTTTGTCATGGGGTAAAACCCTGTTAAAATCCTACCTCTACCTTTAAGAGGCCACCTCCTGCTAACGAACACAGACTGAGCTGTCAGACACGAAACGATCGCAGACTTCGGGGACTGATCGCCTTTTTAGCACCCGAATAAAAGTCAAAAGAGAAGCGGCAGCACCGTGTGCAGCTGTGCTGTTGATCTGCCGCAGCGCTGTGTAATTTTAGACTATATTGAAGTGAAGTAAAAGAAGTAAGATGTATGTTGATCATTTACAGGCAGAACTAATCGAATAGACAGAAGCAGCATCTGAGCCTTTACAGGAAATGAGTACAAAAGGGAAAATGTTGTATAGTGTTATTTCTGGTACATGCACATAATTTTTATCACTTCACATCATTATATTAAAAAAACACAGAATATTAAATGCAACATTTTACAGTTTGTAATATCCACATGTGGGGCAGCGCAGTGATGCGGGCCAGTTAGAGTGGCAACTATTTCTGCCGGGAGAGTTTCCTGCAAATCTGAGAAAAATGTCAAGTGTCTCTTTCAAGTAATATCTTAGTAAATGATCTTTCAGAAGAACAAATTTCAGCGGACATGTGACCTTTGGGGGCTCACAAAACCATGAGACGCAACTATATGAAAATAATTAAGATAAAACCATAGACTTTGCAAAATATAAAACAAAACTCAAGTTGTAGGAACTTGGTTATCATTGCTATTAAGCACTAACTCCAAAATACAGACTCTACTTGATTTGTGGAATGTTTTTCCTTTTCCTAGGCAAAACATCACTCATACTATAGGTAAACACTTCACACGATTTAATGTACCCCATAAAAGATTATGAAGCACCTTTAACAGGTGTCTTGCCACCTCATTCCCCGTCTTATTACTCTGACATCACTGCTGTTTTTGTGTATTGAGTGTTTTTTCTGCTGCTTGAAGGATAATGATGTGCAAACAAATTATCACATTTGTTTCTGTATAACCTTAACAACAAGCTCGAGTCACAACGAGTCTCAAATCCATTTATGTACAAAGAGGTGAGAATATTTAAAGTAGTTGTCAATGTTGTGCAGTGCATATTATTGTGTCTTTCTTCAGCTCTATCCAAACTGCTTTTAGTAAAAGGCACATCCACCACTGATCATATGTTACCGCGCTGCGTTTCCATCTTCCATCCACAAGTGACGCAAATCTAAATTCCCCTGTTTTTCTCCCACAATGCTAAATGGCACCTGGCAGCATCGTTCCACTTCATTTCCTGTCGAGTCCTTTCCACCTCAGCTGTCACATGGTCGAGTCCACATGTTCTGCATTATATTGCACTCCACACATTGAAGTGCAATGTTGTGTAAACCTGTGAGCCACAAGGAGGCATCTCACTGGCGCATAAGGCCTTTAATTGAGCACAGTCAGGGATATCACATAGTCTTCAGCCCATGGTTTCCAAGATCAGGCTAATGGAAAACGTCATGAAGTAAATAATACCCTGAATTAATGACCTGCTTAGCATGAACATAAAAAGTCAAGTTAATTAAAAAACTGATACAGTATCTTATAAGCAGTCTTCATGTGGTGCATTGTACTTGGATTAAAATGCACAACATAGTCTTTTCTCTTCCAGTTTAATCACAGTAGAACAATGCAAAGTTCCTAAAGCAGCCAGCTGTTATGGGAGTAAATTACCTTATAACTCCAACAAATCTGAAAAGTGAAAGTGACTTTATTTTGAAGCATCGTCATTTTCTCAGGTTTTGTGAGATTTGCGTTGCAATATGAAGCAACAAACCTGTAATTTTTCGCTCATTCACTTAATCGTAGCGGTAGAATTGGTCCTCAGTGACAACTGAGTACATCTACAAAACTGTAAAAGGTAAAGTACAGCTTCAGAGTGATTAAGCATGATCACGTTCACTCAAAGGAATAAAACAGTTCACTTTCCTGCCAGTGATGAGCGAGAAATGGTGTGTACAGTATAGCTGGTTTTGTTGAATTGGGTCCACGCCACAGACAAGGCTGAGCAGAACCAAAAACGGCTCCTCTTTACTGGCACCCGTATAATCAACTCAACGTTTCACCTTTAATTACTCAAACAACCTTATTTATCTACCGTATGCTACCACACGGCTGAGAGGAGGTAGGCCTCAAGCCACGTTTGTTAACAAGCTACTCTCCCTGTGCTAATTCACTTTAACTTAATAATCTTATACGCTTTGCTCCCATCAGACGGCTCTTTGTCTCTGCAGAGGACACTAATAAGCAATTCCTGCATTGGGGAAGAAAAAAGTCAAAGGAAGCCGAGACCTTCATTTTCAGAGCCAGACACTGAAAAGCTGCCTAATGTGTCCTGACCAGGGGTCACTGTTTGTCACAACAGCTTTAAACGCGGTGTCTCAGCAAACTCCATGCACAACTCAACATAACTCAAACCTCAGAGCTGCTGATGTTCACGTTTGGCTGGACCGACGTCTCACTGGTGCAACAAATTACATGTTGTGTAAAAATGCCGTAGGGTGTTCTGTAACAGCTCTAAAAAACTATTCAAGACAAAATCATCTGCGTTTCAGGTGCAGCTCAAATGAGCCTTCATTCGGAAAGATGAGTGATGCAAAATTTGGTAAATGTGCTGTTTGTGTAATTAAATAGAGGAAAGGCAGGGCAGCTTAAAGGTGAGTCCTAAAACAATATTCAGGAAGTTAAAGATGTCTTTGGCTGTTTAAACATTTGTTTTCTTGCATCGGAGACACCAGGAGATTATGTTTATGTACAGTTTATGTTTATTTGATCCGTTCTGAAGCTGTCGCCCCAGAACCTGCACAGAGCAGCCACACTTCACTCACCGGGTTTCCCTCAGCTCACACCGTGAAGCCTCTGCGGTGCATCAAAGTCAGCTTGACATGTTGCACGGCTGATTGTTTCCCTTTCTTTAATATTGCATGTCGACATTGTATGACTTGTTCGGGGCCTTGGTTCGTCTCACATTCACCACCTTTGTGCGCTGGTTTTGCGTTAGCGAAAGAAAGGTCTGCCTTTTTCTTCTCTGACACTCTGATAAATTGAGCTCAACAAACACGTTAAATAATTGAATCTGCTTTATTTTAATAAACTCTGCATATAGCTGCTATACCCTACTGCAGGAAGATTGCAGTATATTCAAGGCTTGAAGGGCCCGGGCTGCTAAGGGGACTGTAGACAAAGAACATGGCTTTCACTGTGTCCAGCCTAATCATTATGAGACAAAGCCCCGAGGAACAATATAAAGGCAGCGTCCATGCCTGTATGGGCTTGATATGCAAATGTGAGAGTCCTTGGAAGCCCTCAGCAGGAGGCTGAAGTGCAGGACCAGCCTTTCAAGAAAGGTTACTTCATCTGGCTCATAGTCACCGAAGGCACTGGGACACGGCTTTGTCTGCACAGAACGTAGGAGGCCACGTCTACAGTGGAGACATTCACTTAGTTACACTCATATGTCGCCACTGTTGAAATCAACAAAGGTCACGTTAAAGCGTTTTGCAATGCAAAACTGAGGGCCTGACGAGATAGAATTACAGCACATAGAGTGGGCAAACTCTCCTCAGGGTGGGCGGTCATCTGCCTCGACCGGTGGGAGGATAGAGAAGAACAAGAAGCGGCGGAACGATAACGTTCAAGGCTGCAGATCAGAATCAAAACATTTCTGCTATACATTTCTGCTCGAAGGTAGAAATGTAATGCAGTATGTCTGAAGAGGTATGTTCATGAATCACAAGGAAGCGGTGCAGCGCGGCCCAGTATGTGCCGCTGCCGTGCTGCTGATGTGCCTCCAGTGGCGGTGATGCACAGCCCGCGTGGTCCCCGGGACAGCGCCGCGGAGCACGGGCCCCGGACGTGGTACTTGTGGGCGGGCCGATCCATAAACGTAGTCAAGATGGCCCGGCGCAGGCTGTGGAGAGGTCCCACTTCCCCGCCGCCGTGGCGCGCTGTGCGCACGCACCGCTGGGAGCCATCTTCATCCCACGTACGCAGCCTTTTCAACTACTTCTCTCACCTCGAGAAAAAAATAAAATAAAATAAAAACACGCCGCAGAACTTGAACATCCTTATTCCAGCGTGCTCATCGGCTCCACGGATTCCTTTTAGGACGGCGATGTGTATAAATACTGTTTTTAGTTGTACTTTTATACCCAGTTTTTAGTGCAAATAATGAAACAAAACAACCAATTTGAAGGAGTAAAAACAAGATATGTGGAAAAAAATGAAATAGGAGCCAAAAGCGAATATACTTCTGAATTTGCTGGAGGGATGAGAACCCAGATGTTCATTTTGCCCTGAAGCTTCTTTTGAATAAGAACTATAATTAACTGATTTCCCTCACTTCACAGACGGACTGAGTCTCAACAGTGTACACAAGGTATTGCATCTTTCGCATATTAATAAAATGCTGTTGAAGTCCCTGCTCAGCGGTGCCGAGCAGGGGCCGAGTCACGCTGCAGCGACCTTCTATGTGCAACGTCACCTTTTCTCAGATTCTGTGGCCCCAAGATTGTCGATGCGATAGCGAGCGGCTCTGCATTTATCAAAAGATGCACGTTGTACGAGAAAAGGCCACGCTTAGCAGTGCAAAGGCGCTTTGAGGACACTGCGTCCACACTGTGGCTTGGAGAGGGTTCAGATGGTTTAGAAGCTGGTTATAAAGCAGATACTTTGCTATGATCATTTCAATATGTGCAATTACAAATGACAATTACATCAAAAAGAGCCAAAAACTCAAAAGAAAAGCTTTTTATGAATGGCTTCTGAAGCAACAAGTGGACATTCATTTCAATTATTGAAGTTGGACTCTCGTACGACCCCTTCTTTACATGACAAGCACAACAGATAGCTAGATTCATAATAAAATTGGCAACTTCACCTAAGTCCCCCCTGGGGGTAAGTGGTAGACTAAGGCGGGATTTGATGTTAGGAGCATGAGAGCTGTGATGGTGTGTTATCAGCTGAGTAATTTGCTCTTGTATAAACATGAATTAGTGTTATCTAAGTGCCCCCTGACAGTCGATTGGATCCTCATTAGCCCCGTGTGAAATGAGATTAGCAAAGAACCTCTAAATTACGGTCCAATCCCACAGCACGTAATCTCTCGCACATATACTCTTATGTCTGCCTCTTCCCTGGCTTTTACCCCATTGCCTCCCCCGCGCGCTGCCTCCCCCGCGCGCTGCTCCTTTCACGTTCCCCGCCGTCTCCCCTCGGCCGACCAGCTTCTCCTCTCTCCCTCGCAGGATGCAACTGCAGCGGGAGGTCGGAGGAGTGCGTGCTGGACATGGAGCAGTACCGCAGCACCGGCAGTGGGGGGCGCTGTGTGAGCTGCAGAGACAACACCGATGGGCCCCACTGCGAGCGCTGCAGAGAGAATCACTACAGGGCGTCTCCAGCTGGGCCCTGCCTGCCCTGCAACTGTAATGTCTATGGTAAAGCCTTAATTGTTTAGCTAATAACTTAAGACCTTTAATTATAGTCCTTGCCAATATTATTACTCACCACTTTGTTTTCCCTGGTATGGGCAAATTTAATTATGGTTAAATTGGAAGGCTGCACAATAAAGCACCATAAGCTAGATTTAGCTGCAGACGAAAAAACACTCAAAGGATTAATTGTTGCACGTTTTACAGCCAAATGTTTTAAACCGTAGAAACACCGCATTAATATTTAGTTCACCACGTCCACTACTCGACTGCTAAACCTCGCCTAGGAGCAGAATCTTTTGCGATTCATAATTTATAAAGTCCCGTTCGTGCCCCTCATCAGACTTGTCCTTGCCTTAGTTCCCCAAATGGCCGGTGGAGGAATCCATGCCTGCGCCCATCCCTGCTGTTGTAAATCGATCCGGTTGAGTCGCTGAACGCTATCAATGAAGAGAATCAGCGCTCGTTAAACACAGTCTGCCTTTACGGGGAGGGACAGTGGGTGTTTGGGCTTCTAATTACACCGTCGTGGGGGGAGAGACAGAGAACCAGAGGGAGGAATGAATCAGCATCAGCTCTGCTTTCACTGTGTGGCCTAAATAGCAAAAGGTGGTTGCACAGAGCTGCTGGAGTCCATTATATTGATCAAAGGTTATAGCAGAATCCATCAGGCTTCTCTTTCCTCTCATGTCCACAGTGCCACAGCTGTTCTCGTCTCTCCATTAACTAAAGCTGTAGTATGTCGGCTACAGTGTAGCTACAAGCTTATATCCCGCTCGTCTCCACTATTATCGATCTATTTGATCCATTTTTTGGCATCTACTCAAATTCTTCATGTTTTCTTTCTTTTCCCCTTTTTGCCCTTTCTTTCTCTTCTCGTCCTCGCGTCGTCCGTCTGCTGGTCCTCGCAGGCGCGGCGGGTCTGCAGTGCGACGCGGATGGAAGGTGTGCGTGTCGAGCCGGCGTGACGGGGGAGAAGTGTGACGCGTGTCGACCGGGCTTTCACTCTCTGGGTCCCGGTGGCTGCAAGTGAGCAAAACGGACACAGATACACGGAAACACGCACACACAAGGCTGTGACACCGAACTAAATAAGTCATGAAGTTAGGAGCATTTCCCAGGTAAAATAAACAAGTGATAAGTGATGAAACGCAACTAAAACAAACACAATCTCGCCCGTCTTGCCGCCTAACGCCCCCCTCGAGTCAAATTTTTATCAAACTACAAAGCGAGCGTAAACAAGAGGATTTACATTTGTCTATGTGACACTCCTGTGAATTAGTGACCTTCTTATCAGTGAGCACCAGGATGCACCACATGCAGTATCAAACCGCTAACAAGCATCCGACAAGCGAGTCGACACAGAGCCCTGTCAATTTCCACATGTGACACGTGAAGTCAGGATAAACAAACGTTTCAAGTCCAGCGCATATTTTAAACGAAGTCCGCATGCTTTGACATTCTAACAGCTCTAACAGATCATTATGATAAGGTGCGAGTCTTACAGGTCGCTTTATTTGCAGTATTTGTAGTAGTTTCTGCAAATACTTGCTCTAAAAGTCAGAGGCTTTTGTTGGACGGATCCTAACGCCCAGGTATTAACCAATGTCTCTATTATGAGGTATATTTCCAGGAAATGGCCAAACCTGTAACATAATCACAAGCTACATTTAATTAATATCCATTAGTGAGTGAACAGACACATTTGCCAAACCGACCATAACCAGGTTGTAGTCATCACATTAGCTTTTGAACAGAGGTCCCTCTGCCTAGAGTGGGAATGACCGTCCTTAATGCAACAGTGGGCAAGACAGGAAATAGGTGTGGAAATTGCCGAGGGGGCGTGGCCAAGGTGAGAAACACAGGGATCATGACATAGTCACTACTTGAGACAACGCTCAGGCTGACGGCTGATTACAGTTGTTTAGGTTTCGCCCTGGATATGACAAAAAAGAAGCAATGAAGTGTTGCTTTCCCACATTTGCACCTGATTTGCCTCTGATACTCTGATTTCCATTATTTCGGTATGCTGCAAGAATGAGCTCAGCAGGTTGAATTGATTTGAGGAAAGCAGAGCTACTTTCATTCCTACGCAGTCACAGTTGCAGCCTGGGTGTTTTTTCGGCATCCTTTTGTTGCAGCTTGATGATACACCGGCCTGCTGCATACATTCCAATGATGAAAAGCAAATTCCAACTTTCCGCGAGCTGAGAGCACTCTGACAGAGTGTGCGCGCATGTGAGCGTGCATGTAAATGTAAACTTTGGCGTGCGTGAGTGTGTGCATGTGAGTAAGTATGTTGAAGTATTTATATTCATAAGAAGTCCATCCCAGCTCTCCCTGACCCTCTCTACCTGCTGAGGGAATGCTAAGTTACCATGGTGCTGAATAGCATATCAATGACTGTTGGTGTTAATATTATTTCTACTGCTGGTGGACGATGGAGGCAGTCACAGCAAATAACCAAAAAATATGGACGGCCATTTTCAGACTTGACAAACACTGTAGATTTAGAAGTTTTTAAATGTATTCTTTAAAGCTTCTATAATAAATACCAATAAAAACGGTCCCATGAAATACAGCCGTTTTTTTTTTTTTATTGTTTTGATTTTATGGCCTGAAACTATTTAGGCCCATTTTCGCTTCCCTCGCCAGTTCGGCTTCCAGCTGCAACAGCTGTTTAAGCAAACATGCTGCAAGGCTGCAAAATTTACCACTTCTCGTGTGTAGATACATTTAAGAACCCATAAATTATGACGGTTCTGCTAATACTAATTACATAAATCTTATACGTTCGTCAGTATCTGCAAACGCGTGTGCACACACTGCTTTTTCTTATTCATGCAGCAAAATCCTGCTGCTGAGTGGAGGTGTGAATTACTCAGACCAGTGGAGCAGAAACAAGTAGAAGCGAATTGCCTTGGGATAATTGAATTATTTGTAATAACACCCCATTAAAAAACAGATTCTATTTTACAGTTTCAAACAGAAGTAATCAATCAATGAAACTCATCAAATCGGTGTTGACGTAACACTTATGCATATCCCCTCATGCTGTTATGGAGTCTGTTTAAATTGACTTGTGATGCAATGACAAAGTGCGGGTGACGCGATGCCGTCGCCTCCCGTCACCTGCATCCAGATCCTCCCCCCTCACGTCACCTCTTGTCGTCAGGCCGTGCGAGTGCGACCCCAGTGGAATCGTGGACGAGTGCCGGCCTCAGGACGGGCGGTGCCGCTGCAAGGCCAGCGTGGAGGGCCAGAGCTGCGACAGGTGAGCGCACGACCTGTTGCTCCCGTTGCACATGTGCAGGAGTCACTCATGCAAAGCGTTCGAGGCCATCTGCGCTGCGACTCCTTGGACAGTAAACACGACTGTGAGCCACCAATCCTCCGCTCTCCAATGCTCTGTTTCTATCTTGTTCCCCCGGGATGCAGGATCAGACTCAGATAAACCTGCGGTGACGTTAGCAGCACACACACAGCCACAGGTCTCCAGCTCCTGAATAAATATGTGCTTCCTGTTTGTTGACTTTTCTGCTGATTTCACGGCTCGTTGAGCGGGCCCCTCTCCTGTGTAATGTGACTACTGCAGAGGCTGATCTTTCAGCAGCGCTCCCGTCCCACCCATATGCCAGCTAGCGTCTGCGGGTGAGAACTCGGGCTCTTTGCGGCTCAGCCTCCTCTCCTGCTGCAGCCTGTAGTGACCAGCATCTATAAAAAATATCCTAGAGATTAGTGGGAAGACCACTGCTGGTGATGGAGGAAGCAGCTGCAGTGAAGCGTGCATGCAGCGCCTGCATGTTAATAGCGTGTGTGTGTGTGTGTGTGTGTGTGTGTGTGTGTGTGTGTGTGTGTGTGTGTGTGTGTGTGTGCCTGCAGATGCAAGCCGGGTTTTTTCAACCTTCAACCAGTGAACCCAGCGGGCTGCCAGCCCTGTTTCTGCTTCGGCCACTCACTGGCCTGCTCCTCGTCCACTCACTATGCAGCTGTCAACATCACATCTGACTTCATCGAAGGTACTGTACTGTCTCATTCTCAGCTTCTCAGTTTTGTCTCCTACTTCTATCCTTCTATGTTATGTTTCTGTTTTCTCTAGAACCCTTATCGTTTCTGTCCTTGCGAATGCAAGGTTTGTTGTCTGCAGCCTGTTTCTATATTTGGTTGTTTCCTCTATTTACATAATTTCTTTTGTTGTAGTGTTTCCAGCTCTGAGGGCAGCCACACAAGGTTCCCTTTCCACTGTTGATTTGCGAGAATTAACTCTGACAAATGAACTCATAAAATAAAAAATCGACCCTAACGTGCTAAAACAGTCCACAGCCGCAAACGCAGTCAGGGGAAAGCTATGATTTATGAATTAAAGCGTGGTCCTCCTCCTGCAGGTCAGGATGGCTGGCTGGGAGAGTTCTCTGGGGGACAGCTGGACCACCTGCAGTGGAAGGAGGGGGAGGTCTACCTGCTGCCTATAAGCGACAATGACACTGGCTTCTACAAAGCACCTGGTGAGTCAGACAGAAATAATACATTGGGACTTATTCATTAGAACCTAATGATGCTCCAGGGTCAAACTAATGGGATCCACTCTCCACAAAGGTTGCTGGTATTTATTAGATAATAAATCCACTAATTGTTGCTTCTCGGGCAAATCTGTAAACAGTATTAATGATAGTGGAGCATGTGTGATGCTCACCCATGGCTTGTTACTGTTGTTTTCACAGCAAGATAAATCAGAGTCTTTGAAAGTGCATAATGCAGCTATTATTCCGACACCATTTCCACCAATCCCTTATCAGAGCCATTAGCAGATAAGGGAATAAGCTGGCCCAGCTACACGACTTAGGGCTCTTTTCTATCAGCCGCCCCAGCAGCAAAAGGCCTGATGGAATTGGAAGTCCTGGCCATGCTGGAGCGGGAACAAAGTGAAAATTGGCTTGGTTTCTCCTTGTCTCCGCTAAGTCTGTTCCAGGCACCAACTCGCAGCCCCTCCGGCCACCGTGCAGTCTGCAGCTAGAAGCTAAAAGAAAAAAAAACAAAAAAACAGGAGCAATCCCATTAACTGGGCGTCGTGGAGGTTTAATGCACATGCGGCACCATCACACGGCAACCTTACTTTTTTAGAAAGATGGAGCAACAAAGCCCCGTGGACTGTTTGACACTTTAAACGGCGTTATGAATCTGAAAAGTCGTGGATGAGCGAGTTTGGCTGCATGTGATATATGAGTTACACCAAACACGTGGCTCTGTTTAATTAATGCTGCACATACAGCAGTTAATTGCACTGTGAAAAGTTTCTTTCTTCTTTCATGTGGTCTGTCATGACGTCTCTGTAGGCCACTTACTTACTAACTGGCCAAGAGCAGCTTTATGGCAGCTGGCTTATCTGCTCCTCACAGTGCTTGTTTACGTTGTTTTCCCACATAGTAAACGCACAAATCTATTGCCTTGCCATCCCTATTAATGATCTCATTTTCTCTTGCCTTTTTGGTGGTGCTGCTTGTGTACAGTTACTTTAAAGATTAGAGCAGAGCAGCAGCGGCGGCGTTGGAAGCGTCTCCCTCACACTGCCAGTGTCTCTGCTCTTTTTACTTTTAATTTGCTGAAAATCCTCCGCTGTGTTCTTCACCAAAGGAGGAGATAATTCTGAGTGACAACTCCACGTCAGGCATCACATAAAATGCAATTTCTGTGATTCCCATAAATATATTTGTCACTATAGTTTGTCAAGGGCTTCGGCTGTCACACGGAGGACGGGACTCAATCAGGATGGCTTTTTCTTTTTTTTTTTTTTATTGAATCGGTAAAGCACAACAGAGGAAGGTTTGTGATTTGCATACCTCACCCGGCTCCAGAAATATCAGCCAATGATGACGAGGAGAAGCCATTAAAGATTCACACGCCGTATTTGAGAAGGCGTCGTTGAATGAGACAGGGAGACAGTGTGAATGAGAAACGAGCGCATTTGAATTTGGTGGACTCAGCCAGGAAGTCGTTTAATTTAACCTAATTTATGCCACCGTTTACGCTGACGCGTGTACGCACTGGGTGAGACACGCATTTCTGCTCGTTCTCCTGATCCTGGACATCTGCTTGACAGTTGACACAGGCGGAGTTCAAGTCCCTGTGGTGATTCGACAGACTGAGCACTCGAACACAGCTGCCAGGGGCTATCATAGACAAACATGAAGTACCTCCCTAAATAGTTGCTTTGACTTGCCTCCAACCGCCGCGGTCACCACTTAAATCTGCTGGACAGTAACTGCGGCTCTCTTGGCTGAGTAGCATTTCACGCTGAAGGGGGGGGCATCATCTAACACAAGTCCTTACAGCCATCTGTTGAGAAGCTTGCAGTGTTGATCCTTGTCATATCTGTAACACAGGCCACCCTGCTACGCCTGGAGCGGTGGAAGGAGCGAGAGTGAAGCGGAAGGAGGGGAAAACAGACAGAATGTTAATGAAATAACCCCCCAGTGGAAGGCAGGGGAGCAGCGTGCGACTGAACCTTGTGCGAGAGGAAAAAGAACAATTCATGAGAGCCCCCTCCAGGCTGCCTGACACTCTCATTCAAGCGGCAATCGCAGCTAAAAGCCTCGCAACCCGAGCACCACCTGCACGTGGTTGCGCATGTAAACCAGCCCAGTGGCCTCGACTCTGGGTAAAAGCAGGTGAAATTGGAAACAAAAATGACAAATGATGGAGTGGAGTGAAAATGAGGGAATTAAAAGAGATAGAGAAAGGAAATGGAAGGGAGATAAAAAATAAGAAGTGTGGGTCACAGAGTCATCTGAAAGCTTTGAGTGACGCTTCTGAATAGACTTTGTGCCCAGTGACTGATTGGAGCATGCTGGGCTGGACCTGTTCCAGCCTGGACCAACGTGGACCGTGTGATATTTAAAACTAGCCTGCCTCCTAATTACTGTGTAGATGTGATGGTCAGAGGAAACAGAGGGAATCTTTCTCCATCTCCTTGCCACTTACGAGAGCCTGCTGCCTTTTAATGCGGTGCTATTTTTGGCCTGAACGCTCCCCGTGCGGCTGCTTCATTTGCATTGGTGCCAGACCTCTTAAACATCTCGCGTGTGGCGGGGTGAGACCCCTCGGAGTTGCACTCTGCACAGACGCCCGCCAGCCCGTTGTGCGCCGCACTGATCTCGGCCCCCTGATACTCACCCCAAGAACAGAGATAAATCATGGCCGTCATGCGAGCATTAAGTGGGTCCGTGCGCCCGTCTGCGCATCCGCACGTCACGCGCGCTGCATTATTTATACTATGCATGAATATCAAGGAACTTTCCACCCTCTATGTAATTACGTCCCGGGTCACACGTTCTGCACCTGCAGGCTCTGTAGCTTGCTGCTGGACTCTGTGTCCTGATGGTAGTGGAGCTGTTTAAAAGTTTAAAGTTTGTCTGTCCGGCGTTTGCCACCAGCACAGTCGATGGCTTGTGTTTGTGCTGGGCGGCGGTGATTGAATTGAAACCCGGTTGATTTAATATGGTTGGAACAAAGCCGAGGCCCCTCCCAATTGATTGCGGGATCCTCCGCCGTGCCCCCAAAAGTTATACGGGCATCTATCACATGGGCTGGCGGCTTTATGCGCTCCTGGCCCACTTTCAACAGTTGCACAGTCCAGAGGCTTTAGATTACTCTCACCGAGTCATAGGAAGTAATGTAAATGCAGCGCTGTTTCAGAGCTGCTGATTCAAACGCTCTCATCGTTTATTATCGAGCTATTTGTGAGTTACTCACATCATCAGATAATCTGTTGACAGTTTAGCCTTTCGGTTTCCTTCCCCCAGGTTGACATTTGTCTGACCAGTCGTTCCAACTGAAGATGCTCAGTGTCCAACAATAAACCACAGCGTGTGCTGTGTTGTTGTTTTTTTTGACTCTGACATTTCAGGAAATGCCTTTGTCTGATTTGTTTTGGTGTTTTGGGGTTTTTTTTGTCAAGAACTCGCGTCTCAGTATTGAGAGGAAAACTGTTCCCACACAGTGTCTGCGCAGCCCGCGTGCTGTGGTATTTAAAGACCGCTAAAGCCTTTACTTCCTTCTAATTCATCTTGTTAGGATGAAGTAATGAAAATGAATCCATTTCTATAGAGCACGTCACTTTTACGCACCACTAACCCTCCCATTGTTTGGTTTTACTAATGGTGATTCATCGCCCCCCCCCCACCCCCCTGGCCCGTTCTTGCCTTGCTCTACTTCGGGTGTGAACAATTATGGGTTTGTACCTCTGACAGACAAAGAACACCCCGGAACCTCGGTGACGCAAATCGGAGCCCGGCGAAATAACGGCCAGCTGTGGCGCCACCACTCACCGCCATAAGGAAGCACCTTATAGGAGGCTATTACCTCAGTT
The DNA here is from genome assembly GCF_900634795.4 of Betta splendens. NCBI lineage: Eukaryota > Metazoa > Chordata > Actinopteri > Anabantiformes > Osphronemidae > Betta > Betta splendens. Next base: position 8,217,576 of record NC_040892.2, on the reverse strand, counting down.
ACACAGCCGCATTACTGGGCTCATTACCCACCGTTATGCAAGGAATCTGCAGTGTCTGTTTCCTATTAATCACTTCAGAAGTAATATCTGTTGACTTTTATTTTCTGTACACATGAGTTTCTTGCATTAATCACTATAACGGTGCATCATTGGCCAAATGCAGGTAATAGCCTCATTTCTGGTCCCCTGTGCAGAGACTGTCGATGCAGCTGAGACACTCACTGTGCAGTAGATCGCAGATGTTTTAAAGTAGCACACATGCAGCACCCATCGCCCGCTAGCGTTAGGACTGGGGTCAGTCGTTACTTTTTCCACTGGTTAAGAGCAGTGGCTTTAAATTAAGGCTCTTAAGGCATCAAACTGACTTAGTATTCATCAGTATTGATTTTAGAAACTACATAGAGATGTGTGGTGGCTCATTTCACCTGAGAAAATGTTTTGTCTTCCCCAGTGATGAGTTGTTGGTGAAGCCGGGGCCCCTGTGGCTGATTGGCTGTAATTACTGACAGGAGCGATGCCTTATTGGCCCCGGAGCAGGAACTGTTATTGATTAGTGACGTAATCGAAGCAACTCTCCTTCTATTACAGCCTGTTTGTTCCTTGCGTTTTCTTCAAACACGGGTCGCACGAAAGCCGATAGCTGAAAAATGTCTGACTCTCCTGATTCAGTCACACGTCACCTCGCAGAAATGTGACTTGTTTAAAACCTAACAACTGCGACGGAGGCAGGAAATGTTGCTGAAAGAGGTGTAAAAGCTGTACCTTTGTGTAAAATTTAGCGCCTCAGCACAAAACACAAAGTGTCACTTTGCTGTTTTTTTTAATATGTTAATCAATTACAATGAGGCTGTGCAAAAAATAGAGTGCTACTGCTGCTGGAAAACTAGCTGAAGATACAATATGAATACTAATAACGCAATAAAACATAGTTCATAATAAATGAAACGAAGTGACTGGTAAATCCAGAAGCGTGTACTGGACCATGAAATCAGTGAATTGATGTAAGAAAACCAATTTTGACCTAATTAAAGTAACAATTGGATTTTTTTTTCTTCTTAAAACACGTAATAATGTATTACTTCAACTAATTACTTTAACACATCGCTGGGCAACGCTCTACAACCAGCAGCTAAAACAATGAGTGAGTGTCAGGAAGTGGCTTTTAAAAGTGTGTCACGAGCCGGATGAGAATACAGATTTATCTAGCCCGAGCTGACGCCGAAGGCCCCTCGCATGCAAAATCACCCACTTACCACGCGGCTCAGCCCTCCCAACCCCCAGAAGAGCCCGGGATGCACTTCACACATGATTACGCCCCAAAACGAAGGTGGCAATCACGCTCTCAACCTGTCAGTTCGGCCCAGTCGCTCAATAAGAGCCGGGGAAGAATGGCAGCGAAGTTGCTATTTTATGTTATAATTTGTCCTTTTGTTGAGCGTCGCTGAACTTTGCTTCTGTAGCATGTTGCATTTTTCAACATGGAGAAAAATGTCTGCCTATTTATATATGTCTAGTGGGTTTTTCCGTTGGTTTTAGGGCTCGGTAGCAGAGTCTAGTGGCGGCTAAGATCTTTGAAGTCCTGGTAATGTCCTGTAATGAGCCAGAGACGAGGAGAGAGGGTGCTTAATTGAACGTATACTCCTGCAGTGCTTCATGTGGGCTTAAAAAGCTTGTACAGTCTCTCTCCCCACTTGAGTGTTTCTAAATGTACACAAAAATAAATATCAGGTCTTCTGCAGCGTGCTGTCCGATCCCTGCGTGCTGCACTGATGGCGAGCATCTAAATGATAAATAATAAATGTGACCCCGCTCACCTCTCCAACCTCTGCGCCGCTGCTAGAGAAATTCCTGGGTCACCAAGTCTCCAGCTACGGGCAGCCTCTGGTCATCACCTTCACCTCTGAGACCCCGGAGCTGCTCCCCAAACGCATCACCCTGCTCCTCCAAGGCTCTGGCTTCACCATATCCGCTGACCTTTCACCCCAACCTGGGCTCGGCTACGACCCCGGGCTCCCGCCGCGGAGCTCCTTCGTCGTCAGGTACTGTGAGATGATGTGGGCGCGGTCGATGTCTGACTCTGTTTATTTATTTTACCGTTGAGCTTAAATCTCTACATATTTGGTTCTACCACAGAAATGTGGTAGAAAAGCAGTTGTGTACCTTTTCGCCTACCAAGTTGACATCTCCAGCTTCAACCAGTCACTTCTTCCAATTGTAAAGCTTCAGTGTCTCATCACACACTACTGCTGCTGCTGCTGCTGCAGGAACCTGAATCTGCGAGCACGGTCAAACACAGCGCGGCCATGTTTTCTCCTATTTGATGAGCGTCAGACGTGTTTGAGGCCAAATCACGTGGGTAAAACCACTCCAGTCTCTCCCTCCAACTCCACACCCCAGCTTCTAAAGGCATATGAGGTGACTCCTCAATAGATTAAGCTTGTCTGTTGTTTCCACTGAAGCGGCCAGGGTGCATCTTTACACTCCAGGAGGCTGAGGAGGATGAGGGAGGGGTCTGGATGGAGGGATGACCAGGTCGTAGCAGAGCTCAGTGTATTATAGCGACAGCATGCAGAGCACTAGATGGGTGGGTGGGTTCGTGTCCCGGAGGTTCAGTGTCTGGGTAATGGCCCCTTTGCAGCGCAGCACAACAGCAGCAGGAGTTTAAACTGCACACAAACAGCCAAATGCCTGCATTCGATGGGTTTTTTAGAGAGGTTTAGCTTGAATTAAACATTTTGTTTCATATTTCTGTCTATGACTCTCCACGCTGGAGCGTCTCTGACCTTCCACACCACTTTGCCGAGTAGTTTTACTTGTTAGTAGCCTCCCACACCGTTCGTTGCTGTAAAGAACTAATCACATCGCATTTAAAGTCCGTCCATACAGAAATGAACACAGAGTGTTTTCATATGGAATCATGTTGATTTCTCTCCAGTACCTAATAATAGGCCAAACAAATCTCAGCATTTTTTAGCTCTTGCAGGCAGGTGTGCTGTGTTTCCTTATTTCAACCCGAGGACCTGTCGAGCGCTTTAAGATCCGCAGCAATCACAGCTCGGGTATTATGATAAAGATGACAGCAATCACAATCAAGCTGCGACGCAGTTCCTGCTGCACGGCGCTGATGATGTTTACGTTGCCGGCGCGTCGCTGTATTTGTGCCACGCTGTTCCGTTGTGTTAATCTGAGCGCTGTTAGTTGTAATTGTTGATCTACCTATCAGTCAGTTCCCCCTGTGACGAGGCTCCCTTCATCTGGCTGCTTCAGCCAAACGCCAGGAAGCTGTGGCTTGACTTCAGATACGTTTAATATATGAAACGATCCTGGTGCCAAGCTTTGTGACAAAAACAGGCCTTTTCCCCCTGGTGTTTGTGGTGTTTACCCTCCAAACCCGCCAGAAAGTCAGAACATGCGGTTACTCCCTCAGGGAACAACTCTACTCGCACTTCTGATGATCTGTGCTTTCCAACCGGCTCCAATTTGTCGTCGGCATTAACGCCTAACTATTTTGGACTTCGCCACCGTCTCCTTCCCGGCTGGAAATCTTCCACCTGATCTTTCATCCGGTCGCTGGCTTCCAATCGTTCTACTTGAACCTCTCCCGTCTTGTCCTTCATGCTAAAGTGGTCAATCCGGAGGGTGGGAGTGACTGGAGGAGGCGGACTGGGGCTGAGGAGGTGAACCCTGGTGTGACGACGAGCTGGGAAGCAGCGGTGTAATCAGTCACATTGTTGTGGAGAGATCTCATTAAGCCCGTCAACCTGGGGGAGTGGGTGCAGTTGGCCTTGGTCTGTCTCCACATAGAACCTGTTAAGAAAAAGGCTTAAGTCATTCACTCTATTTTTGTTCTCTTCCCCCACTTGGCTTGCTGTCTTGTAGCCAGTAATCCTTCTCATCCCACTCAGCACCTCCTTCACACTGTTTTGTTGCAATTTGTCTTCAATTCGGCCCCTGTGTTTCTATCTTTAATTCTCCCTTTCAGCACCCGCAGACTAACTTCCTCCCTGTAGCCAGCCCTGGAAGCCCTCTTTTTCCCTAAGAAGGGATTTAATTTCCTTTGTATTGTTGGGTTTGTTTACATTGAAGCACAGAAAAAGGGGGAAACCGCTCAGTGCAATTGAAGGGTCTTATGGAAACTGACATTTTAGGCAACTGCAGCCCTGTAGTGTCGCCTCTGTTCGCTCTGCGGCCTGTGCTCCAGTCCGTTAGCTCGAAACAGCCCTGCAGAGCCTCTGCATGCTCATGAGCAGGGTACAACAGGCCGCTGACTGCAGCTGTAAGAAAGTTGAGGTAAAAACAGTGGCATGTTCAATTTAGGAGAAGTTGGAGAAGAGGATCGTTACAGCGTTCAGAGTAAGTGGAGAGAAAAGGGGGCAGCGCTGGTTCAAAAGGTCCGACTAGATGTAAGGAGGAAATCTGCAGGGTCTGCCAGTCTAGACTCGGTGATGGAGGCAGCTTGGGCAGGAGTCCGTTGACGCCAGCTGCTGCCTGCGCTCGTGGAAAACACAATTTGACAAAGGACAGGTTCGTTTTGCTGAAATTGGTTTCAGGATTGTCTCTAAAAGCAACAATGGCCACTTCAACTAAAGCGCCGAGCTCCGAGAGCGGAAGCCAGAGCGTGCGCTGCCAAGGCAGCGGCCTGAATCTGCATCGCCGCGGAAGAAGCCGCGATCGGGGGGGGCGCGAGCCGCATGCAAAAAGCGCCTCCGTGCTCGGTCACAGCACAATGCGGCGCTGAGAGTTGGAATCCCGGTGATTTATGGTTTCGGCTGAGCTGAGGTGCTGTTTCTCGGGGAACAACAATTGGATGCAGCGACCGTGTGCAGCACCCAGACATGTTGTCATTGCGCAGAGGTTTCCAGGTTCGGTACAATGGGAGCTCATCAGTGATAAATGGCAGCCTGTGAGACACAGAAGCACAGTGTGTCTCCTCTGGTCAGCCGTTTGATGGAACGTCACGCACATTCACATAGTGGAATAATAATCTCACTACTTACTGCAGGTGGGTGGTTATTAGTGACTAATATCAGTTGATATCAGCTCTTGGATGCATCATTACTTCCCATGAATCATCCACTTAATGCAGCCTGTTTTTTTTTAGTCATAAAAAGGGCATCCTTATTTACAGGCTCCACCCATGAATCTAAGCATTGAGCAAGGATCCAACTCGTGTCTTCTGTCCCCTCTAATACTGTCTCTGGTGCCTGCACCCAAGTAATGAGTTCCCCCTTAGCAGCAAGAGCCCTGGTTAAAGAGATCTTTGGTTCCCTCCTTGAAATGCACTGGAGCTTATGAGGGGGGGGGGCAGAAACTGTCATTAAGCGCTTCTCTCTGGAGAAGTTCTCCACAGATCTCATTACACTTCTGCGATAAACGCCCGGCTGCACCTCGCCCCGTGCCCCGCGTCGCTCCGTCACCCTCCCCCCGTCTCCCCCCGTGCCCCTCGTGCGGAGCATGCGCGCAAGGCGGCGGCCGCGTGCAAACACATTAATCCTGGCGGCCGTCTGGCAGCGAGATTTGCCACAATCAGATGCCGCACGAAGGGGAAAATAATCACGTTTCAGAAAGTGTTTTGCTCGCGGCGTTCGGAAGCATAAATAAATATGACTGGGAACACAGACGCTCCGCATCCCTCTTGACTGACAGCATCTGCATTCGTATCCGCTTAATAAGTTAACCTGTTAAGTGGCTCCTAGTCCTCACCTGGTGGAGAAGGAGAACTCTATAGAAGCTCTGGGATTCAAACAGAGGAGACTAATAAAAGGAGGAGGTGAACGGTTCTCCCTGATGTTCCCTGATGTTCCCTGTGTTCACGTTCTCTTCCCTTGGAACCCGTAGGCGGGTTTTATTGTCTGCATGTGTACGTACAGTACATCCGCAGCATGTAAAGCATAATATTTATGGTGCAAAGCGTCCTTCAGATGCGGAGACACTTCACGATTGATGAACAGTTTGCGTGCAGTATATGTCACAGCCGCTCCCTGTTTCAAAGCTGAAACGGCTTTGAGGAAACTGCTCATTTCAGCGTCCCTGTACGGTGCGAGCCAATTCTCAGCGGTCTACAGTGAGCTTGTAATAGTGTGGGCATGTGGGCCGTCTGGCACCGAGCTCATTTCTGCCTTTTTTTTCTTTTTTTTTTGAAAATTCACAGACTTTGATCATAGATCAGGGCCAGCAAAATGTATAGAAACAGGAAGCAGATGTCGCTGCAAAAGGCTGCTACAGGTGAACGAGCAAAGCGATATCTGGGTTCAGCTGTGGCTTCATAAATAAGAAGAAACATTTAAAACAGATCATTAAAAATAGAGAAATCAGTTGATTTATATTTTAAGGGAGAAAAGAACAGCAGGAAGTAAACACAAGGTTGGACGGGCCAGCGGCTGCACAGCGGCGCGTGAGACCTGTAGAGCGGTGCATGGAGACAAAGAGGGAGAGAAGCCACTGCAGCTGCACCAGTAAATAACAACCAAGAACTTTCACTTAAAGCGTCTGGAAACTTAAGTTCTCAAGTTTTCTGCCAGCGACCAGGGATCGATGCGATGGCCACGAGCAGAGAAACACTCACATCTCAAGACTGATCGAATTTAAATATGCTGTTAGATTATTTGAATACTGTCTGTTTGTATTGTCCATGTTTCTTCAGGCTCTGTATCGTTCCTCTCCGTCGTGCGTGTCCTGCTCCTGGTCACCTTGTATCTTTATCTCTGTTGTGTCTGTAAGTGTGTGTGTGTTTCTTTGTGTGTGTGTGTGTGTGCACGCCTCTCTTTTCTCCTGATGATCTGCTCTCATCCTTGGCGGAGCCGGCTTAATTACAGCGCGGCTCTCCGCGCTCTGCTTGGTGCTGATTAAAAGGGACACTGATGCTCCATAGGGGAAGCATGGCTGGGAGTTTGTTCACTTTCATGCGCACCCTGCTTATCGCTGTCTGACCAGCTCCATTACGGTGGCTTTGAGGCCCAGTTTGTAATTGCCTCTCTTTATTACTGCGCCTACATGTCAGGCCACGGAACAAGAACCCACCGCATCAATGGAGGGTCTGGATGGCAACGCAGCAGCACACACGCACGCTCTCGTGCGCTCCCTGTGAATGTTAATCAAAGGCAAATAGAGCGCTGAGTAAGTGTCGTGTTGAGAACGGTTGAGCCTGTGAAACGGAGGCAATCGGACTCTCGTGTTATGAAAGGCTCTGACTCACGGCTGGGTGAGGAACTAAAGGTTTTCCCTGTTCCACGTGAAGCTCCTCGCGTTCAGCACCTCCACGTGACAACTACAGTGAGACGCGAAGCTGACGCGGCACCTGTCGCCGACTTGGAGAGAGTTCACGATACCTGGAGTGAAACGGGCAGATGTCAGCAGTGCGGCCTGGCTGCGCCGAGCATCCTTCAGCAGATGGCAAAGCTCAGCGATCGAGACCCTGAATATGTGCTGAGGTCAGCACATTCAGTGCAACTCCGTGAGTCGGCGCGCTGATGGGCGACCGTAAAGCATCGCGCGCTTTACAAGGCTGCTTGTGAATCGTAGTCAGATCGCTCTGAAACCATGTGATGCTTTTGCTCCGTTTATAGTGAAGCGGCCTCCACGGACCCACTGAAACAGCCCTGTGTGTCTTTCCGCATTACAGGCTTCATGAACATGAAAGGAGGTTCAGCCCCTCGCTGTCTGCCTTCGACTTCCTCCGGCTCCTTCACAACCTGACCTCTGTCAGGATAAGCAACGCTGGAGGACACAACTGTGAGTGTGGAATCAATAGTCAGTCAATCAATTTAATCAATAACGATGAATTTATGTATTATTAAAACATGTCTATTGTCTTGTTTGATGACGGGGTCATTTTGGTCTAGTTTTTCATTTTAAGTCGGTTTATTGTGAAAGTTTTAAAGATACTCCATCGCACTAAACAAAGTGAAGCAGAACAAAGTGTCTCATTGTTCTCGTAACTGTCTCACCAACCTCACACCTTTCATGTCTGCGCTGTAGGAGCTGTTAGGGCTGCCTGTTGTTCTGCGTGTGACTGTGTGTCTGCATTGTTAAAGTATATGTTTTACTACACAGCAACACAAGTTATGAACTCCTCACGAAACACTTGCATCCGAGGAACCGCTGCTGAAAGAGCCGTTTATTCCCACGACTCGCTCTCCAAAGCCTCCCGTCGCTCCTCTGTTAGCATCTGATAGCCGCCGCGCTAACGCAGAGGCCGGATCTGAGGGGCATTACGGCGGATTAGAGCGAGACAGAACATCTGGCCCAAATCACCAGCACTCACTTACACCCTTTTAATTAGTCGCTGGGTGCCGGCGTGGTGACACACGCTGATCCAGCCAGGAGCCCAGTCGCGGCCGCGCCTCTAAACTGCTCCTCGTAACCACCCGCGCACGCAAACGTGCGAGCAGTTAACGCGGCGGCGTCTGTTGCATGACACGGGGGAGAAACTCCTAACGATTTGTGGAAAAGGCCTCTGAATCTTTCTCAAACTGTGTTAGAAGTGTCTTATTGCCGGAGGCTGTGTGACCAACTTTAATATCAAAGTCCTATAAAGCTGTCCTCTCATCCCCCCCCCCCTCGCCTCACTCGCCCCTTTACTCTGCGCCTTCCTCTCTGCAACAGGGGCGACTCGTGCAGCACTGTCATTACTTTAATGACGCTATTGTCTTTCTGCGAGGACACGGTTTGGCAGCAGTCACAGTAAAAGCCACATAAAGCAGGTTTTGAACAGAGGGCATAGTAATTAAGTTTATGAGAAATCCATTGCTTAATGGCTTAATGTACAGGTAGAGCTAAAGAGGCCTCGGGCCATTTAAGGGGATTAAAATCTGGACTGGTTTGAAGATTTCTTGAAGATTTTAGAGGATTGATGGGGAGAACCTGCACCGTATGACTTAATATGAAACACTTCTAATTATCTGAAATATAGGTTTCAGTGTCTGCAGAATGTCTAAATTGCACATTTCTCCCCTATTGAATGTGCTAATAGAATTCAGGCGGCAGAGGGGAGCAAAGGGTGGAGGCTGAGGCCAGTCATGGAGAGGGAAGAGGGCAGCGCTGCCTGGTGATTATCCCTTAGAGGTGCAAATGGGCAGGATTTCATCAACGCTGGATCATGACTTGTTAGAAGCCAAGGTCTATTTTCTACTCGGTCTCACCTTCACCGTTTCCCCCGCTCACATTTTTTTCATTATGTCCCTCGTCTTTCACACTCGGCGTATTTCTCGCCCGGCGAAGCCGAGAAGTCCTGCGTGGAGGACATATTTTGACTGCGCGCCGTCATGGACAAGGAACAAAAGTAATTCCGTGTTCGGTGGCTGGAGTTCAGGGAGTGAAGGGTGAACGGGATTCGGTTCGGGACGGCCTCCCTCCATCACTATTCATGACAGCAGAGAAGGATCCTCAAGCCCCAGCGGACCTGCACGTCTGACATACCTCCACCAAATCTTCTGTCTCCTTCTCTTCTCGTCGTGCTCCGCTGCAGTGATTTATTCATTTGCTGTATCAAAGATTCCCAGGATGGCGAGTGTACGTGCGTGGGCGCATGCGGGCGCGAGTGAGCGCTGAACGTGGCATTTATGGGCGTGTGGGTGGACGAATCTGTTATTTGGTGTGTGTGTGTGTGTGTGTGTGTGTGTGTGTGTGTGTGTGTGTGTGTGTGTGTGTGTGTGTGTGTGTGTGTGTGTGTGTGTTAATTGTAAACACAGGCCAGAACCTGTAATGAGACAAGTGGGGAGAGAAAGCACTTCAACCAATAATGATAACCTACTGCTTAGCAAAATACAGATGCACAAAACACACAGTCGCACTAAGCGCACGTGCCCCTCAAAGACTCCAACAGACCTCCGAGGCGCTAATTATCCGTTCGCTGCTGACTCGGCTAAGCATCCGTTTTATGACACAGCGCTCTCTCCCTCTTCCTCGCCTCCAGACACATCACAGCTGGCGGGGGCGGCCCTGGCCTCCGCCGTCCCCTCCTCCGGTCCGGCCCGACCACCCGCTCCCTGGGTGGAGTCTTGCTCCTGTCCGCCGGCTTTCGCGGGCCAGTTCTGCGAGCGCTGCGCTCCGGGCTTCACCCGGGAGGTCCCCGGCAGCGGGCCGCTGACGGCGTGCGTGCCGTGCAACTGCCACCAGCACGGGAGCTGTGACCCGGAGACAGGTGAGTGGAAAGTGGACGTGGATATTATTCAAATGTCATGGAGCCACTTCACTGACAGCCAATCAGCAGTGTTTCTGTTTCAGAGAGTCAGGTTGAGGTTGGGTGCTTAGATAGACATACATCATGACCTGTATGAAGTTGATGTAAGGCCTACACCTAGCCAGATGTGCCTGAAGCCAGATGTGAGTGTGATCCGATGACCAATAGTGTCACTATTGTGGTCATGGCAACATAACTCGCTAACTGTTAAACCGAAAACCCACAGTAGTAGCACTGTATTATACAATATATCCCGAGGCACCCACCCAGTTTTAAATGAGCTCAGGGATCATCAGAGGTTGTTGAGACATCGTGCCTTTGTCATTGCGCCTCAGAGGAAAGACGGGGAACAGAAAGAGATGCAGGCAGTTCCAATGAAGCATTTTCCCGTCTTTCCAGAAGTGACATTCAGTCATCGCCGCTTCAAGGGAACGTAACTCAGTCGTCTCGCGGCGACGTTGGCAAGCCATCAGTCAATGTGAAGACTGGATGGCGGCACTGATACAGCGCTATTTCCATTTCACGCGGCTAATCTGTGTAATAACAGTTCAGCTGCGAGTGTGCGTTTAATGCACCTGGCGATTTATATGCGGCGGCTGCAGCGTGCCGTCATATGACGTAAAGCAAAGCAGCAGCTGCTGGTTGTATAAACAAATCAAGCTGGGTACAGTTATTTATATGCGCGCCGGTGAGGCTATATGTTCTGCCGTCTTTTTCCCACTATCTCACTCCCGCAGCTTAAAACAAGCCTCTCCATCTTACCAAGAGCAGACAACTATCCTATCTGCGGTCCCACCCTCCATCTTTTATCGTTCCTCAATCTCGTTCTCTTCCCCTCTGTCTCCCTCTCCTTCCTTCGACTTAAAGTCTCAGAGATCTGACCTAGTTAGGAGGCGCCTGAAGCTTTTGGCTGAGAGTGTGTGTTATATTTGTGACTGTTTATATGACGGTGTGTGTCTGTCTGAGGTCCGGAAGCAAGTCTGGTATCACTGCCTGCCTGCCTCCCTCCTAATTAGACTTGTTAACCGCCTCTTGGCTAATGATGTCTAATTTGCTTGCAGAGTTCCTGTGTCTCTCATGTGTCTTCTCAATCTGGATGTCTCTCGCCCTCTCTCTCTCTCTCTCTCTCTCTCACACACACTTGTTCTCTCCCTCTTCTGCTTCCCTAGACTCCCCAGTCGGCCTCTTGCTGTCTTCCACTTCCTTCTTCCTCTCAGCAAGGATTGCACCTGCTCTCCCCAGTCACCTTGACTCCTTTTTTTTTTTTTTTTGGCGTCCTTGACTTCCTTCTGTGCCGACTCGTCTCAAGCTTCCTCCCGCTGCCCGTCTGCCCGTCACTCAGATACTACTCAGATGTATTTGCTTTGTTTTACAACATGTAATTCATTCATGCTCTGTTGCGAAACAGGGTTTTGTGCAAAACAAGATCTTGGGGCTTAATCATTAATGAACACGTCTATCTGGTCTATCTGAGAGTTTTTCAATTCATACTGTACATGTATTTTAACATACGTCATCACAGATGAATTATACGAGTTGTTGCTCTGTGTGGTTTGACAGAAAGTTTAGGTTGAGGAGAACTTAGCTGTTCCCCGTCCATCATTTGTCCCCAGGAGGACAAAGCGGTGCTTCCTGTGTAATTACCTAGCTGCATCCTCATGCAGGGTTTGCCCACAGAACGAACTGGAAGCCAGTTCATTCACTGGCTGCTGAGAGAAGCCGCAGCCAATGGTGCTTCATAATCATGATTTATTAACGCTCCCTGAGTTGTGTCGGTTCTGTTTGCTGTAGCGCAACACGGCAGATTGGAAATGTTAATATTTGTGGTGGAACGAGCGTTTTGCGGCTCCCGCGGAGCTCGGCCGCTGCGGGGCTGATGAAGTTAAGCATATGTCCAGATCCGCGCGTCGCGCTTCCACACTTTGATCGGTGTTACTCGCAGCCTGGACGTGCTCCTGTACACCATCTAAACTGTGCTAATTGCAAACACATTACGCGTCATCTGTTAAATTGGATGGAGGGCTATAATTTGTAAACTCAGGGGAGGGTGTGGGGGAAGAAGAGAGATGATTCCAATGTACAGATAAAATTGAGACTCTCGGTTTTCTCTGCAGCCCACACAGCAGGGGGCCGCTCATTAATCACCTAAACAAATGAAACACAATGTGCTCTTGATGCTTTAGTCTCTGCAGGATATTGAACATTAGGGTGCTGTGTTAGAGCTCCTCTTTGTAATAGACTAATTTTAGTCCTTCATGGTGCAGCACACTTTTATTTACATTGCTGTCTGAGAGGAAGAGGACGATTGTATCTTCCTGGTAGCACATCTTTCAGATATGTAGCATCCTTCTGTTAGTTTGATGACGATAATGCTGTTTGTCACTTTTCCTGTGACATCCAGTTGTTGGAGACATTCTCTCCACATCTGTTTCCCATGCAGGGAAGCGTCCTCATTCTCATTCATCTCAGCCCAGCTCCAGGTTGGTCGCGCCGAGCCTTCCCTGTCTGAACTAATTTCATCAAGGGAAAGGTTGAAACCTTTTCAAATCAGCGGCCTCAGACAGTGACTGAAAGCCAAGGCCGCGCAGGCAGAGTGCGCACGTAGTTTATCTTTCTGTTTATTTTCGTGTAAAATAAATGCGGCGCTTGTGAGGAGATAAGTAAAGCATGCTGAATAGGATCAGCAGGAGAAATTACACGGTGAAAGTCACTCTGACTACATCTATCTTGTTGTTGTTGTGTGTGTTATTTTTTTATTTTGCTCCTTCTCACTTCCTCTTCTCCTCAATGTCGCTTCTCATACTCCATCACGCTGATACAGACGAGGCATCTCAGGGCTTAGCCTGCAACAAATACAGCCCACCAGAGAGATTAGGGCGTTGAATAAGCCAGCACTAAAGCCTGCTTCACTCGCCATCAGTTTTTCTGCCTCAACTTTCTCTGGAATAGATTTTTCTAGCTAATAACCTCAGAGAGCTGAAGATGGCATTTAAACAGGCATTTGGAAGAGCACGCGCCCGGCTCTGCCCGGCTGGTTCTGACGCAGCCCTTTGTTGCTAAACACTGACTCATAGCGTCCTCCATTTTGACTTAGCCTTTTAACGAGCATTGTGCTGCACAGCATGCTGGTAATTTCTTTATCTGTGTCCTAATTGATGCAGTGCGACAGGTACCGTGAGTGATGGTCTTTATTTGGCTGACTTGAGAGTGTTTTCCCTGCAGGGGTCTCCTTCGCAGACCAGAACCAGAGAGCGCTAGTTTCCCAACCTCCTCCATCGGGCTGCATTGGCTGTGACATTTAGCTACACTATGCAAAACCATTGGATTATTCAAGAATTTGGCTTTGCCCAAATGTCAGCGCAGGAAACAACATATGCAGTTATGAAACAGAGCCTTGCTGATTCTCTGCTGACTCCGTATCCACGTACGTGTGGTCAGCACAACGCAGCCATATACTGTTGCTTGCAACAACCGCGGTGGAGCCACAGACCAGACGATGACCTCGATCGAGCGCACAACATGACAAGAAACGCGCAATGTACAGTATGGGAGTCCTAATTAAAAGGGTTTCATTAACGGGGAGAGAAGGAAACGAATTAAGTGTTTCCTTCAGGGGCCTCGGTAGAACAGAAAGCTCCAGTGTTGCCTTTTATTACGGCTGGCATTTGAAATATTAAACTGCAATTATGTGCCAAATAGCCGACTGTTATATTTTGTATGTGAATTTCATTGCATTAGGTTGCAATTTGCTCATGGATGGAGGAAATGAGAGGCGACAGATAAGACTGCAGATCAAGATGATAAGAGCGCCAGCTAATATTAGCCTCGCGTCAGCGTGATTAGGCCGAATGTGATACAAAATACACAGTAAACGCTAAAGAACATTTACTATAGGTTCTGGTTAGACAACACAGAGTACGACCACTTCTGTGAGGCTTCGCATCCCTGATCCCCCACAGCCCTGACCATAGAAATTTGTCTGACAGGCTCTGTATTCATTCTCCATAGTCAGAGTATTGTGTAAACATATTTCCCCAGTCATCCGCATTGTGCACATTATGTGTGGAGGGTGGGAAGCCTATACAAGCCGTCCCCTTCCCTCCCTCTCGCTTCTGCAGTGGTCCGCTCACTCAGCGTCCACTGACGAGCCACATCTGCAGCAGCCGGCGCTGGCAGCGTATCTGTATTAAATTAGAGAGCAACATCGCCATCAAACAGTCCCGCAGCACATTTAGCCCAGCTCCCGCCCCCGAGGCCTCGGCGCTGCGGATAAAATGTCCTTTCTCTTTCGCTGCCGTTCTGTTCTCTTTCCCTCGCTTCTTCATTAAAACGGGGTGTTCACATGCATTAGTAAATACATTTTCATGGCCTGGAGCTTTTTTTAATGTTCCAGTGGGTTAAGTCTGGCAGAAAATGCATAGGTCTTGAAATGCATCATCTTTGCTATAACTCTTATGCCAAAAATCAAGTCAATGAAGGAGAGTCACTAGTATAGAATTTTAGTTCACATTGTGCGACCATCATATGTTTTCTAACAGGACAGCGACCCCAAACACACCTCTGGGTTATGTAACGCTATTTGTCCATGAGGGGAACTAATAGAGAGCAGCATCACATGACCTGACCTGAGCTGAAGCCAGTAGCCAGGGTTTAAAATGAACAAGAACCCAGCACTTCACAAACTCTCAGACCTAAAAAAACAACTTCTCACTCGCTACATACCTCTCTTATCTTGGCTGATATTCATGCTATCGCACACGGCTTCAAACAAGGATAACGATCTTTGGAAGAGCTCCTCGTCGTACGTTGTTTGAGTGGAACAATGACTGATGCACAAGCATAAACAAACTGAATGTGGGGGGGAAAAGGCAAAGCAGCCAGTCCTTTATTCATTCTAGTGCCTGTGTCTGTGCCTCTCTGTCTGTGATGTATTCCAATGTATTCCTAGCCTTCACAAGTGGCCACCTTAATGAAGTGCGTTAGCCCTCAATGTGTGTGCATTGCTGTGTGTGGCACCGTGGGGGGGAGGAGGCGCACCTGTAGAAAGCAGCTCTTCAGAGCGTGATGTGTGTACAATCGAGACCCCTCTTGAGGACAACGTACAGACGCTTTGCTTTGCCGAGCTCAGGCCGAGCGCGGAGTCGCGCGGCGTCGGGACGCGGTGCGAAATCTCAGCGCAAGGGCTCAAAGCGAGCAGCTCCGCGGGGAGCGTGGCGCTGACGTCGATTCATTAAGTCCCAATGAACGGCCGCAGATCCATTGATAAAACGACTCTGAGAAGTGATGGAAATTAGCATGACGGCGAGGAGGAGGAGGAGGAGGGGGGGACGTTGGCTTTTCCAAGGAGCCGGCGGAGCGATAAAAAGCGGCGGCGCGGAGGCCCTGTGTGGCTCCGCTGCCTCATATCACGCTCAGTCATCTTCACACCCAGTAAAGTCAGCACATTTCTGCTACCATTAAATGTACTACGGCTCATTGGGGATTGACGCGGCTCACCATCAGTGTCATTGCAATGCCTTGTGAAACCCAAGGAAGATTCAGCTCTTTGTGTTGGAAAGAATCATTATTGCTAAATACTGTTTAAATGACTGGCATTACATGCTTGGAAGTCATGTATTATTCACCTCACTTCGCCAAAGAGCTAATGATTTCTACCCGGACGTCTACACTTCATCAGGCCATGGGATAATTGTTGCATCTAATGGCCGGGTGATCAATTTAGCTCCGCCGCCATTATTCCACCTCGTCTCCTCGACTTACAGTGGCAATGTTAACATGCTTTATTCAGGGGTGGGAAACGTCGGCGCCATTGACCCCACCACTAACTGCAGGAGTTCCTTCCCTCCCGTCTCCAGCGATGTGGGCTGATTTAGGTTTTGCGCCGCGCCGAGTGTGAGCGCGAGCGAGAGACGGGGCCGTTTTAATGAGGATTCTGTAGAACTGTGCGCAGCCCGTGGATTATTTGCCCAGCGCCCAGATCTTACTGGTGTTCTCCAGAAAATCTGAGCAATTATTGTTGTCAGCCCTTTGCGGAGTTGAGGAAGTAAGCTAAATACCCCCTTGCAGTTAAAAGCAGCCATTACGGCGTTGATAGAAGCCTAACGAACGTCTGCTGAGCGTGACTGTGTGATGGATTTCACCACGTCAGCATCTCAGCAGCTGCTGTTTTCCTCCTGCTTCACACTTGGTGCCGCTCCGCGCTCTCTGGTCAGCCGCTTATTGCATTAGAATGCCACATTACATTATGTCAGGCGCTGGCCGCTTCCCCGCCGCTGTTGGGCCGGGCGCAGAGGAGCTTTTGGAGGGCGCGTGTGGGTCTAATGATCTCAGCCTGCGACGCCGGCGCCGCTGCAGGTCACTGAGCTGCGGCAGGAGGCGGGCGCGGGCTGCTCTCAGCCTTTTTGGCTATTTTACAGCCACACGCTCCACTGAGATATTATGTCAGCTTCCTCACTGCTGTGGGTATTTCTGCTCATCATGTCATGTATTTCTGTCCTGCCTGTAACATGGTGCAGTTGGTGTACGGCTTAATAAGCACTGAAAACCTGTTTAATAAGCCACAATGTGTGTGTGTGTGTGTGTGTGTGTGTGTGTGTGTGTGTGTGTGTGTGTGTGTGTGTGTGTGTGTGTTCCACATGCTGCTGATAACCAAATCTTTTCAAGTGGCCCGACTTGCTTTTCTAAGGCTTTTGAAACAACAGTTGGTTTTCTGGACGCCACTGACTCGATAATCTCTCCCACTCGCTTCTTGAAGGTCTTCTGGACTGTGTTTGGCTCTTAGAATTCCCAAAGCAATTATAGCCGGGGTGAATTTAGTTGTCTCCCGCACTCCGCGGTGGGCTGCGGGGAATGTTTTCTTAGCAGATTGGGCAACGCGTGGATTATTTGCGAGCCTCACGGTCAGAGACGCAGCACCCCCTGCTGGCGACGGGGAGAACGCCAGCCGCTTGTCAAACCCAGAGCTCTAAAAAGAAGCGATGTGCCACATATAAGCTGTCCACACTGCTCTCTCTCTGCTTCAGGTGTGTGCGAGTGCTCACACTTTACCGCCGGGGTGACCTGCGAGCGCTGCCTGGACGGTTACTATGGCAACGCCGTGATTGGCACACCTGCTGACTGTCAGCCGTGCCCTTGCCCCGACAGCAGCAGCTGTGCCCAGATTGTACAGACAGGACAGGTGGTCTGTACCAACTGCCCCCCAGCACAGACAGGTGAGATCAAGCACGTACAATGTGGGATGTTCTTCATGGTTCTGGACAATCAGTAATTTATGCTTCGTGTGGAAAAATAAACAGGAGACGCAGCTGTTCTGCAATGAGACGTGCGCTTCAGACACGTCTCAGAAGTTTATAAATTAGGTTTGATTCTGTCCATGTAATTCCTGCCGACTTTTACTTTCCCAATCGCGTAGGGACGCGCTGTCAGATGTGTGAAGACGGTTACTATGGCGATCCCCTGGGGCAATCTGGAGAAGCTCGACCGTGTCAGAGGTGCGACTGCAACGGCAACGTGGACTTCAACGCCGTCGGAATATGCGACCACGTCAGCGGGCGATGCCTGAAGTGCCTCGGGCACACGGAGGGGGAGCGCTGCCAGCGCTGCCAGCGGGGTTTCTACGGAAACGCCTTAAACCACACAGCTGGCCCGAAGTGCGAGCGTGAGTGACTGTGGAAGAGTTCGGCTGCAAAACCGCTCAATGATTATTAATATATTTATAGCTTATTGAAAGGAGAATGAGAGGTTGTATTTCTGTGAGATACGGTTCCAGTCCTCCTGGGCTCAAAGGCTGTTTGACCTTCACCGTGAGAAACGATGCTGGAAGAATATTTTTATATTCGTCTGCTGGAGTGAAAAGAAAAGTTTCTCTGCACTGCAGATGTCACCATACACTATGAGAAATGTTTTGTACCTTGCAGCAAATTTGGAAGCCAAACCTGCTCCGTTACGTAACTTAAACAAGTGTGATACCAAAACTCAAAGTCGACTGTGAGGAGCCTTTTCACATTTGGCAGTGAGAACCACACTATTTGTAAAAGTCTACAAATTTACAATGAGGGACAAACGTACAATCTGACTTGTACATTGCTCTGTTTAACATAGAGCGCACAAAGGAGTCGGGTCAAATTCTCCAGAGGCGGCACAGTCTATAGCCGAGATTTTAAAGACATGCAAAAAGAAGCCTTTCAAATGGACTTTGTTCATTATTTCAGGACTTCAGATCCAACAGATGTAGCACTTTTCACTTTTAACAGGCAAAAGCTGTAAATGGGATGAAGCCGTGGCTGCGAATCAAAAGGAAAGATGAGGAATAAATAGATTAAGAGCGGAGCCTTTTGCACCGGCAGAATTAAAAATGGTCTAAGTGAATGAAATTCAAATGAAGTTACGAAAAGGCAGAGACGGACTCGGAGAGAAGCGGCTACGATATGTTCCCTCTCTGACTTTCCTATAATAGACCCATTCTTCCTTTAAGCCCCAGGTTGAACTTCTTTACAGCACAAAGTCAAGGACGACCCATGAATCTCCCTGGTGCTGTCTGTCACTCTCCTTCCAGTCAGTAATGATTTAAGCTGCACTGCTGTATTTGTGTTAATAGCGCCACTGTTTTCTCCAGCCTGCAGCTGCAGTCCGGCCGGAACCTCCGGGCCTGTGAACGAGTGCCACCCTCACACAGGCGCCTGCCAGTGCCTCGGCCACGTGGGCGGCCGGGACTGCAGCCGCTGCGCCGTCGGCTTCTTTAACCTCCAACCGGGCGCGGGATGCGAAAGGTAAACGGGCGGCGGCGCGAGCCGTGACGGATCCGCGTGAGCCCGTCGGGCCGGGCTCCTCATTAAAACATTGTTTCCCTCCGCTGCCGAGGTGCAAGTGTAATCCCGTGGGCTCCTCGTCCCCCGCGTGTCACCCGGTCACGGGGCAGTGTGTGTGTCAGGCGGGAGTGCAGGGGACGCTGTGCGACTCCTGCCGCGCCGGCTTCTTTGGATTCTCGTCACGAGGTTGCAGAGGTACAGGACTTCACTTCAGGCATCATCCTTTAATCCTCTAATACACCCTCCAATACAGATCACACATGAAGCCATTTCTGACTCTTCAAGTGCTTTTTTTTCCTCTCTCTCCCGCTCTCCCTCCCCTCCCCGTGTCCTTTCGCAGCCTGCAACTGTGACCCCATGGGCTCCGTCTCCATGCAGTGCCACGGCAACGGCACCTGCCGCTGTCGCCAGGGCTTTGTGGGCTACAAGTGTGACAAATGTGAGTTAAACTATTTCCACAACAGAGCCACACATCAGTGCGAGGAGTGTCCCGTGTGCTACGGCCTTGTCAAGAAGCAGGTGAGTCTGAAGCCGTTTGTGCGCGTCTGCGTTAGGACTGACATTCGGGGACATTTTCCGACTCTATTTCTGGTCGTCACTAATTCCCGATAGAACTGACTGCTAAATATATCCACCTGCTAGCTGCTAACGGAGCTGTGGGCCAGGAAACCGAACACAGTTCGTGTTACACAATGTAAAATACGATGTGATTCAAAAATACTATCATAGTTGACACTTTTTAGGGGGATGACAAATTTTCCCCTTTAATGTTCCCTGTGATCATTAAAGCAGTCTGTCTTCGTATTTTGACAGGCAGGTAAAAATGGGCGGAGCCAACTAACCTGACGTCACTCACCTGTGCAGCCTAGCTTTAAAACAGACCTTCGATACATCCAGCACTAAATAGTATACAGCATGGTCTGGTCTTTTCCACTAACTCTCATAAAGCGCCATGGTTCCCTCTGGAAACACACCACCTTCAGATGGAGTCAGCTATTTAAATGAGACCCATGCGGTTCTGTGCCCGTGCTCCACGCTAACATCTAGTATAAATTGTGGCTCGGCTCATGCGATTAGGAGCTGCAATTTGTTCTTTAAATAGCACAGTCCTGCCTCATGACAGACATATGTCCGCTTTGTGTTTGTAGATTGCAAGTAAGCAGAGGCTGTTCAGTGAAACAGAAAAAGACATTTGCCCTAATGATCTCCTGTGCAGCTTCCCTCTGTCCCTATAGATTTGTAGCAGCCCACGTCCATATGCTGAGGTGCTGTGTCCCTGAGTCTGTCTTCTGAGGCCGGTTCCAATAATGCCAACGTGTTCTGCCGTCTCTCTCTGCACAGTCTTGTTCCAGCTAAAGTGGCTGTGTGTTCTTTGTGGAGCGGCTCGTATCTGTGCGAATGCACGCTGTGATTTCCACAGTGTTAGCAATTCAGCGAACATCCCGAGCCTTGTCTGCTCTGAACACCTGCAATTACTCTCACTGTCCTCAGTCTCCCCTAGCTCTCACGCAATGCCTCCCCCACTCTCTGTCTTCCTGCTCACATTTTCTCCCTGGCTCATACACAGGAAGGAACACGACTAACGAGCACAAAGAGACGAAGGTTGAAAAGGATGACGGGAGATATGTGATCGATGTTCAAAGACGTTAATAAAAAAAGAATGCGGAGCGCGGCGGAACAAAGCGGGGGATGAAATAATGAATGGATGCATGCTACTTGCAACGCGTCCTGCATGTCCTGCATGTCTCTGCTACACGCGTGCACTGGCTGCAGCAGGCCTGCTGGGACCACAGTGGACGCTGCCAGGCGCCAGTCACGGCACCTTTATTTCATTTTCCTGAACCGGACGTGCGTTTTTCGCAGACGTCTTATCTAGTTATCTCCTGAAACGCCTGCCTTAACCACGCGCTATGCAGAGAACAGTGTAAGTGGATGCAGATGTGGACATTTTATTCTAACCTCAACCTGCTGTTGATATTCATTTATTCATTGCTTTTGTTGAAATGGTACATTTTGATGTTGCGGCGGAGCCAAGAAACTGAGCCCCGTCTCGGCCCCAGTCTGAATGAATACAAAGAGATCCGTACGGACGCACGATGGTTTCTGGTATTTGTAGTCGACGCGGTTTGTTGTTATGCCCTCTCGTTAAGACTAAGTATAAATCTCGGTGCCGTTGCAGGCGGAAAAGCTGAAGAGCCGCCTGCAGGATTTGGAGGAGCTGCTGGCTCACTTTGATTGCCGAGGTAGATCTGGGAAGCAGCAGCACCTGCTGAAATATCACATGGCCCGACTTTATGAGCATGAGCACCAGGGGGAGGACACTCTGCCCAATGCTCTGGAGGATTTCCTGGCCGTCCAAGGTAACAGCAGGCGGAAGCCCCGGTAATCCCACTCGGCCCGTCCGTCCTTTTAATGTTTCCTCTGTGCTCGTGACATCTGAGGAGACGCTTGGCAGCCTTTGCTCCGCGAAACGCGAATCTCTCTCCGCGGCGCCGTTCTAACTATTGTGTCACATTTTGGCTGGGAGTCGATGGCGTGCCATATCGGCGCGCACAATACCAGCCAGCGCGGCTAAGAAATGTGACACCGCCCCCGGCGTCCCGCGAACGGGCTGCAGCTCTGTCTGTGTCTCCTCGGCGCCACGCCGCTGCAGAAACAACACAACAAAGCGATTAAATCAGGAAGCAGGCGACAATACGAACCTCTCCCAATTACTTTAACACAATGCTGATATATCCTCATTATCTTTGGAGGGGAAAGGGCTTACAGGCTCAGCTGCACAGGCCAAATGGAGACAAATCATAACAATATAGAACAAGGCGCCGTGTGACCAACTTAATCCCTATTTATATGACAGGCGGTGCATCTCTAATCCCTGGTTTATAATGATTATAGTTGCAATCAGGATAACAGTTGTCTAACAATCCTCTGCCTACACCCACATACTTCCACACACATGCAGTAGTTACCAGCCATGCTCTTTTACACTCTGGGTGGCCCAGTAATGATTTAATGAGTACGTGGGAGCAACAGACTCGCTGTGTGGGCACACAGAGGCTGAGCGGCACACGCAGGGCCGTGCGACTCATCCTATGTGGCACCAAGACAAAGACGGGGGATCAGTGCATCACAAAACAACACAACAAAGATCCAGCTGCTGATCAGCAGAGAACACAAAGTGAGACTGACAAAGGTGTTAACACCTGCACAGAATCCCATATGGTTCTGGTTCTTCAGGCCACAGGCATGACGGCAGGGACGGGCATCTGAATTCACACAGTCAATAAGCGGGACGCGTTAAAATGCAGCAACGGTCGCTCCAAAGAGTTGGAGGAGTGATATTCTCTGTGAAATAATCCGTGAAGGACTTAATGTGGTTTTATTTGCTCCGTGCTCTTTGTTCTTATAGAAGCACGGGACGCCTTCCTGAAACAATTCTCCATGCTGGAAGCCTCGGCGGGCACGCTCCTAGCCCAGCTGCACGGCATCACCGCTTCCTTGAACTGCAGCATCAGCGTGACCGAGGAGGAGGAGGAGGAGGAGGAGGATGAAGGCAGCAGCGAGTGTCGGACCTTCACCGGCGCTGTGCTCGCGATCACAGCATCTCAGGGACGGCTGAAGCAGGCGACACTGGCCCTGGACAACATGGTACAGTAGTAGTAGCAGGCAGAGAGCTGTGGGTGGCCCTGATTTAAACTGGTTGTATGCAGCATTTGCACACTATGGGATGCTCGCAGGAGTCCGTTATCAGGCCCGTGTGCAGGTTCGAGCAGATCGGAGAGCTCGTTTTGCCAATAAATGCAGCGTCTCTCTCTCGTTTTGCGCCTGCGTGTAAAAACACCTGCCTGGTGCTTATCGCCGAGACGAGCCGCAAGCAGCGGCAATTTAATTCTGTATTAAAAAGCCCCTACAAATGAAGGGAAAATGCTGGTGTGGCAGTTGTTGATTTCTCCTATTTATTTGCATTTTTTTTTTTTTTTTTTTCAAATTAAATGTCACTCGAGGAACAATTCTGCATTTCACCGCGTACACTTTATCAGGACAAAACTTCAGGCCTGTTTATTCCAGGGGAGGTTTTCCACATGCCCCTGTTCTGAACTTATTATTTAAGTGGAGAAGTTTAATAAATGAGTTTTATTATTTGCAGTTTTTAAGCGAACCCACAAAGCGCTATTCTGAAAACGCCTTCTTTGCTGGACGGCACCCAGCAGCTCCGGCATCGGCCTAATAACGTCTGAGCAATCAGCATTCAGTCTAAAATACTCTCCAGTCAGCTGTAGTGTGAAAAATCCTTTTAATTATTACATCCAGACCTTAGCTCATATAATTTAATTAAACTTGTCAAAGCACTTTGAACTCTCTCCGACGCAGGATATGAATTTCCTTTCTTTCCCTGAGCTGCTCAGCATGTTGCTTTCCCTCTCTACGCCTCTCACAGGTCATTCCTTTTGAGGTGATGTCGGGGCCTAATAAGTGGAACGTTCTGGTCAATGACTCACACTTCTTGATGAAAAGGTGAGTCATGTCAGAGGCCCCATCTGAGCACCGAGTACTGAAGCAATCTGCGGAGGCTTTATATCTCCTGGCTCATTCCTTTCGGTTTGTCCCATGCATTAGTCGGGTGCGTCAGTGCCCCGGGGCGCCCATTGTATGCAGCTCATGTGGCAGTTACAGAAATTTGGACTGGAGAGCCAGTGAAAGAGCTGGAAGAGTCACCGAGACACTTCATCTCTCCTCCGGCTCTCTATTATGGTCTGTTATTCTGCTTAACTCACTCACTCTCCCCCCTTTTTTTTGTCTCCGGCGCCTTTTCACCTCGCAGTCACGGAGAAATGGCGGAGGACATCGAGGCCGTGGCCAGCAGTGCGGCGCGAGCCTCTAAACAGGCCTTCAGCCTCCTGATGGATCTACTGCAGGACAACTCCACGGAGGAGTATATCAGCAGGCTAACGGAGCAGTGAGCACAAAAAAAAAAAAAAAAATGAACCCAAACACCCGCCCACACAGACGAGCACCACCCTTCACGTAGCTCACTGTACTGCAAAATCCCAGCAAGCCGCTTGACGCCCTGGATTATTGTGCTCTGGCAGTATATTTCTAACAAAGTGCACCTATCCCTGCATTGCAGCTCGAGTTCCTCTCCTTCACAGCGGCCCTTTCAAAGCACACTGGAGTTCGGGAGTAAGACATTTAGCCACAGGGGGACAGCTTCTTTCCCACTGTAAGCCTATTGCCTTCTTGGATTTGCCGCACGCTCGCTGCATCTCCTAGCGTGTGATTGCTCTGAGGATTATCCTGAATTCGAGACAGAATGATGCAAAAAGCCCTTCGGTGGCCCGCGATGAGTGCAAGAAGCGAAAAACTCCAAATTGATTACCCCCCCCCCCTCCTCTTTCTAACAGTAGTCAGCTTGGTTCAGGAGAGTTCTGTTAATCTTGGGAGCAGTGCTGAGCGGCGGCGCGTGTGGGAGCGCGCGCGTGCGCTACGTGTGTGTCTGTGTCATTTTATAGGATGTGGACTGAGCGGTTTATGCACAGATGGGCAGCATAAAATCGCAATCCCCACACATATTTCCCCATGTGTTGGTACTTAAGCAGATCAGATGCTTTTTATAGAAAGACAGGAAAATGAAGGTATTGCAGCTGGCCGATCCAAGCACATCTGAGATGAAACCAGTGTCTGTGAGATCAGTCCTGCTTTTAAATACAAGTCGTTTCCACTCTTTTATCAGTGTTAATGAGACATTAAAAAGGCAGATTATCGTTCACTTCTTCCATAACAGAATAAGCCAAATGCAGCGGCAGAAGGAGAACCTGACGGCGCAGGTGAACCGAACCGACGCCGAGCAGCTGGTTCTGGAGCAGGAAGCGGCCGCGTTGGACCGGGCCCTGGGCAACGTCACCGCGTCGCTGCATCGGCTGGAGCCGACAGACGCCGCGGAGGTCAGTGCGTTACGTCACAGTGCGCAGCCACAATCACTTCATCCCAATAACGCGGGTTTGATGGAAACCACTCGACGGCGTGAAGAGCGGGCTCTTCTCTCTCTCTCTCACCGCATCCTCACTCCGTTTTATTTCTTTGATTTAACATTTGGCGAAGGCAATTCGGGCTGAATTTGCTGCTCCCATTGTGTGTGCTGTTCAAGAGCCCGCTGATTAAGTGCGGCGGCGTCTCTTAACAGGCAGAATGCTGGAAAATGTCATAGTAATAGGCCGCTGTGCCTCCTGTAAGCGGCTGAATAATGGCCTCGCAGAAAGGCAATAGACAGCAAAATGGGGCTGTTCTCACCAACGCACACCACCAGTGTCCTCCCGCTTCCTGTTTAGGTCGGCGACGACCTGCTGAAGCGCACACGGGAGCTGGAGCAGCGGGTGGAGAGCGGGGGCGAGCTCATCGGGAACATCAGCGGCGGGGCGCGGCGCGTGAGGGAGGCGGTGAGGGGGAAGATGGAGGCGGTGGACGGCGTCAGCGAGGTGAGTGGCGTCAGGGCTGCGCGGCGCCGGTTCACGCCGCATGGAGGCCCGCGCGGACTCACGCCTCCACCCCTGTGTATCTGCCTGAAGCTACAAGCGCACGTCCAGGCAGCAGAGGCCGCGGCGCTGTCGTCCGTGGTGACGGGGAAAGCGGCGGAGTCGGAGGCCATCGCTCTGCACAGGGAGCTCCAGAGTGAGTGGCTCCGTCTCTCCGGCCGACTTGTTTATCCTCGTCTGACTCACATTATTGTTTTCGTTGAGCAGCCAACTGAATGATTTTCTTTTTCTCAAATTGAAATGTCAAGTGCCCGCGACTGAAAACAAACATAAGAGCTACAGATTCGAGCATTACTCTAATAAATGTGTCATCACCGCTGTGATGTTTTGACCCAGTTGTCATGCATTAAACGCGGCGGCGGCTTACATGGGGAATGTGATGAAGTGGAATGCTCTGGAATTCAGCTCCGCGAATGAGACGCTGCCTGTTTGT
The DNA here is from genome assembly GCF_900634795.4 of Betta splendens. Lineage (NCBI taxonomy): Eukaryota > Metazoa > Chordata > Actinopteri > Anabantiformes > Osphronemidae > Betta > Betta splendens. The sequence continues at coordinate 8,191,626 of NC_040892.2, read as the reverse complement.
GGTGCACAAAGAGAATCTTAAGTAGTTTTGCCTGCATTCATCAGCCGGTAAAAAGCAGCGCGAGTGGATGATAGAGGCTTGAAAGTATAAATTACATAAATTGCATTACAATTTTGGAATTCATATCCCTATAATCTGCCTTCATTGTCCTGTCTCCCCGCAGACATGGCGAGGGAGTGGCCCGTCCAGCTGACCCAGACCACGGCTGCAATGAAGAAGGTCAAACCTCTGGAGGAGAAGGTTCTGGCTGATGTCAGGAAGAAGGTGGCGGAGGTTGAGACGATGCTGAAACCGGCCTTGGAAAACTCCACCCTGTCCAACACTACGCAGGAGGCGGAGCAGACGGCCCAGACTGTGGCCAAGGCACGGGTTCTATGAGGCGCAGAGCGAGGACGGTTGCCAGGCCCTGAGCGGCAGTGCGGTCTTCATTCTTCTCTGCTCTTCTTCGCGTTTAGGAATCCAAGGATGTTCTGACCCAGGCCAAACACACCAAGACTCTATCGGCTCACGTCAGCTCCCATATAGATTCTGCTCTGCAGCTGCTGTCTGACGCGCCAGCGCACAGGGCGAACGAGACCGCCGCAGAGGTACCGAGTCCCAATCTGTGCACAGCGAGTTCAGTTCTTTGTCTTCACGTCCAAGACAACGTTTGTGGATTAAGCCTTCTTATTTCCAGCCCGAGTTGTCGATGGCCGACCTGAAAGAAGACATGGAGGCGGCCAAGCTCCAGATAGAAGCCTATACTGTCACACTAACCGAGCTAATCAGCAAGATTGGTAAGTAGCACTTGTGGATACGTTACATTTAAAATGATTCAGTGAGTGTTTCTGAGCTAATATGATCCAAAGCGGTGATTCAGGCCCATTTCCTGTTTAATGTATTATGCAGTATAGCAGTGATCAGGCTTGGGGTGGTGGTCAGGTCAACCCACCATCCTCTCACATCTCCTGCCTCTCTTTTCTCCACCCGCCGTCTCCTTCGCGTCCCGCCAGACGGGAACGTGCCGCTGGAGCGCTTCGACCGGATCCTGAGCGAGACGGCGCGGCGTCTTCAGATGCTCCGCGGGAGCGTGGAGAGCCCGACGCTGGGCCAGAAGATCCAGAAGCTGCGCTCGGCCGCCGAGGACCAGCAGAGCCGGCTGTCCCTCATCGAGCGGGACTTGGAGGAGATCACGGAGGAGAGAGACAGTCTCAGGGACATTGCCCTGAACTTGCCTCAGTCCTGTCCCCAGGAGACCGGGGCAGGGATGGGATAGAGCCATTCACAAGAACATCAGAGTGTGGAGGATTTGGTCTGTGGTCAGTTATTAGTCAACTTCAAAACTGTTTCATTCCACTCTTTTTGACTGTTTCTCAGCCGAACCCACATTTCCACCAAGCAGCTGTCATCTGATTTACACTTACTCCTTCACCTTCTTGTCTGTTTCTCCCTCTCCCTCTCTTTACACCAACAGCATCCAAACTTTAATTTCACTATGAATAATAACCAGACGTTCTGAACTGCTGGAGTGCACTGTCAAGTTTAAAATAATGCTGATTTCCCTTTGTGGGGGTATAAGGTGTGTCTGAGTGCTGCTCCAGACTGACACATTCATTTACACTTGAGTTATTTCTCATCACTCTAGCTTAATTAACAATTAGTCCTCTTGGCCTCAGTGGGATTCAGGTCAGGCTTCAACAGCACACAACCTAGCGATCAGGATTCTTACATTGCCTACCTCTGTTTGTGCTCTCTCCATTTGTTCCTTCTGCGTCATCAAATTCAGAAAAATCCATTTTTAGGGTCACGCTTGGTCATGTTGACTGCTTCCAGGAACAAAATATATTACACTCCTCTCATTAATACTGATCAGGCCACTGGCTGCTAGTTACACATCTACATCTAGTTAGAGTGGTTCCAACTACCGTCCCGCCACCATTACTCACTGAAGTATACTTGAAGGCTCGTTTTGCATACAGAGCTGCATTTTAATGGATGCTGCTGTTTGGCAACGTAAATCACCGTGACGTGGAGGATGTACTCACAGCTGGAGAAGGATCATGATGCAACAGGAGAAGCTCAGAAAGGAAAATCAATAAAAAAATAAGTATTCAACCCTTAGAAAACTTGCTTGTTTGAGAATTAATCTTTTAGACTTTGGAGGTTTGCATTAATAAAAGTGCTTTTACGCCAGATTTATTAAATATGAGTATATAAATAAATCACCCATGGTTCAAATTCATATTTGCTGGTGGTGCAGTGCTTAGTGCTGTTAAAGTACAACTGGAAGGATATATTATATGAATGTTTCCTAAATTGTCAATATTTTCCTTTAACTCCAGGAGCTCCTAAATTTTTACTGTACACTTCCTTATTCTGTGCTCTTCTGTTTGGCAGAAACACAAATAATACACAGCATGATGCACTGGATGCTGGTTCACATACTGTAGAGCCCCACAAATTAAATATTTTATGACATTTGTGCTCAGCTTTATAGTTTTGACACAGCATGAATGAAAGTTTCACGTCCTGTACGTTTTATTTAAATTATTTTCTTCTTCTAGAAGGTCAGAGAAACAGCAGTGACTCCCGTGAACTTTGTACCAAGAAAATCAATACTCGGGTAAAGTACCACCTTGGCAAACGTACTGTAGGCACATATGCCCGTTCCCGTGGCAACATCAACGCAAATCCACCATGAGGGTAAAGTCAGGGAAGTCATATTAGAACGCGAGACAGGACCAGAGCATCAGTCGCAGTAGCAGCTGTGCACAGGTTCAGCCCAGAGGATGTGGTGGAGGGCGTTTCTCACGGCAACAATAACCCATCGCTCGCTCTCCTCCACATTAAAAGCAGCGGGTGACGTGGCATGACATTACTTTTACGTGCTCCCACTGTTTCATGTCAGCCAACGGCAGCGTTTACTCAGGATGGGCGTCCGTTTACGCCTTCCCTCCGCTCAGATATGCCTCCGTACAACTGAGTGGACACGCCACCTGCTGCACCGCTATTGATTTCTGCCCTCACGTTTCCGAGTGGTTCCAGTTGTCAGCAGCACTCGCATAGATTTTGCTCCCAGTCATTTGAAATGTGGAAAACACATTTTGAGATCATCTGTCTGGAAGTTCAGGGAACCAAGCAAACCTGAAGTAAAAAATATTTCACTTTAAATACAACATCTATCGCATGCAGTGCTTAATAAAGGAGTTAATGAGCGAAATGCAACAAAAACAAATGGACCAAAGAACGGAAGCAAATGTTTGACACAGTGAATCACACAGTTTTGTTGCACCTGAGGGACGAGGGCATCACAAGAACTCCACTTCACTTTGATCAAACTTCTTTTTCAGCAGTTTCAAAAGCGTTCAAGTCTCTAAACCATCCTCAACCTGTGGTTTGCGCCTTTCATGGTTAGTTACGGCACATTTTAAAACCCACCTGTCTCCTCTCTTAGATACCGTAAGCAGCAGAGCTCCATCCTTAGAAAACACTATGTTTTCATCGTGTTCCTGCTGAACATTGGGAAGCTGAAACTCTTTTAGAAATTATCAAATATTAAAAAGATTACTTTCAGATAAACTTTTTTAAATGGAAATTGAATTTTGCTGGAGTCATTTGTAGGACACACATTGAAGATATTGGGTTTAGTTCAACTTTTAAATGATTTGCATATTTAATACTTGTGTACATGCTAACCTTTGCAGACTAGGCTTTAAAAACCAACCTGATAAATGTGCAGTTACCACTTTTTTTGAATCGATTCCTTGTTTTTTATCTTCATTTGCTCAAGGAGAAAAGCAATAAAATAGAATCGTCATGTGCAGAGCAACGTTTGCCAGACAATGTTAAATCGGCTGGGGAGAATTTAGCGCAGTTTGGTAAGAAGTTGTTCTGATCTGAGAAGAACCGAAGCCCAGTGTGGGAGGTGGGTGAAGCTCAGAGCCAGGCGGGAACTGGCAGAGACCCTCAGATGCTCCTCAGTGTCTGCTGGGGAGCTAATCACAGCTGATCCCTGACATCTATGGGATGTCACAGTCCTCTCATTGTGTGTCAGGGTGAACGCTGACAGTCGTACGCTGGGTGTCATTCGCACGGCAGCCATATGCTAAGGATAGATTAGCAGAATAAAAAGACTGTGCCTTATTAATTCCTTCCCAAGTGAAATGTATCAGTGTCAATTTAGCTGCTTGGAAATCCACAGAAAAACAGCTCAGACCACAGATGCCTGGCTCTGGTCTGAGTAGGCAACACGAGTGCAAATCCTGAACATCAAAGATAGCTACTGACACGCCCCCCACTGTGCCTCTTGTCCCACTTCACAGCTCCTCATTAAATGAAAACAGAAATGGAAACCAAATAAGTTGATGCCCACCAAAAATATCCTTCCGCACTTTCAGAAAAGAGTTGCTCGTCTCCTTCATTTACTTCATCAGTAACACGAGTGAGTGCGAATGAAATCACAAAAGCGAGTATGGTTAATCTGTGACCATTCATCTATGTACAGTTATAGAAATATCCATTAAGCAGATTTCTCTCTTTTGATGAATAAAAATATTACAATATGCCCCATATTTATTAAATAGGACAGCATCTGTGCATACGCTGCAGTTAATCACCCAAGTTGCATCATCAGCTGCTTAAACTTTGACCTATATTGTTTCCATACCGGCGCTGCCTAATCTGAATCACAGCCAACACAGCAGTTGTTACTATAAATATGTTAATTCCCTATAAATTGTGTCTTTGAGTTTTGTTTTTAATGGAGGAGACGTCGGACGTGACGCGGGTGAAGACGAATCCGCCTTCACCGCTTGCAACGCGTGGAATCAGTCGGGTTCAGACTAGAAAGAAAAAGGTTTTTGCATGATGAAATTATTGTAACCTCGTCTGCGCCTCGAGTCCTGCAGCAATTCCCACCAAGAGGAAGAAAAAGAAAAAAAAAACTGCGGGTCCTGTTGGGAATTAGGCTTTAAAACGAGCAGAGTGAGGCCGTGGAAAATGAGAGCGCGTGTGAAAAGGTGAGAGAAGATTCAGATCAGTGCATTGAAGGCAAACACCATCGTCGCTGGTAAACAAGCCTGGGTGCATAGGGCGCCATGAATGTGACTGGAAAACTCGCCATCTTCCCTGTTGGCAAAGAAAAATGCAACCTTTCTATTACAAAGGTGTTTTAAACAATGTTCTTTTAAGCAGTTATCAAAAATGCGCCATAATATGAAACGGGCTGCTGCAGGATGCCGCCTCCAGGATGGAGATGATTAGGCACTTAACGGGTAATTGCATCTACCTGTTTGGCCTGAGAACACTTTCATGTCCCTCGAGAGCTGTCAAGTTGTCTTGGACAGATCTCATTGGACAAAGGATCTGGTTTTAGACACTGCGGGAGATAAAAAAAAAAAGAACAGGCTCAGGCCCAGGTGTAATAATTACCTGTGAATATAGGCAGGCACACAATGAGGCTACGGACACTATCTGCGCTCTTATCACATTTTTTCTCCTCTTTTATCTATTTAAATGGAAATCCTTCTTTTTCAGCTTCATGAAGGTTTCTTCTCGATATCATGGATGTCAGTAAAAGCAAAAAGAGTTTCTTTCTCTCTCTCTCTCTCTCTCTTATAGAAGCAGTCATGCAAATATAATTGTACTTAGGAGAGACGTGATGGTGACTTGGAGTTTGGGAACTCTCAGAGGTGGCGCAGCTTTCTTTTTTTTTTTTAGTCATGGTTCAACCCACTCGCTTGGAGTTTCTGCACTGAAATACATTTAAAGGGGTGTTAGAACCACGAGCACCTGCTGGGGAACGGTGACTCATAGCTGCAGACTAATTAAAGCAGGTACAAAAAAACAACTCCTCAGCCTGCGAGGTGGATTAACGTTATCAATACGCATTAATTACTTATTAATTATCAAACATCATGTGTTTGAGGACGAAGGAAGATCTGATTGTTCAGTTAAGCTTTTCAGAAGGATGACAGGGATCACATGCTGCAGCCACATATACAGTAAGGCTTTAGTGTCCATGCTGCCACCATATGTCAAAAGACAAAGGAAAAGGTCAAATCCGATGAAATAGCAGAATTATCACAACCCGCAGGCGTCGTAAGTTATTAGACACCCAGAGGAGAGGACATGAGTCAGCGCTGCGGTGCCGGCAGAGATGTGACTGGACTTGTTCATTATTATTTATTTCTTCTCTGCGCTTTATTCATAGAAACCTTCCCTCAGTTGTGACTAGTGAGATCTGGTTACGCAGGTAGTTCTGATTCTGGGAAAACACTGGAGACATGAGAGAAGAAGAGCAGCACTGACCTCAGAGCTGCTCCCTCTGCTTTCAGCGCTAACCCTGGTCCATTCGATTCAACCCGCCCTCCGGACAGACAGGGTGACGCGGAGCCGCGTGGAGCTGCTCAGAAACGTCTCCATCGTTTTCCAGTGTCACAAGAATGAACCAAATGGTGAATGAATCAGTCATCAGTGTTTGTACAGTGGCATAACTTATGAGAGAGGAAATGTAATCATTTAAATCAATTATATTATATATCATCATCATCATCATCATCATCATCATTGTTATTATTACAAATGGAAAAGTCAAGATTTTGCTAGTAAACCCGGTGTCTGGGTGTAAAGATGCTGCAAACAGTGATGAAGCCAGATAATTATCTCCTCCACACTTCAGCCCCTTTTACGCAGCTGTTTCGGTTTCTCCGCCAGCAGCCGCCTCACTGTTTTAATTCACTCTCACAGCTTTTATCAGTTCTCAGTCTTCTTCTCCTCTTTTTTTTTTTTTTTTGCAGTAGCAGGCATCTGTTTCCAATCTTCAAACCACACACAGCCACAGTTAGTGACAAGCTGATGAACACAGTCAGCGTCTAAGAGAACACCGGCTCGACTTAAAAGGTGCGGACACGTCAGCGTTGTGTTTACACTGGCTTCTTTCTGCTCCGACGAGCAGCCATCGCTTATTGGCAGGTTTAAATTACAATATTTAATGGCAGACGAGGGAAAGGGAGTAGATTTTAAAATACAAAAAACAAAGCGTATACCTGCACAACTACTAGATCTTCTTCAGCTTATTTCATCATACACTTAAACTAAAGGAACCATGATGATGTGGCCTCATTTTCTGACTGACTTGTGCTTCCACGGCCGCATGGACACAACAAGCCACGCGTGAGACGAATAAAAAGGCATAATGCCCACTTCAAACACCGCTTACCACTAATCCCCACACGCTCAAGCCTACTGTGATTGGAGATTACTCAGGAAGGAAGCAAAGACACGAGAGTGCAGCTGGCTGCATTTTTGGTCAGCGTATGTCCTTTCACACAGACATGAACCCGTCATAGAAACGGCCTTTCGTCCAATTAGGGGTCATTATTTCCTGCTGCCATCACCTGCTGAAGATGGTCCCCGAAGAATCCTTGCTAACTCCTTCTTAGAGTGAGTGGTCCATGAGGATGCACAGTCACATGGATGCACAGTGAGTCAACTCTACTCTGGGTATTTGTGAGCAAATCGAGTCAAAATGTTTAATATCACATCATCTGATGTCATAGGTGAGGTTTCTCTGGAAGGTTTATGTTTCACTTCAAAGTGTAGTTTTATTTTGTAACCTGCATTTAAGGTTTTTCTTTTATTTTGTCATAAAAATTGATTTTGCCAAGCTAAATAAAGTGGGTTTCTTTCTGTTTATTTTGGGCCGCTTCAGGGATTTTCAGAGCGTCCTGTTTGTTCCACTTTGACGGCTTCCGGGACCCGCTCCCGTGCAGGACGCGCCACAGGTGTGAGGTAGCGGCGCTCAGTTAGCGCTGAAGAGTGGAACGTGAAAGCGCGTTCTGGCGGCGAACCGACAACCGGCAGCCTGGCGTTCGTCTGCGTCACTGTATGTCAGTCCCTCATTTGGAGAGAGATTAGGAGACGTTCAGGAATGGTTTCGAGAGAATAGACTCCATTTGAATGTTTTGATGTATGACAGAAGGACAACTTCAAAAATCAATGGCACAAAAAGAATATGTTTTATGACCATGAGTATTTGTAGTAGTACTGTGTGTACTCTTTCTAGAGAGCTGAATACATGTTAAATGCATTGCATGGTCATTGTAGTCTGTGCTTTACATCCTGGACACTCATACAGTCACATACAAGGTCATCATGGCTGTCATTATGATTATATCATCCTGATTGGCACATACAAAGGTCAAATGTACCTGTGATTCATGTAGAATAAATGAAATCGTGTCTACGGTGGTGCAGATTGAGCGCCGCATCCCATCAGGCTCCACCAACAGGCCCGCTGTGTTTACTGTGGGCACGATTCCCTTTACAGGCTCCTGATCTGATACTGGTTTGCCTCCGGTGTCCCCAGCAGGAGGTCTTGTTCCTGAAAACATTGCTCCCAGGTTCACGGAGGCACACGCGCTCTCTCTCCACCCAGATAAGGCTGCAGGAGGCGCTTTATTCACGCGCTAAGGGGACAGACAGACAGACAGACAGACAGGACAGACAGACAGACAGACAGACAGACAGACAGACAGACAGACAGACAGACAGACAGACAGACAGACAGACAGACAGACAGCTCCCATGTGAGGATTCCTGTCAAGGAGGGAGGAAAAATTGGTTCTGAGTGAGTGATGGAGACGTATTAGCTGACGCTGAACCACAATAAACGTTATTATTTAGTAGCAGGCATAACAGGAGGTGTGACTGTGCTTTTTACTGTGACCTTCCCTTTGAGAAACTGCAAGAAAATAGATAAATAGGTGTTTTAGTGTTTTAGAAATTGAAAAAGTGCATTCATACCAATAATCACCTTTTAACTGTGCATCAGTCTTTATTTAGTAGCATTATAATCCAATAAGTAAAGGTCTGTTTCTTATTTACCTATAATATTTACTGATGGTGAAATGTATAATGAAGACAATAATGATAATTATCATTTAATGTGATATTAAGTCAAATACTATTATGTAGTTTCTGATACTTCCTACATTTAGTGTATAAAGCAGTGTGGGCCAATGCTGCCCTCATGTGGAGCGTTTGACCGACAACAAAGGCCTAAACAAACAAAAAGCTTGGGATTTGTTCCACATCGATTGCATCTGCAAATGGCTCGCTGGGTTTGATACGCGTGGGCTGCATGTTTTGTTTATATTTGCTTTAATGAAGTTTGGCTCTGGGCTTCGTGGCTGCGCCGCCTTCACTGACCCGTCCTCGTCCCCTGCTGTCGCCGCACCTCGACGCACGCACTCCACCCTCCGGTTCCGTCCACTTCTGGCGTCCGTCGTCGCCGTTCTCCCTCGACCCGGATGCCAGATCCCGATAAGAACCTGTTCCCACCTCGCAGCCATTCATCTCCCTTCTCTGCCCCGTCTTTGAGACTATGTTTGACAACCTGCAAGGATGCAATTACCCTTTCACCCCTCACCTAATTCACCTACAGCCTCCTTTGTCATCCAGTGAGTCACTTCACACCTGAAGACCTGCATTAAAACAAATTTCACTTCTCAGTAAAGTCTCACAGACGTCGAGCAGTTTTCCTTTTCAGCAGCTTGACCTCTGGATTTGATGCTAAACTCTAACAGTGGTGTTGGTGCGTGTGGGTGTGATACTCAATAATATTACATGTAAATTGTTGCCATCTAATCAATCAGGGATGAAAATAATCTTATCTTCCCTTAATAACTTTTCTACTCCAAAAATGTGAATTAACACTGGCAAGTCAAGCTTATCTGAAAAGGTCTATTAGAAACAGATAGCCAACAGTTACTCTCTAAAAGACTTGCACGACGGCTGCTTTGTTGAACAACTAATGAACTTGGCCCCCCTTAAGACACTCGAGCCCCATTATGGGTAAAAAATCCAATCCGGTGAACTTAAAACGTCTGGATGGTGATGAGTTCTCGTGGCGGTGCTCCGCAGGTCCAAAGGCTAAGCTACATTTAGAGGATGCGGCACGTGTCATTTATTTCTGCACGGCTTCAGGGATGGAGCAGACGACACACATATACTGACAACAGCATTAGGCTGGAGCTTAATCCGTGTTTAGTAGACTTCCCTTCTAACCATGTAAGCTATAGCTCTGCACTATTTGCAGGCGCGTGTAAACAAAGAAGGGTGATGAGCTCTTTGCTTAAAGCTTCCAGTCACAATAGAATGAAGCTTTTACAGCTGAGGACCACAAGGGGGTGAAAAGCCGCCATTAATAATGCAAACACCAAATTCCTTTTTTACTGCAAATTGTTCCAAAACCTACAGTGAAACTTGAATATGAATATGATCATAATGGTTCCTTAATTCTCTGGGTGGGTTCTCTCCAGGTACTCCAAAGGTACACCTCTCAAAAGGTTGCTGGATGGATTGAATGCTAATTGAAAGTGGGTTGAGAAGATTTCTAAGCCAGAGAAAATCGAGAAGCAGTTCAACATTAAAAGGGCTTTTTGGGTGAAATGCTTTGTATAGATGAGGAGATGCAAATCCAGCCGCGTTATACAAGCCAGGTGAATGTAGGCAGGTGGTTTGATGCAGCTCTTAGTGATGAAAAGCCAACCTGGGGCCTGAGACAGCAGGGAGCGCGTGGCATTTAGAGCACAGAGACGGCTCCGCTCACACTGTGACGCCTGCAGTTTGGTCCACGGCCACAGCCTCTGGCGCTGCACGATGTGCTGGGGAGAGAAGTGGCTGTGGGTGGGATGACGGAGCGCCGACCAGTTTAACAGAGGAGTTTGAATGTACAACAGCTAGAGGGGGCATGACGCCGCCTGTAAGGAGGGAACAGTCTCAGCAGGGGGGATGTGGAAGCGGAAGGATGGGGGAATTAAAGCAGGGGCTCGGACTAAAGGAGGCAAAGCCCATGTAGAGCGAAGCAGCGTCAGACAATAGAAGGCAATACATTTACAATTAACTCCATATAAGAGTAATACCTAGAAACTGAAATCAAGCCCTCCGCGCTGAGTTCAGGTTCTTCTGTTCACTTTAATTTGACTAATTTTAAAATTCATGAGCAAAGTATATTATAAAATATTATTTGAAAACAAAATTACAACACGGCAGATTTTAGTACCGGCCAGGATGACATAAATGCACGTGCAGATTTCAGTTCTGTGTGAATATAGTTTTATTACTACGTATTTCTTCTCGACAGGACTTTAGGATTTCTCGTCCGTTCTGTTGCAGCATCACTGACGTCGTTGCACCGGTCACGCCCCTCGCTGCGTGCAGTTTCATTATGCACCACACGATGGTAAGCGCGAGTAAGAAGCGTTCACAGTTTACTCCAAGAGCATCATTTACTGACTAGAACTGTGCGCTTACACGATCACAGCGGAATCGGAATGTTTCAGTCTTCAAAATAAGAGTTTAAAAGTCAGTGTGTGTGTGTGTGTGTGTGTGTGTGTGTGTGTGTGTGTGTGTGTGTGTGTGTGTGTGTGTGTGTGTGTGTGTGTGTGTGTGAACTCCCTCCCGTGGAAAAGGCCTCTGTGTTAGATGTGTGTGTTCCAGTCTGCCTTGCGTCTTTTATTTATGATTGTACAAACTACAACAATTCAAGATACAATATAATTAAATCACATTTAAAACATGCATTTATGATTTTAAAGATAATTATTGTGTAGTCAATATGACCCATTATTAAAATATTTTATATTTGTAATTGTATTATTCTCTGGCGTTAACTGAAGTGAGTATTATTTATCATCAAAAATATTTAAAATAATAAAATTAAATAAAATTCGCACTTCCCATAAATACATTAGCTTTTGTTTTCGTCGTCCAAGACGTGGGTCAGTGTATCTTTTACTTTGAAATGCTGAACCGGATGTCCCTCTATTAATTGCGTCCGTCTTGACGCCGGTGCCGAGTGGCCCACACTGAGTCCAATCTCAAACAGAGAGGAGAGTATCACCCCGGCGGGCAGTCGCGGAAGCCTCCTGGCTCGGATATTATTTCATTTTCTGGATTTAAAAAAAAAGCCCAGCTACATTCCAGGATGCCTTCAAGTCAAAACGTCCAAGGTGATGAATAACGGGAGCGCGGGCTGTGTGGTTCATGTCATCTCCTTGTGTCTGCTAGCTAAACGCATAGACTCCCTACAATAGAGCATCGGGAGGCCGAGCGGCTAAACGTGTGTCGACATGAACCGGGTGCCCGTTAAAATGTCGCCTTTTTAATTTTGCAGGAGGCAAAGCCTTCGGCCTGTTAAAGGAGCAGCAGAGGCAGAGGCTGGAAGAAATAAACAAGGTACGTGCCGCGCGCTGCGTGTCTCTAACGGCGCCTCGCGCAGTTTCGGTCTAATTAGCGCCCGTTCACTCGACTTGGCATTGGCCTTGTTTGTGAACGCGGCGCCGTGAACGAGGAACCCCCCCCGAAACCCCACGCGCCGCGCCGCGTGTCGCTGCCCACTACGACCACGCCGCCGATGCTCCTTATTGATTGGCACTTGTTGAATCAGCGCGCGCTGTCACGCTTCGCATTAGGAGACCTCGCGCTCATCGTATCGACGCGTTAAAAAGCATTTGAACCACGTTTTGCAGTCATCCCAATTGTTTTTGTTGTTGTTTTTTTGCCGGGGAAACAGGTGTCTGAATGAGCTCTTTGTCCCACATTAGGCCTCGTTCGGTCGGATCGCCGTGCAGCAGTTCCCACAGATTAACTAGATGTCTGCGTAATCTCCTGCTTCCCTCCTTTACTTTGGCCGGCCGCCTGTCGTCGGCTCCCCGCTGCGGTCACATGGAAACCAGGTCGCGGACAGAGGGCGACCTGGAGCTCCCGTGGCGTTCCTGCTCCCACACACATTCATGTGGCGTTTTCTTAACCTTTTCATTGTTCATACGAGCAATGGGAGGAGATGGGAACCCTGATTGTAAAGCGGGCGGTCTGTACAATAAGATTAATACCATGACATTTTATTTACAGCACAGCCCAACAATCCCAGCACGTTTCTTATCTTTGTGAACTGTTAATCAGATAAATACTAGTGGCTGTCGTGCCTTTCAATTTAAAGTCTTAGTTCTTAAAACTAATTAGAAAGTTGTGAAGCTCATGCATTATTATTGATTATTGGAGTCAATACAAGGTTTTGGGTGATAGGTGATACTGAAGTTTGCTGAGTGCAGCAGTAGCTAAATTTGGAAACATTCGGGTTTGACTTCAGGCAAAGGCAAACAATGAAGGACGTGCAGATATTCAATATTATTATTATTCAATATTATTGCTGCTGATATTGGCAGCTTTTTGAGACTCTGACCCTGATTCCTTATCAGTGCTGCCAGAGGTTGCACGGGTTGGAATACAGGCACGCTCTCATAACCTCGTAGCTGCTGACGGCGCGTGGATGTTGCTGTTGCAGCTGAGTCAGGCGACCCTGATAAACACCCGGCTGCAGTGTTTATCGTCATCACCCTTAATTACCACTTTGTCATGCACATGGAGGTCACTGCAGATGAAGCCTCGCTCGCTGTCATTCCTTCTCGCCCGTCTTCCCGCCCTGATTGGAACCGACTCCTACGCCACAGATTGTGTCATTACAATTTCATTAGAGTGGATCCCTTCAGGCTCCCTCCTTTTACACCCTTGTGAGGTGTTCCACTTAATGAAAACAGTTAGAAGTAATGACAATCCAGGGGAAATAACTTTTTATGTCCGTGTGAATCATCAGTCTCTTTCCTGGAGTTTCTGTGACAGGACTCAGTCACATTGTAAACCCTGTAAAACCTGTTTTTCTCTCCATTCTCACTAAGGAATACCTGGAAGACCAGAAATACAGGGATGAAGACGACCTCCCTGACAAATTGGAAAGTTTAAAAAGTAAGTAAGCCCCCACTTCACTGGTTTATGTTAGCGTGTGGTGGCTGGTGGTCGTCCTTCTGGTTGCTCCTCCTTCACAGCTTTTGTTCTCCTTTTGTATTTGTTTGTTTGCAGCCTGCGCACACACAAGTCTGGAGCACTCTGTTTTGTTCCCACTCTTGTGGGACGGCAGACTGCTGTGATTTCTGAGAGGTTTTCCGAGGCCAAGTCCTCCGTGGCCTTGCAGGAATGTGCCGGGGCATTCTTCTGCTTATTGTTACAATATTCAGAACTTTGTGGGTGAACTCAAAGCTCCTAGGACCAGGAAAAAAAATTGCTGATAGAAGAAAATTACAGGAATAAAATTGCCTGGTTTACTGAAGAGCTCCTTCCTCAACATTGAGCCTTAATTTCTCTTCATGCACTTTCAAGTGAGACAGGATGTTATGATGTTAATTCTGAACAGGGGCATGTGTTTCAATATCAAGTGGGATTTGTGGTGGGGGGTTTATATGTAAGGTCTTAAGCCTTACTTAGTGAAAGTGCCTTGAAGTGACCTTTTATTGTAATATGGTGCTACTGTATATAAATAAATTGAATATGAGAGACGTAATCCACTGTCCTACTTACTATCAGCGCCTGCTGGAGGAAATGGGGCAGCAATATATAAACAGAAAGGAGGCTTGACAACCAGATCCTGGGAGAATAGCTGAGGTTTTTTTACTTCCCTCATACCATACTGTCTCCATGAGTCAGAAACCAGTGTCTGAACCACCAAAAGATCAAAACAAATCCTGACAATGCCTGCAATTACAGCACATTAAAGGTGTAAAGTGAAGCCCCTTTAAATTATCGCTCCTACAAAATGGCTTTAGGTTCTTGAGTTAACCGAACTGTCATTTTGCCACAGAAATGTGCTGCAGGAAGAGAGGAGGGGGAGCACTTGAGATTTGTTCAGTGGAGGCATTTTCTGTAGCTGCAGATGATCAACAGGCTGCCCTGCGACAAGTGGCCCACTCACAAGTGCGTGTGTGTCCGCGTGTGTGTGTCCGTGTGTGTCTTCGGAGGCCCACTCCTCAGAGTTCACGAACAGCGTTGGCATTGTCCTGCCCAACTCCCCATGGGTGCACACACAGTTAACACAGCTCCCTCTCTTCCCCTCCCAATACTCACAGAGCGTCCATTGTGGGACAAAAATAAGGAGTGTAATCGGACTAAAGTGGTCTTCTAAAGAAAAGACACTGGTGAAATTTAGACAGAAGGAGGGAAATGCCTGGATTTGGTATTTCCTAGCAGCTGGCGGGAGCATGTGAATTATGAGCTTCTACAGAGGAACTTATGTAACTCACAAAGCAGCCTGTGATTAAACATCTGCCTTGGTATAAAATTTCATGCTAGATGGTTAAAACCTGTTAATTCCATCTCTGCAAAAACTTTGTGAATGACTCCCAGCGTGTTCTGTGTAACATTCAGTTTACAGGTGGTCGCAGCCCAAAAAACTGCCTCGTCCTCCAGAAATGTCAAATACATGGTGCAATTTTTCCTCTCCTGGCCTGTTGACTTTAAATCCATTTCTCACGTCAACCCCGCTCAGCTGCCTTTTGCTGACGGACGTTCGAAACGCACGCGAAGACGAGACCACACCTGCCGTCATCAGCTGCCGGCGTCTGTCTTTCTGCTGACTCAGCTGTCGGCTGAGTCCGAGGCCGTGAGCTCAGCACCGTGTGTGGCAGCCGTTGCTGACGCACAAAAACACCAGCTGGTACAAAGTGTCGGCATGAGAACGGATCGCTGCTGTCGCTAATAATCCCACGTGCGTTTGTGTTGCAGATAAATATGCGGAGTTCGACCTGAACGACCAAGGCGAGATCGGTGAGTGGCGGGCGGCACGCCTCAGACAGCACCTGTCAGCTCCACCGTGGGCTGTGTCAACACGAGGGAGCAGTAATTAATAGAATGTGTGTGCGCTCGGGGCTCCACCAGGCTCGTGTGTCGTCTTTGTGTCCAGTGTGTAAAGCGAGACCCGCAGCTGCTGAGCTCCTCTGAAAGCAGAGGCGCTCGATTTAACCACTCTCTGTGATGTTTGTTCATTTCCTACGCCAATCGGCCGATTTTCCATTTAACCTGTGCAATATTTAACATTTACTACCTCATTGGCTTCAAATTGGCAGCATGCATGTTTAAATGTCAGCAGAGGTTTCGTAGAGGCCTAAAGCCCTTCTGATGAAACCTTTTTCCCCAACATCATGTTTGTTTCATTCATTCAATAATCTAACGATCTCCTGTGCCCTCTCTCAGATCTGATGGGTCTCAAGCGGATGATGGAGAAGCTGGGCGTGCCCAAGACCCACTTGGAGCTGAAGAAAATGATTGTGGAGGTGACGGGCGGCAGCAGCAACACCATCAACTACAGGGACTTTGTCAAGATGATGCTGGGCAAGCGTTCGGCTGTGCTCAAACTGTAAGTGGGCCTTCGTCTGTGAGAGGATGAGGATGAACACGCTCTGATTTAAATGATATATGACTCGTGCTGTGTCGGCCAATTCATCACAGGCTTTGTGATGCCTAATATGATGTCACAGCCCACATGCTGCATTATCATTAATCTCCCATCTCTGTAGGCCGTCCATAATCAGCCCCTCTTCATCCTTAGCAGGAATCATGTGCTTACTGTAGGTAACTAAATACAGGCTGTCAGTCACACAGGGCAGGTATAGCCCCAAAAATCATTATGTAATCAACAAAATTCATCTTTACGTTAAATGATTCCTTTGATGTGTTTTCTAATCGGTGCCTGTGAGGTAAGGTGTACTACTTCCTGCTATTGTGAAATGTCTTATTGCAGCCAGCCTAAGCCTTTTAAAGCAGCCTTGCTCTGGATCTGACTGCAGGAGCCAGAGTGTATTGGCTGCTGCATGTCAGCTCTGCCCAGATAAGCTGGTTGGACCCTTTAGCAGACAAATCTCATAATCCTGCCGACACCAAGCAGACGAAATCCATAACTTCTTCTACTTACTCAACCAAATATTTCTCATGGTGCTAAGGACCATTTTTACAAATTAACTGCTTCACTTATTATCATGAGGTGTGATCAGTCTACTGTCTCCCACCAAGTCTGAAAAGAAGATGAAATCTTAATGAAAATGGTTTATTATTCTGTACATTATGCATGAGTTTTTAATGAATTTTTGTGACGCAAACCCAGACTCCTCCTCTCTGATCGCTGCACATGCTTCTCTTGCGTGTTGTGTTGGCCTTTAGAGGGAGGAGGGAGGGTGGCGGTGCAGGCAAGAAATCTACTTGTTTTTCCTACTTGCAGGACAACAATTGATTTAGCTGCAATTAGCGGAAAATCATTAAGGTCAGGCTCCACAGTTGGGTTGAGTTTTTGAAAGCTGAAAG
Organism: Betta splendens; assembly: GCF_900634795.4. Classification (NCBI taxonomy): domain Eukaryota; kingdom Metazoa; phylum Chordata; class Actinopteri; order Anabantiformes; family Osphronemidae; genus Betta; species Betta splendens. The sequence goes on along the minus strand of NC_040892.2, from coordinate 8,174,460 downwards.
ATTCTGGTGACGGATTAACCTCAGTTAATGAGTAGCAGCAACCATGAGGGGACTTGACTACTAAATTCTTGTTTGTTTTTAAGCTTTACTTGTAACAAAGTTTCACTTTTGAGACTGTTGTTGCACAAAAACACTAGGAGTGAACCTTTTTTATGATGACATGTTGCGTGAGTGAGTCTTAATGGAATTCTATCTGTAGACCAAACATGATCTGAGTTTAGTCTCATTTCTTCTTTATTATGCTTTGGATAAAACCAGTCTGACCAAAGCCCGTTTTGCTTAAAATAACAATTTGAATAACTATTCACATAATTCTAATGTCCAGTTTTTTTGGTTTCCTGGTGAATGATCTGCTCAACTTTAAGCATAGCGCTGTTTTTATTAGGCAAATAATAAATGCGAGTTTATTTAATTCAGCAGGATGGGGATGAATATAGTAGATGAACGTGTCACTGAGATATGCACTTTAACCCTCACGTTCTGTATGAAGTAGTCAGAGCCATATAATTATTTAAATGTCTGTATTTATTTTTCTTCTGCATCCTCCAGTGTTTCTAGTTTTACGTGTGTGCAAGCGTATCTTCAGTTGTTTGTCCTTTGAACTGTAGTAGTTGTGGTAAAGATGAAGTGAATGACTCCATCCAGCTTAGAGAAGCAGAGGAGGAATCAGTAGTGTGAAAGTGGAGCTTGCCAAAGCGATGTGCCTGAGTTTGCGTTGCTAAGTGCCGTCACTGGGATGATTGCTCCTTATGGGCTTAGCGAAGCTTTGCAGAGTTTTCCTAAAAAGGAAATTAAAGGCGTACATTGGCTCTGAATAGCTCCTGTCAGATCCTTCACTCTACTGGGTGCAGACTAAACCACTATTTCCCGCAGTCTCTTTGCGGTTCCTCTTCATTCTCCTCATTTCACTTACTGCTCATCATGACTGCGGCTGCAGGAGTTGGCCATCATCCCCCAACCCCACATCCTGTATTTGCACTCCAATATATAGTCATATAAATAGCTCCGGCCTAATCCAAATGTTTAAATAGTATAATGTGGCTGTGTGCTGAAGAGGCAACACACATTTCACACAGGCCTAACTGTCACACACCATGATATCATTAGTGATGTCATCTTGTGTTATTAATCCTGACATACACCAGAGATGCCCCACAGCGTCTCCATCAACCACCTTTTATTTTCAGCCCATGTTAAACATGTTTGAATTTTTCCTTCTCTCTTTAGAGTCTTGGTCTTTGAAGACAAAGCCAACGGCTCTCCCTGCAAACCAGAAGGCCCCCCTCCAAAGCGCGACATCGCTAGCCTGCCTTAAGCGTAGATGTCAGCCTCCGGACTGCCAATGGAGCAGAGGGACCATCAGTGGTAGCGCTGAACTGACCCCTTTTCGTGGAGTGTCGTATTAGTGTGGGACCAGTGATCGAGGATGTTATATTGTGAATATATGGTGTGTGGAAGGTGTTCGTATTTTGGAAAACTGAGCCCACATCCCACTAAATAATCTTTGACTGTGAATATTATTCTTTTACCTTTAATTTTAATGTAGCTTTGATAGTGGACATGTAATTGGCTTTATAAATTAAATTTTGTACTAAAGGTTTCACTGTTATATTTTAAGGGAAGACCCAATTTTTCATTTTTAACAGTGAGAGCAGGATGCTTTTAGGAGACGTTCACAAAAGGACCGTCTTTTCATCACACTCATGTCCTGCTTGGATTCCTACTGAGCTAATCTTGGTTAGGGTGTTGCTTTTGATAAAATGCCAGAGATTACAGGCCCTGTCCTGCCCGTGAAATCATTTGGGTGAAGAATAACATGTTGTTGTCCGTGACCAAGGCTTTCAGTTTCAGTGTGTGGCTTGAGGACCAGCAAATTGGGCTCAGTTTGTCTGTCAGGTTGAACACGTGGTCATTTTGGAAGGAGTGTGATTTACAGGCACAGCAGCAGAACAAATGTACATAAGATGCTCCACACAGTACAATCATATTCTTTCCAAGTGCCTCGACATGCAGACACTGTAGAGCTTAAACACAGAGTGCACACATGTTCAGATCAAGCAGTCTTCTCAGCTTACTAATTCCAGAAACCCGGGATATACTGTATGTTCTTTGACTTTTGGTAAAGCGTTTGAATGATGTTTGTTGATTTATATTGATATGGTGTTTATTGTTTTCACAATGCTGAGTATGTGACTTCACACGTGGTGGATTTTGAACTTCAGTTCATGTTTGTTGTTTTACTTTTATTTTTTAATGCTTCACTTTATGGATTTATACCCGTTTCCGGATATTTGTGCCTCAAGGTTTGTCTCTCTAGTTTTAAAATTTCCTGTAACTCATGCCATTTACTGTGACTTTGGTAGTTTTAACACATGTAATATGTTTTTAACTTTTTTTTTTCTGATTAGGTGTATTCCATCTTTTAGTGTTGAGATACACATTGTTTGCAGACACCAAAGGAATTAAAATTGTCTTTACACTAACCTGTTATTTTTGGTTTATTGCAGTAACAAAGTAACAGGTGAAAGATGGAAGATTTGACCAACTGTTGATGTAGAGTGGTTTTAGTGTGACATAACTGTAACATAAATATTTTCACTTCAGTAGTGAGAGCCAGTGTGTGTTCAGAACACGTTTCCACTTTTATGTTTATGTTGAGACATGACGTGCTGCATAGAGAGATTAAAGTGTCATTAACAAGCAGGTTCCGTACATATATACATCACTGTGCAGGACCCAAACATCTCACTTCCTGGAAAAAGGTCATCTGTATCACAACGATGCTGTGAAACAGATTAAACATATTTTGCTTGTAGGTAAAATGCAATGCTTGCATTATTAATGTTGTAGCTGACATACTCTTAATCTACATTATGCATGGTTTTCTAGTTCTTTTAGCTATGAGGGGATAGTTTGTGGGGATCGTTGGTTGTAACAATTTTGCATTTCATATTTTTCTAATTGGGGTAAATGTTCATGTATAATATATGTGCAGCTGTATGCATACATGCTGATGAGCAATAAAATGTGTCACTGACAAAGTAAATAGTATGAACAATCCTTTTAATGGGATCAACTGTGTCGTCTTTTTTTTTTTATTTAAAGGCCATAAATACTTTTTGACGTGAGAGTTATTGTGCAGAAAAAAAGGGCCACTTTGACAAGCTTGCTAACAGGGGCGCATCCGGTGGGATTATAAAAAGCACCTCTGTAATTAAAATGACCATTTTAATTACTGCTGCTTTAATAAACTGCCCAGGGCTCGTGTACACCAGGCGCAGTGGGAGGAAAACCAGAGTCTGACAGTTGGTGCTGGCATCTTTATAAAAGGAAAATTAGTGACTCAAACCTGTGTTTGCCTTGATTACATACTAATAATTGGCAAATTAAGATGACTAAAGCAAAATATATAACATTCTGCGTGGTAATTAGTGATTAGTGGCTGACATGGAAATTAATGTTACACCACAGTGAATCATTTTTATTAGGTCTGCTATATTGCACTATGTCGCCATCTGCTGGACACTTAAAGTCATAACACGTGAGAAAACATCTAAAAATACTGGCTTTATCAAAAGATTAAAGGTTCAATCAAGTTAAAACTGTGCCTACTGTCCTACAATTACTATAACGCCAATGCAAAAAGAAAGCACTGCACAGATCAGACTATTGTTGCAAATTATCAACAGATGGTAAAAGTAGTAAATCTACCAGCTCTACTACTTTTCTACATTAATAAACTGTTACAAATGTTATGATTTATATTATTAAATAACTAGGAGGTAATAACCAAAATTTATTTTCGCCTATTCATGCTAATGTATGAATGTGTCTTTTTAATGTTAAAGCGGGAAATTTACAGCTGTAGCTTATAGGCACATTTTCGCAAATCTGGGATTCTCTGCAAGACCTGCAGGAGCAACAAACAACCACAAGAGGTGAATACTTTGTTCTGTTGTTGTGTGCAGCAGAACAGTGTGTAAAACTCTGTAAAGCCAACAAGGAATAAAACACAGCTAGTTGCTTATAATTCCTTAAGCACAATAATCATAAACATTTGTATTTATGTATGTATTTCCATGTCAGAAATATAAACAAATGCCTTTACTGTATGCTACCATCCTTAACTTTTTATAAACTTAACATGCAACAAATACAACAAAAACTCACACATAAGTAAAAACACACCCAAGCACATGCAGAGTAGTGTAACTGACACAGAATAATTGTTGATTCCTAAAAGGCAGGTCAAGGGAGTCCAGGTAACAACCATTCTTTCCTTCTTATTTATGGTGTCCTGAATCTTCCGTCACAATGAATTCACAGGTTTGATCATCCTTTACCCACACTGGGCAGCTACACTGATCCGTTCATTATTATGTGGGTCTATGTCTGAGGTCACAGGGTACAGTACGAGCCGCTCCGGATAAAGAAAAGGCTCCGGCAAGCAAACACGACAAGCAGAGCTGTGGGCTGGTCACAGCGGCCTCACGCGTCAAAGGTTAAAACACAGTTTGTATAGTTCACTGGTCACACAGGGCTGCTCCATGCTATGTTTGGCCTCACTGACCTTACAGGGTTTAAACTATAAATGCATTAAATGCCAGTTTCAGGAAATGAAAAGGTTCTGCTGAAGACCTGGTCATAACAAGAAGTATGAGGTCCAATTAAGTGATAAAGGGTTCAATAATAATAGAGTTTTTAGTTTTTAGTCCACTTCGAATGAAGCTTTGCAGATGTGGCTATAGTTATTGCTCTCTCTCTCTCTCTCTCTCTCTCTCTCTCTCTCTCTCTCTCTCTCTCTCTCTCTCTCTCTCTCTCTCTCTCTCTCAATATTGCCTTTCGAAAAGTGCACCCTGTAAATAATTGATTTTGCATTTTGTGTTGTTTGTTCCTGTTTACTGTTGGTCTCTCTTCAGTTCTGTCTGACTTGTTTATCGACAGACGGATGTTTGCAGCATCCACCTTCCCTCAGACAGATTCACGGACTCGAAGGATGTCCTCAGTACATTTTGTTTACTTTATTGAGCGTCTGTTGCAGTAAAGTATTTGCTACATAATTTGTGCCAAATTCTTTATTTATCTATTTTAACTTTACTTTGTGCATCTGATTTTAAAATAACATTTTATTGAATAATATCCAGACACAAATATAGTTAAACTACGATGAGTCGAAAAATAAGACTCTGGTGTTTTATGATTTTACGGAGGGCATTTGAATGCACCACCCTACGTCATCCACACCTTTCGACGAATCGCGTGGAGCCGGGGTGCCTCCCACCCTCCTTGCGGAGCGGAGCCGCTAGTGAAGAGAAGAACATAGCGGAGTTTAGTCCGTCTGCGCCCGCACCTAGCTCACCCCGCAGCACAGGCCACTGCGGGAAGATGGCGACGGAAAAAACAAAACATGAAGGCAGAGTGAAGATTGGACATTACATTCTCGGTGACACGCTCGGCGTGGGGACGTTCGGGAAGGTTAAAGGTATGTTTGACTGTCTCCGGGTTTGTGCCGCCAGCCAACCGAAAGATGGTGGCTACGGCAGGGTTTAGCTTAGCCGCTAGCCTTAGTTTAGTTTTGCTAACTTGTCGCAGCGCCGGGGAGGTAGCGCACTTGTTGTCCCGCGTGCTAGCTCAACTTGTTTATGGTCAACGTGACGGTTTGGGGACGTGGCCGCAGTTGTCAGCGTGGGCTATTCGGCGCGAGTTGCGCTACATTAGCAGCCATTTAGCTAAGTGTTTATTCCGTTAGCATCGGTTGCGCTGGGGAGCTAGCCAGGGAGCCACAAGTCGCTTGTCAAGACAGATACCGGGAAGTAGACGCTCCTGACGGTTTCGCGCTAGCTCGGCGCTCTAATGAGCGGCATTAGCGATCCTGATTTAGCTCGATCAGTCTTCTCTTTCTCTTCTGTGTTTTACTGCATACATGTAAGTTGTCCTGCTTTGCACATTACTTAATCTCAACTCCACATTCCTGATGGGCTGTAGTTTTCGTCCGATTAAAGAGACATCATTGCTCTTGTGTAGAGAGTTTAAATCTACGCCTCGTTAGTCAGTAGGGCAGTGTGTTAAAAACACCGCTCTGTGTTTTTGTTCATATTTGAGAAATTGAATCCGATTTCATTGGATCAAACACGTTTTTATGCATGAAACGCCTTTTTATGCATTTGATATCTGTCAGATGTTTCGTTAAAACGTCTCCTGCTGGCTGCTTTCTGATTATAGTCTTTTATCCTAGTTCGGTAATTAGGTTCTGATAAACCCAAATGGAGCCAACCAGACTCAGTCAGAACAGCCTTGTTTACAGTCTGTTAATTCCCAGCATGACTCATGTCTCTGCCCTCGGTTTTTGTGTTGTGGAAAGAAAGTGGACCACAGTTCACAGTAGTTTTGGCTGTGGTCTGGGTTACTGGAGACAAGGTTAATAGTTTACTACTAGAACAACAGGTAAAACAAGAGCAGCGTTTTAGTGAAAAGCTATATGCAAATGTACTGTATGTCCACTTCATTCAGATGGTGTCACCATTTACCTTCTCCGGTTCCAACGTTTGTCAGTTACAAATGCATAGTTTTGTTACGTCTGCCACATTTACTTGTTAGACTTGAGGTCAATGGTACAAAGACATTAAGCTATAACTTGGATGTTCTGTTGAAGTATTTTGGCTTTGAACAGAAAAAAACTTTTTAAACATTGAATATTACATAGGACGTTGGATATAATGCTTTCATTTAGTTAAAGAATTCAACCTTAATGCTTAATTCAAAACTATCAAAGTAAATGTTTAATGTATAAATCTTACTAGGAGACTAAAACTGAAATTAAGCTGCAAAATAGTGCTAATTATGTTGCAGGATATTAAACAAAATGAACCATGTAGTAGAAAGAATGCTAAATATTTGTCTTAGAAGATGGTGACGAGCAAAAGAGATCTTAAATGAGAGCCAGTACAAAGCAACTTCCATTCAGCAGGTTGATAATATCAATGTTATAAACGGATACTTGTTTTTTTAACCAAAAAGTAAATTGATAATATAATAGTAGTTATAAAATATATGTATTTGTTAGGCCCTGAAAAGTTTTTCTTCTTTGTAGTCCTGTTAACTTGAATTTCTCCTAAAATGTCTTCTTCCCACATCTAAACTCACCCAGTTTCTTTTCCTGCAGTGGGCCAACATGAGCTGACCAAGCACCAAGTTGCAGTGAAGATCTTGAACAGGCAGAAGATCCGTAGCTTGGACGTGGTGGGAAAGATCCGCAGAGAGATTCAAAACCTCAAGCTTTTCAGGCACCCTCACATAATTAAACTGTAAGTCCTAGATTACACCCTGCTTGCTGCTGTGTAATCCCCCTGCTGCCACATTAATGCCACCCACTGAGCTATTTCCAGGCTTTAATGGTGTGTTTTAGAATACATCCATTTAAGGCCATATCTGTCTGACCCAATCTCCTCTCCCATAATCACTAAGCTCGTTCTGCATTGTTGCCTGCTTTGTTTATAATCTCAGTTGTCTTTTGATTTCAACTAACAGAGGTCCAACTCTGTCCTGGCTCAAGACTATCAAGTTCCTTAATTATATGTTATTACTTGACATATGTACGACTGTACGGATTGACCTGATTGTCAAACTAATAGGCATTTAACTGCTTATTTATTCCATAGGTAGGTCATTTAGTAAGGTCTTGTAGCTAACACCCGGTTTAGTAACACAAAGGTACCATGATAGTATGCTGTTGCTAAGTGTGTCATATCTAAAGCATAATTGGAGCATTGCAGAGGTACTTCCTGTCTGATATATGAATCCACAGGGTGCAGGGCACATTTAAGGGGTCAGTGACTGGCCAGGAGGTATAATGAACTGCCTGAAATACCAGCACCATGTCATGCATGGACAAGAATGTAAACTCTGCTTTGTTTGTGGGAGAGAGTCAGAAAGGTGCCCTGTAATGGCTTAAAACTATCATCTATTCTCTCTTCTACTAATATAATGGACAACAGTGCCATTAAATGCATCACACAAAATTCTAAATGCAATGCTTCACAGTAGTACTGCTTATAATTACTTTTGTGTCACAAGTGAAAATTAATGACAACTTTTGCATAACTTATAGCTAACTTTTTCTGGTTAAAAGGATGCTTGTCAATCATGACGCATGGGATGATAGTCAACATCTGCCATATTTGAAGAAACTAAATGAATCATAGGGTCACACATTATGTTTACATGTAGTTAAGTGCAGCTGTTTTGTACTGGTTAATGTTGGTGAGCTGAGATACCACTTTATAGTGCCCTACATAATCTCAGCACTGTCAGATAGCTTTTGTGGGCTGTTTTATTCAGTGCTTTTGGGTACAGGGCTGCAGCTGGTGTAATGTGATACAGTGTCAGTGCTGCTGAATATTACTTGGAGAAACATGTTTTTTGTGCTAGCAGTCAATGTGGTGTAAATAGATGTCAGGTGCAAAAATTTCTCACCAAGACGTATTAAACGTATGTATTAAACATTTTGGTGCTTGTACTGTATTTTATGTGTGATTTAAATAGTAAACCACACTTTATCATTGGAGTTTCAATAAACCAGAGTGTGTATTTAACTGATTTCCACATTGTTTGTTGCAACAGGTATCAGGTTATTAGCACTCCAACAGATATCTTCATGGTGATGGAGTATGTCTCAGGAGGAGAGCTCTTTGACTACATCTGCAAGAATGGAAAGGTAATACACTAGAACATAACACAGCCATGATGTGGTATAGTGCTCTCTGTTGTTTTCATTCTCTCTCTCCACCTTGTCATATGGAGCAGGTCTCATATACTTTATATTCAGTGGGCGCACCCAAAAAAAGAGGTACACGATGTGCTGTGTGAACCAAAAACCTGAAAAAGGAGGCTTGAAGGAAAATCTAAACACAACACCAAGTGCTGCTTTGTCAGCCAAGATGTACTTACTGAGTCACAGAGAAGATCACACCTAATGTCTAATTTATGCTTTGACAGTTGGATGAAAAGGAGAGTCGTCGGCTGTTCCAGCAGATTATTTCAGCAGTAGATTACTGTCACAGGCACATGGTGGTACACCGAGACCTCAAGCCTGAAAATGTGCTACTTGATGCACACATGAATGCCAAGATTGCGGATTTTGGTAAGTTTGTTAATCTGAACACAGTATAGACACACTAGTAGTGTAACTAAAATATTTTGACCTCTTAACGGGTCTAATGAATATTGAGCAGGTTTGATGACTCATTAGGTTTACCACGGTCAATGAATACACACAGTGACTTGTAGTCATCTACCACATGTAAGCACAACTCTTCATTTACGCATAAACATAGTAGGTTGCAAGCTTGTGAATCACACCCGCATATTTTGGTGTTTATGTTATCGCCTACCCACTTAGTATTCATAAAAACCTGTTGTTTTTTTTTTTTTTAGTGGACTATATTATTTTATTATTGAAAGGTTTATTTGCATTTCATGAATTAGTATTTTGTTTATTTTTACCTGTATTCTAAGTGCATGGTTGTTAACTATTTTGCAGGTTTGTCAAATATGATGTCAGATGGAGAGTTCCTGCGAACAAGCTGTGGTTCTCCAAACTATGCTGCTCCAGAGGTCATTTCAGGAAGGTAATTAATTATTTTTGATTATTGGATAACGGCTTTGACTACAGGTTTTTAGGTCTTCTCCCACTATAACTGAATGAACAGAACCATCCTGTTTACACAGCGGTAACTGATACATTGTTGTTGCACTGCTTGTCTTTTCAGGTTATATGCTGGTCCAGAGGTGGATATCTGGAGCAGCGGTGTCATTCTCTATGCCTTGTTGTGTGGCACACTTCCCTTTGATGATGACCACGTGCCAACACTATTTAAGAAGATTTGTGATGGAATATTTTTCACGCCGCAGTACCTGAACCCTTCAGTAATAAGCCTCCTTAAACACATGCTGCAAGTGGACCCCATGAAAAGAGCCACCATCAAAGAAATCCGGTGAGAAATTAAAATGTATTAATTTCCATTCATTTATATAAAAATCACAACAAAACTAATCTAAAGCATTTTACAAAGTAAGCTTTAAAATTTTAAATGACTTCATAAAATTATAGACAACCCAACAAAATAATACTTAGCAAGCACTGAGCAACATTAGAAAGTAAATCCCCTTCATGGAAGAATCCTCCAGCAGAACCAGGTTCATGTTTGGTGACCATCTGTCTGACTGGTTGGGGGTGAGGGGATAGTGGAGAAAGAAAAGGTAACAAAAGAACAAAACCTGAAATAACAAACACAGGCAGGTGGTAGGGCCAGCAATGCAAAAAGGAAAGTTTTACACTGGGAAGGTGTCTGTCTGTTGTAACTGAACTGGAAGCTGGATCCACAAGAAAAGGCTCTGCCTCCCATTCTACAATTGAAAACTCCTGGAACAATAAGTAGACCAACACAGAATGAAATATTATGTTGAAATGTTTTGACATTTTACCACAATTAATTATTCCTATATCCTGATTGAGGAGAAATGTTACAACAACCATGTGACCAATGGTTAAATTCCTGACTCCACCATTTTCATGTGTATTTTTGATTTAAAAAAAAATGATTCTCCTTGACACTATTGCTAAATATGTCCTCTTTCCACAGAGAGGATGAGTGGTTCAAACTGGACCTACCTAAGTACCTGTTCCCTGAGGACCCATCATACAGCAACAACATGATTGATGATGAAGCCCTTAAGGAGGTTTGTGAGAAGTTTGAGTGCACAGAGGAAGAGGTGCTGTCCTGTATATATAGTCGCAACCATCAGGATCCACTGGCCGTCGCCTACCACCTCATCATTGACAATCGACGCATTATGAGTGAAGCCAAGGATTTCTATTTGGCGTCCAGCCCTCCTGACTCTTTTCTAGACGACCAGCACCTAACTTCATCTGGTGCAGCTGTGGCCGGTATTATCAAGCCCCACCCCGAACGCGTACCCTTCCTTGTGGCGGAGACCCCTCCCAGGCCTCGCCACACTTTGGACGAATTGAACCCCCAGAAGTCCAAGCACCAGGGTGTAAGAAGAGCCAAGTGGCACCTGGGTATCCGCAGTCAGAGTAGACCCAATGATATCATGTCAGAAGTTTGTCGTGCCATGAAACAGCTGGATTATGAGTGGAAGGTATGAAGGGGTGTCTGCTAGAGAGGCATAAAATAGTCCTACAACTGTAAACCTTAGCCATATTTTAGATTGTGACCTAACTGATTTCATGACTATCCACAGGTTGTAAATCCGTATTATTTACGGGTGAGAAGGAAGAATCCTATCACTGGAATGCAAACAAAGATGAGCCTTCAACTCTACCAGGTGGATAGTAGAACCTACCTCCTTGACTTCCGTAGCATAGACGGTAAGTTTATGTTGTTGTTGTCGTGTTTTTTTTTTTTTTTTTTTTTTATTCGGTTCGCCCCCTCTATCTAGGTTGTGTTTACTTCACTTGGATTGTGTTCTGCAGTACGCTGCATCAAAGCAGACTTTATAAATGATTGACTCAGGGTTGAGGGCTTGGCTTTTGCGCATTCTGCATTAGTGTGTAGCGGTGCCTCAAAGGAAAATATGAGATATGAGTGTTGTTTTAGGCTGTTAATGTAGCACAGGAATGCTGCATGCAGCTTATAAGGCCAAACTTTTACTTGGAGCCACAGGAATGTCAACCACTGTTTATGTTTAACTGCAGTTGTATATATCTGACTGCATTTCTGAGCAATGAGCATGTCATTTGTATTTTACTTCTGAGGTAAAGCAGAATGGTTTATATCTGTTTTATGTAGTAGGTTGACTTGCCAATTGACAATATGTTACATCATTGTTAGTTAATCAATTCATCCTATCTGATTCACACAAGTGATGGGAAATTGTTTAGTTGATAACCCTGTTTAGAAAAATGAAAAAGAAAATTATTCCTTGTTTTGTTCAGATGATATGTTGGAGACTAAATCTGGAACTGCTACCCCTCTCCGCTCTGGGTCTGTGGGCAACTACCGCACCACTATAAAGAATAATGTAGATGGGACAGACGCTCCAACTGCGTCTAGCACTGTGCACACACCCAAGGCTGCAGACAGCTCCTTAGCTTCATCTTTGACCTCATCCGTTGACTCAACGGGAGGGGTGGACAACACCTCTGTCCCTCGACCAGGAAGCCACACCATTGAGTTCTTTGAGATGTGCGCAAATCTTATTAAACTACTTGCACGATAGCTTGCAAAACAATCGCTAGCCTTTTTTCCTCTCCGAGTGTCTTTATAGCAATAAGCATGCAACAGATTCATGGCTCAGTTCATTCCCGCAGAGGATGAAATGATTGTTCCATGGCACTTATCCAGGTTGGCGTACCCTAAGATGAAGGGACGCATATTGACTTGATAGGGGATTATTGATGAGGGGTTATTGGGAGGGGGGTAGTGATGGAGCAGCAACTGGTTGGCTAGGACAGAATAACAACATAACAGAGGGAGGGTTGTGATTTCCTGATAAAATAAATAGCAGATATCTGCATCCCATCTTAAATGTAAGTGATTACACTGAATTTTCTGTACTGTAGCCAGTGAACACTGCTGTCCAGTACAGACAATGAGGATGCTATTGCCTGAAGAGAAGGAAGCCACTAGTTGATGGTTGGGTATGTAAGGGTCTGTCAAATAGGATTTGGGAAGCACTTTTGCACAAATTTCTTTTATTTCCTGCTGCTCGTTAATTCTCTCAGTGGGGATCAGAGAAGTGGTGCAGATTTATCAGCGCTATTGCTTGGGCTGTCTTGCCTGTCACATTCATTGGACTCTTGAGTAAGTGCAATGACCCCTGTATTTCTGTCTTGTGTCAGGGACACTTCATCAGATCTGTTTAGTTGTCTTTTTTTGTGATTCTGAGTCATCACAGACTTTTTTTATGGTTCTGTCCAATTCATTTGACTTTGTCTGTCCCCTACATTTTTATATATAAAGACATGAATATATTTATCAGTGCGTTATGTGGACAGAGTGTTGGTTCTATTAGAAATCTTTCTTTTTTTCTTGCATTAAGATCTATTGCTGGATGGTATATATTTTCCTTTTTTTTTCAAATCTATCACAATTTGTTTTCTTTAATCACAATTATTCAGATACTTGATTGTCTTTCCAGATAAATATAGCCTGCTTTTACCATTTAAGGGTATTTTGCCATGACAGTAAAATTTAGAGATTTCACTTTAGTGTAACTATATTAAAATGACCATTTGACTTTTTTTGTTGTATTTTCTTGCTATTCTTAGATTGATAATTAGAATGTCGGTATGATTACTAAATGAAATGCCTTTCTTCTGCATTCAATTTGTAAATGCCAATCCAAGTATAGGCTTCAGGGCTCAATTTGAAAATGAATAGTAGCACTTAACATGCAGTGCATGAATAATGTCTATTGACAGGTTGATGTTCGTTTTGATTTTCAATACATTCCCCTAAAATTTGACCTTGGGAAGAGGTTTAATTGTGGTAAAATGTGAAAAAAAACGTAAGCTTGGAAATGTAAAGTTCTGCTGATTCATTCTGATTAAAAGAACACTTTATACTTCACAAAGTCATTGATAATTCTATGATCCTCCATTTTCTGTCCATAGTCTTGAAGTTTAAAGTTGTTTGTTGTTTGGCTGCCTTATCATTATCAGTACTGTCAATCAGTTTTTATGTCATTAAAGGTTGAAATTCTGAATTATTGACACCTTTGCAGTTTTAAGGGTTAAAGTCTACAAATGATTTTGTTAGTGTTGTTCATGTTAAATTTGTTAGTTTAAAAATCCAGATAATTCTGTGTGTTGGCGTTAAGGAGAGAATGCAATTGCTGCAGAGCCTAAAATAAACATCGGATAACTTATTGCCAAACCACTGTAGACCTCAGTTCATACTACTGCATTTTTAAATAATTGTAATCGCAAAACCAAACCAACACCAAACTTGAGTCAAGTGTTTCCTCGATTTAAGTTTACATTAATTGTCTTGGTTTCCAGTTTTAGCTTTTCACAGCTTTAAAGATGATCTCATTTGTATAAACCATTACACATTTCAGAGTTGTTACAACAAAAATTGTTAGTGACAATAATTGTGAGCGTGTTATTTGTTTTGCTGTCCTGTGGGGCAGGTTTGGACTGAAATATTTAGTTGATGTTTGATCTTTATGTCTCAGAGTTAAACTAGTTTGTGACATATAGTGATCATACTCAAGAAACAATGTGGGCTATGAAAAAATTGTAAAACTAAACATTTAACAAGATATGAATACAAAACTTTTTCATGACTCACATGATGGAATTTGTTCAGAAGATTAATGTGTGATCGTTTTTGGAGTAGTTTTCTAGAGGACTGTTTGCAGGTAAAGTCTGTCGGTCTGAACTGCTTCAAATAAATATTGTTCTATTTTTGTTTGTATGTAAAGGGACGCTACCAGAATGACCAGTGTAAAATTGAATGGACAGTGTTGGAATCATTTGTATACGCCTAATAAACTGCTAAATTGCACATAACTCTGTGAAAGTGTCTTTATGTCTTAAGCTTTTTAACAGCTTTAAGAAAAAACTTGAGAATCAGTAATCCAAAGTCAGTCCAAGGAAACTGAACATAGATTGCATGTAAATACTTTTTGTTTAGATAATAAATAATAAAATAAATCAAGATTTACCAGTGTTACCTACTGTTTCACAAAACTACATTCTCGTCAGTAAAATATTAGGCTTGTGTTTCTTTAAGTAACAACGTAAACATTAGTAGTGCTTCCAGGTCATGGTACATTCAGGGACTATCAGTAGATTGAAAAATTTAAAAATTATCATGTTCTATTTGAGAATTCCGTTTTTTGACTCTTCCCTATCTATGTCCTTTGGTCTCAGACAGAAATCTGTACTATTTCATGTTCTAAAGTATAACGATAGACGGGGATGCGTTTAACTAGCGGACGAGTGTTTCTCGTCCAGCGGCACGTATATACGATTTAAATGTTCGACGTGAATGCAGCATGAGGGGTCAACATTATGGCTAACTATTAGCTAACGTTAGTTTGGACTACTGTTCTTGCAACGCTGTTTACGTCTGTATTTGCATTTTATTTTTATTGTATTAAAATAACATTTCAAACATACTGCTGTAAACTAAGGTGTAACTCACTGTAATAGTGATTAATATATTATAATGTCCGTGCTTTGACCAAATTCTAAGTAGGTAACAGCTGAGTTACCATAGCTAACATTAGCTTACTAGCTTCGTAATAATGTTTTTGTTCTGCAACGTGAACTACAGTTTTAGTTGTTGTTGAATAACCAGATGTGTCTTCTGCCCTTAATATGATACAACTGTCGCTTATAGCTTGAATAACCTAACGCGGCTTGTTCCGATTTTTCAAAATAAAGGTGAGAGCCAGACATAGTTCGCCCGCACCGGCCGTCATGGCTTCATTTGGCTGGAAGAGGAAGGCTGGCGAGAAGGTGTCAAAGTCAGCGGTGCAGCAGTTTGAGGCTGAGGAGGAGAGGACGAAATCGACGGAAGGTGGAGGTGATGGTGGTGGTGGAGGAGAAGGGGTGGACTGGCTGCACGCCGTCAAGCGAAGGCGTCAGGTCCTCCTGGAGGATTGCGCAGCGAAAAGCGGGAGGCTGAAGGATGAGGGTGCGCTGCTGGCGGAGCAAGGCAGGTGAGGATGGGATCGGAGTTTTACCCGTGAAGAGCTGGAACACATAATTATTCTATTCTTTTCAAGGTTGTGCCTATACTGACCAATGTAAACAGTATAGTGGATATGCATAGAGATAGGACCCTACCAGTGTTGCGTGCCATTAGAAATTCTCCAGAGGAGGGCGCCATTGTACAGCACACAGACAATTATAACACGTAAGACTTGACTGTCTTATCAGTAATAATCACTGAATTCCAGAGGCAACCGATCCTCTGGCCTTTAATTTGATGATTAATGTTGTGTTGGAAAGTAATCACATTAGAGAGCAATTTATTCAAAGGTTTTCACTGAGGTGGTGATGTGAAGACATGAGCGATAGATATCTTGATGATTAAGAAGATAGGAAACAAAATAAGCTTCAGGACCTGCTGATATTATATGATTGATGATACCTCAAAAATGGTCTTTTGAGTCCAGAAGATGTAATCTTACCTGTAAGTGCTTGTAATTTTGCAGTTGCTGCATGTAGAAAGTGGATCTGTCTATTAAGATAAACAGGCACAGTTTGTAAATTTATCTGGGCCACAAGTCACTGTTAAATACAGTGACCTGTGTCCACACAATTACCATTTTTAAAATTACCATTTTAGCAGCCACAGTTAATATTTAGCTTATTTGACCTTGGATAGTGTCAATTTATAACTTTACGTTAGAGCTGAGTCATTGTCGCATGACTGGGCTTGGTGACAGTTTTATTTATGTACTTCACAGGATAAAGTAAATCAAAATACTAGTCATCAGGTAATAAGCAGAAATGTTGAGAGCAGTTTGCTGTATTGATTGCATATGCATTTGTTACCACAAGTTTATTCCGAACCACTATCTATTTAAAACCTATGACAGTTTTGACCTTCACTTGGAAACTAATGTGAAATGCTCCAAACCTGAAAAAAAAAACATACTGTAGTTGTTTTGGAAACATGTCAAGTTCCTGTACAACCAAGTATTGGTGACTCTTTTTGCATTAGTAGTTATGTGTGGGAGTGTGTGGGAGTTTTTAAAGTCCGTTAGTCAGGTCATCATTTTAATACTACCCATACACACTTATTGCTGTCCAGCTTAGTTTGAAAGATGTGGTCCGGCTTTAGTCTGGCAGTTTTACTGGTTTAGTGTTGTCATCAAATCATGTATTACTTCCTTTTTCTAAAAAGCAGTGTGTGAAATAGTCATTGTGTCTGCTTTCTTAACTGGGAAACGTGCTGTTAGGTTTTTTTATAATTGTCTTCTGTTTGTTAAATCAAGTTTGATATGTACTCAAATCATGATTTTGAAATTGTTTAACTTACATATTAAATAGACGTGTTATAACAGCAGAATAAGCATTTTAGCTGCTAAACCTGTGTTTTACTTATTGCCTAATTTTGGCATGATTTCTTCTTTGCCTCATCTCTTGCTTTGATTTCAACACTGCTCAAGTTCCATTTCCTCACTCCTCTGCCTGACTGCAACAAACTTGTGGTGCAGGGTATATTCTCAGGCTTCATCCTTGTTCTGGCTTTGGTCCAATTCACATTACAAAAAAGCAAAGTGAATGCTCTTGTGTGGATTTCATAGTCTATTAATGTTGCTGCGTTGAGGCGGATGTCCGTCTCCTTAAAGTTGACAAAGACGTTCACGAAGCTGAGGCATTGTCAGACCTACATTAGACCTTCACCTGAAACTTTCCAAACCTTTGTCTTGATCGTTAAATGATTCTAAAGTCAATATTGACTTGAGGACCAGAAGGTTAGCGTGAACATGAACATGTTCAGTTCAGTGTGTTCAGTGAACATCTCCAAACGACAATAGCGGCAGCATTTAACTATGCTTATGCAAAACCTGTTGACCGTTTTCTTTAAAGAGCTGAAAATGAGGTTGAAACACATATTGTTGTTGTGTAAGCTCAGATTAGACTTGAACTACATTACTTCATAGCTTCTCTGTGGAGAGTTTGATTTATAAACTGTCTTTTCATTTAACAGGATTTGCGTGTGTTTACTTAACCTGTTGCAGTCTTGTAAAGCCTGTGCAGCCATAAAAGAGCCTCAGCTTTGGAGAAGTTGTATTCAGTTACAGTATTTAGATAATTTATTGTCATATGTATTGACAGTCAGGCTTGGGAATTGCTTTACCCTTAGTCTAGTAAACCATGTCTGTGTTGGGCATTAAAGCTCAGAATACATTTAATCCATAACCATTATTGTCAATAACTAATTCTCATGCCTTCATGTTAAGTATTGATAACACTGCTTTATTCCCCTGTAGTTGCCAGGTTTGCATCATTCATCAGTCCTACATCTTTATTAGGTTTATTGATTGAATCCTATTGTGTGTTTTCTTTAGGCACTGGGAGGCCATTAAGAAGTGGGATGAGGCCATTCATCTGACTCCAGACAATCCACTACTGTATGAGATGAAGTCTCAGGTAGATTATCTATTATATTGCATGGTTTGTTCCTGCTTTTTGTATCTGGTGCAGGAAAATAAATAAGTGTAATTATTTTTTATGTCAATCAATACAATACAATATCATGTCTTTTGCCACAACATACTGGACCCTGTGCTGCTGCTTTTGTACTGTATGTGCATGTGATTGTCAGCCAGCATGGTCACCTACATCCTCTTGCAGCTGCCACTGTGGTATGTAAGTCAGATAAGTGATATCAGCACACTGATGACACCCCTAAAAGTCTGCTGCATGTTTCCAGCAGCTTTGTCGTTACTCAAGCTTCATTTCCCTCTCTAGTTTTCAGTTCCTTTGCTTCTGGGTGGATATTTGTTTGACCACTTTTTGCTCTTTATCTTTCAGCTGCCGCTTATGTTATTTGAAACGAAATATGTCCTTCTTAGTCAGAGGAGGTCGGACGAATGCAGTTCTCCCCATTTACTGCCACTAACACAATAAAGTCTATCCTTCCAGCTGTAACTATTCACATTACATGCCTAATGCGATATTACCCATTATGGGATATTCGAGAAGGTAATTGTTTGAGGACCAGGCCTGGAGAAAACCACTATAACAAGGTTTTCCCCTGCTATGACTAATAAATGATTCAAGCGCAAAGTTTAGTTTAGATTTTACCTTAATATGCGTGAATACACATGTAGACACAACTTAAGTATTTGTTGTCATTGCTGACGTGATTCATAGTCATTATGTGGAACTCATCAGATCCCCATTACTGGCCCAGATGATGACCATTGTTATCCGGATCGTTTACTTCCGTTTATAGCTTTTCTTTCCCTTTAACCCAATCAGCTTGTGCCCAATATGTGCAGCCTTCTGTCAGTCTGTATGTACTGTGTGTCTGCCACAGCAGTTTTATTGTGCTCGGAAGAGTATTGACTGTATTATTAAAACTGCCACTACATGACCTTAACAGAGGGTGTGCACACACGTCACAGTCGCACCAGACCAACCCCCCAGTCTTTGAATGAGCACTTAAACCAGGCAGCTGCAGCAAATAATTCTCTGCTGAAGCTAAAGACAGCTGGACTCAACAGGGATCTGTTGAGTCTGGGATCAGAACTCATCAAAGAACCCGTGGTCCATTTAAATGTACCTGGATTTAACGTTGGGAAAGTACACAAAGCAAAGCTGCAATGAATCCCATGTGAGCAAACACTAGGTGTCAGGTGGAGAGGGTAAAACTCCCTTCAACGGGAAAAAAAACGCCAGCAGAACCAGGGTCACATCTGCCTCAACAAATGGGCAGCTTGGTAAATGCAGCAGCTGAAAACTAGAAGTGTCCAGCTCAGGAGTTAATAAATAAAGAGGACAGGAGATTGTATTGGACAGCGAGTCTGTGGGCTTCTTCATAAAAATAGTTCCCTCAAATGTGTTTAGTGCCAAACTTTATGGAAACGTGTACAGCAGTGTCAGCTCGACTGTTTGTTCCTACGACAGAAAGCTTTTCAGGTATCTTGGCTGTCATTAGAAAAGGTAGGTGACACCTTGAGAAAACCTAGACATGCGAACACCACAGAGAAAGCACCACGTCTAGATGACTGGTGGATTAGAATCCAGGCCCTTCTGTGAGGGAGCAACTAACCACTACTAATTGGTTTAGTGTCTGAGCGAAAGAAGATTCATAAAACTACGCAAGGTTGAAGACGGAAATGACTTCAGTGTTTTCTTGTTCTGTCCTGTATGTTGTGGTCTAATGATCTAATTGTTACATCACTAAGGCAACAAACGCGATTAAAAAACAGTTATTATAAGGTTAATTGCTTATTGAATCATGGTTTCTGTAATGTCAGTAGGAGTCACAGTCTGCATTAGGAAAGGCATATTAATCCTTGCTAACATGGAGGTCTGTGTTACATTGGTGTCTCCACAGGTACTGACCATTTTGCATGAAGTGTTCCCAGCTGTGAAGGCAGCAGAGATGGCTGTGAAGTTCCGCCCCCTGTGGTGGGAGGGTTGGCAGACTCTGGGCCGGGCCCAACTCAACCTGGGAGAGGTGGATCTGGTGAGTATGGTTGGGACTCCGTTCTGGAGTTAGTATGTGGCATGCTCACAGAACCATCGCGAGCAGTGGGTGGGGGAATTTGTTAGGAGGCACGACTGGAAGACGCAGCACAACCTGAACAAAGCGTAACATTTTGTACTAATTGGATGTGACGTCTTGGGGTTGCCCAGCTCATGCCCTGCAGTGATTCAAATAAGTCTGATCTGAAAAAAGCATCATGTGCATGTGCTAATGCACCACAAGGCAAGCTTCTGCATGGCTACTAATAGGCATTCACTGTGTAGCTGTAGGTGTTTTGATCTACCTGCAACTCCTTAGATTGTTTCAGAGCCGTCGAAGGAACGGCATTGGTTTCTGTTTACTACCTCTCGCAAACTCCTTGCCCCTTGATGAAGTGCCTCTTTCAAAGCACACCCAGGCGCCTGGGGCTTGGACGACCGCTTAAATTACCCCAGAACACGCTGGCACCTGTATCACAGTTGCACTGTTCACCCGATCAGAGCCAAGCAAACAAGTCAAATGTGTGTCGCTCGTACACGTCCTCAAGCCGGAGACCTGTCCTACAGCATCAATAACAACAATGGGACGTGTTGAAAGTTACTTGAGCTTTAACTAAACCTAATATAGACACGCCTCCTTCTATAATGAAGCCGCTGAAAAGAAGGAGCACATCTATTTTTATCTAGGCTTGTTCAGTCAAGTTGTAGGATTTTGTAACAGCATGTTTGAGTAGTACCTGTTTGTGCGAAGGTGAGTTCAGGTTTTTCCATTTTTTTTCATGTCCTAGTTTCCACTCCTCTAAGTCAATGAAAATGGAAAAGTACCCAAACAGGGCAAACAATCACTTCTTAATTAGAGTTTGTTTTTGTTGTATTAGCTCGGACACTGACAGCTCTGTCATCAGTCACCCTGCCAATATTATTATTACCTTCATTTCTCAGCAGCTGTTTATTTCTCTGTGAAAGAACTGAAAAAAAAACTTGAAAGCTGATATGCTGCTTCAGGAACCAGACAGTTTAATTTGGCAAAGGTTACAGATCAATCAAATTCCATGTAAAAGGTTCTCCTGGTTGTTTGTTTGTTGCAAAGTCAATTGAAATTCATTAAAACAAAAATACCAGAGAAAGTTTTTGTTATGGTCACTGGTGCATTCACTTGCACTGGCAGGCTTAGATTTTTTATAAAAGATAAGGTTCAGTCACTCAGATGCAACAGGTGCAAATGTTCTTGTCTCATGAAGGCATAAAAACAATCAGTGGTGTCACTTGTTTCTCATGGAGGCTGTTAAGGAGTTAAAGAAAGCCTCATCAATCATCCTTCTTTCAGTGATATGTATCAAAGTGATTATACTGTGAACTTCCTGCCATTGTATAAATGGATGCACTAAACCCAGCAACAGCACAAGTGAAATGCTAAAAGCTCACTAAGTACTGTCCCTACAGGCTGTGAGGTCTTTCCAGGTTGCGATCCACCTCCGCCCATCAGAGCGCGTTCTGTGGCAGGAAGACCTGGAGTGGGCTTGGAGGCTACAGAAGCAGCAGGTGGCAACCAAAGAGAAGACTCGGCAGGAGGAAGAGACCAAAGAGCAGATCCTTCATGCCCCAGAGCTCGAGCAGGACTA
Organism: Betta splendens; assembly: GCF_900634795.4. Classification (NCBI taxonomy): domain Eukaryota; kingdom Metazoa; phylum Chordata; class Actinopteri; order Anabantiformes; family Osphronemidae; genus Betta; species Betta splendens. Next base: position 8,152,653 of record NC_040892.2, on the reverse strand, counting down.
CGATTTTGAATCTGACGAGGTGCTGGCGGCCTGCGTGGCTGTCGCCGAGCGGCAGACACATTATGAGGAGCTGAAAAAGACCACTGTGGTCATGGACACGGAGGGGAACCTTAAGACTGTAGTCAGTGGAGAGGGGGGATCTGAGGAAGCAGCAACGCCATCCCAGGAACAGTTTATCAAAGCAAGAGGACTTTGAACTGGTGTCACCTTGAATCACTTTGTCCTGGACTCGTTTGGACTGAACTGTATGTAACTGTTTGTAAAACCGCTGTTTGTAAATGTTTCATCTAATAACTATACTACACTCTGTGGTTATATCACAATAAACAGAGAAAACAAGAACGTCAAGAAAACAAGAATATTAAAAGGAAACAGCAGGTATCAGGTGTTTTAATGATACACCTAAATCACTTATTGATAAATGTGTGTCACAGCTTAAAATATTCCAGGATTAATTTAAAATCTGAAATTCTAAATTCATGGTATAAAATAATGATATACTTTGAAAATAAACATGCAAAATTCTGAAACACACGAAATTTGTCTCTGTCCCAGCAGCTAAAATTTCCACAACCATTATCTTGTGTAAGTGCAGTTAAACCACAAATTACAAGTGTGAAGCGTTTTGAAGCTACGGTACATGGAATGGCTCTGGAACAAATGTGTGTTTGCAGATCAGGCCACATAATTCGGCTGTAGTAGCTAGGAACATTAATGACGCAAAACAAAGAACACTTAGCACTGTGTCAGCTGAGGATGCAGCGTGTAATTGCTTCCAGTTAAACCCAAAAACACATCTGTGCTCAGTGATCGCTTCACTAAAAACAGTTGAATGGTGACACTTTTACCAGAATCTTTTCATCTAGAAGTAAAAAAAATGTTCAGATTGAGTTTTGCTTTTGCTATAACTTAATTGTGAAGTTGTTGCAGCTTTCTTTTATTTGTGGGCTTTTTGCTAATTATTCTCGAAAATGATTAATTTGGAAAAGATAAGAGCAATTAGTGCTTCTCAGTTTTTTAGAGCAGTGTGTGAATATAGAAACAGTTCACTCTATAAAAGTGAGGTCTCTGGGTAGTTAATGCTCTGGATGAACTTTGTGCAAATTAGATATGACAAAATGAAGCTTATCAGAGCAGCTGATCACTAGAAGGAGTAAAGCAAACAGGATTACTCATGTACATAGAAACATAACTTACATTGGTTGTACAGCTTAATCATAGTTACCTTAAGTCTATGTGACAAAGACAGCAGATCTGTACTAATTGATCTAATTGATCGCAATTGAAGTACAAATAGAAAACAAAAAGTCTTGATTACATAAGTAGTCACACCCTCGTCTTTTTGCACGCCCAAATCATTTCTGGAGCAGCTGTTGTTTTTAGAAGTTGCATAATAAGCTAAAAGGAGGTAACGTGTACAAACAAGGCGTGTCAAGTGATTTTAGGTTAAATACACATCTGGGAGGTTTGTCCAACAACGGTTTCTCCGTTAATGCTTGATTGAAAACAAATCTAAGGGCATCACAGAAATTGGATTCTTATGTGTGGATGATTAAAACTAGACATTTGCTTTTGTCCTTTTGTTGTTCAATGAGTCCAATTAAAGTCTGCGTATATAAAATGTTTACTGTGGTCAGGCGTGTTGATCGTTTGCATGTGGGATGAGTTGTGAAACAATTGGAGCTCAAAATCTGAATTTCCTACTCTTTCAGTGAGACTGCAGCACTGGATGCACTGATTCACCAAACACACTATGTTTTTACCAAGCACTCTAGCTTAGACCAACATGCCTGCTTTATGGTAGATATATAACTATACCTGTAGAAAGTTGCAGAGAGGAAGAAGTAAACAATGGAAGAAGACAGATAGTGATGCATGTAAACGGTTAAAGAGGAAACCAGAGCAGCTCGGTGTACGGTGTCAGGTCCTCCAGCACTCGAAATCTGGCATAGAGCTCTACACACTATTAGCAGGGACACGTCCCCATTGTCTATATGCAAAGCTCCCAGTGTGTTTTAAAAGATTTCCTGCATTGTCCTGAACACTTTCTGTTTTTCAGTAACCGGCTGTTTTCACAGGCTCGTCGTGGTTTAATGTGTTTTAATCTCTAAAACAGCCTGTCACATACAGTAGTGTGTCGTTGGTGCCAGCTGATGACGGGAGTTAAGGGGAATTTCCAAGAATAATATTTTTCCTCTATTAAGGCCTGTCTGTTTTGTCAATCACAATTTCCAACCTCCCAAGAGAGATTTTCGGGCGTATGGGTCGCAGGTTAACAGCTTATTGTTCTCGGAGTCTTTACTCCCGGAAGCCTCTGGAGCCCATCCAAACTGGACCTGGAATTCCTGGGCTGCAGAAGCCGTCTCTGGCAGGTGTCTGATCTGGATATTTGTTGGAAGCGTGTTTTAAGCATCAGTGGGCAGGAGATGAAGAAGATGACGTGCTTCTTGGCAGATAAACGATGCTGCCGGTGACATGTTTGCAACAGAGGTTTTGTACAGTTAAGTGATGAGTGTTTTCTTTATAAGCAATGCAGCTATTCTTAGGTGAGATTTATTGTTTGGATGAATAACGTTGAGTTCAATTCATCATTAACATTGTTACAGTACATAGGGGCAGCATTGTAGCTGGTGCTTCTGTATAGGTTTTAGATTAAGTGAATTTAAAACCATTAGTTTCTACACAAAGGCATCGGCATCTAAACTCTGAATCAATATATATAGCTACAAGTATCATAAATGCCTTGTTTTTTTTGTTTTTTTAAATGCCTTGTTAAACCAAGTTAGGTCTGTTAAATCGTCCAGTGTGAGAAAAGAAAAAAAGCAGGCAAAAATGTGTCAGACGGAGGATAATCTTCACTTTTTATTCCACTTTGTTACCTAAAATGTTGGATTAGATAATAGTCATCACACATTACAACAAGGTAAAATAAAAAGAAGTTGAATCAAAAAGCTGGTATCATGGAACCAAAACATGTTTCTACTTCCCTGATTTTTTTTTTCTAAACATCTTAGATTCTTAGACTCTTAATGGAACGATTGTCATAAAATGTGCATCATTCATATGTATTTAAACCAAGTGAATGAAGTTTCAAACAGCCATTTATTCTCTGCTATACACAGGATAACTTTAATTTCTAATAATTTTTAATTCACTTTAATTTCTTCTCCATTCCTCTAATCATGGTTTTCCACGATACCAGCCCTTTAGTTCACATACAGAGTAAATGGGGCCAAAGCAGCACAGTTCTGCATCAACACGTCCCTTTGGGAGGCAACATGACAACCACAGTATAGCTGCCTTTATTGAACAAAATACAGGGAACAGTGTGATTTCCATTTACCAAAATAAAAGCATCTCTGACCTTATTCACCTTGTGCAAGATTAAAAATGGCTCCAACTCATCTAAAACCTTCTCACGGAGAAGACGAGAGCACGCGTACATTCCATACATAGAATAAGTTAACGTGACGGAAAACTGTTCACATTTACAGTCGCTGTGCGGGTTTTTTTTCAACACGCAGAGGAACAGCCCGGCAGTGGTTTTAGTGGCAGCGGAGACAAAGTGCGAGTACAAGTGGCGCGTTGTGCGCAGTAGATGTGTGGAAATGTTTAAGGGTGCGATCTGTGACTTTAATGATGCGACTGAGGCGAAATACACTGACGGTCGTTTGCTCGCCTACGATATCTACAAACGGAACGATGCTCGAGAAGCTTTTCCTTTAATATCACATCTTTCCAGTGCTTTGTTGTCCCTATAGTCCGCAGTCCGTGTCATATGCATTTCTCCTGCATGTTGGCAGCCTTGTCTGGGAACGTCACATGTAGAGGCTGGTCCTTCAGGCACATTGAGCTCTCGCTCAATGGCCTGTTTAGCGCTGCGTCCTCCGCGTCGCTCTCTGAAAGCCCCTTGCGGGGCCCCTCCACGTGCTGGGGCCCCTGCGAGGTCCGGCCGTGCGCGGCCGCGGCCCGAGGCGACCCCGGCCTCTCGGGGCTCCTCCCGGCCGAGTACAGGAAGGTCTGCGAAGTGCACACCATTTCCCGGAGCTCGTGCGACATGAGCGAGGGCGAGTCCTGGGAGATGATGGAGGAGCAGAGGTGGCCGCTCCGCCGCCCGCCGCCCATTTTGCAGAAGAGGCACTTTATCTTCTCCATCAGTTTGAGGACCACCGTCTTTCTGAGCAGGATGTAGATCCAGGGGTCCAGGATGGGGTTGATGGAGGCCATGCGGATGGCCAGCAGGTCTTTGTTCAGCCCCAGTGGTTCTTCTTTCTGGTTTTGGTACAGCTGGTTGACAAAAATCCTCAGCTGTGGGCAGAGGAGAGACACGAGCATTGGTGGCCATTCGTCACGAGTTTCCCGGGGCCTCAGTTATCGTTTCACAAAGAAAGACGCACAAGAATCTGCATTTGGCATTCATCAGACTGTCTGTCTCACAAATGCTTCATCGGAGTGGGGGAATTTCATGTGAATGAGTCTTTAGCTGTGGGATTCCATCAACTTTGCCTCCAGAGTGTTTCGCATTAACGTTGCAATATAAACAAAGCCAGGAGTGCATTTTGTTTCCCCATTTAGAAGCATGTTGGGACATTTAAGGCACTTTGTGATTAAGACATTAAGACGCGCTGGGGTGTTGGTGAGTTGGCTCTAATTAGCAGTGAGCCACGTTGTTTCATACTGCGCTAAAATTGAGTCTTTTTTTAACAGTATAAGCTGCTGAAATGATCGGCAGCATGAACGAACGCGTCTGTGGCTCAGAGAAGTGCGTCATTTGACCGCAACTATCAAAACCTGGAACACAAAGTTCATGTGCTGTCTTTATTATGATCTGCGGGTAATATGACTGCATAACACTGGATTTGATGTGTGCGTTTACATTTTTTAATGATTACATTATTTTTACTCGCATTTCATATTTGCGTCTTTTGCGCACACAATCTGCGCAAACTTGAATCGCCCCCGTACTCACCACTAAAGGTATAGAGCAGATGAGGACCACGGCGGACGTCGCGATCAGCACGATCACCATCTGGATCTCAGCTCCGGCCAGTCGCCCGAAACTGCGTCTGCGCCGCAGCTCCGCGATGCGCCGCTGCCCGGTGCCCAGGGACGTGCGGCGGATGTAGCGCTTGTGCATGAGGATGAGAGCCCCGCACACCATCACGTTGCACGCGACCGTGGCCAGCACGACGACGGAGTTCACGCCGGCGTACATCAGGTTGAAGGTCATGACTGTAGTGTGGTTGTTGTGCCAGTCTATGAAGCACCAGGTGCCCGGCTTCTGGAGCGTCACGTGCCCCAGACCCACGCCGGGCAGCGCGCAAAACACGATGTTGGACACGTAAATGACCAGGAGAGTCAGCGCGGCCAGTCTCTGGTTGATATAGTCGTTGTAGAAGTACGCGTGGTTTATGGCCAGGTATCTTTCCACGGACATCGCGAAGACGATGCTGAGCTGGACCAAGAAGAAGAAGAGCAGGATGAAGCCCGAGTACTGGCACAGCGGCTCGCCGCCCGGCCACGCGCCCTTCACGTAGGTGGCGATGGTCACGGGGCTGGCGAGCATGGTGCCCAGGAGGTCCGTGACCGCCAGGCCGCACACGAGCGTGTAGAAAGTCGACTCCTTCTGCTCCTTCCGTGAAATCCGCAGCACCACGATGGCGATGACGTTCCCCACCACCCCGAAAATGAACATAATCGAGGGGATGGTGGGCGGCGGACGCGTTATCACAGTGCTGTTCATCCCGAAGCCGAGCTGCGCCTCGCGCCCCCCGAAGTCGCGTCACTGTCCCAAACTGCGCTCTACCCGGTGTCTCCGACAATAATCAAATCCATCGTCTCCAAGTTTGGCTTTCACGCGCAGAGGTATTATGCGCATATTCCGCCGAGTTGTGCGCCAAAGGGAAACTGCGGGAGACAGATGCGGCGGCTGCTCCGAGGCGGAGAGCTGCGCCTCGCGTTGTTATCACACTTGTAGCTGACAGGGAAGTTTCATCTTGCGCCACCGGCGGCGGCTCCTCCTCCGCGTTACTCGCAGCCAGTGAGCTGTGCGCGCAGCCAGACAGCCGGAGAATGATGTTACATATATACTATATATAATATATATGTAGAAAGCGCTGCGTGCTTGAGGTTATCGCCCGAGCTTCAGTTCCTCATCAGCACTGAGTTCACCCTCGTCCCCTCTGATGTAACCTCGCATCTAAATTACATGGAATGTAGAACCTATTGCGACATATTTTATATAAATATAGAGATGTGTGTAACCTAACGTTCTGAAATGGGAGGTAATTCTTTTCTAATATAAAAATATTTCATATTTCAGCTTGTGTGACTGAACACTACAATGCACTAGTCTGCAAAAATCATCAGACTCAATTTACATTAATTAAACACACTTCTATTGGTTGAAATTAAACCAAGCTTCTTTCCAGATCATTTTAAATCTAAGACATTGTTTGTCTCAGATTTTGGTGTCATATTTAAAATCAACGAAGGCAGCAAAACATAAGAAGCATCTCCTGTACAATCTAATTTGACTCCAGCGCCCTCCGTTATATAAACGTATAGTAGAAATATCAACTTTCTAACAGCTTCGACTTAAAAACTGAAAATATTTACATTATTTTTCAAAAAAGAGGCCACGACTGAGAACACTTTATGACATAATCATTGCTCTGACTTCTCGTTTAAAACTCAACTTGTTACTTGCGTTACTTTCACTGAGCTCTAAGCTCGTGAAGGTCGTAAAGGTCACAAACACCTCATGTGCATAATGTTTGATAACACTTCTAACCACAGTTCACATGCTCCACTGAGTCACTGGAAAGTTCACCTACTGTTCTCACTCCCTGTCAGAGGAGTTCAACTCAGTGATGCACAAAACCCTCCCATAAAAATAATGTTATTCTGCAACTGTATTTTGTATCTGATATCTCACTGCCTTCGTTCTGTTTCTATTGAAAAGGAATCAAACCGCCTCTGGCCACAACAGCTGGAGCAGATGTTTGTTAGGACGCAGGAAGTTGATGGTGCGACTCAAACAGTGACTAACGCGTCAGCGCTGTCGTGCATCGTCCGTAAACACAATGTTGTAGCGCAGGATGTTAGTGTTTGTGCGCCGCCACAACGCGGTGGAGCGAACTGTGGCGGTTGGAGACTCACGCAGGTACCGCTTCCTGTGACCCTTTGGTGAGGTTTTCGCTAGAAGAGCGAGATGTTCCTCAGTTTCCCCTTCGCTGCGTGGCTACAAATATTAGTGTGTTTTCACCTCTGCAGCAGAGATAAGAAAGAGCGAACGCCAGTCAAAATCACTTCACCAACAGAAAGAGCAGAGAATGAAATATTCACAGATCTGAACTGATTATCGAGGATAAATTGCTGATTATTATTATATGATGCACTAGGGATTGATTACAGAGGGATGCACCAGTATCTCCAGTACATCATTATGGGCCCATTTACCGTGTTGACTGGTCTCAGCCCAGCAAAACAATGGCATTAAACATGTACACACGCTTCTTATGTGGCCATGGTTCTGTTTCCTCTTCAGACCACACCACCACATTTCCATCCCCATCACCGCTCGCTCTACTTCGACCCCATGCGTTGCTGCATTTGTGTGTGCATGTTTTTCTTTGACAGGCAAAGTTTCCGCTCGTGTTTGTGGACGCGGTGACGAGGCCCGAACGTGCTCATGAGCGCGTGCAGTGACTTCTCTGTTTTTAATAGAGAGATGACTGAGACCTTTTAATGTTGAATCATATTCTGATTGTGACATTTGCGTGCGTCTGATGCAGTTTGTACTTCAAATATTGTGTCTTGAGTAGCATTTGTTATGATATATATTCGTTCATGTGCCAGAAGGAGGTGAACATTTGCACTAGAACCCGCATCTGCTGTGAAAATGTTCCCATTCTATGCACAGCTCACAATAATCAGGGACAAAATCCACATTCTTTCCTTTGTATAAAAATAGTCCATCTGAGGCTTCAACTGTCTGAGTTTGACTAATTTAAGAGGAATTCTGCCAAAGTGACTGTGTTCAGACCCATAACGACCTTTGTGCGTGTTCTAGTGCAGTGAGATCTGCGATTGTGTCTCATACACCTTCGAGTCATATTACAATTAATTGCTAATGCTGAAATGATCTGTGCAGCATCCTGGGCATGTAAACAAAATGTTTTTCAATCCATGCTATGATTTTTCCCTCATTCCTTTGGGAGACCGTGACTATTTATACTAGATGTTTATGGTGTTTTTATCATTCTTGGATCTATTTTTAACAAGAGTTTTGTCTCTGCATGATAGTGGCAGCTCCTCGGGTTGTTTTCCCCTGCAGGGCTGCACTTACCTCACTCCCCTGACAAAATGGCCAGGTAGCGCAGTCTGCCGTGCGCTTGATGTGGCTTCGGCACTGCAGTAAACTGGCAACACAACATTTAACTGTTGAGGTGTGATGAGCGACGGAGGAGGAGAAACTGTAAACAGCCACAACGTGAGCGGTGGCGAACGCTCAGGGTCACGTCTGCAGCAGCAGTGAATATCGAGGTGCTGCTGGGTCTCATCCATGGATCGTTACCATAGACCTCAACTGAAGCAAACTAAAGCCTCCCTCTGCAGCCTCTCAGCGAATGTCCGATGATCCAGCCCACAAGTGACCTGTTGATAGCTTCAACACGCTGTGGGTGGATGCAGCAGTCTCCAGTCGTATTACCACTCATGTATTTAGCTGGAAAATATGGGAGAAGCATAACGGTTACCAGACACCAGAGCCTGGGTGAAGGAACGCGTGCTCCAACCAGTCCGGCTGGTTGACGGGACCCTAAACAGTGCAGATGTATTTACAGTACACGGCACTGGCAGATTCACTTAAGCAATTAGTTTAATATTCATAATAACAAGCCAGACGGACACATCAGGCATTAGATCATTCTGTTACCTTTTGTCTGTACACTTCAGGGCCCAATAGTATGTGATGAACAAAACATTGAAATAAAATGTCAGAAACATTATCAGGACGACAGTCAGTGGAACTCATAAATGCTCAGCGTACGACTGCTGGTGCATTCCTGCTTCATGACACATACAGTATCATTGTTCCCAGAAGTAAGCGATCTGAAGAACCCCATCTGTTGGGATGAAGCAGAGGTTAGAAACACATCTGGGGCGGATCTACTTACTGGAGATAAGAAAGCTCCAGGAATGACACATGACACACGGGTTTATTATTATTTCTCCTAAATTCCAAATAGCACATTGTTAGAATAACTAAAGACAATTTAAAGCCCTTATTCAGAAAAGGATGAACCTTCTCTAAAATTTGAATTGCCTGCTTGACTACGCATTCATCGAGGCAGGAGGGACTGTTAAGTGTGTTAAGTTTCCAAAACAGTGTGAAAATACCCGTGTAGTGATATTCATCCTGGCAGCACAATGCTTTGACAGACAAAGGCGCCCGAGGGCTTGAAGGTCATGAGCACCTGGTTGCTACCATGGCTGCACTGATTTACCTTTATTTTTTATATGTTATGCACGGATATGAAAGGAAAAGGTCTCGGCAGATTCTTTATACAGATTCATGAAACCTTTCAAATCACTTGCACCTGCACCTTTAAATAAGGTTCAAGTTTGATTATTTGTCATTTGAATTAGTTGTAATGCAGCTCCGACCCATCTGACCCATCTTATCGACTGACAACAGTCAGCTATGGAATCCTTTATGATGCGGTTGACCCGAGGTCTCGCTGAATTATGAATGGTGACACCTGGTGAATCTGTGTGACGATTTGAGCCAAATAGCAATAAAAACGTTCATATTAACCCATTTATGTGAAGCCTGGATGCTGTATTCAATGAACCTATGAGTTCATATGAGCAAGTGAGACTAAAGGTTAAAGCAATATCTCGGTCTGAACTCAAAATAAAAGCAATTCTGTCTTATCCTGGGAAAAGCAGAGAAATGCTGGGGGTCCCTGAGGACCAACCCACACTCAACCACCGGCCCGGCTTCAGTCCCAGTCCTGCTCAACTCTGGACCACGTTGGACCAGGATCATCTGACGTCTGAGTTTTGTATTTGCATACATGCATCTGCTCCTTCCTTTCTCTGATTATGACTGTGAACATCTTCAACAAGTCCAGATCTGTATTTTTGTTGTTTATTTTACTCTTGTGGTTTATGACTGGTTTTTTTTTTTTTTTTTTGCTCTCACACAGTGTTGAGTGTCAACAGTTGAGAGGCTTAAATTAAAGCTCAAAGATGCCCTTTGTTCTAAATTAGGGAACAGAAAACCGAGAGGCAGGTCCGGATTCGCTCCCGTCTTTCCTGTCAATTCTTGCAAGCCTTCGATTAAATATAAAAATATTAATGGAGGCACGTAGACGTGTCTGCGGCGTTCGGCAGCTGCCAAGAAACCCACATGAGCGGACGAGCGGCAGTGTGCGTTTGCTCCAGAGAGAGTCCAGCTAATCACACATCCCACATAATCCTCCCATGGTGTCAGTGAGGAGTAAACCCCAGGGGGCCAGAGCGGGCGACTCCCTGAGTTCTGAAGAAATGCACGGGTTAAAGGTGGAACTCTTGGACTTTGGATTTAGCCCCAATGAGCCTTCCGAAAAGCCTGTCAGCCTGTGGGACTAGCTGCTGTGACGAGTTGGAACGAGAATCCATAAATCCGGAGGGACGCCTGAAACAACAAGCCGCTTTGTTGACAACTATAACACAACGTGAACAATCAATAGCTAGTTGCGTGTTTATGAATGATAGAAGATCGTCCTCTTGGCCTTCCATCAGCCAGTAATCACCTCCAATGGTTTCCATGTGACCAGTCCACCCACACAGCAGTTGGAACAGGGACTGTCAAACCTGGACTGAAGATGAGTTTTCGGGCCGAATGACCTTTGTTTCCATGGATGGGTCACGGACTTTGTTCTTCTTGTCATAATTTGGGTTTAACATCTTTAGAGCTCTCAACCCAAGCCATGAAACTGCACTCACCTGCATGAGTGGAGCTATGATGGCATAACTAGCCGCTTATTTAGGTTCTGGCCCAGATTCAGTTGTGCCACAGCTTGGTGGAATCTGATCATAACATGTCAACATGTACATGGGCCTGATCCCATCTGAAAGCACAGAACGCAGGCTGGCAAACTGATTTACAGCTTCCGCAGAGGTGTTTCTGACGCACGCGGCCAAAACGGTAGACGGAGCTCGAAATCAGTGCACGACACGGCGTCGCAGCGCTTTTGTCTTGTCAGACTTTTTTTTTTTTTTTTTTAAGGTTATTGAACACCGAGCTCTTTCTGCTTACTCAGCAGCGCAGTGAAGCTGTAAGTCCAGCTGTGGATCACATGTCACTGTGAAATGAGAAAAAGAATGAGAAGACCAAAGCTTTTTAATATATAGATAGTTACATTCAGATTTATGGCCACTGAGAGTTAAATGCTTTTGAATGGGAACAAAACAGACCTCAGCAAAACCGGGTCCAACAATAACTTTGGCTTTTGCTGACTGTGCATCTCAGGAATGAATATGTTGTTCCTTGGAATTAAGTGGTGAATGAGTAACCCATAGGAATCTGCTCCCCACATTTACATACTGAGGATGTATCTGAAGGAGGAGACTCTTAGACAAACACACTGTTAATGTTTAATTGTTTCAAACCGCACCATGTATTTTAAAGGATGCAAAGCTGCACATCTGACACATCCTCTTCCTCTTTCAGACGCTTTGCCGTGTGTGACACGTCCTGGACCGGGGCCTCCGCTCCGGTGCCACCTTCAGAGCCTCTCCTCCCAGTCAGTGCATCCACAGGGAACCCCAGACGCCCACGACTGTAATTATGTTCATCAGCTCCACGCTCAGGCGCGCTTTTAACATAAGCTTTAGAGGAACAAGTCTCGGCAGCGGCGAAGTATTCGCCCGCGGCGGGCTTTCGCAGCAAACACCAAGCGCTTGATGTCGCGCAGCTTTCGCCGCATTTGCGCGAGACGGGAGCACAATATAATCAGCGAGTTCATACAGTATGCATGCTTTCATCCTATACACAAACACAGCGAGAGGCCCGGACGCCGCCCACGCTCCCACCCGCTGACCTCGCGTGACCTCACCGTGGGCATCGCCCCGCACGGTGGCTCACGAGCAAGGCAGGGTTTCGCTAATGGAGGAAGTGGAAGTTGCGTGTTCGTTTTCATGCGCGCGCCTAGATGTGGTGGCCCCACCTGCATCGCTACCAGCCGCACAGAGCTGTTAGTGCACGGAAATCCTTTTCCAAACACAGTCGCGGCCGCGTGCATTAACGACGGCAGCACGCGGCGTCGGGGATCTTCATCCGTGCTGAGCGTCAGGTTTACAGGCTCCGGGTGAAGCGAGGCTGTCATTAGCCTCCTGCAGCGGTGCCGGCGTCTGTTGTGATACCGCAGGGCCACGCCTGTCCTGTTCTGCATTCCTTGACAATAAATGTTCTCTAATCATGACGGCTGTACAACAAATCTGTGCTCCACATACCAGTCGGCCCGTTTGGATGTGTGCGTCTGTGTGCGTCTGTGTGTACATGTGGGCACACCTTTGTTTGCTCCGTGTTTGATTCCACTGATGAGCTTTAGATAAACTCCTATGTGCTCACTTCGATGCGTCAACTACTGTAGAATGTATTTTTTTTTTATTTCTACCACTCTATCCTTCAGGCGCTGTGCAGGTTTCAAAACAACATGTAATAACTGCAGCTACCAGCAGACGCACAAAGAAAGCTTTGTCTAAATAAACTGGCTCTCAGACTCGTCTTCATGCCAGCTGTACCTTTAAAAATAATCACTTTAATTTGCTTTTCTTCCCCTGAGCTTCCTCAGGCACTCGTCATTTCATCAACCAGTAAAAATACAGTGTAAGTAGTATTTTGTTGGGAAGCGTCTGACTCATCCTGCATTTGTTCCTCGTGACCCCCTGCATCTTATTGTCTGTGTGTTTATTTATTAACAGCTGGAAGACACCAATGCTTTGTCCTTGACCTTCATCTGCTTCTGTTTGACTGAGCACACCTGGTCTAACCTGAGCTAATCACAATGAATGAATGAAAGAATGAGGAGCCGCGCCTACTGATAATAATATACAGTATGATCATATAATATCTAGTAATATTTTGACTATACATAGATTTATTTCTTGAAGCCAAATGACTGTACGTGTTGCTTCTCTTCTGTTTTCACTCTCTGCCTCTGCTTCTCTGGAAATCCGACCCAGCTGGTGCCTCCGGGCTTCCCTCCGGTCTCAATAACGTGACCTTCCCGACCCGCGCTTACGCTCGTCCCCCATTTCCGAGCGTGTCACACCTGCTGCTCTTCCAGCGCGTTTGAAGAGCGGTGACGTGACGCGAGCGCGATCCGTGATGGAAAGTCATCGTAAATCGGCTTGTTTTGTCAATGTCCTCCGCGGCTAAGCGTTCGCTATTTAATGTCAACACTGATATGAGCATGTGTGTGGACTTGCGTACCTTTTTTGCGTGTGAGTGTGTGTGTTTTTGGGACAGGATGTCTGTCTATTGAGATTCGCCCTGCACTGTAATAGGAACATGTGTTTATTGAAGCCAGGAGAAAAGTTGGTGTCACTTTTATAACTGCCCCCCAACCTCACATCCTACAAAAAAGGAACAGGACACGAGGTGAAACTAACTCATCAATCACTCACTATCCTCCAGCTGTTCGTCAGGCTTGGATGCTCGCCGTACGACCCTCCAACATCAGATTGGTCTGTGCCAGCTGTTGTGCCTTTGAGTGTTTTTGCTGTAAACTCCAGCTGAGAGCTCCAGGAGTGAAGCTAAACAGAGCGGGCTAAAATCACAACGATGAGCAGGACGATGCTAAAATGCTCCTCGGAGCTGCAACAAGCAGCACGTTACAGTACAACAAGTTATCAGTAAATCACATCAATGCAACACAAGCTCATTAATATGACGATATTTAATTATTAGCAACAAGCTTGTTATTAGTGTCTGTTTGGGGCGAGAATCTCTAATCTTGAAAAATAGAAAAGTGGTGATTGACAAAACACCCACAGCTCATGAAAGATATACTGGACAATAAGGCACACCTTTCCCACAACAACAAGATGAGGGACGGAGCGTTTGCAGGGGAAAACCAACTGTTTCCTGTCTGAGGCAGGCAGCTGTCGGGACAGATGTGATGTAAAAGCTGTGAGAAGCTGCTCATGTTTGTGCCACAGATCTGAGTACGGATGGAGAGAAACCCTCTTTAGGCCTGGGTTCAGCTCCTCCCTCTGGCCTCTGCAGCGCTTTAATTAGCACAGGTGAATCAAATCAGGCTTTTCCTTGGAGTCAGAGTCAGAGTCAGAGCTCAGGGGCCACGCGAGGGAGCGGCAGGGAGGATGTGACAATATGTACCAGAGTCGAATCAACCAGTACCAGAGCTGGAACAGAAGCGAATGCACGGCTCCTTGAAGAGTTCAGTACAAGGAGCGTTCCCAGGAGCCTCCCGCCTGCGGCTGCTCTGCTGCCGGGACGATTAGAAACGATCCCGGCAGGTTTTTTTCGACGAGCCAAACGAACACGTTCCCCGGGCGCCCAACGCGTCCCGTCCCGCTGCGATGACATCATCGCCTGTCGGTACGCGAAGCCGAACGTATGCTCCGGCTGACGCACTCCCAGCGTATGGAGCGGGACGGTATGTTCTGCGAGGGATCGATGTGAATGGAATGTACAGTCAGAGGCAGATGCATGTGTTATCGTCGCCGTCGCAGAGTTCCCCTGTCTCTGTGTGTGGGAACGCAGCCGGAGCCGCTCACCGCCGACTCCGTCTGCGATCGGCGCCTGGGCTCCACTCCGGACCCACGCTTTCCCACGGAGCTGAGGACGTTCGGCCTTTTGGAATCCACCGACAGTATGTTTGTCGGCATGTACAGATGCTAGGATGCATGCACAGCGCAATGATATCCAAAGAACATTTCGTAAACATTCCCGGAGGCGTTTTTTCCTCCCGGCCTTTTAAAAGCTGCCCTTACTTGGTTTTGTAAACACCCTGATAAAAAAGCAAAAGGAGTTTGGACGGGGGATCCGTGCAGGAGCGAGCTGGCACGGCCGTTGGCAA
Source organism: Betta splendens (assembly GCF_900634795.4). Taxonomy (NCBI): domain Eukaryota; kingdom Metazoa; phylum Chordata; class Actinopteri; order Anabantiformes; family Osphronemidae; genus Betta; species Betta splendens. The sequence goes on along the minus strand of NC_040892.2, from coordinate 8,137,558 downwards.
GAGGCAGAGACACTGACCAGGCACAAGACGCCACTGTCACACTGGGCCTGGTTCCTATGCTGACACGGCAGAGCGTGACCTTTTGGAAACAATGAGGAGGTGCAGAGATGGATTTGATGAAATGACTGGACTGAAGTTTAAAAACCGCTAATTGACCCGTCACAGCTCCTACAACGCTCTAGTCATGAGTGCATGGATGCGTGGAGGGCGCCATCAACCCTTCAATCACTTAAGTGATCTTGATGGCCATCAGCCGTTGCCGTAGCAACAGCAGCAGCAGCACACTGTAGCTGCCCCTCGCTGTGACGGCAGCGTGAGGAATTTCCGATGCCGAAGTGTGTGTGAGTTTTGGACGAGCATCAGTCGCTCCGTCAGCGGATAATATGCAGCCAGGGAGTCAGATAAGAGGTGATGGGCCTTAAAGCTGTCTGGAGCCAGAACAAAGACCCGCCGACTGGAACAGCACGGGCGCCAGGAGGAATTTTCTGTACTGAGCTGCGCGGAACAGCACGTTTTAACTTAGAGACGCCTCAGCTTTAACTTCGTGGGAAACCGGGTCGGCCCTCGCAGGGCTCGGAGGCAGAGCCCATCTGCTGCTGCAGCCACGGAGCAGTGTTTTCCCCAGGTTTACTAACATCACCAAGCAGAGCTGGCTCCACGAGATGTCGGGAAGGCGTCTGCTTGCGCGATGTTCCCCCCGTGCACGTGCCAAGTGTTTCCGCTAAACGGTGACAGAGGGCTCGCCGCCGTCCCGCCGCTCCTGCTCAAGTGGAAACGCTTGGCACGCGAAGCGGAGCTCGCAGCTAATTCCTCAGACTTCATCACATTCGCAGGGACTGGAATTGGGAGCTTCATGCTACGAGGACCCGAATGAGGCAAAAAAAGGCCGGGTTCGTGTTTGTGACAGCAGACTTGTGAGGCCTCTGCCCCGCGGCCTGATGGGTAAGCGAGGTCAGATCCAGCAGCTTCCTCCTGCAGGTGTCACCTCGGCTGCATCGACTCTGCTGCAGCACCACAGCTCCACTCTCTGGTTGCGACGTTAGGAGCTCTACTGTACGTTTCCAGCAGGGTGACTTTGCTCTAATCCTCCTGTAAGTCACTCCTGCAGAGAAAGCGCTGACATATGGTTGGCTGATCATTAAAGCCTCATTAAAGCGTCAATCACTAAAGAGAAATACTGTATTCCAATTTATTTTCAATTGTCAAAAACCATGATATTAATAGCTACAATGTGTAATTGTACATTGCACTGTACACAGTAGTAATTGTACTGTACAAAAGACACAAGGGATGTGAAGTAATGGACTTGCACACAGAGAAAGTAGCAGTTAACGGTGTCCCAGTGCAGCATTCAGACCAAGCAAATACTTGGAATAAAACGCAAACAACGTCTGAGGTCAATTAATAAATAATTAGAGTAAACTCCAGCTAGTTTAGTGTTCTGCCACGAGAGGGCGCTCTGACCACAGCACAGCGACCTGAGCCAATACCGACCAGACTCCAAACGTTATGAAGCATCATTCATGAATACAGCATGTTACACCGACACTGTAACTCACTGGTATTTTCCTCTTTAGCATCTGATTATGGCTGAGGACGACGCCTCCTTTGGATTGTTACCAAACCTCCATCTCACTTCTGCTTTGTCCTTCAAAAAGTGAATGAACGTGAGCTTATGGAAGCGGCACGTGAACGGACGTCCAGTCAGACCGTGTAAAATACACTCAGCAACAGGCTTCATGCTGCGCGACGCTCAGCTTGTCCTTGTGAGTCACATCCAGAACCTGTTGGTATTTATATTGTGGCACTTTTAAGTAATTTCATCTCAGGAGGTTTTGAACTTGTTCTGTGTGTCCTGGTGTGAACTGTGATTGATTGAACTGTGCTTCACTTCCCCTCTTTGGTCCTGTGTCTCTCCAGTCAATCGTCTATTAGCACACACACACACACACACACACGCACGCACGCACACGCACGCACGCACGCACGCACGCACGCACGCACGCACGCACGCACGCACGCACGCACGCACGCACGCACGCACGCACACACACACACACACACACACACACTGGTCGGCTCAGCAGGGTGCCGACACATATTACCAGGCAGGGGAGGGTCTGAGTGGCCGCCCGATGCCACCAGCTGTCAGCTCTGACCAGATCATCCTCCCTCTTCGCTCCTCATCCACCAGCTCCTGCTCCGCTTTCATCTGTACGTAGGGTATAGATTGAGCTTTTGTGTTGGCTTTTTGTCTGCTCAGCTCTTTCTTACTTGCCCGTTTCGTGAGCAGGTGTTTCAACCTCCCTCGTCTTTTGTTCTGTATAATGTAGTTTAGTCATCATTAGATCTGGTTGGACTGACACAGACACTTGCCAGCCAGGTGATGTCACTGTGTGATGTCATCAGTTGCACCTGTGCAATAATAAATATAATGTTCACGTTAAAACCCGACGCATCGTTCTGAATTATTTGAATCTTTCTGAAGCCTCTGTCTGTACCTGGACACAGACGCAAATGTGCGTGTGCAAGCGTAGCCCTGCATTCATTATCCATCAGTCGTTCATCCCGCCCTCGTCTGTGTCCTGGAGACTTTTGGCAGCAGCCTGTTTTATTTTTAATGCCTTCCTTCATTCCCAGCTGTACGTGATGAATGTTTGATACGACCTCTCTTGGCCTTCGGAGGATATGGCCAAACCAGGCCCAGGAAACCAGGAAGGATCTAATATGATCCCAGCCAGTAGCGGCTAAGTGGACTCTGCTCCTCATAAGGTTCTTAAGTCAATAGTACACCTGCAGTGACTCACATCACATCAGTGAGACTCGCCAGAAGGAAATGCAGCGGGAAAGTCAGTGTGTGTGTGTGTGTGTGTGTGTGTGTGTGTGTGTGTGTGTGTGTGTGTCATGCTGTTCTGTCTCTGTTCATTTTTCCTCCTCCTTTGTTCTTGTAGTAGTCCTCTGTACAACATCTAAGCTGCAGATGCTTCTCTGAGGGAAACCTGAGCACATTTCATGTTCACATCACGAGATAGAAGATAAAATAGCGTAACACTGACTGTATTAGCAGCGACAAATGCTGCACAAGCACAGGTTTTTTTTTCCCAATAAAACGTGTCTGAGCACAAACCTGTGATCTCCGTTCCTTTCATGTGCCTTTCAATTGTAGTTGCCCAACTTTAGCCTTTCTCTGATGTGAGCGTTCTTTGATATGAAAACTTGCCTTTTTGTTGCGTGGAAGCTCTTTGTGAATCAAAAAGGGGGTTTCTGCCGTCAGGGCGTGCAGGACCATCCAGAGTCAGATCAAAGATGGATGATGCGATCAGACAGTGAAACATTTCTTCAAACACCTACTGTATGGGGTTAAATGGAAAAAGGCATCAACATCTTAGTGTACATGACTGACAAGGATGAAAAAAATATTTTTACCCCCATTTCTCCAAACTTAAATCAATAAGGGCTTTAATAAACACAAATACATAAATAAATAGAAAATTATTTTATTAAATATTTTACGGGTTTACTGTATTATTAAATAAGGCAGTCCTGTCCATTATCTTTTTCAAAAACAAAAAATAAAAGAAGCGTTAGTTAGGAAATTCCCGTTGTATGTTTACATGGGTTCAATACTTATTTGCTTATTTGAGTGTTGATTGCATGTGACTCTGCACAGAACAACACAAAGCATCAGACGCGGGTGACTTCCGGAGGTGTTTGATTCGTTGCGGATGACATCAGCCGTGGAGTGAGTGTGCGAAAAAGCGCCGGCGTGCTCGTCTCTCCCCGGTTACCGAGTATGACACGGTGTCTGCTGGTATAAAACGCCGGGGCCACTCCTATCGAGGCTCCACTCGTGTGTCTGAAGACCGCTCCGGCGCGCTGCACCGAATAAAGGGAGGAGGCTGCCGCTGCGCACGGGGCACAGACAGACGCGCAGGAGGATGGCGACGCTGGTGGAATCTGCAGACATGGAGACTCTGAGCGGCCAGAGCAAAGCCGGGACGTCTCCCACGCCCTCCTCCAGCCCCTCGCAGCACTTCAACGACGGCAAATTCTACCTGCTGGTGGTCATCGGGGAGATCGTCGCGGAGGATCACCTCAAGTGTGCCATTGCGGACATAGAGAAAGGTAAGATGGGGCTTGTGTGAGCTGGGGGCTGAACTTAACGCATTCGTACGCAACTTGAACCGAGAAGTGGATGTGAGAAGTTCGTGGCGTTGCGCCGGCGGCGGATGCACCTGTTTGAAGCGCCGAACTTTACGCACGACGCGACTGTGCGAATGAATCACTGGAACCTTAAAACTGTCACTGCCACAAGTGATGCGGTCCACGCAGCTCCTCCCAGCTATGGCTAAACAGGCGCGCTCCCCGCAGCTCACAGCAGCGTGCGGTGTTGTTCTTGGCACCGCAGGCCCCGCCGCTCTCCCGCACACGGAGGCCGGGTCCTCTAGCGACGCCGGCAGCCGTGATTCAGCACCAAATCCGGACCATGCGTCAGTAATGCGGGGGATCGCGTTTCACCAGCTGCACTTCGCCAGGCTTTATTTGCCTGCGTCAGGCTTTTGTGCTGGAGGATGCGGAGTCCCACGCATCATAGTCGGGAAAGGACAACTGGGTTTGAAGCAGCTGCTTCTGCGCGTGTGTCATGAAGAAGAAAAATAATAGTAATTTATTTTTTTTGGAATGGAAATGAACGAATTCCCTGTCTACAATGTCTCAACATTTCTCCATCATCATCACCATCATTATCCTGCATCCAGCTCTCATCCTACACCGGCTAGTGGGCGTGGCCCGGTCCGCACTGCGGTCCCTACGGAAAGCCACAAGGGTCGATTTTGAGCAGGGCGTTTTTGAAATGCTCCAGCTGCTGTGACAGAAGAGGGGACAGGAGAGTATGGCGCAGTTAGGATGCGGCCCCGATGTACAGAATATAGGCAGAAGAGAAGCTGTAGAGAGGTGTTCACTTTGATTAGTTAGTCCTGCAATTTACATTAAATTAAGTGGGGCTTCCTTCAACAAAGACAATTAACTGGCTTTGTTTACTTTTGCTCATTTCTATCCACTAATCAAACATTAAACTTTATATTCAGAGCTTATTTAATTCTTACTCTTTATTGTTAACTAAGTTTATTTCTATTGTCCTACTTTGCTCGTGCTATTTAATTGATTAGGTGCAGTTTGATATAAATATATTATAGTAATTTAGTAGTTTGTGGATTAAACACAGCAAAATAGCTGCGAGCATCAGCACACATCAGTCATGGGGCCACACCCTTGCTTCATGACACAATGCTTCTCTGAGTGATACAGTTGAACTGTACTGTAAGTCATTTAGCTTCTAGCCTATGAGATTCCCTTCGCAAAGGCCTTCATTAGGTCTCTGCTCTACATAATTATGGAGACAGGATGATGCCACTGTGACTCAGCTTGGAGGAGGGTTCCATTGTGTCTGGCCCATGGCGAAACAGGAACAGGGCTATAGATGTTTCCCATTATAGATTTCTATTCTCATGCCAAACCAGAATCAAGTTCATACATTAATTCCAAGTCTGTTACTTGGAGTTGCCAGGTTTTCATTTACTGTTTGCCTGCTACTTTGTGCTCCTTGATCACTTTTACGTTGTTGTCTATCTCGCAGGGATTCGCTCATGGGACACCAACCTCATCGACTGCAACCTGGACCAGGAACTCAAGCTGTTCGTCTCCAGACATTCGGCTCGTTTCTCCGCAGACGTCAAAGGTAAACTGAAAATAAAGCACATTTTCATTTGTATCTCAAACTGTAACAATGTATGGAGTATTGCATGGCACACTGCCTTATAGTAGTCAAAATGGCTTTATTACTACGTCAGCCCTTTTGTTACCAAGTGCGTTCATGGCTGCATCATTTACAAGGTGAAGGCACAGCTTCATAAAGATGGAATAGGTCCAGGATGGCAGGATGTCATCTGTCAGTGGGCAGCACGGCCTTGACTGCCAGCAGCAGCCGGCTTGGCCCTGCTCCTCTCTGGATAACATCACCAGGGCGTCATGCATCACAAACAACTGCTGCTTCACATACATCTCCTTGGTTCATTTCTGTTACGAATATCAGAATTGGTCTTGCAGATGTGATCGTGTACATTGGGCTGTTCCCCTTCAACCCAACTCGCGTGTGCCGTCTCCCCATCCTCCATTCCATTCTCCCCCGCCTTCTTCCCGTGTGCTGTTGCCTTGCAACCTGGCACTAGATGCGCAGCTGATTCCGGAGTAATTAGCAGTTGAAGAATCCCCAGCGGCGAGTCTCTGAAAATAAAGAAGGGAGGAGAACAAAGAGGTGATGGCGGAGAAATCCTCAATAAAGGCTGTGGGAAATAAGGCAAACAAGGGAGGGTCGGAAGAAAGCGCGGATGAGGGCAGATGTGAGTGATAATAAAAAATGCAACGTACAGTATGGATGAGATAGTAATGCAGTTCTGAATGCTGCATAAGCAATAATTGCTCTCTCATATTCTCCCTCCTCAGGCTTTGTCTTCATCATTCTGAACCTTTGCTACATGCACTACTTTTTAGAAAACTACCAACCAATCAAAAAATTGCTCCTAACTGTAAAAGTTGTAAATGTGCTCAAAATTACTATTATGTCTATTCTGCAAATGTGAAGCTGCAACCAGCAGACGCTTAGTTTAGCACCAAGACGCCAAAGTAACAAAATCCGTATTTACTCTTTGCTACTGTAAGATCATTTTAATAGCTTTCGGCTGCAGCATTGCATTTAGTATGAAGCTGTAACAGATGAAATGTGAACAGGCAGGTGATGCGGCGACTGTGGTGGAAAAAAGCAATTGTCTGTCCGCTTTGCAGCAGCGGTGCCATCCATCATCCCACAGTCTGTTAGCCCACAGGAAGCATGGACCCCAGAGCGACGGGGGCAGACAGACAGGCCCCAGTGGCTCCCTGATGGATATATGACACTTCTGGTCACATATAGATTTCTCAGCACTTTACATTCAGAGGAGCTGAAAGGCCTCATCTAAACCCTAAATCCATAAAAGGCCCTCACTTAAGAGATTGCTGAGAACAACACCACAGCCTGTGATCAATAGTAATTAAGAATTGTGTCAACTAACTGTACAGTCCTACGCTCTGCCAGAGATAAAGTGCATCCAGAATGAGTCGTGATGCCTTTTAAATGTGACTGATTGATCAGTGAGGTGAAAAATTAGCGAAGACAGGAGGTGTGGAAGCATTATGATTTACAGTAGCAGTGTTTTTTCCCTGTCGGCTCATTCCTGAGGAGCAGTTTAAAACTGAACGATATTGAGGGGCATTGATGCTTGGACACAGGCGATTGACTGCTCTGTGAGTCACCCATTAGCTCCATGTCCAGACATGTTATGTATGCTGGTTGGATTTTCTAGCCAGTTGTTCGGGGACATGTGAACCAGTGACACTGAAAATTGTGCTCAGGGGCCACATTTGTGCCGGTGAGAGTGACTGAGCTCAGTCATTTGGTTGTGTGTGGAAAAAGAAATGGCAGGAAGCAGGAAGGAGGACGAGCCTTATACACGAGGCTTTGTGTGGTGCTAAACGGAAGGAGGCAGCGAATGTAGTTGTTCCATTGATCTATTTCTGGTGCTGTGCAGTCCAAATTGATGTTCCCCTGTCTGGTTCAGCCTGTGCCGGCCGTGCTATACTGGTCTTGCGCTTTCTATTCAGCCAGAAGGAGAATGCTCAGTGATGCATGTGACACTACCTTGCCTCCTGCTGAGAAAAAGCTCCATTGGACGTTAAGGACGTTGGGATCCATCTAGGTAATTGTCGGGGTTAAGCAAACGCCAGTGCATCATGTGTCATTTTTTGTCGAGCTGGCAGCAATTGGGCGGCGTAATTGGTGGCTGCTTTGTGCTCCGCTGGTCCCTGACGCCTAAGAGCTGCCATATTTGTGTCTGATCACATGAAAGGGCGTTACCTGCGGAGACAAAGAATAACAAGATGCTCCTCTGTTACAGTAGCTGTTGCGGGTGGAGTGTGTATAGTAGCATGAGCTTGATGAGCGACTGAGGAGCTGCAAAAATAGTCGATACCAAATCTCCAGACTCCAAAAAACAAATGGAGACCAATCTCCATAAATATATAAATTGCTTCACTGAACTCCCCAGCTTATTGGGTCACACTCTGTTAGGAAGCCACTGCTCTATTAGCAGCAGTCAATGGAAGAACGTCTCCATGTGGAGTGACAGTCCTTAGGGAGGAAGCAGCAGGGTTAATGACTGCGAGCTCCACAATAAGAGACTGCTATATGAAATATGTATGAAGTTATCAGCCCAGCAGACGGAGGTAGCTGACTGTTTGATAGTGGGCTTGTCAGACGTATCATCGTCGCATCCGTTTTTCTAGAAGCTGCATTTCCTTTGCTTTTACCAAAGGAAACCGGCCTATTCGCTACCACCTGGCTCAAGCGGGAGTTATTGATTTCTGTGTATCGAAAGAAATGATGGAAGAAGAAAATAAAGACATCCTTCAGGACTAAAATGCGAAATCGGACATGACAACAGAAAATACACACACACACAATAAAAACGTTTTGATTAGGAGCCTTGGATCACTGTTGCATTTTAGCATCTGAGCTTGTTGTTTAAGTTTCATTAACCACAATTGTACTGCTACATGATGATGATGATGATGATGATGATGATAATGATGATGATGGAGGAGGGCTTTCATCTTGAAACAGGTTTTAATACTGAGCAGTGAGATATAGGGGATACGGGGTGTGTTACATTTTCATCTCTGGAGAGCTCATCCATCTTGGTGATGAAACGCTCTACCCTGGAGATACCATTAACATTTATGCAGCCATATTGAAGCTGCCAAATCGCCGGAGTATGATGAATCCCTTGATATATTTTCTGAGCCCCACCCCTTAGTGGCAACACAAGAGCTGAAATTCATTACAAATGAATCCTTAATTACATTATCCCTGTTATTGTCTGTAAATTAGCTTAATCGGAAATTCCTGAAAATCGCTAAAACCTGAATCAGTTTGAGAGCAAATAATAAATGGACCTTTCCTTCACTGAGTTTGGTCCATTTTACATGCGTTCACTGTTTTTTCCTTTACAGGGCAGAAAATTCTTCATCATAAGAGCAATGTCTTGGAGACCGTGGTGCTTATCAACCCTTCAGATGAAGCCGTCAGTACAGAGGTAGGATTATCATCATGAGCTGCTGAGCGTGTTTAGCCAAATTTTTAAAATCTGCTTTCTCATTTCCACTTGATTAACAACAACAACCCTTTCCATCCATCCGCCTAGTCCCATGCGGGGTCGCGGGCGTGCTGGAGCTTATCCCAGTTATCAATGGGCGAGAGGCAGGGTACACCCTGGACAGGTCGCTAGTCTATCGCAGGGCAACACACACACACAGACAACCATTCACACCCAGAGAGAACCCACGCGAACATGGGGAGAACATGCAAACGCCACTCAGAAAGGCACCCGGTCTGCCCCGGGAACAACTTGCTGCTGCAGTAGACACAAAGACCAACAACAGAGCAAGAAAACCAAATGTACATGTAGAGAGAAAACGTAGCAGAGGCAGCAGAGAAGTTAATTAGCTAATGAATTTGAGTGACACTAAATCATTAAGCGGATTGCTGCAGCACGAAGCCCTTCACTGACTCCATGGATATAATTGTTATTGCTACTGTATAGTCCTTATTAAATAAATAGATGGGCTTGCTTTGTGGCAAACCAGTAGTGTGTTATCATGGAGTGAAAGATAAACCTTCCTTTTTTTAACTTCCAGGTTCGCTTGATGATCTCAGACACCGCCAGGCACAAGCTGCTGGTTCTGTCGGGACAATGCACTGAAAACACTGGGGAGCTCATTCTGCAGTCTGGATCCTTCTCTTTCTTCAATTTCATAGACATATTCACTGACCAAGAGGTGAGCACCATAAAGAATCTGAAGTCATATCAGATCATATCCTTGGTGTAAGTTAACTCCTTTTCTCACGTTCAGATCGGCGAGTTGCTCAGCACCATTCACCCTGCAAACAAAGCCAGTCTGACGCTGTCCTGCCCCGAACAAGGCGACTGGAAAAACTCCAACTTGGACAAACACAATCTACAGGACTTTATTAATATGAAGCTCAACTCTACTCTTATACTCCCTGAAATGGAGGGCCTGTCTGAGTTCACAGAGTATCTGTCTGAGTCCGTAGAGATCCCAACACCTTTTGACATGTTAGAACCGCCGACCTCGGGTGGATTCCTCAAACTCTCCAAACCGTGCTGTTACATTTTCCCCGGTGGCAGCGGCGACTCGGCTCTCTTCGCTGTAAACGGCTTCAACATGCTAATTAACGGCGGCTCAGACAGGAGGTCGTGCTTCTGGAAGCTGGTGAGACATCTGGACCGAGTGGACTCGGTCCTCCTGACCCACCTTGGCGATGACAACTTGCCCGGCATCAACAGCATGCTGCAGAGGAAGATCGCAGAGGCCGAGGAGGAACAGTCGCAGGGCTCGACGGCTAACAGCGACTGGGTGAAGAACATGATCTCTCCAGACATCGGCGTGGTGTTTGTGAATCTTCCTGAAAACCTAGATAACCCAGAGCCAAATTACAGAGTGCGGAGGAGTGTTGAGGAGGCAGCGTTCACTCAGCAGTTTCTCACTAAGTTAAATCTGAGAACAGAGTCTTTGCAAAGACCTGTTGGAAACACAATAGAACCAATCATACTATTTCAAAAAATGGGTGTCGGGAAACTTGAGATGTATGTGCTTAATCCATCAAAGAACAGCAAGGAGATGCAGCACTTCATGAAGCAGTGGACAGAAAGTGAAAATGACATCACTTCCATTCTGCTGCCAAATGGAAAAGAGGCCGAGTTTCCCATCTCCTACTTGACTTCTATCTCTTCGCTCATTGTCTGGCACCCTGCAAATCCCACAGATAAGGTTGTGCGTGTTCTCTTTCCTGGAAATGCCACCCAGCATCACATCTTTGATGGTTTAGAAAAGCTCAAGCACTTAGACTTCTTGAAACAGCCAGTGTTCACTCAGAAAGCAGTGTCCTCTAATATGCCGTCAACACCGACACTAAAGCAAGCTAAGATGAAACACAGAACAGACAGCAAAGAGAGCCTGAAGTCTACCCCAAAGCCTTCGCCAAGCAAAAGCGTCAGGAAGGAATCAAAAGAGGAAGCAGTGGAAAAGGCGAAAACCGACGTAGAGTCGACTCAGAAGGCAGAAAAAAAAGAAAAGGCCCCAGTAAAAAAGGAAAAACCCAAAGCACCTGAGAAAGACACAAAAGCAAAGCCTCAACAAACAGCCCAAAATGAAACTCCAGAAAAAAAGAAATCTGAAATTAAACCCAAAGTTGAAAAGGAAAAAGTAACTAAGAAGGAGACCAGACTGTCCACGGAGAAGAAAAAGGAGGTTAAAAAAGAAGTGGCAAGGAAAGAGGAGATGCCAAAACAAGAAGGTAAAAAGGAGGAGAAAGTAAAGAAAGAAGAAGCAAAGAAGGCGCCCAAAAAGGATTTTAGAAGAGAGTCACCAATGAAGGAGAAGAAAGAAGACAAGAAAGAGCTGAAGAAAGACATCAAGAAGCCCTTGAAGGATGTGAAGAAGATGCTGTCTGCAGGTGAGGAAAAAGTTCTAAAACCAAAGCCCCTAAAAAAAGATGAGGCTTCAAAGAAAGATGGAGGGACACCATCAAAGATAAAGGACAAAGGAAAGCCAAAGATAACAAAGAAGGACACAAAGGCAGACAGCAGCAAACCTGCAGCTACTGCAGCTGCTACTGCAGCAGAAGATCCAGAAGCTGAACGGTCCCTGATGTCCTCACCAGAGGACCTCACCAAGGACTTTGAAGAGCTCAGAGCTGAAGAGTTAGTAGAAGATGACGCAACTGTGCAACAAACCAAGAAAGAAGAGGCTGTGATGGTTCACCATGAGGAATTAGCACAGACCAAAGAATCGCCTGAAGCCCTGGAGTCGGTGGACGAGGGTATAACCACGACAGAGGCTGAAGGAGACAGTGGACAGACTCCAGAGGAGCAGGGTTTTAAGAAAAATGGAAGCCCAAGCGAGAGGTTTGAAGATGAAGGCACTGTGATGGAAGAGACGTCTGAGGGAGGAGATTATGAAGAGAAGGGAGATATGGAGGAAGTCTATGAACCGCAGAGGGTGGAGTCAAGTAAAGTTTCTCCCTCTGAAGACGTACACAGAGACAGGCATGATGTAGTCAAACCAGAAGACAGTGACAACGATGATGATCAGGATGATGATCGGGGTGACGATGTGACTAACAAAAATGTAGAACCTCAGCTATTAAGTGAAACAAAAGCAGTGGAAGAATCAGCCTCACCCAAAGTGTCCTCACCTATTTCTCCAGCTGCCTCTATTCACAATGAAACGCTTCCTGTTGCCTTCGAAACCTCAACAGCATCAGACGAGGAGAACCGAGATGAAGTTTCACACACAGTCGACTCTGGCCACACTCTGTCCACCATGGAGATCTCCAGTGTGCCTGCTCCCATGGATGAGATTCTAACTCCAAGGGACGTGACCCATGAAATCATCAATGAGGAGGCTGAATCGCCCCCACAAGATGCCGGCAGGTCTGCGGAGTATGACAGGAAGAAGCTGTCACTTCTTCAGGACATAGCGGGGTCCGACCACTCTCAAAGTGGTGCCACGGATGGCCAGGAGTACCAACACTCTGCATCCACGATATCTCCACCTTCACCACTGAAAGAGGACCAATTCTATAAGGAGTGTCCATCTCCGGAAAAAGATACAGCTCAGGAGTCACATGAGAAGTATGATGGTGACTCCACTAGACTCAGCTCAACCTCCACCACATTGCCTCTAGTCCGTTCCCCTTCTGTGGACCACAAGGAGACGTTTGAGTCTCCATCAGGATTTGCTGCTCCCATTGAACTGTCCACCACACTGGCAGGGTGCACCAGAGGAGCAGTAGATTCCTCAATCAGCCCAGATGACAAAACGCTGGAAGGAGCCAACTCGCCTCAGTCCTGCGGTCACACGCCGTACTATCAATCTCCGGTCGAGGAAAAGCCAGGAGCTCTTCCACCTGTTCCAGGCGACCGAGGGGAGGGTCCAGTCATTGTGGAGGTCACGAGTGACAAAGAGGATTTGTCCAACAGAGTTACACCAGAGTGTGATGAACCAAAACTGGAAGGTTTTTCCTGCGTAGAGAAGAATATTTTCTCTTCAAAAAGCCCTTCTCCAACTGAGCCGGATTCTCCAATGAAGAAGGAAAAGTCACCGTTTGACACTGACCAGAAGAAAACTGAAGAAAGTGCCCATTTAATTTTGTCCTCAGTGCCAATGGCTAAACATGAGGCAGACACCAACCCTTTTACTTCCTTTAAGGAAGAAAGCAAAATGTCTATTTCAGAGGGCACCACATCAGACAAGTCGGGGACGCCTTTGGAAGAGGTGGTGGCAGAAGACACGTTTTCACATTTAGCCTCTGCCTCCACAGCCTCCTTGGCCACCAGCTCCCTACCAGAGCCCACCACTGATTCTCCTTCCCTTCATGCTGAGGTAGGCTCTCCCCACTCTACAGAAGTCGATGACTCCCTGTCGGTCTCTGTGGTCCAGACTCCAACGACCTTCCAGGAGGCCGAAGGCTCTGCATCCAAGGAGGACAGCCCCAGGCCCATGTCCATCTCACCAGACACCTCACCGAAGACAAAAAGCCGGACACAGGCGTACGACACAAAATCCCCAGAGCACTCTGCCATGTCAATAGAGTTTGGCCAGGAGTCGCCCGACCACTCCTTAGCCCTGGACTTCAGCAAGCAATCCCCAGAGCATCACTCTGTGGGAGGCCGCTCACGTACAACAGAGAATGGCCCCACGGAGATTGACTACAGTCCTTCAGATGGAAACTATATCAGACCATGTGCAGAGGCTAGCTCTGTGGTGGAGAAGCTATTACCTTTTGAAGAGAGTGACTCCATCCGTGCGACCTCCTCAACCCCCTCAGATGCATCTCAGTCCACACCCTCTGTCACCACGCCGTGCCAGATGACGGACATGACACATGCTATGGCTGAGCAGACAGACAAGTCGCCAGTCACTCCCAAGGCATCCTCTCTCACCCATTCTCCCCATTCCAGTGAACCATCTCCTGTGCTAGGAGGCTCACCATTTAAACAGAGCCCCACGTCGCAGAATATGGAGAGTGTTATGACTAAATCAGACTCAGAGCAGAAGTATGATAATTCACCCTCACCTCCCAAGGCTACTTCTCCATCATCTTCCCAGACCTTATCAAAAGAGATAATTTTGCCAGCAAAGGAAACTAATCCTTTTAAATGTGACAAATCTTCCCCTGAGGCAAAATCCCCCGTGAGCCCTAAAGTTCCCTCTCCATTGAATCCACTTTTCTCCTCTGATCTGTGTAGTTACAATTCTGCTAGTGGCTCCAGGGATGAGGATTCTACTAAAAGGAGCCCCTCTGCTCCATCTCGGACAGATGTGGATCTCTGCCTTGTCACTTCATGTGAGTACCGTCACCCCAAGACAGAGCTGTCCCCATCTTTCATCAACCCTAACCCTCTAGAATATTTCATCAATGAAGAGAATGCTTTGGATGAAGAACGACCTCTTGCCAAGTCCGGAGGAGCCCCCCCACCTCCAGGTGGAAAGCTTCCCGTCAGGCAATGTGAGGAGACTCCACCCACATCTGTCAGCGAATCTGCCCCTTCCCAGACAGATTCAGATGTTCCGCCTGGGACAGAGGAGTGTCCCTCCATCACAGCAGACGCCAACATTGACTCTGAAGATGACTCTGAGACGCTGCCTACCGACCGAACGCTGACGTACAGGCATGCCGATCCTCCCCCAGTGGGACTCAGGGACTCTGCTCCATCGTCAGGCCACCACGATGTCTGCATGGTGGACCCAGAAGCCCTCAAGGCTGAAGAAAACCTCCACAATGCTAATGTAGACACCGAAGAAAAGTCTAAGAAGAAAAAGCTCACGAAAAAGACTTCGTCGCCAGCCAGGAAGAGTGCTTTATCAAAGGTCAAGGACACAAAGACTGCCTCGCCAAAGAAGAGCGTAGGAGAGGGGAAAGATGCCAAGAACGCAACTAATACCTCTGCTTCTAGAGGTGTAAAAAGTGCCACATCAGGTAAGTATGTTTACATATATGCTCTATCATTCATTTGCATCACATAAATTTTAGAACTTATCAAAGCAATATGTTTGTCTCAGGTGCGGGCAGTGGAAAAGTATCAGGTGGGGCCACTCTGCCCAACTGTCCTCCCATGTACATGGATCTGGTTTACGTCCCCAATCACTGCAGTGCTAAAAATGTGGACGCTGAGTTCTTTAAGAGAGTGCGCTCGTCTTACTACGTGGTCAGTGGCAATGATCAGACGGCTCAGGAACCCAGCAGGGCTGTGCTCGATGCTCTCCTGGAAGGAAAGGCCCAGTGGGGAAATAACTTGCAGGTACATATTCATTTACAGGTGTCTTAGTTTGGTCTTAAACATTTTATTTGCTTTGGTTTGAATTAACAATTAGAGATTTGGTGTGTTAATCTCATCATGTCTTGTAAGATTCTTTTGACTGGATCTTTGATCTTCTGAACATGCCATTAATCTAAAACAATAGGCCATTTATGTTTAGATCCTTTTAGCATCATTTCATATGTACTTTTTAAAGTATAATAGCGGGATTTTCGCCTCTAATGCCAGGTCACTCTGATTCCAACCCACGACACTGATGTGATGAGGGAGTGGTACCAGGAGACCCACGACAAACAGCAGGAGCTGAACATCATGGTTCTGGCAAGCAGCAGCACCGTTGTCATGCAAGATGAGTCTTTCCCAGCTTGTAAGATAGAGATGTAGGTCTGTTCAGCAAGAGATCTGTGGCTCAGGAGGCCTAGTGACTGAGAACTGACTGAGGGGGAGAAGTCCATGTAGCTTAGATCCTATAGGATACATGTCAACACTGTTAATGCCAATATGACAAATATCAAAAAAGCGCAAGAACAATATTAATTGGTTTCAAGGTCTCCGAGAAATGTATGAAAGTTTACTGATGATGTCTCAGTGTAATGTTATCTTATTTTAGGTATAAAAGAATTGGAGAAGCAAAAACTCTCCGTGTAGTCGTCCAGGTATTATCTCGAGGTAAAGTAATGAAGTTAACAAGTTTCTTCTGAGTCCCCAGAGAAACATATGAGAGGTTTAAATGAGATGAACTCAAGGCTATGGTTGTTATCCACACCAAAGGAGGGAGCAGCACGTTTTCTGGTGTTGCCTTCAGGAGCAAAAATGAATGTAGACCTGGTGCTACTGGCGGTGTTGGCCAGTAACCTTAGAGACCACAGGTCAACCCAGAACAGGACTGTTAAAAGGCTAAATAGTTAAAGGATGTCGAATATTAATGAACATGAAGGTGTACTCAGCGCTGATTAGCATTAATATGATGTCGGGCTTCATATTCACCGTGGCCAACACAGTGTCTCTACCATTGTACTCCATATGTCACGCCTTTGAAATCGTATCATTTTCCACAAATTAGCTTTTGAATTCAAGTTATTTTAAAAAGAGAAACTTTAACCTTATTGCAATGACCTGTTTTTATGTAGCCATTGAGCGGTGTGGGAGGTACAGTAGACTTTTCCCAATGTAAAGCTAGCAAAGCAGGATATTTTCATAAACCTTAAAATGTCTTGTTTTTCTAAAGCGTTGTATTATAGTTATAAATAGCTTGAAACATGCATGACTTATGAGACATACACTATATATATACTGTAGGCCAAATACATGTGAGGAGCAATGTATGATTTTTGCTAATTGTACCATGACATCGTATGCGACACTAACTCATGCAGTTTGACTGTATCACTGTAAAACAGCACAGTGTAGATTTACTCGTG
Source organism: Betta splendens (assembly GCF_900634795.4). Lineage (NCBI taxonomy): Eukaryota > Metazoa > Chordata > Actinopteri > Anabantiformes > Osphronemidae > Betta > Betta splendens. The sequence goes on along the minus strand of NC_040892.2, from coordinate 8,120,643 downwards.
GATGTGACAATTTAGGGAGGCTGCAAACCTTTTATGATCTAAGAGTTTGTCCTCTTCAGCCAGGAGACAAGGGAAACAGCTTCCATTAGAGGCGTAGCAGCACACAGAGGTGAGAGTGACGGATGAACGTATGTGAAGCGAAACTAGACACTTTAAACACAAACATGACACACACTGAACTAGCAGTACAGAGGCCGAAGACGAGCTCTGACAGGCCGGTTTCTGGATTAACATTCAACCAAATACTACGTGATGAAGTGTTCTCCTAAACAGGAGGCTCAAAAGCAAAGAACAAACATACAAACACTAAACCGGCCTTTCTCTTGACAATGACATTTCTCTTTTCTCTGTCTACTTTCTCTGCACCTCTTCTCTTTTCTCTCTATTTATCTCTGCCTTCTTCTCCTCATCTTTCTCTCGGGAGAACTTTAATAATGTTTGTCTGCTGCTGTGAGGTATTTGTCTTGTGATCTTGCACCCTTTTTCTTCCTCCCTTTCCCAACCTCATATTTAACCAATAGCAACTAGTTTCAAGTGAAAGTATTCATTAGTGCTTTCTGATGTTTGTGTGCAATATTTCCTAATCTGATGTAAGAGGAACCACTACTAAAGAACAAACATTCAAAAACAACCACAATAAAATCCAATATGAAAAATGAGCATTTGTGTATTTGTAATTTATTATAAAGTCAATCACAACTTTCATTTACCAACCTGTAGCTATACATGATTTTTATGTAAAAGAAAAATGTATTACTCACTTAATTCATGCAAACGTCCATGCGTTTGCAGAGAGACAGAAAGCGGGACAGGAACCCACAGAGACTCATACACCTTGCAGGAAACCATAAATTATCCAAGGTCTTGTTTCTGATTGGCTGAGCAAGCAATCTCAGCTGGATGGGCTGAGATCTTGTTGCTAAGGCAACAGAGGGGAACCTCCCTGCCCCAGCCCTATTTTCTTGTCTATTTTAGGAGTTAATTTAAGGAGCACCTCCTCACTTATTGGAAATTTTTACAGCTTATTACACAAAGCAGCTTCACATTTTGAAAGTGTGTGTCTACGTACGTCCACTGCCACAGTGATTTGCATTTTTAATGTCTTTTGTCAATTACACAATTAAGTTACAATTAAAAACTAAATACAACAATGTGTGTGAAAATAAACAAATATATACCGTAATACAATATGAAATGTGAATGAATTTACATGGCTATATCCAGAAGGTGATTCATTTTCGTGTTGAATTTATGAGTTCAACATGTCCTTGACAGAGAAAATGCGGTAGCACTTAGACATAAGGCCTTGGTTACATAATGCTGCAGGTCAGTGAGTGCAGCCACAAAGTAGTTGGAGGATGTGATGCTCACTGAATCGTTCTGTAGTGAAGAGTGGTCAATTATTTTTTTAAATGAACAAATTAATTTTCTAAATAATTTTACTTCATTTATGTGTTTTTTTCTTTTACAAAAGGAACCTGACCAAATAAGCAGATTGAATGATTGTTTAATGCAGCTACATTCTTTATATTCATAAGTAAAATAAATAAATAAAAATAAAATGAAGCTTACAGTAACCCTATGGTACATTTTCGAAATGCTTTCATATTTTATTTATTTTATGTTTTGGCAAAATGCAAGCAACACTACGTGTTTTTTTAAGAATTGTTTTCAAATTCTACTAACAAAATAAGAATTGTATTCATCAAAAAAACTATACTGTTTATTAATAACACCATTTTTGTATTTGTGCAGGACAAACTTTTTGTACTCGTGTAAATTCGATTAAACAGCGCCACCTGTTGGTGAAAAGTTAAACACCTTATTCGGCTACTGTAATACTCACAAAGAAAAGAGACCTAAAATTATCTTGTTACCAGAGGAGCAATTATAATCAATATTAACAAACGTTTTGAGAAAGGGCTAGGAATGAATCCCAATATTAAGTAGATTTTAAACTGAGCATCGGGTCTCAGTGCGCCTCCATGTTGGATGATACCACTTGAACCCTGTATTTTAATAAAACCTGAAACCACATACTAAGCTTGCTAGCTGGTCCTGAATTATTTTTAACAGTAAGGGATGACAGTATAATATTGTGTGTAACTATTCTGGCGGCCATCGGAACCTTTCTTGCAGCTGTAATATTCCAGTCGCCTCCCCGTGTTTCCGGCAGCGTGGTACAGTCCAAGGACACTATGGCGCTCGACAGGTTGGGTAGATGTTGTCGGTCAGTCCTCCATGAACCATCTAAAAGAGCATTTTTGGGTGTTGTCTATTCCGGCTGGATTAAAGACTGCATAGGAGGTAACACAAGACAAAGTCGCGTGTTGTGTGTCGTGTGAAACACGGCGTGAAGCTATCGGGATTAGCAACAGAGAAGCTACACTAGCAGGCTGTAAACAACATGTACTGCGGTCAAGTGAGCCGTCGTTCGTTCATCCGTCGTTCAGCCAGCCGCGCTTCAGAAACGTCTTGCGCCCGTATTACACGCTTTACAGCAGAGCACAAAACACGCTCGTCGCGACTTCCTCTTTTCATAGCGACACGTCTGGTCTGTTCAAAATATTGAAAAATACGAAACAAAATATTGCATATATAGAAAAACTGTCGCCTAATAAAGATCTGTATACTTTTACTGTAAAATTAAACATTTATTAGTATTTAAAACTACCATGTCATACTGTGAAATTTTTATAATTAATAACTTAACTTTGGTGCATAGTTCCAGGCCCAGACCACTTTCCCCTTGTTCTACTAGAGATGTATTATCACCCCACAAAGATCTGTATATTTTTACTGTATAGTTTTGGATTTATTAGTATTCAAAACTACCATGTCATACTGTAATACAGTCAACTTTGATCATTAATAACTTGACTTTGGTGCATAGTTCCAGGCTCAGACCACTTTCCCCTTGTTCTACTAGAACTGTACTATCACCACACAAAGATTCGTGTATTTTTACTGTATAGTTTTGGATTTATTAGTATTCAAAACTACCAGTTCATACTGTAACTGTATAGGCCGTATAGTCAACTTTAATGATCAATAACTTGACTTTGGTGCATAGTTCCAGGCCCAGACCACTTTCCCCTTGTTCTACTAGAACTGTACTATCACCCCACAAAAATTCATGTATTTTTACTGTATAGTTTTGAATTTATTAGTATTCAAAACTACCATGTCATACTGTAATACAGTCAACTTTCATGATTAATAACTTGACTTTGGTGCATAGTTCCAGGCTTAGACCACTTTCTCCTTATTCTACTAGTGATGTGCTATCACCACACAAAAATTCATGTATTTTTACTGTATAGTTTAGGATTTAGCAATACTTGAAAGTACTATGTCATACTGTAATACAGTCAACTTTGATAATCAATAACTTGACTTTGGTGCATAGTTCCAGGCCCAGACAACTTTCCCCTTGTTCTACTAGATGTGTACTATCACCACACAAAAATTCATGTATTTTTACAGTATAGTTTAGGATTTAGCAGTACTTGAAAGTACTATGTCATACTGTAATACAGTCAACTTTGATGATCAATAACTTGACTTTGGTGCATAGTTCCACGCTCAGACCACATTCCCCATGATCTACTAGAGATGTACTATCACCCCACAAAGATCTGTGTACTTTTACTGTATAGTTTAGGATTTTAGTAGTACCATGTTATGCTGAAATATGGCCCTTACAGTCAAGCATAAAACCAATAAGTACTGCACTACAAACAGTGTAGTGTGTAACTTTCTTTTTTATTGTTTTAAGTCTGTATTGTGAAGAGAGAATAATTGCATTAAATCTAATCCTGAATATTTGGTTATATACATTTTGTATTTACATTTTAGTGTTCAAAACTAGATATTACAATGTGTAAGAACAGAGACGGCAATAACTTTGATAAAACAAACTCCAGACATGGGAAATGGTTTAATGAGAACAAATAACGATTTCAGTATCCATCCATTTTCAACCGCTTTTTCTGGGGGCGGTCGCGGGGGCAACAGTCTAAGCAAACTCCAAACTTCCCTCTCTCCGGACACTTCCTCCAGTTCAGCCCAGCCCAGGACCTGTTTGCCTTGGGAGACCCTACCAGGGGCATTTAGCCCCCGACAACATAGCTCCCGGGGTCATTCAGGCACACAAACTCCTCCACCACGTTAATGTATGTTTCACACATAAATATTCAGTTTTTGACTGTTCAATGACTTTATATTAAACATTAAACATTTAGTTTCAATATTAAAAGTCACTCTTTGGACTCCTAACAGATGGTAATAAAAGGATTTAATGTGTGTGTGCTTAGCCTCACTCACAGTTTTTTATATGAAAAGTGACATAATCCGGGCCTGGCATTATGCACTAAAGTCAAGTTATTCATCATCATAGTTGAATCTAAGGCCCATAGAGTATTACAGTATGACCTGGAAGTTTTGAATACTAATAAATCCAAAACTATACAGTAAAAATACACGAATCTTTGTGTGGGGATAGTACATCTCTAGTAGATCAGGGGGAATGTGGTCTGAGCCTGGAACTATGCACCAAAGTCAAGTTATTGATCATCAAAGTTGACTGTATTACAGTATGACATAGTACTTTCAAGTACTGCTAAATCTTAAACTATACTGTAAAAATACACAAATCTTTGTGTGGTGATAGCACATCACTAGTAGAATAAGGAGAAAGTGGTCTAAGCCTGGAACTATGCACCAAAGTCAAGTTATTAATCATGAAAGTTGACTGTATTACAGTATGACATGGTAGTTTTGAATACTAATAAATCCAAAACTATACAGTAAAAATACAAGAATCTTTGTGTGGTGATAGTACACATCTAGTAGAACAAGGGGAAAGTGGTCTGGGCCTGGAACTATGCACCAAAGTCAAGTTATTGATCATTAGAGTTGACTGTATTACAGTATGACATGGTAGTTTTGAATACTAATAAATTCAAAACTATACAGTAAAAATACAAGAATCTTTGTGTGGTGATAGTACACTTCTAGTAGAACAAGGGGAAAGTGGTCTGGGCCTGGAACTATGCACCAAAGTCTAGTTATTAACGATTAAAGTTGACTATACGGCCCATACAGTTACAGTATGACTTGGTAGTTTTGAATACTAATAAATCCTAAACTATACAGTAAAAATACACGAATCTTTGTGTGATGATAGTACACATCTAGCAGAAATAGGAGAAAGTGGTCTGGGCCTGGAACTATGCACCAAAGTCAAGTTATTGATCATTAAAGTTGACTATACGGCCTATACAGTTACAGTATGAACTGGTAGTTTTGAATACTAATAAATCCAAAACTATACAGTAAAAATATACAGATCTTTGTGGGGTAATAGTACACCTCTAGTAGAACAAGAGGAAAGTGGTCTGAGCCTGGAACTATGCACCAAAGTCAAGTTATTAATGATTAAAGTTGACTGTATTACAGTATGACATGGTAGTTTTGAATACTAATAAATCCAAAACTATACAGTAAAAATACAAGAATCTTTGTGTGGTGATAGTACACATCTAGTAGAACAAGGGGAAAGTGGTCTGGGCCTGGAACTATGCACCAAAGTCTAGTTATTAACGATTAAAGTTGACTATACGGCCCATACAGTTACAGTATGACTTGGTAGTTTTGAATACTAATAAATCCAAAACTATACAGTAAAAATACAAGAATCTTTGTGTGGTGATAGTACACCTCTAGTAGAACAAAGGGAAAGTGGTCTGGGCCTGGAACTATGCACCAAAGTCAAGTTATTAATGATTAAAGTTGACTGTATTACAGTATGACATGGTAGTTTTGAATACTAATAAATCCTAAACTATACAGTAAAAATACACGAATCTTTGTGTGGTGATAGTACACTTCTAGTAGAACAAGGGGAAAGTGGTCTGAGCCTGGAACTATGCACCAAAGTTAAGTTATTAATTATAAAAGTTTCACAGTATGACATGGTAGTTTTAAATACTAATAAATGCTTAATTTTACAGTAAAAGTATACAGATCTTTATTAGGCGACAGTTTTTCTATATATGCAATATTTTGTTTCGTATTTTTCAATATTTTGAACAGACCAGACGTGTCGCTATGAAAAGAGGAAGTCGCGACGAGCGTGTTTTGTGCTCTGCTGTAAAGCGCGTAATACGGGCGCAAGACGTTTCTGAAGCGCGGCTGGCTGAACGACGGATGGACGAACGACGGCTCACTTGACCGCAGTACAACATGTGGAGTTGGTGTAACGGTGCGTTATGAACTGACATCTTATATAAATGTTGTGCTGTCAACAAATCCGCCAAATCTAACAAATAATTACTAGTGTATGATTATACGTTATACGTTAAGGATTGTTAAAAACATTTGATGCATGTACTTTTTAAATGCAAGGCCATGTTTTCGTTTGTATGAATGCTTTAATGCAAATTTGACTATGTTTATTGGCATGCTTTGTCTGAAGCTAAAAGGCATCTCCTGTCAGAAGATGTTATCAAACTTCAGGACTTCCAGCAAAGGAAGCTGGCCGTGGCCTATCGCCTTACTGCATCAAAGGGTGAAGTAATTACTGGCATTAATCTTCAGTCGTCTCTGTTATTAATGTTTTATTAATGATGATTTGCATAATTTTACAGGAAATTTTATAGATGTATTCAGTCAAAAGCTTAAAAGTAACAAGCTGATCATGACAAATGAGCTGAAGCTACTCCTTCACCTGTGCCAGTCTGCAGATCACATGGTGGTAGCCAGAGAAGCCATCTATAGGTAAAGTACATCAATAAAGGGTAGATTACATCAACATAATCAATATTTCTGTAATTCTGGCTTGGATTACTTATGTTTCAATGGGAGAATTTTTAACGTGTTTTTTTTCCGTACTTTCAAGATATCACACTGTGAACAGAAACATGGTGATTGGAGAGTTTAAGTTTGGCCCTCTCTTCATGAGACTGTGCTATGAGTTGGGTCTGGAGGAAATGGCTGCTGCTACAATTACTGACAAGGTAAGACATTACCTGCCACTAAACTGCAATAGGATTAAAGCCTCCTTCTATTAGGTTTGTTGCACCTTGGAGTTTGTGATACCACTCAGCCCATAGTGTTGTGTTAAATTTCTTTTGCCTTGTCTCAACAGACAATGCAAGGATTTTTCAATGACACAACTTCCTTTAACATTGCAATAAATATGTTATTCACAAAACATTCCTATGAAAGTAAGTGACAAATTAACCTTCTACTGTTTTAATTGTTTAATGTTGAATAAAATATTCCACACTTGGTCTTTTGCAGATGCTTTGGAGGTACTAAGAACCATGAGAAACCAAGGTGTACCATACAACAATGACACCTTGATACTGGCAACTGGTACCCTCTATAAACTGGTAACAAATTAATTGATTTTGAATTTTTTTTTTAAGAAACTCTTTTTTTATGCATTTTGTTCATTGGATTTGTTTTGTGTATCCAGAACACAGCAGAGTCATACAGGATCTGCACAGCTATCGTTGAGGAGAGACAGACTAAAGGTTACTTAATCCCCAGACGTGCTTTTTGCTTTGCTGTGGGATTAGCACTTAGACAGGTTAGTTTAATTGGTTCTAAACTTTTAATCATCCAAAAACATGTCCTGCTAATTTTATTCGTGTCATGTTAATTTCTTTCTGTTGCAGAGGGACATTAAAAAGGCAGAATCATTATATTCACAAATTCTGAACACAGACAGCAAAATATGCTCAAACCTGAAAGTAAGCATCCTACAGTGTAACTATGAAATTAATTTAAAATTATTGCTCGAAGTTATTGCTTAAGCATTGTTTTTTGTAGGTTGCATTACTAACCATGTCAGGAGCAGTCACCGATGCCATTTCGATATTGTCTGCTGCCAAGCTGCCAAAAACCCCTTATTTGAAGAAACCTGAATTTTCTCAGGAGGTGGTGAGTTAAAGACCTCACTTTTCTTAAAGACACAGATGCTGTGTACATCCCCAAATAAGGGGATACATTAAAACACAAATTTTTGATCTATGTCTATATGTGACACTTTTTAGGTGCATTTGCTGCGTTTGCGGAGTGAGGGCAGACCATACATGATGGAAGTGGAGCAGCTAGTGACTCAGCTTGAACAAGCGGGCCAGTTGACCCAGGAGACCCTCGACGACATGTTGTGTCACACACCAATAGCGGATAGAAGACACCAACCACTGATGAGTGAGAGGAGGACCAGCCGAAGGACTTTGAGGCCACTAAAATTCACGCTGTTGTCAGAGTGACAGTTGGATGTTTAAGCCCTTTGACTGTACATACACTTGACTTTGCCATAATGATCTACCTCCCCTCTGCTGCTCAGCTGATTGGACCTTGGCCCAATAATGTGTTAACCCTTTACAAAAGGTGATGGAATAAGGTCACAGTCCATGGTTGTGAACAAGGCACAACAAAAATCTGCTGAAATAAAATTACAGAGAAGAATCTATAATCATTGCATTTCTGCAATATATAGATAACATGGGTGGTTTGACTGCTGTTCTGTACATAAAGAAGTGAATGAATGATTAAAGATGGTTTGACTATGAAAAAACGCTTCTTTAGTTGGATGTGTGGTGTTTTTTCCATGTTGGGCAAATGTTAGGTCGTAATTAATATTTTCTACTAATATAAAAAGTAACTAATGTAGCAGCATATGAGCACTTTATTAATTTTATAAATATTAAAAATAAAAACGTAAACTGGATTATTGCGACACACCCCCCGCAGCAGCAACCCATGCAAACGTAAACAACCCTGACGCACAAAGCGTTTCCCACAATGCACCGCGCGCGTCTGCTGAGAAGCCAGCGAGGAGAAAGGGAAGCAGCGACATGAACGCGAATGGTGTACAGTCGTAACACGACGAAGTATAAATGGTAGTTTAAGCCTAGGTGCGTTGCTACAGTTCGCTTGAGGACGGCTGCGGTGAAATTCTCTCCTGGCGACAGCTGGTGGCGGTGTTTTTAGCATGAGCTAGCCGGTTAGCTAGACCCGTGGAAAGCAGCTGGAAACGTCAGGCGGCGGATCCCGACACAAAGGATATTAATTACTGGTCTTTTATAATAGAACCGCTCTAACTGGCGGCGAGAAAGGAGCTGGTGGCGTTTGTAAGTACTCGCTTTTAGTAGCTTTAGCCAACTTAGCTCGGAAACGCGATGAGCACTGAGGAGACTGCAGCGTCCACCAAAGCCACCCCTGAGGATGATGGCATGACATGGTGGTACCGATGGCTCTGCAAGATAGCGGGGATTCTGGGAGGAATATGTAAGTTGTCAAAGTTGATCAGTATATAATCAAAAGCTGAGGAGACGGTGTTAAAAAAGCATGATCAATACAAATATTATGCTTTTCACAGATATTGTGCTTTTTTATTTTAAGACATTATTTTTCTCTAGTCAGCTCGTTAGTCGCAGTATATTATGTGGCGTTTACTATGTGTAAATCCTGTTCGATTGTATGTATACGTCATTTAAGCTGCTCACCCATGCAAGACAAAAGCTTTGTCACAGCCTATTGTCACCTCACTGCAGCAGCCACTATCGGGCACCGCCTGTTTGCCTGATCTGCTCCTTTCAACATAGCTTGCTATTCCCAAATTAGTTTGATGTAATGTGAACACTCACAGTCCACAGGAGGTGACAGGGGTGATCTTTAGTGCTGACTTTGCAGATTTCCAGCAGCATTGCAGCCCTTGTGCTTCCTCTTCCTTCAGAGTGACACCAGAGTCCCGGGCATGTATCACATTAACTACCTGGGGCGCTGCATATTCAATGGGACCTGTATTATTAAGGAGGCCGGCTGCACTAATGGAGCACACAGTGCTGTGTAATTTCTCCACTGTTTGTGACACCATTGAAATTATCTGGCCTGACCTAGTCTGCCATAGACGCCAAAGAATTATTATCTGCTGTCACTCTAAAATTCACTAAAAATTCAGGCTGAATCATCTGAACTGAAAATATGCCTTCCTGAAAAAAGATCACAAGATGTGTGTCAACATATTGGCCCTCTTTGAGCCCCAACATCTTACAAAGGAGTGAAAGTGTTTTTTTTATTTATAGGAAATTAATTTAGCCAAGCATGTTTTATAATCGTCTTCTATGGTTGTAGTTGCTTATAGTTACTTTAACTTTAGCCTTGTTTTAGTAAAAGACAAGTGATGAGCTTCTTGTTGTGTCTTATCAGTCTATGCCAAAGGTTGTTACATTGTGTTCGTCGTGCCATTCAACACAGGACCAACAGAACTGGATCTCCTACTGAAGTTTCCATTATTATGTCTAATACCAGGCCTTTGTATCTTCTTTTGTCTAAATCATGCAGCTTGTGCGGTCGCAGGAGTGTGGAACTGTGTCACTGTGAATCCTTTAAACATTGCTGCTGGAGTGTGGATGGTGTAAGTATTTTTTTTACAATCCAAATACTTGTACATAGACATAAACTGTATTGATCTGCTGTGATGGTTTGCAAATATTGCACTTCAGGTAATTCAGATCAGTAAGTGTAATAGGGGAATAATTTTGTTGGCATTAGAATAAACTTAACTGTATCAGCACTTGTACAAGCAGACCACCTGCTATATACAATATGTTTCATATTATTGTTTCTAGCTTGGTTTATTTTATGTGATAGTGAACTGAATACACTTTGGAAGCAGTAAACTTCAGTGTTCCATCCCAATTTGAATACCTTTAACGTTGACAGCTGTCTTCTAACCAACATCTGTGTTCAAATTCCTCCACAGCATGCATCATTTGAGCCACAGCTGCACATTATTTGGTGGAAGTGCACGCAATGATTCAGTGCTGTGTTTCTGTCCTCTCCTCCTGTCTCAAGGTTGAATGCCTTCGTGCTTTTCCTATGCGAGGTGCCGTTCTGTTGCCAGTTCATAGAGTTTGCCAATGCGGTGGCAGCCCGTGCAGACAAACTCAAACCCTGGCAAAAAGCCTTCTTCTACTGTGGGTGAGAACAGCTACTGGATGCATTGTGCATGATTTATGTCACTGGCAATGCTACATCTCTATGTAAATTCATTTTTCCTTAAATGTGGATTTGATAGTCGTTAAAGTTGCATAATCAGTCATGCTTCTGCTAGATGTGACTCTTTTAGGTTCAACATTGTCATGATTAACTGCCTTTAATGGTTGTTGACTGTTTCTGCGGTTGCTGGTTTCCAGGATGGCTCTGTTCCCCATATTCTTGAGTTTCTCCATCACAACCCTGTTTGGGAACGCCATCGCCTTTGCTACAGGAGTTCTGTACGGCCTTGCATCTTTAGGCAAAAAGTAAGACATCTGTTGACAAGAATGCAGCTTCTATAAATAACGTTTCAGTAATTAGTTGAATTAAATCTGTACCACAAATTTTGTAATTCATATCTCGTTGTCTCCCACCCATATAATATATACTCTGTAATGTCATATTATGACAGACTCTCACACAATTAACGAGATTATTAATTTATTCCTAAAACTTCCTGCATTTCTAATTCAAACCTCTTTAATTATGCGAATTATGTTGTATTTAAAATAACTCATAACTTTTAAATTAACATTGGCACTTTTTCTTTGTTTCGATCCACCGCTCCCTCGTCATAACCTTTTATTATCCCCCTTCCCTTGCTTCTTCCCCTCTTGTCTTTCTCACAGGGGTGATGCAGTGACTTACGCCAGACTGCAGCATCAGAAACAGGGCGATGAAGAGAAAATGACAGGAACAACAAACGGTGCTCCAGAGTGAGGCGTGTGCTTCCCACCCTCACCTCTACGTCCCGTCTCTTCCTCCATCCTCCCACCGTCACTTTCATTTGTCACTACTTACTGAGAATAAGTTTATTTATTGACTCTTAACTGCTACGTTTTTTTGCTTCCGACCCAGTAGAAGTGAAACAGATTGAGTCCATTGTTTGGTGATGTGTGATTGGAATCTCTGATTGACTTTAAGCTTTTGTTTTTATTGTTTTTAATTCTTCTAATACGTTGTATTTATTCTTGTTTCCCCATGTTGAGGTCAGTTGTCGTTTTGCAGGGAAAATAAATATACGGTAAAACTTTGTAGCCCAGGATCCTTTTTAGGAAAGCGGAATAAAGATTTACAGGATTGTAAAATGTTTAGGCTGTGGTTCAGGGTTGTTTGGCCCCATGATAGCCTCTTCAGGGCAGTTGGGATTTAAGTAATGTATTGATTTTAACCCATGTAATCTGAAGAAGTAAATGTACATGAAAATATCATGGGTTTATTTCATACCACAGTGTTTCACCTGCTGCACACTTACAACCCTGAACTGCATCCTGAATGCAAACATAGGCATCAAAGATGTTTCAACATTGGTGAATGTATTCTGTGGACCCAAAGATAGAGGCAGATTATGTTTTATTCAATGCCATTGTTTTTTATTTGGACATAGCATTTGATGCACAAGTTTTCTCTTTGACCTATGGATCCTTGTGCTTACGCAGCATGTAACCAAGTGGTGCCCTCAAATGTGATACACGATGTAATGGAAATCTGGAATTTATGCTTTTTGTTTCCATTTTTTTGTGAAACTTAATATCTGCTCTGTCTTAATTTGATTAGAACGTTTCTTCACCAAAGCCGTTTTAATGAAGGGAAGTGTCTTGATCCAGGGACTGACTGGTCTGTATCCCACACTATCATTAGAGCCGTGAATTGCCTTTGTCACTCCGCTAAGGTTTGCAGTGCTCTGCAATTCACTGTTTAGTGTTATTTGGCTGTGTCATGGGTGAAGACTGCGTCCTTGGAGCAGCTGATCTGGGATCTGCATGGGCTGCATGGACCTCTTACAGCTGCTTCCGTATTACTGGCTGGGCAGTGACTGAATGGATTGTTCACACAAAACCACCAAACTCTCAGGTAGCTTGATTACTTCACAGCGAACAAGTACAGTTAAGTAGCTCATAGATCATAGATGTACAGTAGCTAGAATACGCATGACTATGAAATTACTGTCATTTGAGCCGGTGGAAAGAAATGTAAAATGTCCCAAAGCAGTGCCCACAAGTTGTTAAACACTACACACACCAGCGATAGCTACAGTCACACTCAACGCTTTTAAGACTGTGAATCATTTCTCTCTGCCTCCTCAGCATCCAGATACTCATTAATCGTTTTATTTCTTTAATGGGACGTGCATCCAAATCTGGTGTTTACTAATTCTGCAGGTCTTGAGTGTGTCTTGCTGTAAGGGTTCTGTGTATAATGTGTGTTGTGATGTGCATCCTGATCTGGTTTTAAGTTAATGAATTAAACCAACTTGCTACTACGACTGAGATGTTGACTGATTATGTTTTGGCATCAAAGTGTCCTGCTATTGGCTACACTGATTATACACTAAAGTGCAGGTCAAGACTATTTTCTGATGTGAAAACATTATGTTGCTCTTTCATAAACATTTTCCTACAAGAGGTTGTTACATGTATTGAGTAACTGTAAATGGTGAACTCTAATATTTCAATATTTCAAAGTGATGATATCTTTTGTAGCATTTGAAGGCGTTCAACCTACTTTTGCTAAGAGCCTCTGAAAATTAATATAAGATTGCTCTGAATGGTGACAGAATACGTCTACCCTAATTGGAGTGGTTTGACAGTAGCCCCATTCATGGACTTAAGGCCTCACTGAACAGCTTGACGGGCATGAAAATGATGTGATTGAAATACTTTGACCTACAGGTCAGATGGTTGATGGGTGGATGATGCTGATAAACAGACTGGCTCTTCTCTGTGTTGTTTCCTTTGTAGCAGCAGTAAATGTTTATTTGACGGTGAAGCTGAAGCATCTAACTTCACCATAGTGTAGATAAATGTGATGTAACACTGGGACAAAGCGAGTCTAGCATGCGTGAGTTATAAGAGTTGTAATGCCTGAAGCTAATGATAATCACCTTTCACAGTTTAATAAAATCAACATCAGGTGCTGCCTGAAGGCATTTCTCTCCCTTCAAGCTTAATGTCCACAGCTTCACCAAGTATTACCTATTGTATTCATCCTGTAACACATCTAAAATAAGAATAGATGTCGCGTTTTGACGTTATATAGTGAGGAACCACCAGGGGGCAGTATTGCATTATTCATTTTTCAGCGTTAGTTCAGTTTTTAACGATCATTTAATCTTTTTTTTAAAGGAAGTAACCTGTCATGCAGGCGTCTTACTGGTTCAATGTTAATATCATCAGCTGCTGTAGAAGCACTAATGAAGATGCTGCACCAGTATAATCAACACTTCATTGTTTCCACTTTATCAGTAAACAGTCATTTAGTGCCTGTTATGTTGCAGGCATCCAGATACTTTATCATGCTGGCAATAAAGACTACTTAGTGTCTGAACCTCTTGTTATCTGCTAGAAGACTGATCGGGTTCCTGTGGGAAACCTCCACAGATGACGAAAACTCCCAAATTAGATTCGTTTAATGAATCTTGGCCATTTGATCAGCTTCCTGACTCTATAATGCAAAACGCAAATTGTACGATGTCTTTTATGTTGGAAAAAATAGCCTGAAGCCGGTGCCACAGCAGGAGGCAATAAGACAGAAATACAGCTCAGATTTTTAATTTACTATGAATGTATATAGAGTTAGATTTTTTTACATATAGGCACTGATTTCTTGCAAAACTACTTTCATAATATGTTTATGCCCTTACACAAAACCTCACAGTCTGCTCTTGATGTGAAATTAATGTGTATATTTGTGATTCAGACTGGTCATTGTCACCATGATATTAATATAATTAAATGATACTATGCATTCTTACCTTTGCAATTTTCAATCTACAGTATAAAACAGAATATGAAGTCAATGTGGGAACGTTTGCAGACCTGCACTTATACTAATACTTATATATAATACTTTAATTTGAGTGTTATGCTTGTGACTCCATTGGTCCAGTTTTGAAAAAGCGTTACAAAAAACATTAAATGTAAATAAGTTCAACATCCTAAACGCAGGAGTGTGGCTCATATTGGGTCGTTTGGATTCAGTTTGCAGTAGAATCACTGCCACCCTCAGTTCCCAGGAGGACGTGTTGCCTATCAACTGTTCGTCCCCGGGGGAGGGGGAGGAGGGGTGAGGGGGGGGGGGCTGCCTCCCTGCTGGATTGCCTCCCAGCTCGGGGTTGCATCATGCCTGGGAACTTTGCTCCAATGAGACACTCGCTTTGTGCTCTGTGGAGGGAGCGACGCGCGCGCAGGGCTGCCGCCGCCACGACGGGATTCAAACCCACGCATCCACGGCGATCACACGGACGGGATCACCTGCGGAGAGCAGCGCCGCGTCTTTACGCTGGATTTGCCCCCCCCGTGGACGTCGTGTACGCTGCTGCGGGCATCTGGGAGGGAGACAGAGGACGGGACCCTTGGAGCCGAAACAGCAACAATGGACTGCGTTTCCACGCGGAGCCCAGACTCGGAGCCGCGCCGCGCGCACGCGCGGGATTCGAGCGAGTCCGACGCGGTCCGCGTTTGCGTGTCGCGTTCTTAGACGGCGTTTACCGCGCAGCCGGAGCCCGCGATGCCCGCAAGGAACAGGTACAACCTGGTGGACGACGTGGCGGACTCCAGGGTGCCGCTGCACAACGAGGAGGCGTATCAGCACGGGATCCACTTCCAGGCGAAGGTGAACGCACGGCATTTCCCCGCGTCGCGTCGCGTCCCGTCGCGCGGCGCCGGAGCGGCAGGTGCAGGAGCTGCGGTTCATCGTGAAGTTTGAGCATGTGCCCAAACACACATGTCGTTCGATGGCGCAGTCGCAGTGTAGCCAGAAACACTTGTTTCATGTTTAGTGCGCCTCAGTTATTACGGGCTGCAGCTCCCAGATCAGTGAATTATTAACCTCCAGGGCTGCGGCTGGACCCCGTCCAAATCTGCGTCTCAGTCGCATTTTGGTGGTTGTCTTTATAAACTTGGTTTAAAAAGTGCAGAGTAAAGTGCATTACCAACAATCTCAATTAACTCAGACAACACATCCTTAGATTTTAGACGCTGAAACCAGAGATGTTTCACGTTGTGTGTTCAGACAGTTAATCAATGATCATAATATTTCCTGCCGATAGAATCATCGTTTCAAATGATTCAGTAACTTACGCCGCACGGGGTTAAAACGAGGTCAGATGTTCAGTCACATCTTCTATATCTTGTCATTGTGATGATGATGATGATGCCCCTTCCTCCTCCGTGTCTTTATTCCGCTGCGTGCTCTGTGCTGGGAGCAGGATCGCATCATTAACGCGTGGCATCATTCTTTGTGTGATTGTACAACATTGTACAACTTGCTTCAGCGAAAGAGAAACACTCATAACACTGACAAACAGATTATAGTCACAAATACAATATCACCAACAACTTATAGTAGTAGAAATAAAGGCAGCAACAATCAGCTTGAGTTTCTTAATTACACAGCTGCTAATTTAAATATATGCAGCTAATTAATATTGTAAATCATACTTTATACAACAAACCCTAAATCAGTAGCACTAGTTCCTTGGAGTATTGACTGTTGGTGCCCACTTTGTTTATTTATAGGCACACATGCTGCATAATCAATGCAGGTGTCTGTTACAGAAGTGATTTGATGTGTGCGTTTGTGTGCTGTGACTGTGAAAGCGTGACGCTGCAGCTCTGACTCCGATCTCCTCCTCGTGTGTGATTGTCTGCTGCAGTACGTGGGGAGTCTGGACGTGCCCCAGCCCAACAGTCGCATGGAGATCGTGGCAGCCATGAGGAGAATCAGGGTAAGGTGACACGCACACACACACACACACACACACACACACACACACACACACACACACACACACACACACACACACACACACACACACACTTGTCCTCAGGCCTGTGATTGCCCTCCTGATGGAAGACAGGAAGTGTTTTTACAATAGCAGAGTCCCGTCACAATAAAAGGGAGCAGGATTGGTTACTGGGTAGTAGATTGACCTTTGTGAATGTGTTTGTGAGCTGAAGGGCACGGTGTGCGTGGACACGACGGCTGAACCTCAGTCTGTTCTTTATTATTGCTGCAGTGTGAAGCTTGGAAGTGAGTTGCCTCATCACAGTCAGGCTCCAAATAATCAGTGATGGTGTGATTGTGAGGCTCCTCATCCGTGAGAAGCTGACCTTGGACAGAGACCCATGAGGTCGCGACCCGTTTGATCGTATGAGGAGGTTTGAACTTTTAGAACCGATGCACCTGCTGTTTCTGCCGCCTCCGGTTTTCGGGCTCCCGCCAAAGTAAAGGCTCGGCGCCGGCGCCAGCTGCTTGTTTTTCGGGGCAGCCCCTCCTGGTCCAAAGCCGAGCGCGTCGGAGGGCGTTTAGCAGCGCTTTCCAAGTCAGAAGTAATTAGCTTTGTGTGGGTGAGTATTGACTGGCCTTCCTGACTCCCTCTCGCGTCCGCCGCACAAAAAGCAGCGGCCTTGTCTTTAATTTAAAAGCGCCGCCCTTCAGGCAGGAGACTCTGCGGAGTCGAGTGTGATTAAAGGGAGTGAGCAAATGGACTGATGGACTCAGAGACCTGGTCCCGGTCCATGGCAGACAACGCGAGGAGCCGCGATCCCGCTGCTCAGTCGGCGCAGAGCAGCTCCACACACGCCACAAAGCGAAAGGACGTCATTTTGTGTCCCGTGGGACTTTTCAGCGCGGCCTCTGTGTCGAAGCCTCCCCCATTATGTCCGACTGGTCCGACTGCGCTCCATTCGGGGTGAGCGGTGGCATAGAAAGGAGCCGGGAGGCGTGCTGGTGCGCCCGCACGCGCCCGCGGATGCGTGCGCGCCCGCGCTCATAATGGGAGGTCCCGCCTGCGTTCTAACGAGCTCCTCCGCTGATTAACGAGGCCGACGGACAAAAGGCCGGCGTCGTGGGCCACAGCCCGCTGCTTCAGAGAGTCTGTGCACTGGAACGCCCTTGGAGAAACAAACAGGCCGTACTTACGGGGGCCTCTCTCTCTCGCTCTCTCGCTCGCTCGCTCTCTCTCCAGGCGATTCCCTCGTTTCCAACCTCCGCTGTTGTTTTCCTCCCATCCCCTCACTCTCCTCCTACCGAAATAGCCCTGTCTCCATTTAGCCCATCTCTGGCTATCTACTCAGTGCTGACAGGAATAGATTTTCAGGCTGAGGGCAGGCTACGCATGCTTTGCTTTGAATTTTGATCGGCTCTAATGGGATTTTAAGCCTCCCTCACATGTCCGTCAGGATGCTGCCTCCTTCCCGAGGCTGCCAAAAGTCTCCCCGGAAAATCCCAAGGCTCCATTTTCCCTGCATTTGTCCCAGTGTTTCTCTGGAACATTACGTGGGGGACATCACTTTCTCTTCACTTTGTGACAAAGAAGTAAACCTCACGTGCCCTCTGGTTCCCGTCGTTTAAGAGTCCACGGAGTCTGAGCTCAGTGGACCGTCGTGACTCAGATGTTTGGCTGCCGAGAGGGATGGAGTGAGAAAACATGCACTTCGGACCTTTTTAGAGTGAGCATCAAAGGTTGCACTCCTTTACTTTTACTTTGGACGCTGATCTTGTTTCTCTTCTTGCTCACACGACCACCTGTCACCCACTCATACGCTGAACCAGCGGCCCCTTGGTTCAGGATTTACAGTAACGTGATCACACACCTGTGCAATTCAGACTACAGCCCAAGTTTGGCTTTGGACCCAACAAAAGTTCTGTAACATCAGGTGCTGATATGGAGAGCAGGGCTTAAGTCCAGGGTGAGACAGCAGTGAACACCACTGGTCTTTGTGCACCTTCACTGGTTAATGTGGCCCAAGCTGTGATTAGGGAGGCATGACACATAATGGGCTGCATTGTTTTCACTTTGTATTCACGTTAGCCCGACGGCAGATGTAGCGGAGCATAGTAGGTGACCTATATGTGTCCTGGATTAGACGCAGCCTCAGCATTTACCCTTTGTTTAGTCAAACCCCGGGGAAAAGGAGGGGGTTCAGTCTTACTCTTAAATGGCAGTTTCAGAATAAAATGCCCCTTTGGATGAGGTCGATCGCTTCCTCAAAGCACAACGATGCGCAGTGGAAGTGCACAGCATCCGTGTTGGTTTTTTTTTTTGGGTGTGTGGGTGGTTAAATACACTAAAGAGACAGCAGGTCTTTGCTCACATGGATTAACAGGCAGGTGGTGAGTGGTTCCTGTCGCATGCATACAGAATCGCACAGGCTTCTGACCTCATCACTCGCCCCGAGGCGACGCCATGTCTCTCAGTTCGACAATTAGTCAAGTCGTACACACTCGGCTGTCCTTGTGCGCATGCAAAGCGAGCCCCGCCAGCCCACGCGGAGCCTGGAGCCGCGTTTGCCACTGTCCACACGCAAACCTGGCCCAGCGCTCTGCACTGTACTGGGCATTTACATTCACAACAGTAGGTTTATATTCTGATGGAAGGCTTCAGCGTCTGAGGCGACTACAGCGATGAATCAGCACCACACACACACACACACACACACACACACACACACACACACACACTCTCACTGCTCTACTTCTGCCTGGCAGGAGACCCAACAACACTCACAGGACTGGTGATGGCCAGTTTTCTACTACTAGTAGTACTACTAGTACTCTAACTACTACTAATTACCTCGGTTCATCTTTCTCTGTAACGATTTCAGTCAGTCTGTCATTTATGCGAAACATGATTTAAAAGCTACATTTCACCAGATCCTTGACTCATCCTCCCCCTTCCTGTGTAAAGGTGTCAGTTTTCTAAGTTGTGCTTCTCTCCCTCGAGCTTTCTTTCCTTCTTAGCATGAGTAGGCAGATAAACAGGCGCTATTGTATTATGCTATCATTCGCTGGATAATGATTGAGGAAAGTGCTGGAGGCTTTTGAGCTGCCTGATAGGCTGCCCTACTTCTAAATGTGATTTCCTGTGTGTGTGTGTGTGTGTGTGTGTGTGTGTGTGTGTGTGTGTGTGTGTGTGTGTGTGTGTGTGTGTGTGTGTGTGTGTGTGTGTGTGTGTGTGTGTGTGTGTGTGTGTCTGTGTGTGTGTGTGTGTGTGTCTATCCCACTTCTCTCATCTTGTTCCAGCGCGCTACATATAAAGCCTCAAGGTCTCCCTCGCTCTCCCGCTCTTATCGTTCAACCTCTCACCGCTTTACGATTCCCTCTTTGTTTCACGACCTCCATCTCGATTTCGTTGCGTCCTGAACCTCTCTCCTGCCTCCGTTCCTCATAGGCGTTGAAGAATTGTGTTTAATTGCTGCTGATGCCCTGAATGCCTCACCTTTTATTAGTTGTCAAGTCTTTTAGTGGCTGAGTTCATCATCTATTGCAGTTTTTTGTACTTTTGTTTCATATATGAATTGAATGTACAGACATTCATGGTCCCCAGAGGATCAAACTGGCCCATTGCTCCACTCTGGGGCTAAACTGGGAGGAATACTTGGGTTTTCATGTGTTTCAGTAATGTTTTGAAGACTTGTCAGTGGGACTGTGTTTTGTGCTCATGTCCGGCGACAGCGTGTTCGTTGTTCCGTCCTCCTAAAATCGGGTAAATGACGTGATGAAACCGCTGAGGATGTGTTGTCTGCTGTCTAAAGGACTCGGCTGACGCCACTGTCACTCAAATTAACTGCATCTCCATCTCACAGAGGACGATGTTCCTGCCCCTCAAAGTCAGTCCCAGCATTAATGTCTGACACCCAGTAGTTGTTAAAATCTAAACAAAGAGTCAAATATGTGTTTTCGTATCAAAGGGAGCCGAGCTTCGCTGTGTGATTATGTTAAGTCCTGTTTATATAACATGCTGCTCTGCAGTAAAAGTTTGAGAATGTGTTTTGCTGCTTTCATTGTTATCTTCGCTTGCATCAACCCATCAGGGCAGAAGCCCTGAATGGATAATGAGAGGAAACGGATTTTAATCATATGCGCTGGAGCATATTTTTGGAGCAGAATCTAAATTTCACAAACTCTGGTTTCTATCTTTTTATGTTGCCATGTGCTTATTTTGTATAACGGGCTCCCAGTTAGGTTTCAGTGTAATGCTGGCTTTGGACTGGTCACCACCAGTTACACCAACGGTGCTGGTGTGTGATTTCCAGTACCGGCTCGGCTCTGTTGCTCCAGCTAAAATGCAGACATTCAGACTCGTCTTGATGCGTTGAAATGTTTCATTAGAAATAGGAATGTTGACATGACTCATCTCGGTGGGACCTGCCTGTGGGGAACATCACAGAGATACAGTCATGCTGTTATTGAGCTGCAGGCTGCGTTTTCCAGATTATCCTTTGATAATACACTCAATTTATTGCAGCTGTTTGATTTTAATCAGCTGTGTCATTACAGCCTCAGTGAGGACCACCGACTGGAAAGGCTGAATTATCTGCTATGTACTGTATATTCAAATAAACCAATGCAGGTTTCTCTTAGATGGAACTTCATATTCCTTTAATAAGTGGGTGAGCACGTACAGATGGATGGAAACCTCCTGCTTTCGGACCTCACTGTTGTCTGACCCTCCCTCAGACCCCTGTTTAACCCACTCTCCAACGGGATGAATGAAAGCTCACACGCGCCTCACAAAGCCTCCGTGAAGGGCTTGTTTGGGCCGTGTTTACACCCGAGGGCACAGATGGCGCCCCTGATTCATGGACCGCTCCGAAACAGGGTTAAGACCCGTTTACTGTCCCCGGTTCCCTCCTATCGCCTGCAATACAGTGCGTCTACAAACGCTCGTGTATCTTGAATCAATGTCGGTGAATTGTTCCCATTGTGTAGAATGGGCATGAACTGGGCTCTCTCATTGGGGGTGTTTGTAGATCTGCGCTGAGGGGACCGCTCGTCCCTCTTAATCCCATAACTCTGACGGCTGCTGGGCTCCGTCCGTCGCGCTGGACGTCCTCTGGTTCCTGTGGTACCTTCTGCTCACTTTGGATTCATGCGAGTTATGAACCCCCCCCCCCCCGCCCGCTCAGCTTTCTCCTTTGTTTTCCCGTGCCGTGCGACTAACTCTGAGTAGCTGCTGTCAGCGCTCTGGGACTTGCTCTCCTTTCACGGGGCCTGTCAGCGAGTCACTCGGGCGTGGATCCGTTCTCGCCGCGCAGACGCAGGCACTCGAGGGGAGCCTGTCCGGGCCTGCACCGGAGCCTGGTGGTTCCTCCTGGGATCCAAAGGTGTGAGATGCCTCATCCGGCACCTCCTTCTCCTACCACGGGCAGCTTTTCGCCCTGACCTTCTTACTTCAGCACAATATGGACACATTTATTATTATCAATCAAGGCACGAACGGTGCTTTTTACAGCAGCTCAGTCTGTGCACAAACACACGTTTCCCTCCGTTTGCGATCTAGGCCAAGGTCGTCTGTGGAGACTGGAGGTAATTGCTGCCTCATGCTCGTTCCTGCTGACTAACGATGGGACGTGCCAGCTCACTCTGAGACAGTGCGTCCTTCCTGTTTGGCCACAAAGCTGCACTCGCTGTAGGACATTACGTAAATAAATGAAACGCTAATGGTTTTAATTTTCGTCCCCTGCTCTTATTTCCAAGTGTAAGAGTCTTTTTTTCACCTTATACGTTGGGCAGTTTCTCAGCTCAGTCCTTCCTAACAGTCGTCTCTTTGTAAACCAAAGTGGAGAAAAAGCCGTGAAAGTCCTTGGAACTCCCCAAATCCCGGGAATTGTAATGAAGCTGTTGCTAGGCTGCAATATATAGGGCCTTTTGTGGACTCCTGTATGGATTCAGTGCTTCTACGGGGAGCATCAGTGACCCACAATGCACCCCGCATTCCAGGGCTTTTCAAGATTGCTGAAGAGTGTGTGTGTGTGTGTGTGTGTGGGGGGGTGTTCCTGCGCTCTGAGCCTGTGATGTGCTTTGCAAAGGCAGATTCATGCTCATCCGTTCGCAGAACTGTGAGGTGTCCGATTTTCACAATCAGAATTTATTCTTCGCAAAGCCTTCAGACGTTCAAGCTTGTACCAAGCGTTCTTACAGGAACACTTGGCTGTCGGCTGCACTGAAGCCCAGGAACCAGGAGGCTCCGCGGACGGATGAGCTGCTTGTTCCTGGATTTGCGCCGCAGATTGTGTCAACAATAGCAGCAATTAACAAAATCTCCAACCGGTGGAAGCAGATGGTCGCGCACCCTGAATCCGCTTCTGTTGGAGGTTTCATCCAGTGCAAAACACCACCTTGCTTTATCTGCTCCGTTCATGTTACAAGCTTGTCTCGGCGAAATCTACGACACCGGGATCAAAAATTCAGATTTCTCCATTTCCTCCCTTCTTCACTCCACGTACACGACCACGGCTTGCACACGTCCAGGCTGAGAGGCTGAGACTAAGTGCTGTCGCCCTGCTTCAGGACGGAGCGTCGCTCTGTCTCTGATAAGGTTTTAGACAAATCTTTCGACGGAGCGCCTCAGAACTTAAAGCCCATGTTCTTTGCATGCTGTTCAGCCCATGTATTAGTCATACGCTTTATATTTCATGCATTATTCCTAAACCAGCTTCCTAAATATTTCAAACAGAAAAGTTTCAAATTTTGAAATTGCTCTGAAATATTTTAATGCTATGTTCAAAGGTTTTCTCCTGATCCTCTGAGGTTTCGGGGCCTTGAGGGGGTTTAGGGGTTTGTAAAAAGTTGTTTTTTAGTCTTGTGATGCTAGAAAAACCACAACAATGCGAGTACATTAAAAGTCTGAATAATTCAAAAGCACTTTGCACTTAAGCAAGGATGAAAATTTCATACTTTGGATAAGTTGTAAAATCCCATTTTGCTTGCCCAGAATGTTGGCTACTGTAAATAGTGAATTATGAAGGAGCTGTGTGTGTAAATGTTCAACACAAACGTACCGCAACTCATTTCAGGTGTGTATAGAGTTTGTTTAAGTTGCTGTATTATTTCCTGATGTATATTTGTAATGGTGGGTTTGTGAAACCATGCTGTCCTTTACCTGTGACCCATCATCAGCCAGGAACATCAGATGCCTGTAAATCATGTCTCAGTCAGCTCAAGGGGCAGTTTGCTTCATCTCATGTTCCCCAGATTGGGAAAAATGCAAAACCAAGCTGGTTTCGCTTTTTCACTCCTTTCATCTCCTGCTCGTTTAGCCGTCCCTCCTCTCGAAACCCAGTCAGTCCCGGCGGTGTGTTTTCTGCTCTCTCTAAACCTTTTCTCTGTTTAATCAGCTCTCTCAAGACTTAGTTCTGTATAATTAGAGGCCGAAATCCTTAATCACCATGGATCCAGGGCAGGGGGAGCATTTCAAATAGGCGCGAGCAGGGAATTGGCGTGAAGGAAAGTATGAAAATGTGGAAGTGACTGTGACACACATTAACGTGGGTCTGCACTGGCTCCTATGAGCCAACCTATCCCAGAATCACTCCCTGGTTTGCCCACAAGG
The DNA here is from genome assembly GCF_900634795.4 of Betta splendens. Classification (NCBI taxonomy): domain Eukaryota; kingdom Metazoa; phylum Chordata; class Actinopteri; order Anabantiformes; family Osphronemidae; genus Betta; species Betta splendens. The sequence goes on along the minus strand of NC_040892.2, from coordinate 8,096,246 downwards.
CTCAGATACCTGTTCAAGACTCGTGTAGTTGGATTAAAAGGTCAACGTCTGCAGGAGGTCCTTACGTAACTTCAGGCTCTCACCCCCTTTTCTTCTATCTCCTCTCGTCTTCTCACCTCCCCTCCCGTCTCCGTTCCTCCTGTTTTTTCAGTCTTATCCCTGTCTTGTCTCCTTGCTGACATTTATTTGGTGCCTAAAATTTTAATTGTCTTCCTGTCGTCCTTTACTTATTCATTGGGATGGAAGCCATTCAAAGTTGCTGTAGCAGAGTTGGGTTTATTGGACTAGTCTTATCCTAAAATAATAATTGTTTATATATAAAACATTATTAAGCTTTTCTGTGTGTAGCCTTTTTAGACTGAATTTGGAAACGTCACCTGAGGGACATGCAGTCAGAGTAATTGGGGCTTCTGTCTCTGGCTGTTAAAAGGTGAGGTGGATCATGGGCGTTTTACCAAAGGTGAGCGTTTCTGATGAAGGATGGGGTGACGGCTGTTTTCCTTCAGCAGAGACCAAAACAGCTGAACATGAACCGGTCGCACGCGGCGAGAGACCAGGTCCCGCGCTGAAAAAAGGGGGCGAGCACCTGCACCTCGCGCCGACGGCTGAGGCCTGACAGTCGACCGTCGGCTCCGACGGCTGCTGCTAAAAAGAGTTGAACCCCGCTCGGCGTTTCAGCGTGACAGTGATTGGAGCCGACAGCGCGGACTCGCTCGGTTCCTCAGCACAGGCCCTGCCCGGCCGGCTGATGGGCTGGAAACGCGTTAGTCACTCAGTGCACACGCAGCTGTTGTGCACCACTCAGCAAACAGCGCAGACAAGCGCCCGTCCCGGCTTTATGCTTTCATTGAGCTGGTGTCGCTCCTGCGTTTGGTGCCTGCAGTGAATCAGTGGCCACGATCCTGCCGACCGCTCGTCCGTTCTCCAGCCCTGTTATACTTATCTTCACTTGGCTCAAATGCAAATATTCGGCAGCTTTTGTTATTGCTATTAAAGATGCAGACCTGTGACTTGCGCTGCTGATCGTGTTTCAACGCTGACAGACTGCTCCCACTTACTGCGCGCCCTCAGCCCTGTCAGGACACACTGTTCACTGTGCCGAGCGCCTGACGTGTGGCCGTTAGAGCACTTAACGCCGCTTCCATTAAACCCTTTTGACATCATCTGCAACCAAACACTTTTCATGTATTTATACTCTCCCCCCCCCCCTCATTTTCTAGTATGAATTCAAGGCCAAGAACATCAAGAAGAAGAAGGTCAGCATCGTTGTGTCTGTGGACGGAGTGAAGGTGATGATGAGGAAAAAACAGAAGGTAACTCACTAGTCACTCAGTAATATGTCAGTAATAATGCGCCAAGAACTTATTTCATGCTTTACCCTGATTTTACTCAGAGAAAAGAATGGACATGGGATGAAAACAGGATGCTAATCATGCACGACCCAATATACAGGTGAGTAACATCTGAATGGGGTCCTATTAACGTGCCGGGTCTGGACTCTGTAACAGGTTGGTTCTGTCACTGTACCCGGCCATATTGGTCACCGTCCAGAAGCACAGGTGACCGACCGTCTGTGGCATATGGTAAACGCAGTCACACTTCTGAACCAGCGTGATGAATAATGCATGGCTCCTGCTTGTAACTGGTCGAGCGCGTAATTCAAGATACCGTACGTCCGCGTGCGTTACCGAGGGAAATGCATTAGCGCCTCCACGTCCCGTCACCTGTCCTGTTAGCGGCGCCGCGGCGAGACGCGAGAAGCTGTCGGTCACCGGCACCAGCCAAGTCGGAGCAATTCGAGCGGAAAGCGTCAAAATAATCCGTCAGCTGCTGAGGAAGAATAAAATAAGAGCGGTGTTTTTTGGCTCAGAAATGGAGTTTTCAATGTACGATGCAGCTAAACATCCAACATCCATTTTGTGTGCGCGTAAGACACGCTACTGTGTGAGTGTGTGTGCGTTAATTATGTATATATCTGTGGGAGGATCGGGTTTGGCAAAGCCACTCCTCATGGAGGGAGGCGGTGGGTTCAATCATGGAGCTCTCCCTGTGGCGTCTCACTCTCACAGTAGATGGGCGTAATTTGTTTGCCTGGTTCCCAGTGGAGTCGTTTTATAGCGGTGGATGGAGATGGAGAGGCAGGTCAGACCTCAGCGCTGCCAAGTCACTGCAGACTGTGTGCATGCGGGTTTGCTTGCAACTAGACTAGACATGCATACGCGGAATTTGTTATTGTATGGATATTGTTGGACAAGAACCCAGTGAAAGAACGTGGCTCTCTTATTTGCATTTCAGGATTTTCTACGTCTCTCACGACTCCCAGGACCTGAAGATCTTCAGCTACATTGCAAGAGACGGCTCCAGCAACTCCTTCCGGTGTAACGTCTTCAAATCGAAAAAGAAGGTACGTAGACCGGTGCTGCCCTTTGTTTACTGTGACTGTGTTCAGCGTTCTGCTCTCTTATCTTTCATTCAGCAATTAATTTCCTGATTTTTGTCAACGCGGTTAATCGAGTTTGGCTTTAAGTTTGATCTCTGCCTCAATTTCCGGTGGCTTAGTTAATATCCTCCTCCTCAGCCCCTCACAGAATACAGAACACATGCACTCCAGAGCAGCACCACCACAGAACCTGTTGTCAACAATGGTTTTACTCTCCCGTCATGTCGAGTAGCAGGAGCCGATGAGTGACATCACCTGTTCTGTTCTGCCCCAGACGCTGACCTTTTGACCCCTACCTCTCTTCCTGTCAGACACAGGCCATGCGCATTGTGCGGACGGTGGGTCAGGCCTTTGAGGTGTGCCATAAGCTCAGTCTGCAGCACGCGGAGCAGGAGGCCGACGGACGGGCGGACGGAGAGAGCGACAAGTCCACGGAGGAGCCCGGCAGTAAAGGTGAGGGTCCCGTCTCCATTCAAAGACACCCCCCAGATTCTTTTCTGTGGGCGATGCCCTACTACTGCACGGATCCCTCCGCAGGTTGTACACCGTCCAGAACCGATGGAGGGGCCGAGGATGAGGAGAGCAGACGAGGAGGAGGACAAGGAGAAGACGCTCCCACCGGAGCATCGCTGTGCGAAAAGGCCGTCAGTGAGATCCTGCAGAGTCTGGCTGAACTGAACGTGGTCAAACCCGGACAGACCGTCATAGTAAGACACTGCGAGCACACACGCAGCACCCGGGTTCAGTGTGCAGGGGTTCTGTAGTAGAGGCAACAACCAGGACTGGGAAAGGTCAATTCACTAATTTCCCGAACTGGAAAAGGAAGATGAAAATTATTTACTCACTGTGGTCAAACTAATGAAAATCACCACACTAATATTACATGTTATTTCCCCAGTGGCTGCAGGCTGTGAAGGTTCCCCTAAAATAGCATCTGATGACACGTATCTTTGTGTCTGTGCCGCTGCAGCAGAGGCTCTGCTCTCTTGATCCACTGCTTTGGCCTTAGTGGCGTTTTGATGCATGATGATGTTTGAAGCACCACCAGACACAGATCACAGGTGACGCAGGGATGAAACGACCCGGTCAAAACACAACATCTCGCTCCCCTGTGGTCGTCTACTGTATAGTGTTTGAATCCCACAGTAAGATAAGACGCCGAATTTTTCTCCGCTACAATTTAGAGAGTGACAGGTTCAAAGGATGCAAACGTAAAAGCTCGAGTGTGTCATGTTCCTTTGGATTTGTCACCAGAGCAAGTGTGTTAGACACAGCTGTTATCATGCTGAGAGAGCGAGAGAGAGAGAGAGAGAGAGAGTTGGAGCGGGGAACCTGGAAATGTGTGCTGGCTGGGAAAGAGGGACACCTAATCCCAAAAACCCACTCTGTTCCCTTTGATATCGGAGAAACACCAACCTAATCCCATGAGGGGTTCACGAGCATCTGCTCTAAGGAGATAAGGGAGAAGAGCGAGCGAGGAGGAAAGGGAGACGGCATGAAGGAGATAAAGGGAGGAATAATGAAATATCAGGGAAACCGCAGGGAGACCGGGTAGAAGACCCACGCCGCACTAAATGCTTAATGCTCTGCTGCTTAGAGATCATCACAAACACCTCACACACTATCTGATGCTTAGAATAGAAAAACAACAAGTCTGGAGGATTTTATCTGCTTATTAGACTAACTTTATAGAAATGTCAATGACAAATACTTGAAGCCTGAGGTGATCTGTGTATCTCACTCTGTTAATTCTGAAAATGATATCAAATCAGTTTTGTTGAATTCCATGATATAAAACCAGCACCTGACTGTAAATTGACCTGTTGTGAACGTACTCCGCCTCTGGATGGGATGACGGATGGAAGGATATGGGAACATTTTAAATATTGTATTTTTTAACATCCATACGTTTACAACTCCGTTTCACTATTAACCCTGTTTTTATTCAGTGTGAGTTTACATACATGCATCTACCACGTTACGTTTTAAACACATTCATTGTTTTAACGCCACTTTTTAAATGCCAGAAACGGAGCCCTCCTAAAACTTAGTGTGGAATTTATGACGCTAAGCACAAACATTGCATTTTTCAAAATCATCTGTTATCTTGTTGACCATCGAGTGAGCCACTCCGCCCCCTGGTGGCAGATTGGTGGAATTACATCCACAATGTAGAACGTTATTTTGGATGATACTGTTGATGATACAGTGTCAGACTTTTAAATACTTTCTGCCTAAAGGCATCTACAAACAATAGGCATCTATTGAGTCCAATATGTTTTTTTTCCCTTAGGACTTAAACCAGAGGTCCCTCTTCACCGTGACATCACAGGGTGTCACTCCCAGCAGCCCTTGCTCCTCGGCTCTCACCCCGCTGGCGTCGCAGCACTACCTCCAGCTCCTCCAGCAGCAGCTGCAGCAGCAGCAGCAGCACACGCAGGTGGCCATCGCTCAGGTGAGAAGCAGACGGACAGCGATGCATTATGACAATCAGAGCCCGAGTCAAACCAAATTAAAGCAAATGTGATAGTGGTGGCACAGCAATCAGGGAAAAACACAAGACAAAACAGCATGGCATCAACCATCATTGGGTTTGGTGCGTTCAAGGACAGGGCAGAGTGTAGGTCATATGACAGTCCTTTACATACACAACCATATTAACTTCCAGGGATGTTCAGCCTTTGTTTCATGTTATAGTCCTCGGAACCCAGATTGATCAGCCACAAGAGGGCAGCACAAGCACAGCAATAGAACATCTGTGCAGCAGTGAATCAAAGCATCTTGTAACGGTTGGAGATGAATAAAGCCTTTCGTTTAACACAGTGTCTGCAACTTAAATGCGTTTTACTTAAGTATTTTCATCGATCTAATGAAAACAGCTTCTTTCATGATAATGAACAGCTTTCCATCATTAGTGACACTGAGTTTCAGTGTGATCTGTGCATAAATAAAACTTGAATGTGACGCCTTGCTACTGCAGGTGCAGCTGCTGAAGGATCAGATGGCAGCGGAGGCCGCCGCTCGTATGGAGGCGCAGGCCCGCGTGCACCAGCTGCTGCTCCAGAACCGGGACCTGCTGCAGCACCTGGCCCTGCTCGTGCAGCAGCTGAAGGAGCTGGAGGCTCGCTCCCCGAAAGCGGCCAACAGACACAGTGAGTGCCTGTCGCTGAGCAGCGGGTTCAGTGTTGTGCAAATGTATTAAAGGGAATTAGCTTTGCAGTATGTGATCATGAAGCAAAGTGGCAAAAATTAAATTGCATGAAGTGGTTTATGATTTGAAATGTGCCCTTCGTCAAGTTTACACTGTTACACACAAAGCTCTGATTATAATCTGCTCTGGTTTGATCCTAATTGACTAATTGTTCAAGTTGAAGTGTACTAATGTGACATTACAGCAATCAATGGAAACAAAAATCACCAACTCAGCTTGTGGGTAGCTTCACCTCATCTACTGGCTCTTGTAGTGTTTTGCCTTCTGTGCCGTGCGTTCCAGGCGCGCCGCTGCCGTGCAGCCCAGTTCCCACGTCGGCAAAGTCCCTGTCTCTGAACCTGAAGAACCACTACAGCCAGGCCCTGGAGCAGCTCATCACCTCCACGTCCCTGTGGCAGAGCCAGAGCTCGCAGCTGGACCGCGCCGAGGCCTACCTCAACCTGCTCAACCTGGAGGCGCCGGCCAACGGGGACCTGGACCCGTTCGGACGGGCCGACGGGTCGGCGGGCGGCGCCGGGAGCTCCTGCGGCGAGGTCGTCCCGTTCACGCTGAGAAACGCGGCCAGCGTGGATGAAAAGTAAGACACACGCATCGTGACAGTGGGGTGAACTATTATATCACAAACCAGGCAGGTTGAAGCTGCAGCGGCCACGTTCTTTGCTATTTAAGGCCAAACTGAACATTGTCCAGCTCCTTCCTTGACGTGCAAACACAGCGTTAATGTGGCGCCGGTCAGTTTGGGTTCGAGGTTGCCAGGCTACGCGGCGACACGCGCAGCCTGTCGCTTTTAGCGTTATTAGCGGAGAACAGCGCGCCTCAGCAGAAACGGCCTCCAGCTAATGAAATTGTGCCTGTAATCAGGGGATTACAGCGCGCGGGGGGGGGGGGGGGGGGGGGGGCGGCTGGAGGCGAGGCGCACAAAGGAGGCGTTCAGGGTTCCGGTTGGGAAGTGGGAATCCGAGAAGACGAGAGAACGGGAGTCCGTCGACTTTAAATCCGCTGTGGTGTTTTCCCCCTCGCGCTTCCTCCATTTGGAGGCAGCCGAGACAGTGAATGGAGCAATTTGCGTCGGAAAAACGTGTGATGAATGTGCTCCGCTTGTCAGGGATGTTTGAGATTCTATTTCTGGCCTTTTCTTTACAGTACTTGATGGCTGAACACACACAAGGCCTGGATGGTATAGAGTATAGAGCATGTAATTAGTTTTAATGAGCTTTTAATCTGCGTAAAGCCATCAAACGCCGGCCGATAGCAAGAAAACATGAAAACAACAGCAGCTCAGTCGTAATGAACTTAACCTGAAAAGATCGCGTTGATGAAATGACTCCTTGATGGTCCGTGTGTATGTGTGCGTTTGTCAGTGTGCATTCATTTCTGGGAGCGAGCGTGTGGGTGTTTTCCCTGTGTTTGTAATTATGTAAGCGCCGCCGTCTTTGCATCCTCACCGCTGTTCTCCTTCGTCCCAACGCACCGTCTCCTCTTTGTCTCAGGACCTTTTGACGCGGTTGCTGTAAAACACGCCGCCGGGGCATCGAACGCCTTTTCCCTGGACCTCCCTCCATCTTGTTTGCATCCTCTCCTCTTTATGAAAAGACGTAATGACGGTCGTGTGCACAAATGCAGCATAAGTATAATGAAAAGTCAGGTGGGGCTGCACAAACAAGGCTCACACTGATCATGCGTTTCCATGCAGGATAACATGACGAAATGGAAAGTGGTGCTTCGACATCAGACCTCTTTGTTACTCACGGTGCAGCGGGCTGCAGATATTATTACATCCATTTGCTTGTGTTTTCAGTGTTTGCAGCCTGACTTCAGGCTCTGCCCACCGACAGATGCTCCTCCGTCGTCCTGTCTATTTCCCCTCGGCTGACCTTCCCTCCGGCTCCTGCTCGGCCGGAGTGATGGAATGCGCTCGCCTCACCTTATTAGCAGCGCTTCGGCTTTAAATCACGCCGGCGCTGTCGGAGCCGCGAGTGGGACAGTACTGTATGTTGAACACTATAGGCGGCCATGCAGTGAGTCACGCTTTATACAACGACCAGGAAAACCAAAACACCCTTAAAGCAGGAGGCAGCGGCTCAGTGTTGGGCAACTGTGTGAACGAAAGTAACTATAACAGCGTTTTGAGCCATCATCAACTACATTTGAGCCATACTAATGTATAATAATGTTATAAATACCATTGGATACTCTCAGATTCATCCTCTGGGAACCATGAATACAAAGTGGGCAGCGAACCCGTAGGATGCCAGAACAAACGTGTGGAGCCGTTTACTATATGAGCTTCCGACCATTATGCTCAGTGAGTCATGTTTTCCTGCGGCGTGGCAGACGCCGCTCGCTCTCTCCGACAGTATCGCATGTTGCATAATCCCATTCCGGGCCTATCTGCTGATCTTCCCTTCCGCTCCGTACATGTTTTGCTTGCGCGTTCTTCCTCTTCATCACCAGCCTCGTCGCTCGGTAATTCGATTGTGCGATGCGATGGCGGCCGTAATGGCTAGCGTTTACAGGCGCTGGGCTCAATGGGTTCTGTCAGCTGGATGCGCTGCGAGGAACGAGGGTTGGTGGTTTGACGTCGGGCTGAGCTGGAAGCCTCTCGGCTCCAACGTTGGGGAGGGGGGGGGGGTCTCTCATCTCCCACCAATAAAGTTGAGCTGCTTTAATTTGGAAGTTTGGCAGACGCTCTGCAGACTTCTTCCGTTCATCCACCTACATGCTTAAAGACTCCACACAGACATCCCACGCACGCTCAGATGCTTTTACATCCTCGACATCGAGATGCTTTTACAAAAACCCCTCTTAAAAGTTGAACCTGTCTGTCTGTCTGTCTGTCTGTCTGTCTGTCTGTCTGTCTGTCTGTCTGTCTGTCTGTCTGTCTCCTCCACTGGTTGATGGTCAGAGCTCCAACTGGTTCTTGGTATTTCTCCTACTGGATTCCCTGCTTCCTGTTTTACTGAGCAGCGGAGTCAATGAGCGCACGGAGCTAATGAGTCACGTGTGCCGTCGACGCCGTGGGGGGTTCCTGTAGACATCTAAAACACCTCTGATGCTCTGCTCTCTATATTTAGTCATATTTAGCATTTAACAAGCATAACATCACCGAGTCTCTGCAGCACACGCATCACATGAATGTTTTCTATTAGCGGTGCATGTTCTTACTAACTAATGAGTCACATTCTACTATTAGTAATATTCCAAAGGCAAGATACAGTTAGATTTATACTTCACATCTATATATAGATACTGTTTGATATACGATGCTATTAAATCAGCATCCGCATCTTGACCAGATCAAGCATCAAAGGATAGTAAAGGTTGATGTTGGCATCTAGTCGCTTTAAGTAGGTTTTGCAATAGGACCAAGTTTGTGAAGTGAAGGGGATGAATCTAAATGTTTTGCCTTCAGATCTGTCACTTATCTGGATTTTGGAGTTAAATGCTATTAAGTGTGTTGTTTTCAGGCAGAGACTTGAATGAGCCCAAACCACCGCCGCGGCCTTTGCCTCAGTCTAACTGTCGCCTCTTTTCTGGTACAGGTGCGAGGACCCGCTCCTGCTCTTCCTCTTCCTCCTCTAACCATGCCTCATTTTCCTCTCCGTCTGCTCGAGCCAGCAAACATCCACCCCCCCAGTACCATCCTGTCCCCATCTCTGTCCCTCTCATCGTCTGCCGCACCAGCCTGCCTCTCCCTGGGAGCCTGGGGAGCTCTCTGCCACTGCCCCTTCCTCCTCTCCTCCTCCTCCTCCTCCTCCTCCTCTCCTCCTCTCTGCCCCTTCTCCTCCCTCTATGTGAGTATGACTCATGACAACATGCATGAACGCGTGTCTGTGGCACTAGCATGGCACTAGCATGTGTCGGATGAGCGGCGTGGGCGCGAGCTGACGCGTGGGCGGGTCTCACCAGCGATTTCTCCGCTAATGACTGTATAATAGCCTCCATTTACTCGGGGGTGTGGATCTGCTGCTTCGTAACCACATTAGCATTAAGATAATCAGCGAGTCCCACATGTTTCATGCACGCTACGGCTGCTCGCGCTGGAATGGAGCGCTCGTTTTGACTCTTTCGCGTAGACAGAGGAGAAATGTTCTTGTCAAGATCTGGTATTTTCTCAGTGGAGGTTCAGCCTGAACTGTTACATTAAAGTGTCAAAGCGGAGGCAGCATGGGAGTAGAGTAACACCTCAGCGCTCCTGTCCTTCACTGCCTGTGTTTGGGTTCTATTTCTATGTGAATGTGTGTTACTGTCACGTGCATGTTTTGCCTTATCCAGTCCTAGTGCGTGAACTCACCACATTCCCAATGTAAAAACCCCATCATCAGACACTCACACATTATCAGCAGATTTCTACTATAAAAAGACTAGATCGAAAACGGATAAATCACCCAATAAATTTACCTGATGATTACTTTATTTAATAATAAAAAATAATGTATAATTTTATTATTTAATATTAAATTTATTATATGCTACAAACTCACAAACCTAATTTCAATGAAATAAGCTGGAAATTACCAGACCAGCATGAACAAAAGATTAAAAAAGGTTCAAAAAAGGATGATAGTTTAATGAGCAATCTAGCTTTAAAAGCAGCTTCTACAGTGTCACGTTTGATTTAAGTGCAAGTCTCTGCAAGTTTTGAAGCGCAGTGGTTCCGTAAGAAGCAGCAGCACGAACGCTATTGTAGGATTTAAGTGTTCAGATATTTTTTCCTAAACGTTAATGCCTCGCGTGTAAGCTGCTGCGATTGGTCCGACTTCAACAAGCTCCTAATGATCCACAGAGCTTATGTTTATGCTTGGAACAGCTTAGGCTGCACATTCAGTGTAATAACGTGCTCTGGATTTGACAAATCCCGAAGAAGAGGAGCAAAATTCCAGTCCGCGGCTTTTTGAGAAACATCCGGCTGAAAGGTATAAGAGTGGAATTAACTCTGGCAGGAGATTTAAAAGTTCTGCATGTAAGCAACTTAAAATCACAGTTTGGTCCTCACTATATAGTGCCACAAATTATTATATGAATGAATTACTGTGTTCAAATATAATAGACAGGAAGGGGAGAAAAAAAAGACTAAAAGGAAAGAAGCTGCGGAATTGAAATTCATGGGCGGTCGGCCGGACGGAGCGAGATGAATGGAGAGACAGGGGCGAAGTAATAAAAGGAGAAGGAGCCAAATGGAAAAGAAGCAACACGCGAGCGGGAGATAGAGCAGCGAGGCGCAGAGGGGAATCACTGTGACAGAAAGGACCGGTGCTGAGTCACGGTTATGATAATGAGGGCAGGGAGGTGGACGGAGCGCTGCTTGATCCCCATTCAAATCCACCTCCACCGCTCACAAACGCAACAAACACAGGAGCAAAACGCTCCCTTTAATAATCGGGTTCACAGATGATGGTGGAGGTTCTGCCTGTGGAGCCGCATCTCTGAAGACGCAGCACGTGCTGGTGAGATGCTGCGTCACCGGTCCTCATAGAACCTCACCTAGGCCTCACTGCTGAGACCACAGGCTCAAAGACGAAATTAGCAGCTATAGTCATGTGAAGGATTCTGGGCTTGTTAGCAGGTTTGTTAGGATCCATTTTCCAGGACAATGACTGTGTGTGTGTGTGTGTGTGTGTGTGTGTGTGTGTGTGTGTGTGTGTGTGTGTGTGTGTGTGTGTGTGTGTGTGTGTGTGTGTGTGTGTGTGTGTGTGTGTGTGTGTGTGTGTGTGTGTGTGTGTGGCTCATCGGGGCTTTGTTGTGCTTCTATCTTGGATGCTATTTCTGACGTGTGTGTGTGTGTGTGTGTGTGTGTGTGTGTGTGTGTGTGTGTGTGTGTGTGTGTGTGTGTGTGTGTGTGTGTGTGTGTGTGTGTGTGTGTGTGTTTGAGGAGGGAAGCGCCTGCAGCACTTTGCTTTTCTTTGTCTCTTTCTTTCCCCGTCCCCTTGCTTTCTCTGCCGTGGAGCTGTGGGATGTTGATAAGTCCTCAGACAGCGGAAACAACAGGGAGCCAGAGGGAAAGCGGGAGTTCGTGTTTTGTGTAGCAGCGCAGCTTACATTAGTGTGTTCAGGTTAATGGGGTATAATGTGACTGATGAAGAGGAAAACTGGCTGGAGGCTCATTCTCTTTTACTCTCTTCTTGGTGCAGACAACCGTTAGAGTAATGAAATCCATGGATGTTTCTCATGCTGTTCTAAACGCTCCCCCTTCTCTTTATCTGCAGGTGCAAACACATGATTCCCCGACTGGATCCTCCTCCACCGTCCCTGAACCGCAAGCGCGCCAGCAGGACCCTGTCCCCGGGCTCCGACGCCCTGGCGCCGGCCACGCCCGGGGACCCGGCGGGCCCCGAGGCGGCGCCCAGCCGCAGCAGCAGCCTCTCCTTCCCGGACGTCACCCCCGGCTCCGTGTCCTCCGCCGACTTCCACTCGCTCAGCAACGGCGAGAGCAGCTCGTGCTCGGCCAGCGAGGACTCGGGCGTGCGCTCCGAGACCAAGTCGCTGCTGCTGTCGCCGCTGCGCGACGACGACGACGACCCCTTCGGGGACCGCGGGACGTTCCTGACGGCCTCCAGCGGCCGCGCCAGTCCGCTGGAGGACCGAGGCGAGGCCGCGCTCTCGCCCCCGGAGCCGCTCGTCCTTCCGCTGCCGGACATGTGCGACCACCCGCTGCCCTTCTCGTCCCCCGTGAACGATACCTGTCTTCACATCAGCTTCTCTGAGGATGAGCTGCTGGAGAGCGGCCAAGAAGACACTAATGTCCCCCAGTGGAGTCAGGCCTGAGCTGATGGTCCCCCGGAGGCCTCTCCCTGTGCTTTCCAATTAACTATAAATGCAATACTTACCGTCAGACCCTCCTATGTTTGCACTGGGCTCCATTTCGGGACCTTTAATTTTTCCGGCCACTTGTGACACAGTTTAGACATAGTTGATGAAAAATAATATTGTATAAATTATTAGCCGATAGACATATTTAGTATTTTTGTAATGAAATGAATGCTCGGGTTCACTTGTTAGTGTCTAGAATGTTGAGCAGAGTCCATGTAGCAACTGATGCACTGTCAAACTTAGACATTTATTGTAGAGTTCAGAGCCAATGAGGGAACACGTTTTATTTTTGCTAGTAGTCGTCATCAAATCCTAATTTTATATGATAGCGCTTTGTTGTGTCGCGGACGGTTGTGGAAGTGCTGTTTTCTGCATGATGTTGGGAGGAGCCTTGTCTTCTGGGAAGCGACGGGGGGGAAAGAAAGGAACAAGTAAAGTCATTAAAGGGACAGAGGCTAGAAACGAGTGTAGGTTTAGTTTTAGTGCACACGTCCTCGTGTGATCAGAGTCGACGGCTTTAGAGCGTTTCGTCCTACTTGTATTTTGGTTTTGTCAGAACTAAGAGGTGCAGAAAGGTTTTGTGAAATAATATAGAGGGTTTTATGCTCGTAACAAGGTGTCAAAATCAAGTTAAGGCAGTTTTTTCTACTACTTAATATGTGCAGTAGTAACTTCAGTACCGGAAAAGGATGATGTTAGGAAGAACTAACAGCAGATTGAATAAAATTTAAACAAAAAAACATACCTATGTTGAAACAACGTAGCATAGTAATATAATAATAAAGGCATTCTTAATAATAACCTGTAAGCAGGTATAATTGATAAATGCAGGCGAGAGAGCGAGAAAGCAGCCGAGGTATGAGAAGAGGGGGGGGGTCACGGTGCAGCTGTGAAACGCCTGCAGACGGCCTGAAGTGAGGCTTTTCCCAACATCACGTGGCAGCAAATTCACAGGAAGTGAAATGCATAATAAAGTATAGTAGAAGAAGAACTTGCCCTTAGTTATTTTTTTTTTATCTAGAGAGTTTTCACTGTAGGCAAAAGAGCGTGACATGATTTCTTTGTGTTTGAAGGGTTCTCCACACGCTGTGGGTTTCGCCTGCTGGTGACGGCCAACTTCTTTTTATGCTGCATAACAAGCGGATCATACAGTAGCTGGACTAACAAGGTGTCCACGGCCCATTTAAAGTAGAAATGTCGCCGCCTTCACCTGCTCGCTGCCCTTTTTCTCTGCATTAATTATCTCTCCTTGCTTTCACATTCGCTCGTTTTCCCTACATGCACACATGCTTTGCTTTTGTCTGCCCCGAGTCTACGAAGGGCGTCAGACCCAGGTCCTCAGTGGATGCAGTGATGAGAACAGAGGCAGATGGATGAACACACACACTTCACAGGTGAAGTGTGTGTGTGTGTGTGTGTGTGTGTGTGTGTGTGTGTGTGTGTGTGTGTGTGTGTGTGTGTGTGTGTGTGTGTGTGTGTGTGTGTGTGTGTGTGTGTGTGTGTGTGTGTGTGTGTGTGAGAGAGAGAGAGAGAGAGAAAATCTGGAATCCCCCAGCTGACTAATCAATAATGCAGGATGCTTCCTTGGGTAAGCAGAGCCAAAGCCACTTCTCCTGCTCTCTCTCTCTCTCTCTCTCTCTCTCTCTCCCTCTCTCTCCCTCTCTCTCCTGAGGACTCACCTCCATCTGAGCCTGTTCAATACCAGACTGCGTTTGATCTGCGATCAGTCAAATGTACTGTACCTGCTGAGAGCTGCAGCTCAGCTTGAGGCCTGCTGCTAACCTCGGCTGCTTGGCTTTAAGTTGCTTAAAGTTAGACGGCCTCGGCCCCTCATGTGTCCGTCAGTGCTGCCGGGAAGCCGTTAATCTCTGTATAGACGGGAGCCGTGGGCCCGTCGCTGATCAAAGTCTGCGTGAGACGAGCGATCGCACGCGTCAAGTCGGCACATTTAAGCGCTTTTCCTCTGTGACACTCCAGCTTTGCTAAGTCAATCACAAACGTCCCCTCTCGACAAACCTGCCCCATCGCTGAAGTGCCAAGTGTTGAATTTTAGAAGCAGAGTGAAGAGAGGAGGTCACTGGACCGAGAGTCTAACGCTGTGCCTCGTCTTTCATTTAAATGCAAATTTGAAATGTAGAAAGTCATTTGCTCGCTTGATCCCAAATTGTTCAAAACGCATAATTTAAGATTTAAATAATGGCTCGTCTCCACAAACAAAGTCATAGAAATGATGGAGCAGATTTGGCCTCGAAGCTACATGTACAAGCTGCTGTGACTTCATTTCATTCAATTTAAACATGCGATGTCTATTTTTACAAACGAGGTTCTTCCAAATAATATTGCATTGAATCCTTTCCCTCCTGGTGCCGGAACATATGGACTGAAGAACGCACTCAATGCACCCGTTGCACCAGAAATTAGAGAAGCCGGATCGATCTTAATAGGCCTGAAGCCGGTTAACACGTTGTCACTTAGCAGAGGTTAGTGAAAGCACAAGGTCCTGTTCCCATTTCTCAATAGATACGTTATTAGCAGAGATTTATATCCCATTGAGAGGATATGAAATGTAATCCAGCTGAGTGCACATGTGCATGTGACACACAGTATATATGTATATATTATATATTTCTGTCACGTCTTTATTAGTAAGATACTGGAGGAACGCAGACGGATGGAGAGAGGAACGCATGTATTTACTGTGGGCCGTGCTGCATTTCCTCATCTCTTTCCCCGTCCTGCATGTGATTCTGCCACGAAGGTGCACGCAAACACATTTTCCAGCAAAGTCAATACAACGTTGGACACAGATGAAATGTCATTTTAAATTGATACGTTGCCTGAGGAGCCTGAGGGGCGTCTGGAGTCGGACCCTGAAGGAGACGCAACCACCCCTGGGTTAAAATCATTTCCTTCCCTCCTCCACGCAGTATTTTTCTCTAAGGTCAAGTGGTCGAAGGAGAGGAATTACTCAATACGTCGCTCACTTCTTTTACAGTCTGCCCAAAAAGGTCAGCCCGTCTGAGAGCGGCTTTTGTTTGACGTCGAATGCAGCGTGGCCTTTGTAAAGCTAAGAATAGCCATTGATGACCGAGTCTGCAAAGATTTGACGTTTGAGTATTTCTTCCTCGTCCTTCAAGGCCAGTAATACTTATTCAGCCCGTTGTCTAGTTGATGAGAGCTTTCCCTCATAGCTGCTGCTTCGCTCGTCCTCTGTTTGGGTTGTGATGAGCATTGTGAGGCTGGAGAAGCTGGGTGGAGAAGTGTCTTTTCTGCTGAGTCATGATATCAGCCTTTCTGACCCGAAAAGCTTTAATTGTGTTTTTTATTATTTCAGATCCACCCATCATTTTTTCTCACTGCCAACAAAGAGCTCATCTGACAGGTGAGGAGTAGACGTCTTTGGCACCTTTTGGACTTTGTGCTCCTCCTTGATGTGATCTGGTGCAAATGATTGTCTTAATGTGTGTTTTGAAGCCCTGTGCTGCCTGGGGAAATCAGAGCGTGGGTGTGTTTTGTTTTGTTTTGTTTTGTTTTTAGCTCTATCAAATTTTCATCGGCCTCCTAACCTTCTCTGGGGCTCAGGAGGGATGGAAACTTTAATTAACAACCTTTTCCTTCAAAACATGGTCGGACGGGACCAGGTGCTTGTCCTCGTTCAATATTAAATTAAGACACTGTGCATTACACTCCCCAACATATTCACAACTCCAGCCTCGTGCAGAGTTTATCGCTCCGTGTTACCAGGACCTTTATTCTTAACCTTGCTCATAGATAAGAATCACATGTGCTTAAAAGTAAATAGCGTCTCCTGTTTGTCACTGACCACAATCAGCACTTGAAAGATGAATGACTGTTTAAACCACAGCAGAGAAAAGCTCCACAGCTTGTCTCGCACAGGCCACTCCTGGTATGAAATCATTTTCATTTATAATGTATTTTTTTGTTCGCAGTCGTCATATGCTGCTTTGATTGATTGATTTGTCTTATTAAGGTGTATTTACCTTCCCCAACCTCCAGGGAGAGCTCAACCAAATGGCGCAACTATCCCCAGCAGTAGACTGCTGTGTTTCAATGATCAGCGTACTGCATAAACCCAACTTTGTAATTAAAGACTCTGGTGAGATGAGTAGAATATCGTTTATTCATGTTATTTTTGAAGATAATCTCTCATTTCTGTCTTAGAAACTGCCCACATGTGCATTGTCCTGCTGGACTGAGGCACCTCACAAATCATTAAACCTGTGTCCGTGTAATCATGTTAGCTCGTTAGCTTCAACCTAGCTCGTTAACCGTACCCTGACCAGTACAGTTGTTCCAGCCCTCGTGGCTTAAGCGACGTCCACCCACTAACAGTTCTATTCAGACTTCACGTCTTCTGGAACGGTTCAGGAGCGGCTTCTGTCAGAACAATTAATGAACCTGATCACGCTTGTCCTTCAGAGTCATCGCCGCCGAGTGTGAGGGAATGAATGAGGATGATTTGAGCCTTTTCTTCTCTGATGATGACCAAACGTGTTTCAGGCGTGCAGCCACTGTATCTTTTTGAATCATGCAGATAAAGGACTCCTTCACATTTGGCTTCCACTGCCTTCATTTGGACCCTTTCCCTTCACTGGAAAGGGTCGCGCTGACCGTGATGATGATTGAACCCAGCTGTGCACCATTAGTTCTGTGAGGCAGAGGGCCGGGCACGGTCAATGCAGGACGGATGATTGTGGGCTGCGCCGGGTCGTTTCCTTCAGACGCTGTGCTCTGGGGCGCGATTGTGTGCCAGAGGTGTGTCAGTGCTGTTTGTTCATGAAGCACAGTTGTGTTTCCTCACCACCGTGAGAGCAAAGAGGCCGCACCTCCTGAACGACAGGGAGGAGGGAGCTCACAACGTTTGTGTGGCAAAATGGCTCAATCATTTCAAGAATGGTAATAATTACACTGATGCGTTTTTATGATGTTGTCAGGATTTCTGAACGCTCTCATTAACTTTAATGCAGCAGTGGGAAGCGAGTTTATTAGGACCCCTGGTGTTTATCTTTGCCTGTGACCTTGCTTGTTATCTGCCATCTGGAGACGTCGCTGAGCGCGGCCCTGAAACAAATAGGCACCAGGAGAAATTAAAGAGTTGTTCATCAAAATTCTAAGAACCATTTGCCTTCCACTCGTTACAGCACGAGCCTGCGTGTTTTAGCCGTTACCGTGAATGAGATCCGGGTCCTATCAGGCTGCGGGTTCGATTTAAGCGCGTGTGTCTGACAGTAATACAGTAGCAGTGACATGGAGCAGTGAGTCAGTCACTATGAGCCCACTCAGCTCCCTCCAAATCTGGTGCGTTTTCACACTCGGTTTATTTCCTCGCGTCCCGAGAAGAGATCGGATGTGACTGGAGCAGCGGGGGTTTCCTTCAAAAAGACGGAAACGGAGCTACTGTCGACCAGCAAGAGACTGGTTTCCCTCATCAACTACCAGTAAGCACATGCACATCAAACACCCAGCACAACCTATTAGAACTAATACTGTACTTTATTGTATAATGAGCAACTAATGATTATATCTTAACAGCCATGTGTTTCACCCCCCCCGTGGTAAGTGGGAACTTGCTATTATCACAGATTGACATCATTAAAACGCATCTCATTAACCTTTTAAATGCCTCGCTTCACTGTGAAAAGCAAAAAGCATCACTTGATCAAACAAACATGTGTTTTTACGCCGCGGCCTTCTCTGATAACACGCTTCCCTCAACCGATCTCTCTCTTCTGGGGGACGAATCAAATTATTCACAGTAGTGACAAATTGATTGGAGCGATGCTGAAGCAGCATGTGCGCCGCTCTCCGGAGGGACACAGCGGGGGGACATCCCGTCTCATTTGCAGCACTCAATCTCGTGGGTGTCTCACACACACACACACACACACACACACACACACACACACACACACACACACACACACACACACACACACACACACACACACACACACACACACACACAAACACGCTAAACACAAATATAGAACCGAGCCCAGTAAAACGAATCTATCCACTTCTGTGAGAATGATTTATGTCTTTTAATTTGCCCCCTCCTCTCTTAAAGGTGGGGGTCTGACTGTATCTGTATCCTGGATGCATACAGTACTTGTCATGTTGCCAGGCAGCGTCGCGTTCATTCCACATGTCCACGTCGGAGGGCACAGCAGCAGATGAGGTTCTATTAAAGCGCTATTTAACCTCAAAGCCGTTACTGCAGCTCTGCGGTGCTTTCCCACCGGCGCCGTCGGCCCATGAGGCCCGTTCAGATAGATGGCTGCGCTGCGACCTTGAGCAGCCACCTCCATGATCTCACATCGACTTCGTTCTCGTCGTGTCCTTTCTTTCACCCTCATCTTGCTCACGCGGCATCATTGCATCTTTCTTTTTGGGATGTCGTCAGTTTGACTTCAGCCTCTAACGCACCTAAATTTATTTATTTGCCTTGTCAGCGTATTTGTGCAGTATATTAACAGGGAATGTCTTTCAATGGAATTGATCCTCCATGTGCCTTGTTTAGTCTGGATCCACGTCCTGACTGACTAATGGCCGCCCGCAGAGCCAGGCTAGATGCGCCGCAGTCAACACAACAGCAGTAGCAGCCAAAGACTGCACAGACGGACGCCGTTACCATCAAGTTAATGTGAAGTTCTTGGCTACGAAGACACAAACGACTGGCACAAGTGCACCAGTCGCGTCTGTGTCAGTGTCTGCACACGAGCCAACTGTGTCTGAGGCCTTGTGTCAGTAGCCTCTGCAGCAGCTAGAGGAATCACTAGCGAATGGTGTCGTTGCAATCCATTGTTACTGTAATTAGATCATTTACTGAACACGATGTCATAGAACCCAAGTACAATCGGCAACTCTCGGTCATTGTGTGAATAACAGATGCTCACCGCCTCCGCATCACATGTTTCAACAAGTGTTGCTAAAATAGAAAAAGGCTGCGGCGAATCAGGGGCTGCGGGAACGACAGACATTTAGAAAGACATAAAGAAGATAAATCGGTAACAAATTGGAGCCTTGAAGAGACAGAAAGGGAGACGAGAGCCAGCGCGGACACCAGATGAGGAGTCTCTGATGAAGCGATGAAACGCCTACCGAGCCGCTTCTTTCTTCTTCTCTCTTCTTCTCTCTTCTTCTCACGCTGGAGACGCTCACAGCTCTTCATGGTTTGATTACAAAATGTGCTGTGAGAGATTTCTCCAGCTTCCTCCTTATCTCAGCGAGAGCCCGGTTGTGGTGGTGGCGTTGGCGCGTGGTGGCCTTTGTGCGACTGTGCGTGTCTGTGTGCCTCGGAACAACAAAGGAAACAAGCGCGGCTGCGTTCAAGGTCAAAGCCGTCACGTCGTTTATCGTAACGACGTGGAAGACGGTAAAATGCAGCCAAGGTGGGACGGTTCTCATTAATGCTAACTGGGAGCTTGGCAGCCCTCCACCTGATGGATCACTGCATCTGCATACGAGAAACAAAAGCCCTGTTTTAAACCAAGTGTCCCTGTCAAGTTGCATCGCTCATCATCATCATCATCATTTACATACTTTCATGTCCTCCATTCAAGTGTTTTTGATTTAATTTTAATCAGTGGATGCTAAAACAGAGCGGAGTGGGAAGAATAAGAGGCTGTAGGCAGAGGTCATAAGAGACCTGTGCAATCAATATTCTGCTTTTGTCGATGCTGGAAGACGAGAGGAAATTTGCATTAATGCCACTCTTAAAGGGCAATTTTACCGATTTTTTAGCTTGCATGCATCTAATTTGGAGGATTCTGTGATGCTAAAAGCTCCTCCGCTGTCCATAAAGTGGCATCTAGTTCTCATTTAAACAACATCATCGTTTTTAAAATGGGAAAAGCACAGGAGCTTTGATATCCTGTCTGTGTACGTTTTACTCCTACGGTGCCAGTGTAGCTGGATGCAGGGGAAGCCCTGCAGCTGCTCTGTTGACTGACAGCTGTGGTGATGTCCCGTCAGACACCGCGGCACCTGCTCACCTGGCGTTGCCGGGGAATTACCGCCGTCACATGCTCCCCCCTGTGCGCGCGCAAAGTGTTCCCATCTGCCGGATATGAACAAAAGCCAAACGTGGAAAATTGATGTCTCTCATCTGAAAGGATGCAGAGTCAGAGTGACATTTAGGAGGAAGGATGCGGTTGTTGCATGGACGACGCGGACGATCTTAATCCGATCTCTGAGACGGACATCTGCTCCTCAGCACCAGCTAGAGAGCTGGTGAAGAGAGGTTCATTTGTATGTGCTACAGGTGAACGCCATTAAATTTTATCATCCCATAAAGATGCACTGTGGAAGGATAGTGAGTCTCCAACTCTGGTGAGTGGAGCCCAAACACTGTCTGCATTTGAGCAGCACAGATAAGACTTGAGTCATCCTGTAGGAGCCAAGGCACTTAAAGGCCTGCACATCATCTACTCAGGATGGACTCCAGCCTCTATGAAGACGTTGGCGTGGAGCTGCAGGGACGTGTATTTTAAAAACCATTAGGTTGATTTGCCAACCTTTATCTCTGCCGCGGCCTCGGCCTGAAGCTTACGAGGACACAAACGCACGCAGGGAGCTCAAATCCAGCACTCTGCCTTCAGCACCTTCAGCTAATCTGATGCGGGTGCAAAGCAGGCAGAGGGACGAGGGGCGAAGATGCAGCTCTTAAATCCAGCTCCGGAGAATTACAAAATCCATAAACATGACAGGATCATTTTTATTCCGTGGGAGAACATGTAATTATGAGCATCTGAAAAGCAGACGCTAATGGCCGCTGCGGCGATTCAGCCACGAGAGAACGGGAGGATGGTAAAAGCAGATAAAAAAAGATCATCAACGCGTGTCTCGCGCAGCGGAAAGCCGAGTAGAACCCCGGTCTGCAGCGTATCAGTATTCAAGCACACCTGCCTGCATTAGCGCTGTCTGTCTGGCTGATTGCTCTGATAGCGTCCTTATTGTCGCAATCAGCTGCAGAGTGTGGGGGAGCTCGTTGTGTGTTTGTGTGTAACTGGACTTCCTCTAGAAGAATTCTCCCCGTCGCCATAATTGCAGCGTGGCGTCGCTTCCAGGGAGCTGAGTGAGGGGAAAGCAAACACAGCCTCCGTCCTTCATTCTGCCTCAGCCTGAACGAGCCCATCGACCCCAACGCACCCCCCGCACCTGTTCATACACCACTACAGACCAGTAGCTCACCAGGTTTACTGGTTGATGACCAGCAGCTTTATAAATGGGTCGATTATTCATTGAGGTAAACAAAGTGAGACCCAATTGAACCGCTGTGCTCGCAGAATTATTAGTAGGGACCCGCTGAAAGATGTTGTGAAAGTGAAGAAAGATCCTGAGCGTGACTCAGAGCTTAATAGCAGGCTTCCACTGAGCACGTCTGCTCAAGGCGTCATCTTTGCGGCAGCACCAGCGCTTGTTATCTGTGTGTTGCTGCCTGTTGAGAATGACACCAACGCTCGGTGTCTTTTACGCTGGCGGTGCTGCGGTTTGTTGGCATCAGACGCCACGTCGCCGACGGCGACACGTGCCCTCGCCTTATCGTTCGTTTTTGGACCGGGTCAGCGAGACGCCGGGCGGGACCGGGCCCGTTTACGGGAGGTGGAGAGGCTCCTCCCTGTTGCCGGGTTGTGCTCCTCGCGCTCCAACGCGGCCGCTCGTTTCTGCTGAGCGAGCGAGGCTCCTTCGTGCTGACGCTGCAACAGGACCTCTTTGGTCCACCGGGTCGTCCGGCGATGGAGCACACGGGCGTACGAGCAGCAGAAAGGCATCGAGAGGAGGCCGACTTCCTGTTTAAAAAGTTCAGAGTGAGATTCAGATCAGACTTCCACCAGTTCCTTAAACCATGTTTTAGTGCCTTCCTGCACCAACGTCTCGCTCCATCGCACGCTCTGCTCCCGTCAGGGTGCCGTGACGCCCGCCTGGCGGTCGCGAGCCGCTTCTCGTTAGAGATAACGCGGCGTAATCGCAGCAGGAGGCTGCGGTTCACGGGTGCCGCTGCCAAATGTGCATGCGATCGCCTGATTGGATTCCAGCTGAGATGGTCTGAGCTGAATGGGCTGAGAGCAGCCGACGAGTGCTCACCACCTGTGGAAACAGCTTCAGGAACCCATTGCAGGCGAGAATCAACCAAAGCTTTTAAAGCGGGACGTGGCGTTGGGCAACTTTAATTGTAGCAGCCTCTTTCCAACCCA
The DNA here is from genome assembly GCF_900634795.4 of Betta splendens. Classification (NCBI taxonomy): domain Eukaryota; kingdom Metazoa; phylum Chordata; class Actinopteri; order Anabantiformes; family Osphronemidae; genus Betta; species Betta splendens. The sequence continues at coordinate 8,073,568 of NC_040892.2, read as the reverse complement.
AGCATAAATGTTGTTCACTTGACCTTTAATTGGATTCTGACACAATGAAACTCATCAGTCGATGCCCACTTCAAAGACGCAGCCCGAGCACTGCAGTAATATCATTTTATTCCCTCTCACCACAGGCCGGAGTGACATGAGGTCGTCAGAATGCGTTTCATTAAGTTGTGGAGGTCACTGACTGTGTCCTCACTCAGTAAACACACAACAGAGCAGCGTGGAGCTTACGTAGCCTCACGTAAAGGCCACTCGCTCATGACCCTAACCCGCTGATGGGCCGACGCATGATGAAGGACAGGGCAGCTCCTTCCTAACCATAGTGTCATCGGGTAGAATCGCAGTGAGTCAACAGAACTGAAGTCTTTCCAATCGCACTATGGCCGAGTCTTCCTCTGAATCCAGCTGTGAGTCATGTCCAGAGAATTCCTCATCTAAACAGTGGGTTGACTTATGAGGCTCTGTGTGTGTGTGTGTGTGTGTGTGTGTGTGTGTGTGTGTGTGTGTGTGTGTGTGTGTGTGTGTGTGTGTGTGTGTGTGTGTGTGTGTGTGTGTGTGTGTGTGTGTGTCTGGGGGGCAGCTTAACTTTTCCTTCCACTCGACTAAAAAGGTGAAACTCCATGAAGATTCTTCCCTCTAGAGTCCGTCCACAGGCCGACGTAAAGGCTGCTGCAGCAAAATGTAAACACAGAACAGACTGGAGCCACATTGTGTTACTTAATTAAATACACAGGGCTTTTGTGCAGTGCAACAGCTTTTGATCATGTAGAACTAAACTACAGACAAGATGTGAGTCGTCCTCTTCACTAATATTTAGCATTGTGGCTAATAGAAGAAAAGCCAGAGGATCCACAGCCTGATGGGACACTGTCTGCAGAGATGGAATCAGCTGTTCGTCCTTCCAGGGGGAGGTGAGCAGGGGGAGTGTTCCACGGAGAGAGGCTCGGTTCACTGAATCACCCCAAGGGGTGCACGGCCCACGCCGCTGTATTTCTAGAGCCAATGAACGAATCCATACTAACCTCAGCTGGAGGAGCGGGTCAACGTCTTCTTTCATTCATGCCTTCGACTCTCTTTCACTCTCTCTCTCTCTCTCTCTCTCTCTCTCTCAGGACCCATGTCCACAGCCCTAGTGGCTAAATAAGAATCAATAAAGAATGAAGCACATCAAAAATGGAGGATGAAACTCTCTCTTTTAACGGCAGCTGTCACTTTCTCCTTCTTCCCCACGCGCAAAGTAACTTAACGCTAAACACACCCACCCACTCTCACCAATACACAGTCTCGCCACCCTCTCTCTCTCTCTCTCTCTCCCTCCCTCGACCATTCATCGCCGTGCAGCCGCTCTGCGCCGGGCTGGATCTGGAGGGAGCGCTAGTTCTGGATCCCAGGGTCTGTGGAGCGGCGGAGAGTCGTCTGCACGGTGCGTTCTGCTGCAGCCTGCTCCGAACCGAACCAGCCCGCATGGAGACGCCGCCGAGCCCCGACGTAACGCACCTCTAAAGGCTTCAGGGCGCCGCTTTTTTTGTCTAGCCCGAAGCAGGACAGCCCCCGGCTTTTCCTCCGCTTTCCGCCTCTCCGCGTCTCTCCCACTCCACTGCGTTCCCGTTTTTGTAGTTTTTTTTTTTTTGTTTGTTCCTTGGAAAGTAAAGCGCCGCTGCCTGCTCCAGTCTACCTGCTCGCCCAGCACCCATGAATTCTGATAAAAATGTGTACCTCGGCAGGGACAAAGGCATCATGCGGAAGAGAGCCCTGCTGCTCAGGAAAGGTTGCAGCTTCGAGATTACCAGGTGGGTCCGCGTGTCCTAATTGCCTGCGACAAAACTGCACGACTGCCCCGCGCGAGCCGCGCGCTCGCGCCTCGAAGCGGCACTTTACGCGAGGCCAAACGACGAGTTCCTAAGCGGCGTCTTTAACCTTGCGCTTATGGCCGCGATCGGCCCGTGCGTGTGCGCGCGCATAGACCGAAAAGCACGGGGGGATGCCCCGCAACGCGGCGCCCAGGACCGTCGCCCCGGAGCCGCGTCTGGTTTCGTCCCCCGTGGCTAAAATCTGCAGCCTGGTGCCATTTGCCGTCGGGCGTTTGTTTGTGCCGTCGAGGATGCGTTACGCACGGATGCGTCTTCGTGGAATCTGCGCTGTTGATGGACCTTCTTAGTGACAGCGCTCCCACGGAAGCCTGAAAACACGCAGGCTTTAATTCCAGCGTGACTGGAGACAGGAGGCGATGTGGTTCTGTAGCACAGGGCGCAGCTGGATGCCTGAGTCCAGGAGCAGACGGGAGGAGACAGAGGGGTCTTGGTGTGAGATAACTGATCATTTGCACTGATCATTGATCAGTTGGTTCTTTGCTGGTGGTCTCTGAGACGTGGGGAAACCCGCAGCAGGATGGCGGTACACTGTGGACGTCCCCGCTCGCTCCACCCCCTCAGTCAGACTGAATAATTCTGTGAGGTGAATCATTTATAGATTTAACCAAATACATTTGACTGAATAGATTCTCCTTATCTTCATTGCAATGTCTGCCCACTGATCCTACTGCGCCTGCAGCTCTAATTTCCTGTGGAGTTGTGCAGAAGGCCATGTTTACTCGTGACGGGTCCTGCTTCATTGCTCTTACAGTATAGCACTGGTGTGTGTGTGTGTGTGTGTGTGTGTGTGTGTGTGTGTGTGTGTGTGTGTGTGTGTGTGTGTGTGTGTTGAAGATGTCTCCATCCAGGCTGCCAGGTCTCACTCTACAAATAGAGGAGATTTGTCCAGTTTGGTGCCAAGCACTTGCTTTGAAACTACACTTCCCTTGTAATTAGCTTGATTTATCCTGTGTAGGGAAGTCTTTGAGTCTGCCGTGGGTCCAGTTTGCCTTTGTACGGCTTTCCTGGCACAACGTCTCTCAGACACTAGCAGTTTACCAGGCAATCAATCAGAACGTGAAGTGCTGCTGTATGGGGAAATAGATTCTCCACTATACTGAGGCCGTATGAAAGACGCTCAGGTAAAGGAGTGCTGCTGCTACTGCCATGTTAAATGCCTGTGCTTTATTTATATGATGTAACCAAGCCAGGACACACACACACACACACACACACACACACACACACACACACACACACACACACTACTGTATGAAGAGCTGTATGTAGGCGAGTGTATGTAAATGTCCATAACCCCTTGACTTAAAGTAAAAAGCCTTGACTTTACTCACGTTGGCAGCGTTGTGTGTTTATGGACCTATTTTTTGTAGGTTGACCTTTTGGAAATGTGCTGTTTCCTCCAGTCACCAAACAAAATCTCAGATATACAGATTTCAAAAGATGTGATATTAATCACATATTATCAGAATTGTTGCCACTTAATTTCCTTAACTATTAATGAACTCATTGATTTTAGATGTAGTTCCATTTCGTAATCTCTCTACGAACGTGCGACTTGTACACAGATTGTTTTACACAGAGGAAGAGCTCATTGTTACGGTGTCATGGTCTGGGCTAATCTCTGGGTTCAGGGTAAACACGTCGCGTCCCATCATTATTGGTGACATCCTTTCATGGTGACTAAGCTTATCTCCCAGCGTCAGCGCGGCCGATTGCCCGGTGACAGCTACTCTCACCGACAGAGCCGCGCTGCTGCACTAGATCCAGTTGTTTGCATCGGCCTGATACCGTTGGCTGCTAGCTGTGTGTGTGTTCCCCCGGCTTGTAAGTACCTGCGCCGAGGTGTTTTCATTGCAGATCGCTGCAACGCAAAAGCAGCTACGGACAAGTTCACTCCCACAAACAGATCCGTGCCCGTCGTCACGCGCTCGGCCTCCTTTTACCGAACTCCTGGCTCTTTCCGGTACGATCCGGTACCGGAGCTGAGAACAGGCCGGCGCCGCGTTCCGCACCAGCAGCATCAGCACATTGTAACCTCGCTGCTGGGAAGCGCCCCCGCTCTCTCGCCAGTCACTAATAGAAGAGTTGTAGTTCATTTAAGGAAAGGCATGCGCCGGCAAGCAGCAGGCCTGAGTGTTTCTGGATCATCAGGCTCAGGGTAATGTGTGATTAGGGCATGTTACTATGGTCTGTCGTAACAGCACACAGAACCAATCTGTTCCGATAAGAAGCCTGTTGACAACACGGGGAGGAACGGGTACAGGTGCGCCGGCCCGGCTCATTAATCGGCCCTGGAACTCTCTCTCTCTCCCTCTCTGAACCTCTGGCTGCGAGGCCATTCGGGCGCGTTCGCTGTGAATGGCTGTCGGCGCCCTCATTAACCTCTCCCACGCGAAACGCGACAGCGTTTTGTCGCCACGGTCGCCCGGGGTTCGTGGCGCCGGTCGGGCTGGCGAAACGCCTGGTCTCGATGCGATGAACAGTCAAAGAGGGAAGGAAGGACGACTCTGGGTTTGTCTCTGTGTGGTTTCCTGGTGAGACGTTTACAGTAGGTTTCAAAAGTCAGTGTCATGAAACACATGACATGTGTAACCTATATTTTTAGATCTAAGTGTGAACTGAGAGGGTCAATCTGGCTGATGGAGGAGCTGACGTTTGTGCTGACTTACAGTAAACCTCGTCTGCTTCGCATACAGCGAACATTATGTGGCTGCCACAGGAGACGCAGACCCCGCACAGGTCTGTAGTCGGATACTGTATGTTTGGATCAGAAAAGGATAAAGGCGACTGGTCGATTGACAGAAGCAACAATTTTCAGGCTCTAGCCTGTTCAACACGAGGATTTACAGCCTTTAGCGTCTCTGTATTTGCTGGACAAGCGATCAATGGACGAAAATGATTTAGTTATTAGGAGTTTTAATGGGATTTCTGACAAATGCATGGCTACAACTAAGTAGTTGCATAATTGTTTTAATCTACAGATTATTTCTGTTAGAATGAAAGAATCCAATTAAACCGCTAATGGTTGTTTAATTAAGCAACGATTCAAACAGAGAAGTGGAGGAAAACTATCAGATATTGATGTTTTCAAAGCGGAACCAGTAGAGTTTTGTCCAGAGTAAAAGAATATGAGATTATCGCTGCTGTTTATTCCCGTCGCCGTCATGATGCAGCTCATTTGAGGCATCGCGGTTCCTCCTGTCACACCTCAAAGGCTCATTAGACGCCAAACGTTCCAGCTGTCCACAACAATCCCCGAAAACCCCAAACTGTTGAGACCATTAAAGTGATTAAGAGACCGTCGGACGCGTTGTCACGTCAACCGCGTGTTGGTGCAACATTATATTGCGGCTCTGACTCCATAGAAGGCTGGAGGAGGGAAACGCAGTTCGCAGGACTGGCTCGGCTCCGCTCAGCCGTGCAGCGAGTCCCTCAGTGAGGTCTGATAAACACCGGACTGTAATCACTCCCATATGTGGCTGCATAGCTCAGCACAACCCGTCGCTGCTCAGCCGCGCGCACGACACAGCGCACCAGGCTCATTTGGCCAGAAAAATAGAGTCAAATTACTAGAAGAGAAAAAAGACTAAAAACTACTAAAAGCTTGATTACAGCCCTATGTAAACTTTTACTCTCTGAGTGGAACATCTGCTTCCATTTAGGGTTTTAAGACGCGTACCTACACATTAAACTGCACGGGGCACTACTCCGGGAAAGCTTGGAGGCCATACAAGCATTTCCCATTATAGTTGACTGTTATACAGCCAGTGTAGTGTAATTAAAGCTGGGCACTGGTTGAGATGTGGCCAGCTCCAGCACAGCCGCAACCACATGCACACAACAGTCACATTCTGGGCGCTGGTTTCTTTTTCAAACGCCCTTTCCTCTCTGGCCATTGTTGAAGATGATGCAAGCGTGTGGAAAGGGGCATTAGGAGAAGTGTGTGTGTGTGTGTGTGCGTGTGTGTGTGTGTGTGTGTGTGTGTGTGTGTGTGTGTGTGTGTGTGTGTGTGGGTCCTCACACCAGCCCACTGCCCCCTCGTAACCCTTCAAAAGAGACACCGGAGGAAGTGGAGCCTGTGAGGGGTGACGGCTGGACGTTTTTACCCTGCGGTTTGAGCGAGGTCGGCCAAACTGTGTGTTCAGTCAGAGAAACGGTGAATGAACAACAGAGGAGCAGCTCGCGAGAAACCTCGGAGAAGGGTTTATTTTCAGCAGAAGTCTTGGGCCAGAGTGGTTTTCCTCTTAGCGTGGGAGCATCTAATATGACGGCGGAGGCCTGAGCCGTCGTGCACGCTAACGTGAGGCACTAGTCTCGCGTTGAAACGCAGCGATTGGCATTAAACACAGCTGAGGCTGATGGGGGAGCGTGATTTGTTTTAATCAGCTGGAACAATTTAATGGCAAACCATCAAACAGCTGCTGAGGCGCTTCACTCAAAACCACAATTGTCAACATCTCAGTGACTCTAGAGGAAAAGTTCGAGGCATCATCAAAGCACAGATATGTATCTGGGGAAAATGAATGTCCCAAGAGCTGGCGTTTTAATGTGAACAAGCATTTGTTCGTATGGCAAAATAATCCGAATCATATTTTATTTTTAGATAGTTTCCTGAACTGTGATTCCAGTGGTTGGCACACAGCAGCGTGGCATTTATCGCTGTTCTGTCATGGAGGAGTGCATTAATGTAAAACAGCAGGAGGCCACTCTGGCTCCCAGCAAAGAATCCTGGCTCATGATGGAAAAGCAAGCTTTTCACCTTCATAGTTTACATCCAAAGTTTACATAATTTTTCACAGCTCGATCAGCAGAGAACAAAACCTGCTGCCAATTCCGCTTCTACTCTGGTCCAACTGGATAAGTCATCAGATCCCTTACTCGTTAAGTTAAAATCTGTTGTTTTAAATAGGGCTGAAGTGAAGCTAAACATATAGGCCAGTGAAAGAATGTCTCTCCTATGAACGTGTGACATCCAGCCCTCGACTGAATGGAACCACTGACGTAATCTTCACCCAGCAGTGTTTTTGCTAAAAAGACTGGTGCAAAAGAGGAAATAGTCACCAAGTGAGTCGGTTTCAGGAAATCAGCTCAGAGCAATGACCTATCGGGGCAACATAACACACAAGCAAACACCTGCTCTTATTAAATAATTGCATAGATGCTATTGGGTGTTATTGCCTAAAGCCAGTTTGGGGTAATAAAGTAAATATGTGTTAGTGCTGCCTAGTTATAAATAATAAAATAATATTCTGACTGGGTCTTGACTTATCCAACTGTGACAAAGGTTATAGCCACTAGAGGGCAGACTCTGCCTGCAGAAACCAACATTATGTGGATGATAAACTTTGCTTTCACTTTGCTGCTTTATTTGTTAGTCTGAGTTGCGGTAAAACGTGGCATTGAATGAGCTGTTGGCTCATAACATTGATCCTTTGCTTTTTCTATTGGAGCAAGAAGGGCATCAGGAAGTACTGACATTAAAGCCGAGCTATGTGGTCTCCTCCAATGCTGTCAGTACCTCTGAAGTAAACATGACTTCATGTCTAAATGTCCCCAAACCGCTGTGTAAACATATACACACCCAATACATGCAGGTAGAGGCCTAAGGACAGGACGGCGTCCGGGGTCAGTCCTAACGTCGCAGACAAAAGGTTAATTCACCTGATCACATTTAATGAGCGTGCCATCATCAATTGGCTGCAGCCTGACACGCTGACATTTCGCAGAGGCCGCGTGGCGACCTGCTGGCATTTGGGATGCACCGACACAAAGAGGCCAAGGCCTGAATCCAAATCATCTGTTGAGGGACTCGGCTTTAGTCCAGAATGCACGGCAAAGCGTCCGATTAAACCTGAAATGATTCAGTTAAATTCGATATACAATCTTTTGAATATTGAAAAATAGCCACAAAACATTTGATGGTTACTGAACATAGGAGACAATAATGAGTGAATCACGTCTTGATCTTCTCGTGCTCCTTCTTCCTGACGCTGCTATCACCTGGGGTTTCTGCATCTGTCACTACAGCCCTCAGTACACAGGATTCTTCAGGGTGGTTGGCCTCTACCACTTTGTCAGTCTGTATCTGGACGTTCCACTGGATCTCAGCTCTGTCATTCTCAACCACCTTTGCAGGTGTGTCCCATTTGGACAGGAGCATCTTGCATCTCACTGTTAAGTGCTGGATTGTTTCAGGGGCATCTTTGCACAGTTTGCGCCTGGTGGTAGATCCCAGTCTCTCTCGTTCACTGCTTCTCTAGTTTCAGTTTACAGTAGGTCGTAGTGGAAGTGATTACGCAACGGTTTAATCAATCCATAATCCAATGAAGCCAACTATCGTCACTGATTTCCTGCTGCTGCGTTTCATCCAGGGACAAAGCCGAAGGACAGCGGCGTCACGGCAGCTCTAACGATTTCCTCTTTGCCTCTGGATAAAGTCGTACCAGCGTATCATACTGTACGTTCTGCTTTGTGCCCGTTGAGCCACTGTTCACGTCATTGCTCATTTCCATGCATCTGGTTCACAAAATAATTGGAAAGAGTGTAATTTAGTGTCAGGAGTGTGTACGTGCACACACACACACACACACACACACACACACACACACACACACACACACACACACACATACACACAGTTTCTTTCTACTGTACCATCAAATCTACCAGGTCACATTAATGGATCGAGTCATTATTTTGGTGAGTCAACTGTTTATTAAGCAAAACAAACAGCTTGCAGATGAATCCACGATAAAAATCTGCTGCCTTATTCACAGTACTGCATGTGAATTACATCCCTCACATGGAGCTGGCTCTTGTCATGTTACTTGCTACTACAGTAGGTCATATTAATAGACTGGCTTTGAACAGGAAGCCATCCTTATTGTAACATCCCATAGTATTCCCCAGCTTTGGAACTGACTGTTAATAAAACCAGTAGCTCCTGTGCAGTGTGTGTGTGTGTGTGTGTGTGTGTGTGTGTGTGTGTGTGTGTGTGTGTGTGTGTGTGTGTGTGTGTGTGTGTGTGTGTGTGTGTGTGTGTGTGTGTGTGTGTGGGGTTGACTGTAACTCGCTGGCGTGACGCAGGCTTTATTTCTAGTGGTCTCGCGTCCTCAGGCTGTGGCAGATTACAGCTGCGTTTCCCTGTGAGCTATTTTTAAAAGAAGCCACATTCTGAGAACGAGCGGTAGCTTTAGGTGTTTTCCTGTGGTGTGGCCTCAGGGGGGGGGGGGGTTCTACTGATTAAGAATTGATGAGCAGCTGAGCGTGGTGTAGCCTGAGCCGAGCATTCTTGCACTCTCGTAGTGTGTGTGTGTGTGTGTGTGTGTGTGTGTGTGTGTGTGTGTGTGTGTGTGTGTGTGTGTGTGTGTGGGAGCCTGGGACGGCTGTGGCTATTGTGAAGGTATCAGATTCACGCCGGCTCACATTTCACCTGCTGATCCGTGTGTGTGTGACCAGTGAATCAACAACCTAAAGACGTCTCAACATTGTTTTACTTCCACCTTCCTCTGATTTCTTTACCCAACGTTTGTGTGTGTTCTGTTGAGTCTTAATCTTGACTACGTTTTCCAGATCCTGATATGTTTACATTTGTGTGCCGTGCCCTGGTCTAGAAAAGGATACCTCTGTTTACGATATTCAGCGTTCAGCACCACTGCTCCCAAATCCCCGATGTGAATATTTAGGTTTGTGTTAGTCGAGTTTGTCAGAGCCAACACATAAGACAATGTTCAGACATAGTTTTGTGTGTGTGCTCTGGATGTGTGCAGTATAATAAATGCTTGATCACTGTCCAGCATAACGTTAAATAAGCCTGGAGAACAATCAATTCAAGTCAGAAAAGAGCATTTCAAAGAGGTAAAAGAAGAGAGCGAGAGATGCTGAAGATGGAGGCTGCATGAATAAGTGGCCTCATCACTGCCTGAACCTGCTGTTGAGTGGGATTATGGGTAGACCCTGGAGAGCAGGCAAGAGGGATTGATTGGTGAAGATCACAGAGGCCAAAGACACAAAGATCAGTTTCTTCTTTCAGAGGAGATATTTAAATTGCATCTTACTGTCTTAGAGAGTGAACTTTATATGATTAGGTAATAATTTTTAAGTAATGCATGAAATCACTTTATACGTCTTATACATTTAAGAACAACCAGAGTTGACCTGATTACTAATAATTTATTTCTATTAATAATGATCGTTGTTGTTGTTGTGCCACCATAAAAGGAAAAAGACCAATTTCGTGTTTTTTCTGCTCCTGACTTACCAGTAAACACATCTGAGCCACAAACAAACGTACAGTAAATGCAGATTTATCTTTTGTCTCGGTGCTTGGATAATGCCATGCGAACCTCGGCCCCGGCGCTGAACCCTGACATCACTTGGCGCTCCAGGATACGGTGACCGAGGGGCCGCGGCGCGTAATTGATGGTGATGTAACGGCAACTCAGGACGGAAAAATAATCGGTTGTGAATGGTGCCTTTCGCTCTGCGGAGCCTCCGGCGAAGAATGTGGCGACTCGTACACCATTGATGAGAGAGCGAGAGAGAGACAGCGAGAGAGAGAGAGAGAGAGAGAGAGAGAGAGAGAGAGAGAGAGCGAGCGCACAACAAACACAGCTCCCGTTCCGTCTTATCGTCATCATGCTGGGACCAGTTGCGCGCAGAGCCGGGAGCCAGAGGAAGAGTTAGACCGCCGCGCGCGTTCGGATCAGCTGTTTGCCGGAGTTCGCGCCGCAGTGATGCCCGTGCGCTCGTAGCGCGTGCAAGACTTCGGACGGACGTGGGGGGTCGGGAAGAGACGCCGGAGTGTTGTTGTCGCCTCGTCCGCTGGACTGACACCGCATGGGGACATGAGCAGTGCGGATCCCGCGTCTACCAAGCTGTTGACTTTTAACCAGCGGTAAAAACGACCAACTTAATCCTATGCTAAGCTACGCGTATGCATGCCTGCACCCCCCCCCCCTCATCTGTTGAATGCACGGCGCTGTGCCATCGCTTTGTCTGCATCACTCGAATGCTTCCACGCCAAACGAATCCAACCTGCTCGGTTGTGCAGATCATCAGTTCAGTTGGTGCGTGAAGTCACCTGATGTGATGTGTAACTAACTGAATGGGTCGAGTTGTGTTACTTATGTAGCCATGCCTGCGTACTGCATGATTTATTGATCTGTCCTATTGACGCTGGATTGGCTGCAAACTGCACTGAATCCACAAGTCGCTAGTTCGGAAGTGTCAACACACGGCTGGCTCTTAATTAAACCACAGAGCTGGTTGATGCGCGGCTCTGCTTAGTCTTATTAAACTGAACTGAACGGGTTCATCCCTTGACTATTAATTCCGCTGGGAGGACAGACATTACAGAATGTACATGGAAAGTGATGAATAATTCATGCCATGCTTTTCAGCTCCATGCAGACTGGTGGTGCATGCAGCTCCGGCATGGAATGACTGAAGGCAAACACGTAGCTCACTCTGGGCTTTGAGTTCAGACCTAGTCCAAGGGCTCATTAATCTGTGAGGATGTGGAAATCCCACCTATGCACCAGCTTTAGCAGCGTGAATGCAGCGCTGGGGAGCGTTGGGCTGCAGTGACACTTCAACAGAGCTGCTGCAAGTAGCGTTTTTAATAGTACTTTTAGATTTTACAGTAAGAGACAACTGATGAGGAAATGTTAGGTCATCTGTGTCTGGTGCCGGCTGATGGGCCCTTTTGTGCGTTCCATTGCCACTTTGTCTGGCGTTGCCTATGAGTGTGTTAACATCAAGGTCTCAGGCGCATGTGGCTGCTTTTTCTAACACCATTCCAGTCGAGCAGCTCTTTTAACGAAATAAAGGAGAGGATTGGCTTTCTCTCAAGCGGGTCAAGTGGTTTGGTTTGATGTGTGGCAACAGGATTGATCCTTCAAATCTCTCTGTGTGACGCCTTCCACTGTCCACCGTCCGTTGTGCTGTGACACACAAACCACAATTTGTAACCCATCGCGCTCTCCATTACCCAGAGCAGCTGTTGAGTCTTGAATATCCATTTTACCTGTTCGGTTTCAGAGCCTTTTGTCCGTGGTCCAGGCATTTAGACTCATTTTCCTTTGGCCAGCTGCCAAAGTGAACGGCTGAACTGCTGTTGCTGAACCGGAGTTCTGATTGTGTTATGATGTTCAAACGTATGGAGAGATCTGAAAGCAGGATGATGCTTTTTTTAGATGAATGTTTTGCAGCATGTTAAGACAGTAAGATCGTTCCAAAAGGCACAGGTTTGAGTTAAATACTTCTATCAGCATGTTAACATTGACATGTTAAAGCTATACTGTACTGTAGGCTAATTCACATTTATAATAATAAGAGACGAAATAAAGAATAAACGGTTCCTTGAATTTACACTATATGCTGTATAGTTGTTTATACAGTGAGTGAAAAATGCAAAATTTGGATAAATTACATTTCCTCATCTGCAAACTACAAACTACAAACCTCATTCTGGCAACACCTCTTTTCTTTTGGCATCATGCAACCAAGTGTTTTAAAAAAAAAAATATGTGCCCCAAATGAGGTCCGTTATTGCTTTGATACAATCTGACTCAAGCCAAACCAACCTGACCAGGGCTATAAAACAATAAAAATGTGAATAGAAATGTGTTTGTCTTTTTGGTTTTGATTTATGTACCCAACCTCCTCTCCGGTAAAGGAAGCAACCAAGCAGGAATAGTAAGCAGGGAAGGAGTGATGGATGCACTTTAAAGTGCACTCTTTAAGCTTCAGTGTACATTATGTATTAACAGTCCCAATCTGCCTTTATCTCCACTGCAAAGAGAGAGAGAGAGAGCGTAAAACCCAGCAAAGAGGGAAGAACTGGGAGGGGATAGAGGAAAAGTGGGGGATGTGGTCCAGAGGGTCGAGAGCAAGAAGCATCAGAAGGCACCTTAGAGATGCAAGGATAAGGCCTTCATAAGTGTCTGTTCTTTTAGTCAGGTGGCTAATAAATACAAGGATTTTTGACATACGTGTCTAAGGAAGTGCCACGAATGGATGGAAGATGCCACAAAGCCTCACTGAACCGTTAGTCCTCAGTCTGACGTGACACTGACTGCCTTTGGTTGCATTACAATGACAATGTGTGAGGCCTTATTTCAATTCCTGCTTCCTGGGTGTGTGTGTGTGTGTGTGTGTGTGTGTGTGTGTGTGTGTGTGTGTGTGTGTGTGTGTGTGTGTGTGTGTGTGTGTGTGTGTGTGTGAGTGTGTGTGTGTGTGTGTGTGTGTGTGTGTGTGTGTGTGTGTGTGTGTGTGTGGATCATGCTTCCCCCCTCATCAGTCTAACACTCCGTGTCCTTCACTCACTTCAACCGACGTAATGTTTTCCAGTTTAACCACTGTCGCTACATTATGTGTGAATTTGCTTTGGCAAACCGCATCTTGTCACTTCCTCCTGGCAACGACTTTGCTTCACTAATGGCTCCATTTCTGACAGGATTGAACCAAGAAGACATTTCCAAAGAAATCAGAGCGGGTTCTTCAATCAGTCGAGTGTTTTAGAATTACACCCCTGCTTCTTCTCCCCTGGTTCTTCCTCTCTGATCAGTGGAAATATAATCACGCATGTTTTTTCGGGGACACACTGTTGTCCAATTCCCTGTCACGACACTGAGCCTGCAGTCTCCAACATGCTGTTGTAGAGACAGTGTGTTTGTATCTTGATCACATGTACCTTGATCTCAACATGTGGCTCAGGAACGTGTACAGTACAAACCCAAGAGGACCAGAGAGAACGCGTCCCTTTGGCGTTTATCTGGACATGAGAGCACGTCGGCGTGTTTAAAGGAATCGCCCGTCCCTCGGTTGAGACCGTCTGCCTCATAAATGTTAAATGAACGCCTGAAGTCGGTTAGCTTTGGTCGACATCAAGGCTAGTTACGGGCAAGCGACTGGCCCGGAGCGGCTTAGAGGTAAAAAGAATCCAGCTACAAAGAGAATGAAAGAAGATGGCTCTAAACTAAGAGACTGAGATAAAGAGCCTCGAGAAAAGCATGTGTATGAGTGATGGTGCAGTGTCTGTGCTGTTTGCCTGTGTGGTGTATTAGAGGACAACCAGGCTATGTGTCTGACCATGTGTTCTGTTACAGCTCTGCGTCAGAGGACTTGGGCTGCAGGCGCGGAGACTTCAGCAGGAAGCACTATGGGTCGGTGGAGCTGGTGAGTCCCACCCACGAACTGCTCATCTGTTTGTCTCCCTCGTCGCGCTGGGCGTGACTGTCTCCTCATCCTCCTCCTCCTCCTCACAGTCTCCCCTGCCTTCCTTATTGCTGTATTCCCTTTTTTGTTGGCATGTGTGGACACCAGAGGGGGACTGATGAGTCATGACACGCTGGGCGTGGCCCAACGATGTGCTTTGCTGCGCCCACGGTGATGCGGGACTTCGCTACCTGCCTCCAAAGTGGAGTTGTTTGGCTCGGCGCTGCAGTGTGTGTGTGTGTGTGTGTGTGTGTGTGTGTGTGTGTGTGTGTGTGTGTGTGTGTGTGTGTGTGTGTGTGTGTGTGTGTGTGTGTGTGTGGCTGATTACTAAGCTGTTGAGTCATAGTTGTGTTGGACAGCATCTGTGTGACTGCGTCCCTCCACTGTGACCTGAGTCTGTGCATCCTGATAACCCACGGGCACAGGAAGTCCTTGGGTTTCACCCTACGATCACACATCCTACAAGAGATGCTGCGGGTTCGTCCGCGAGTGCTGTGCACCATGCGCGCAGATGATTAATGTTGGGAAGAAACCGCACGCTGCCTATCAGCGCTAGCAGATCCACACTTCACACAATGCTGCAGAGAGCGTTATATCCAAACACTGTGGTGGACATGAGCCAGGATATGGCCTGTCACAGAGCAGTGTGGGTCTCCTACCTTTCACATGTGGTCTGGGTGTCTTTTTTTGTCACCACTGCTAATATTTTATGCGTCCCAGTCATATTGATGGTTTAGGTATTACATAATACAATCCTCATACGGACATGCTGAAGGCTATCCTGTCACATTCTCATATGTGCCAGTCACAAGTGCAAGAATTAGAGCCAGAGACATGTTCCATTTAAAAAATAGATATTTATAATAACAATCCAGAAAATCACACCAGAGCTGAAAATACATAAAACATAAAGTTTTGATAAAGAAAAACCCAAGGTAGTGACTAACAATAAACATAATAATCAAAACCTGGTTAACCAATTTACATATGTTCTACAACAGTCACTTTTTAAAACTAATTTCATTCAATATGTATGTTTGAAAAAAAAGTTAAAACCCAAGTAGTATTATTTCCATACCTTAAAGACAAAAAATATATTATCTATTGTATAAAGAACAAAATATGTAAAAATCATTTTCTCTTGCAAATTAATGTAAGGTTTTCTTTTACTAATGAATATGACATTAACATTAAAAGAAAACATAACATGTTTCAAAATCATTCTAAAATGTTAAGACAACACACAAGACATGCTACGTAAAAAGCAATCCATTAATAATAGTAAAAAAAAGCATTGGTTTCTTAATTGTTATCTGGATATGATGAAGTAGTGAGTTTACAGTTAACTATAAAGGTCTACAATCTAACGATGTTTATTTTTTTAAATTTTTACATTATCCATTTATTGATTCATACCCACACTATTTTCCATCCAGGAGGATCAAAACAAGAAAATGAATGAAAGGATTTTACCAAGTTTAATTTCTTAAGACCAACACAAAGTATGTTGAAGAATCCACACTGCAACCCCAGTTCCACACGCCTTACAGTTAAGATTTGAACTGCAATCGAACTCGTATGCTCATAAATCATATATAACTATAAGAAACTGTTTCAACTATACTGTAAAAAAAACAACGCAGAGTAGCAATCCATTATTACTTTGTAAATACAGAGTGAGAAATAATAACCAGGGGTTTAATATATCAAATATTTCAATAATTTCATACCATACATTTTTTTGTTTCATTATCATTTGTTGTTGCATTTATCAAATGGCAAATAAGACAATTTGCATCAAGCTAACACAGACAAATGTGACTGTGAAGACTAGTTTTTCACCATGACATTACAGGCAACAGGACCTCTGAATGTGAACCCCAGGTAGAATGTGATGTTTTCATTATGAGGTACTGATGACACATTAAGAGGCAGGATACTGAACTTTTTCTGTGGGCCCTGAAGGTATACTACCTTGTCTTCTGTCCACCCAGAAACAGGTTTTAGCATTGCTGCGATCTTGGGCATTTTCCATGCTTCACCACTTAACCACTTCAAGCGTCTCTCAAAAACTGAGACCCCCTTTGTGTCTTTTTCAAATGTTTTTTTGTGGACAAATCTGTTTAATCCTTTCCCATTGCCCAGAAAGAAATGGGTGTAAATCCTTCTCTTTCTCTGAGGAACATCCTTCATTTTTGTCCAGTAGCCTTTATCCAGGTGTTCAACAGCTGACTGCACAATCCCATATTTTTTTTCTCTTTCACAATCTGTGTCGTGGTCCTCTGGCCAAAATAGCAAGGTGAGCAAGAATAGTGCATTTGCTGAACATTTTCTTTTGTCGGATGGGAATTGACCACACAGTGTTTGTAGCTGTTTTACACTAGTTACTTTTTGAGACTGTGGTGCCAAGCTGTTAAGTGTAATGTTGGTCATGATGTAATTGACAATATCCCTTTGATCAAGTCTGGCATTCATTGGATTCTTTGGGTACAGATCAAGGATGTTCTCTAAAACAGCTACTGCATCCTTTTGGTCTGTCAACTTGGAGAGGATGGATGTTACATTACCCCCACCATAGTGATAGATCATCATGCGCTTTTGGAAAGGTGTTAGCTTGTCCAGGGTTGACTGCCCACACTGAAGTGCAGTACTTTGAGCTTCACTAAAGTATTTTCCATACTCTGAAGTCTTTTTTGGCAACCATGTCAGTGGATTCTTTATCTTCACCTCGATGCTTTTAGTTTCATCTTCATCTCCAATGTCTGTCTGGAAGAAACTGAGGTCTTCTGAAATCCACTCCAGGGCATCCTGCATTGTATTGTTAAGTCTCTTCAGACGACCATGAAATGGTTCCCAAGCATCTCTGACTTCTTCAGGTATGTAATCTGTTAACAGGTATTTCATACATTCTGAATGGCCAATGGTTTTGTTTTCAAACACCTCCAATGATGAAATTAGTTTGAGCAGGCTGCATCCAGTCTCAACTTCAGAAAAGTACCCTGAACTGTTAACACTTTCCATTTCTTCTTTAGCTGCTCTCTCACATTCTTGAAAACATTCCAACGCTTTCAGTGCAGTCTCCACCGCATCTGCCGTGTTCTGGGCCGTCTTTGGAATAGTTTCAAGAGCTTCGCATTTTGCTTGGAACCACTTTCTGTACACCTGCCCCCTTGTATGAAGGAAGTATGAGTTGTTTGGTTGCTGTTTAGTTGCCGTCTCTGCCCAGTATTTTGCTTCTTCAAACTTTTCATAAGTATAATGAAGACGAGCCAGTTGTTGCGCAAAGAATGGATCCTTGTTGAAACGTTCAAAAGCTTTCTTGAGCAACTCAATTGCTTTATCTGGACTCTTCCCATTTTCAAGCACATGCTCAATCAGGGGAGAGAACAAACTATCACATTCATCTCCTTTGTTTATTTTAGATCGCCTTATGAAAAGTGCTCTCAAAAATGACAAGTATTCTTCCCTTCCAAATCTGTGTTCGAAAAATGCCTTCTCACACAGCAAATCCATTGCCAGCCTGCTTTGGGTTTGTTGGTCTCCAAGAAGCTGCTTAAGGATTTCCTTTGCAACATGTGGATTGATGATTTTGATTGAGTCCACTTGTGTCCTTTTATCTCTAATGTGTAAAAAGACAAGTTTAGCCTGATCACTGAGTGATCGCTCAAACTTGTACTGTCGAAACCTTTCCATGTGAATAGTCAGAGTAAGATAAGCTTCACAATGGGACCGGGAGATGAAGGAGTCAGGAACGTAAGTGTTCAGCAGCGCAACATAGTGGATTAGGCGAGTGACAACAGAATGCCGGTCAATGTCTTGGAGCAAGTGCATCACAAACTTTTGAACATACTCCTCATTGAATTCTTTAGTCATTAAAACAAATGTCAGGATAAACTCAGGATCATGCTTTACCTCGAGTTTCTCTAGTATTCCAGCAAACATTCGCTTCTCTTCATCAGACAGTTTGTGAGTAACTGCAACATTCTGAAGTGGAGACTCTTTGCATTTCTTCTCTGGATTATGGGATCTTCTGCAGCTCAGCAAAACAAAACTAAGTGTTCCATATTTAACTCTTTTTACTCTCATGGCATTCTCCAGCTCATGTCTGAGATCATCAAGATATTCTTTGTCCAAGTCTTCAATAAGCAGCAGCACAGGAACACACGACTGTGAATCTTTTTCTTCATATTCTCTAAGTTTAACTGCATGTTGCGCAACTTCGGCAGTTGTGTATGAGGGTTTCACAACCGCACACCTTAAGTCCTTCCTGTTGTTCCACAGCAGTTGTCTTGCCACTGTGCTTCCACCACTGCCAGGATGATGGTAGATGTTTATAGTGTGCACTGGAGTCTGGTTTGTGTTCCATTTTAAAGTGTCATTAAGGCGTTGGGAAACATCACGGTAAGCATCTCTTTCAATGACTTCTAAAACATGCCTGTGCTCAGCAAGCCACAAATTTAACCAGGTCACTCTCCCACCATGGTAAAACTGGCCTTCAATGCTTGTTTTATTCTCTTCAATAAATTCTTCACTTGTTTCATCACAATGATCAACCGTCAGTATTTCCAGAGAATACATCTGTTCCTCTTTCTGTGTCTCAAGAAGACATGTCCCTTTCATAAAGACTGGCAAGTGTTTCCTGGCACATGCTTTTACTATTTGTATTTGCTGCACAGTGGCATTTATGTGACTCATTTTCATCCCAACAACACTTTTATCAGTCACAACGTCCTCCCCACACGTTAACTCAGCAAAGCTTTTCCACTTCTGAAAGTTTTCCTGAGATTCACAGATGCAGATGATGTCTTCATGACCTTCCATGTCAGTAAAAAACTCATTAAAGGTGTGCAGAATTGGTTTCTCAATTGGTGACGTTAGAAGGAAAATGACCTGGAACGTCCCCTGTGGCAAGATTTGTTTACAGATCAAAGACACACATTCCCTCAGGAAAGTTATTTTTTTCTTGATCCAAGTCATTTCATCACAGGCGGAATCATTTGCATTGAAGTCAGAGCGGCCATTACAAAAGATCCAGCTAGTTTGCTCAAATAGATGTAGCTGATGTGTGAAATCGTTGGCGCTCATGTCACTGGGTTTCCTGTAGCTATGCAGAAAATGCATGTTTGGAGCACGGTGCTGAAGATATTTGCTGCAAAAGCCAGATATCTTTGAGTCTGGGTCAAAGTCAAACACACAGAACAAGTTCATGTTAAGCAGCCAGTCAGTATTAGAAAGGTCTTCAGGTTGGACTCCGTTTGTGATTAGTATAAACCATTTATCGTTTTCAATAAATTTCTTTCCCTCAGTCATTAGCATTTTGAGTTTCCTTCCAAGGTCTTGGCAAATCTCCGAAGGGCTGAACCTATTTCTCTCAGCTTCTTCTCTTTGAGCATCCCGATCTTGGACTCGACTGTGAAAATGACTTAGGTCAGTCACACGCTCTGTTTTTGAACCCACCCTGCGAAAAACCTCCTCATTATCATATTCAAGTCTGTTTTTTGCCTCTTTGAAGTTTGGCAGGCAAACTGCATACACTTTGTTCTTTACAATGCTTATTAAAGGGACAATGTCAACTTCTACCACATATTTCCTTTCTGTCATTTCTTGATCTCTAACCTCAATAAATTTTGGGGGCCTCACACACTGGCGTACATGCTCCTTGTCATGGGAGAAACATCTTTCAATGTCGTCTAAAGCATCTACATAAATGTCTTTCTCTTTTACAGGGATACCGATAATTTCACCATGCACATATCTTCCATCTTTCCTGCTGTCCATCACACCAAAGTGTATTGTACCATTTGATCTGATATTCATACAGCCAGATGCAAACTTAAGAACCTCTTTGGCAAACTTAGCCTGGAGTCTTTTGCGATCCAGCGTAGCAGCTGTTACAAATGACTTAAATTCATGGCATGGCGATATCAGATCTAAAGCGCCTGATTCTGGTTGCAAGACTTGGTGCTTGATATATTTAAAATTTAAGACATCTTGGTCAAATGGTCGTGGGGTGCAGTCTTCCCTAAAAGAATTGTTGAGTGACGGCTCAGATCCCGAAGCTGTATTGTGACAAAAAAGCATCGTTTTTTTTACTTTAACTTACAGTAGCATGGTTTAGTAAAGGCAGATATAAATGCATATAAAAAGGATAAAACGTAAATATTAAACAATTGCATTATAAAAAGTTATCACAAATTAAAACTTTTAAACAGCTAGAGGACTGTCTTTTTTAGTGCTGTATTTTATTTCTGTATATGGAAAAGTAACAAAACAATAAGACAAAAGAAAAATGGCACAGTCACGTCAAAATCAGACTTTCCATTTTACTCACCCATGACTATTCGCCTTCCTCAGGTTATCAAAAGTGATTCTTTCTATAAAAATTTTTGCAGGGCTCTTCTCTTCTCTCTGCAAAGAAATATACAGCCCAAGTATTGCCGTGAATATATTGTGTAGATGTTTCACTTATTCTTACATGCAAACCACACAGGAGTTGCTGCATTTAACAATAGCCAAAACAATTGCCATCTTAAAGTCGAGACGAAAAGGCATGTACCCTTATGGTATGGACAACTCAGCAGCTCGACTGCAGCTCCCTGCTACAAGAAAAATGTCAACAAAACCACAAAAGAGAGACCAGGAAGTGGAAGAGGCATAGGGGGCTAGAGCAAAGTAGGTTGGGCAGCAGTCAAGGGCTGGAGCTTTGGCAACCAAATCTCTAAAAAAACAAATCTGGCTATTGGGACATGGAATGTCACGTCACGGGGGGGGGGGGCTGAACTTGTGCAGGAGGTGGCGCACTACCGGCCATAAATAGTCGTGCACAGCCTGGGAGTTGCCGCAGTGAGAGCCGGCAGGTAACGGGTGTGGGCTTGCTCATTGCTTCCCTCTTTAGCCGCCATGTGTTGGGTTTTTCCTGGTAGACGAGAGGATTGTTTCCATGCGCCTTTGGGTTGCATATAGGTTTGATCTCTAAAACCTTAACTGAAACATGGCTAAATAGGTGCATACCAGATAATGCTATTGTTCTAGCTGAGCACTACACATTCCAAGCAGACAGAACAGCAGATGACTCTAGTAAGACCAGAGGAGGAGGATTGTGCACTTATGTAAACAAAGCTTGGTGCACAAACTCACACCTTACAGCTGGGTCCCATTATGCAGATAGATAACACCACAACAGGTGACAGGTGTATTGTCCTTAATTTAAGATGATGCCCTTCACATGTGTACAGAGTAAAACTGAAAGAAATAAACACATTTCCTGTCTCTCACTCCAACCATACACAACATGTGTAGCCAAACATAAGGTGCATAAAGTGTAAGCAGTAAAAATCTCTTAAACACCTGAGCATGAGCAACAGTGAGCTAAGTGTGGTTGCATAAAACGTTAGACAGGTATGGTAAGGTATTTGCTAATATATTTCCACTACTAACCGTTTATAACTGTTCCCTAGATGCCGTAGATGAACAAGGAGGCACACCTCCTACTGAAGGCACACAGGCCAAATTTTGTGGTCTGCCAAAACCTTGAATGTCTGTCTGGACTTAAAGAAAATCCACTACATAGATAGCAAACACCCCATGATTTAATTAATGCCAGAAAGACACAAGATAACCAAAACACTCCTACAAACACTCTTTGTACGAGTTTCTCACTGTTGTTTGGGCCAAACAGTAGTGTGGCCTTCTTCGGGTCCCTGGAGGGTGCGTTGGAAAGCGGTCCAACTGGGGGCCCCCATTGTTTTGCTGGGGTATTTCAACACCCATGTGGGCAGTAACTGACACCTGGAGAGGCGACTGGGAGGAACGGCCTCTGTGATTTGAACCCTCGTGGCATTTTTTTATTGGACTTCTGTATTAACCAGTCAAAAACAGAAATAGCGCTAGCAACAATTGGTGTACATTTTTTATTATTGTGGCCACACTCACGATTTAAAAATGTCTTTTCTTTTGCTTTTTTCTAAATCTCAAAATTACTTTGGAGTCTAAGGGGGAAAATTCAAGAACTTTTTAGACTCTATCTGCCTCAAAGCAAAAAGTATAGGTCTGATGGGTTAGCCAGGGAGATGATTAGAAAGAGAACAACTATGACTAAGACTGAATGAAAAAATATGTTTATAGAGTAAAAACTGTGGCTGTTGTGACAAGTGAATTTCTGGCTTAAAATAATTTACCCTTGTACACTAGCTGTGACATCACTCACTCTACCTCATGCAATACACACTAATGGAAAAACTTAATTTTACCAAAATACCATACCAAGTGTAAACAACTGTAAATCAAAAACTATTGAAAATATTAAAAGGGTGAATGGAAGATAAATGGTGTCAATCTGAAGATTAATTTGAAGTAAAAGGTTAAACTGTGCCTGTAGCTTAAAGTATGCTGAAGTAGTTAAAGCTGAAAAAAGACAAAGCTGAAGAGTATTTAAAAGGTATCTCCATTTTCATAGGTAAGTTTTAAGTACGTTTTCATATTTTAATGGTTTCTGTAGCTGAAAGCTTGCGGGAGGAGTTAAGTGACAAAAATCAAACAAAGTAAGACATACAAATACACTTTGTATTACATACAAAGTATGAATATTTGAATCCATCTTGTACATACTATAACAACAGAAATCTAAAATAGTAATAGTATTTCCTTACCGTAAATCGATATGTCAGTAACCGGTTGTTATAGTTTTTTCTATTTTGTTTTAATTTAACTTGTTCACCTTAAATGCAGTCCTTCAACACTATAACTTGTCTCAGTTCATGACCCACATCGTCTGATGCCAATTGCTGGGCTTGTCCACTTTTATTGCATCTACTCAACTCTTTCAGTTTCATTTTCGGGAAATAAATGAATCATTTGTACCTCCCCTTCTTGATAAATTTTAGCAAAAAAAGCATTGTTTAAACTAATTAAACCAAACTAACTAAAATGACCATTAGCCTTTGTGTGTGTCAACACTCCTGTAATGCCAAACAGCAGCTACAGTATTTTATGTCCTCACCTCTTTAAGTTTTGTTTTTAAAGAAACGTTGATTTTTTATAACTCCTTACAAGAAAAAGAAAATCTGATTATACAATAATTTTAAACAATGCCCAACAATGCGGTTGGACATGTTAGTTCAGAGTTGTTGTTTTTTTAAAGCTGTAAAACCACTATGTGTGCCAACACTTCTGTAACAACACCCAGCAACTATTGTGTGTCCTAAGCCCTTTTTGTCTTCAAAGAAACAAGAATCTTTTGTACCTCCTTAGAAAAAATGTATTATGCAATAATACAATGTAATATGCATGCACTGCTGTAATGCAACACAATGTCTGTTGTGTGTTCTTAACACTTTAGGTTTCGTTTTTAAACAAACCAAACCTTTGTATTTGCTTACACCCTTTTTGTGAAATGCAAATCACAAAACACTGGTTCTGATTGAACAAAAAACATCCATCTATCCATCCATTTTCATTCGCTTATCCGCCTCAGGGGCCGGGTCGCAGGGGCAGCAGTCTGAGCAGAGAGTTCCAGACTTCCCTTTCCCCATAAACTTCCTCCAGCTTATCCGGTGGCACCGCAAGGCTTTCCCAGGCCAGCTGAGAGACATAGTCTCTCCAGTGTGTCCTGGGTCTTCCTCAGGGCCTCCTACCGGGGGGACATGCCCGGAACACCTCCCAGTAAGCCGTCCAGGAGGCATCCAAACCAGATGCCCGAGCCACCTCAACTGGTTCCTCTCGATGTGGAGGAGCAGCGACTCTGCTCCCAGCTCCTCCCAGGTGACAGGGCTCCTCACCTTATCTCTAAGGGAGCACCCAGCCACCCTACGGAGGAAGGTCATTTTAGTCGCTTTTATCTGTGATCTTGCCCCTAAAGCTCATGACCATAGTTGAGGGTCAGAATGTAGATTGACCAGTAAATTGAGAGCTTTTCCTTTCGGCTTAGCTCCCTCTTCACCACGACAGACTGGTACACCGACCACATTACAGGAACTCTCCTCCAACCTGGAGAGAGCAAACCACTTTTTTCCGGTCGAAAACCATGGTCTCCATTTGGAGGAACTGATTCTCATCCCAACCGCTTCACACTCAGCTGAAAACTGCACCAGCGAACGCTGAAGGTCCTGACCTGATAAAGCCAACAGGACAGCATCATCTGCAAAAAGCAGAGATGCTATACTGCCGTCCCCAAACCAGACCCCCTTTGGCCCCTGGCTGCGCCTAGAAATTCTGTCCATAAAAATAATGAAAAGAACCGGTGACAAAGGGCAGCCCTGCCGAAGTCCAACATGCACCGGGAACAGGTCTGACTTACTGCTGGCAATGCGAACCAAGCACCTACTCTGGAGACCAAACAGCCCTTAGCAAAGAGCCTTGGACTCAATACTCCCGGAGCACCCTCCACAGGATGTCACGAGGGATGCGGTCGAATGCCTTCTCCAGATCCACAAAACACATGTAGACTGGTTGAGCAAACTCCCACAAACCGTCAAGCACCCTGTTGAGGGTATAAAGCTGGTCCAGCGGTCCACAACCAGGCCGAAAACCACATTGTTTTTGTGGATTGTGTGATCCCCTATAGTTGGAACACACTCTCCTGTCCCCCTTTTTATGAAGAGGGACAACCACCCTAGTTGTCCAGTTCAGAGGAACTGTCCCCCTCGTCCACGCAATGTTGCAGAGGCATGTCACCCAAGACAGCCCCACAACATCCAGAGACTTGAGGTACTCAGGGCGGATCTCATCCACACCCGCGGCCCTGCCACAGAGGAGCTTACAAACTACCTTGGTGACCTTAGCCTGGGTGATGGGCAAGTGCAGCTCTGAGTCCCCTGCCTCTGCTTCCTCAGCAGAAGGCGTGTCGAAAGGGTTGAGGAGATCCTCAAAGTACTCCTACCACCGTTCAATAACATCCCCAGTCAAGGTCAACAGCTCCCTACCTCCTCTGAAAACAGAGTTGGTGAAGGACTGCTTCCCCCTCCTGAGGCTTCAAACGGTTTGCCAGAATCTCGTTGAGGCCGAGCAATAGTCCTCCTCCATGGCCTCCCCGAACTCCTCCCAGGCCTGAGTTTTTTCCCCTGCAACGGCACGGGCTGCAGCATGCTTGGCCTGTCGGTACTCATCACCTGCCTCCGGAGTCCCACAGGTCAACCAGACCTTGATGGCATTCCTTACTGTACCTCCAACATCCACCACTGGGTTCGGGGATTACCACCACGACAGGCACCGGAAGCCATCCACAGCTTTGAACAGCGCGTTGACAATGGAGGCGGAGAACATGGTCCACTCAGACTCTATGTCTGCAGACTCCATCAAAATCTAGTCGAAGCTCACCCGGAGGTCTGTCTGATAGAGGATTTAGCCATACGTTCCCAAAGGATCCTCACGATATGTTTGGGCCTGCCAAGTCGTTCCAGCCGCCTTCCCTGCCAGCGGTCCTACTCACCACTAGGTGGTAATAAGTTGACAGCTGCCCAGCTCAGCTCTCTTCACCCGAGTGTCCAAAACATATGGCCGAAGGTCAGGTGAAACGACTAAGTCTATCTTCGGCCTAGGGTGTCCTGGTACCATGTGCACCAATGGAAACCCTTATGTTCAAACATGGTGTTTGTCATGGCCAAACTGTGCCTAGCACAGAAGTCCAATAACATAACACCATTCGAGTTCAGATCAGGGAGGCCTCTCCTCCCAATCACGCCTCTCCCGGTGTCACTGTTTTTGCCTAGTGGGCATTGAAATCTCCCAGAAGAATGATGGGGTCCCCAGTTTCAACACTCCCTCCAGAGACCCCAAGAAGGCTGTGTACTCCCCACTTTTTGGCCCAAAGGCACAAATGACATTGAGTGACCTATCCCCCACTCGAAGGCGCAGGAAAGCGACCCTCTCGTCCATCAGGGAAAACTCCAACACATGGCGGTTAAGCTGGGGAGCTATAAGCAAGCCCACACCAGCCCGCCGCCTCTCACCGCAGGCA
The DNA here is from genome assembly GCF_900634795.4 of Betta splendens. Lineage (NCBI taxonomy): Eukaryota > Metazoa > Chordata > Actinopteri > Anabantiformes > Osphronemidae > Betta > Betta splendens. The sequence continues at coordinate 8,047,528 of NC_040892.2, read as the reverse complement.
ACTCCAGAGTAGAAGAGTATTACTCACATGTTATTCTGTGTTAAAGCTTAACCTAATGTCAGTGGTGTATTAGACTGCACCCATTTCCGTATAACATGGCCTTCAGGGGCACATGAGGGAGATTACATCAACAGGAAATCCTTCCATAGTATCAATGTTCAGGTAAGAACAAATTGAGAGAATGATGGCGTGGACAGAGGGAATGAGTGGGATTGAGTGGGGGCAGGCAGAGTCAGGTCCCGGACCGTAGGAATTTATACGGAAGCTTTTTAGTTGAGGATGTTGTTAATATTGTAAATTATTCTCTTCAGACCGGTGTTTTTCCTGCAACACTTTAAACTGCTGTGGTTACAGTAAACCCCTTCTGAAAAGAAATACTGGTAATTTAGATCCCCTCGCTCCTCAGTAACAACAGAAACAACCTAATTTTTATTCAAAAACAAGAGTTTCTCAACAGTTTTTGGTTTTAAATGTTTTTTTAAACAACCTCTCCGACCTTGGAGAAGACTCTTTCAGAAGAGTAGTGCATGTGGTGAACATTTCCTTTAGTTGGATAGGAGTTGACCACACAGTGTTTGTAGCTGTTGTACAGTAGCTACTCTATGAGACTGTGGTGAAAAGCTGTTATGTTGGTCATGATGTAATTGACAATATCCCTTTGACCAAGTCTGGCATTCATCGGATTCTTTGGGTACAGATCAAGGATGTCAGGGCGGCGTAGATGACGGACCCACATGCACAGCACAATACGAGGTTTCTGGTGTTAAAGAGGGTAGTTTATTCCAATATGCAGCGTCAAATCCAGGCAGGGTCATACACAGGAGATCAAGCAAAAACGGGTTGGCGCACCGAGGCGTGCGTCGGGTGCCGGAGGAAGAGTCGGCGGAGTCGCCGCGGGTGCACTTGCCGTTGCGGTCGCTGAAACCTGGATCGGCGCGGTGCCATCGGCGTTTCCTGACGCGAGGCGGCCCACCGCCTCCACGACTCCCGCCACTGCGTTCTCCTGACGGCGGCCGCACTCCGCCAGATTCTGGAGCACGGAGTTGGTCCTTTCCTCCTGCTCGCTGAGCCGTTGCTCCTGGGTGGCGAGCGCAGCGCGGAGGTTCTCGATGCTGGCTGGGTCCATTTCTGGCTAGATTGTTCTGTCAGGGCGGCGTAGATGACGGACCCACATGCACAGCACAATACGAGGTTTCTGGTGTTAAAGAGGGTAGTTTATTCCAATATGCAGCGTCAAATCCAGGCAGGGTCATACACAGGAGATCAAGCAGGTTAAACGGGATCAGGCACAGGTTATATACGAGAGGTGAGTACAATACCAAACGTCAGGCGTTGAATCGTGGTCGGGCAGGCAAGGTCGGCAACAGGCTGTAGCAAACAATCAAGGCAGACAAGGCAGACAAGGATCAAGCAGGCTCAGAGTCGGTGGTCAGAACAAGAAACACAATACACAACAGGACTAATCAAGGAACGCTTGAAATCTGCGTGATCTCACGCAACAATCTGGCAACTGGAGTCTGTGAGGGATGGAGGCTATATACCGGTGTGATTAATTAACTGCTAACAGGTGTGCTGAGTGATCCGGGGACTGAACAGAGAAACAGGAAGTATACAAAATAAAACAGGAAGTCCTTTCAGTGTAAAGGGCGGGTGAAAAGCCCGGACGTGACAGAGGATGTTCTCTAAAACAGCTACTGCATCCTTTTGGTCTGTCAACTTGGAGAGGATGGATGTTACATTACCCCCACTATAGTGATAGATGATCATGCGCTTTTGGAAAAGTTTTAGCTTGTCCAGGGTTGACTGCCCACACTGAAGTGCAGTACTTTGAGCTTCACTAAAGTATTTTCCATACTCGGAAGTCTTTTTTGCCAACCATGTCAGTGGATTCTTTATCTTCACCTCGATGCTTTTAGTCTCATCTTCATCTCCAATGTCTGTCTGGCAGTTTCTTCAGACGACCATGAAAATAGTTCCCAAACATCTCTGACTTGTATCCTGAATTGTTAATGCTTTCCATTTTTCCTTTTTTTAGCTGCTCTCTCACATTCTTGAAAACATTCCAACGCTTTCAGTGCAGTCTCCACAGCATCTGCCGTGTTCTGGGCCGTCTTTGGAATAGTTTCAAGAGCTTTGCATTTTGCTTGGAACCACTTTCTGTACACCTGCCCCTTGTATCAAGGAAGTATGAGTTGTTTGGTTGCTGTTTAGTTGCCGTCTCTGCCCAGTATTTTGCTTCTTCAAACTTTTCATAAGTATAATGAAGACGAGCCAGTTGTTGCGCAAAGAATGGATCCTTGTTGAAACGTTCAAAAGCTTTCTTGAGCAACTCAATTGCTTTATCTGGACTCTTCTCATTTTCAAGCACATGCTCAATCAGGGGAGAGAAAAAACTATCACAGTCATCTCCTTTGCTTATTTTCGATCGCCTTATGAAAAGTGCTCTCAAAAATGACAAGTATTCTTCCCTTCCAAATCTGTGTTCGAAAAATGCCTTCTCACACAGCAAATACATTGCCAGCCTGCTTTGGGTTTGTTGGTCTCCAAGAAGCTGCTTAAGGATTTCCTTTGCAACATGTGGATTGATGATTTTGATTGGGTCCATGTGTTTCTTTTTATCTTTAAGGTGTAGAAAGCCTGATCACTGAGTGATCGCTCAAACTCGTACTGTCGAAACCTTTTCAGGTGAATAGTCAGAGTAAGATAAGGTTCACAATGGGACCGGGAGATGAAGAAGTTATAAACATACTGTAAGTGTTCAGCAGCGCAACGTAGTGGATTAGCTGTCAGCGCCTAAGTAAACTGTGGGTGAAGTGAAGCAGAGTCAGAGTGGTGCAGGTCTCAGATGACGGTTGAAAGTGAATGCTGCGAACTAAATAAACAATGGCGATTTTTGTCTTTAGTAACGGTGACATTTTGAGAGATTCAGTAGCAACACTGGGCGTCTGTCTCCTTGTAGACGTTGTTGATCAGCGGGAAGCACCAAGATCCTGCACTGAAATCCAAGCCTGTCTAACAACTGCATCTCATATCAGGGTGTTTAAAATCATTGTTAAAGTAAACCTTCAAGCCCTAAAATCACATCTTAACCCTCAAAAAAGGCATTCAAACAAGTGCAGACCAGCCAAAATGTCCTCACTTTGGGAGGAAAGCAAGTACAAGTGCACACACACACGCACGCACGCACACACACACACACACACACACACACACACACACACACACACACACACACACACACCTTTGGGAAATCATCCCTCAAATGAGCCAGCAAGTACTCCATCATGGCATCTGCACACAAAGGAAACTCCCACTCTGCAGTGACAACTCCTCAAAAGCCTAATTGTGTGTGGTGCAGTGAAGCTGAAGCCAGCAACAATCAAACCTGTCTCATCCCGACACAACGGAGTGTGTTGCTGTTCTTCCCCTGAGACAAAGGCGGCGATGAGTAGGCGTCAGGTGGGCGCTGGCTGCCTCACCGCCTCTGGGACGGAGGGGGAGTGAGGATCGGCGGTACCTCCAGACACGTGGGCCGGGTGCAGTTCACAGCGAGGCCCGTTGGGACGCGGTGCCGGGCGCTCAGCTGTCAGTCTGGCGCAGCGACGGGGGAGCAGACGGCTCCACTCCCACCTGCCTGCCAGTGTTACTGTCACTGCCTCAGAGGCTTCTGACTCCACTGTCACACTGCATTTATTCCCACCGCTCACTGCGTCCGACAGCCTGTGGTTGTGTGTTTACTGACATTAAAGCGCGGCCACAGTTCGAAATTACAAGATAATGGCAAATTGAATTTCCGCTTAAATTGTTTTATGTGTAATCTGTCTTGTTGCTGTCTTTTAGAGTTTTATTGCTGGCAAATTAAAATTTTCATGAAAACATGTTATGGACACTTCTCCAGTCTAAACGCAGACCAAATGAGAGCTTTACAATGTTAAGCAAACATGCCCAAAATGGTCTTGGTGTGTGCGGTGAACAGACAGTGCAGGTCGTCTGTGTCATCTGTAAATTCATGCATAATTAAACACTTTTCACCATTATCTTCCAATATTTGGATGGAATGTTTCTGATTTAAATAGAATAGCAAGACTTTATTGAAGATTCAGTTGTACTGCAAATTTAACCTTTACTGTAACACTAGTAATGATCACTAGAAAAGTGTAACGTGTATATTGTAATCAGACCTTTAAAATAACCTTAATAATCTTGGAGATTACGACGCCACAGAACAAAGCTCGCATGTCTCAGACACATGGACTAATTAAGCGGTGAATGTCATTGCCTGTCCATGTGATTATCGTATCGTTGAAGTGCAACAATCAAAAGTGAATTCAAAGATGAGTTGCCCTGTTGAGTCCTGGCATAAGGATGTAAAGCATTCTTCTCAGGGGAGCAGTCCACAAATAAAGATTAGATGGTTAATCAGTACTTACAATGACTGCTGCCCCTATGCTGCCATGTTAAGCCCTAATGTGTGGACAACTCCCTGGTTGGATGAGTCATCACTACAGCTACAGGTCAGATTACACGCAGGTAGAATTAAACTGGACCAAACCTTGCAGAACCTGATGCTCTACTAATCAGAACATCCATGAGTTTGAATTAATTAACTTCATACTTTTATACAATGTTATTATTATTATTATTATTATTATTATTATTATTATTATTATTATTATTATTATTATTATTATTATTATTATTATTATTATTATCATCATCAACTGTTCATCATTATGAGCCACTGGAGTATCTGTAGGAGAATTTTTAGTTTCAGGGATTAAACTCTGTATCTGTGCCTCCATCACCTACATGTAATGATCTATTAAAGCAGCCGTTGCATGGCATTACACTGCAGCGCTGTATGATCCCCGGCTTCGCTGCAGCATCTGCCCACTCTGGCTCCCAGCAAACGTGACTCCTGGGTGGGTGGGCTGATGCCTTCAGGCCTGTGGCTGCTGGATTAGTCACTGCCGAAGACACTGATGCGGTGCGGCTTGTTAGCACGACCGCATTGGCCGGAGACAAATGGATGGAGATGGAAATGAATTAAGCACAGTGACCAACCGTGCACATAGTCACTCTTTCATGGGATTTCCTGTGAAAGCGGTAGCGAGTGATTTAAGGCGCCATACGCTTCCCTCTATAAATACAGCTACGTTATTTTTATTCCGGTACCATCTGAGTCACAGTGACACATGGAGAAATTTATATCCATTCTAATGTAAGGGTGGTCACCAGTTTTAGTGTATGCATGGATGGTTTCTATAATTTCATTTATTTTATATATTCTATTTAAACTTTATTCACTTTTAAGTCTCCTTTGAGCGACTTGAACTCTCTGCTTTCTGGCTCTGTTCTTTAACTGCTTTGCATCTGAATGAATGTGAAACACAGCAAAAGGGGAAACAGAGCAGAGCAATTTCATGATTCATTTGGCGACTCTGTCACTCTTTCTCTGGAAATGTTATTAATCAGAGCTTTTTTTCTGTGCAGTGGGCTCCTTTTATCCCTTTGACAGACGAGAAGGAGAGATGGGTAGAGTTAAGATGCACTCGTGCTGCCTCTGACTGAGCACCTGCCTCTCTCTATGACCCCCCCCCCCCCCCCCCCCCCCCCCCCCCCCCCCCTCCTCAGCACTCCTTCCACTTCCTCCCCTGCTCGGATGCTTCCACCTCCCTGGCTTCCTGCAGGACTGTGAGCGTGCATGAACAGCGCCGCTGATGAGATCAATTATCTATCAGCCGTCGCGAAACTATTGATTTGGTGCAACCTCGCTCTGTACCGCGCCGCTCCTTTGTCCCGTGGGCCTTGGGGAAATCAGAGGCTCTCGCTTGCACAGAGAGCTCGATTGTGTTTGTGCAAAGTCGAGCCTTAAAATGAGAGCTGTTTAAGAGCTGTTCCTCTATGAAGCTCAGAAGCTTCCGGCGGGGTCCCACATGGTACAGACATCAGTCTCCCTTTTGTTCCTTGCTCCACGTCCATTTCCCCCTCTTGTCCGTTCGCCCCTGCCCCATTCCTCCACTCCCGCTCCGCGGCCAGTGATGAGGTGTTTTATAGCGTGTTTGTCGGGCGCAGCGGCATAATAGGCTCCCCAATCTCCCCTGTTTCCTCTCGTCTACCTCCCCCGGCCAGTGGGGAATCGCTGGAGTGCAGCTTTTCCCTTTATTGCCACTCTTCTCCTGCATGATTTAGAGGCAGCGGCGGCGCGTTGCATGCATAAAACCACACACAGACTCCCCGGAGTGTTTAATGTTTCCTTTTCTCCTTCAATTTTTCATTCTTTCGCCCCAAACAGTAAAAACGAGTAACAAAACCGCTTATGTAGATGTGCATTTAATCGTGAATGCAACACAGAATTTTTCCCTCTGTGTTTTCCACATGCAGACACTCTAATACAAAAGGCCGGTGCAGCGCTTTCCCCTCCATTATGCTGCAGTCGGACAGTTAATGTAGCAGGAGGCAGCAGAGAAATGAAGGCAGATTGAAGCCTATAGCTCCAACATTTACTTTCCGTTTCCTACACAACACCCACAGGTCTTAATGTAACAGCAAAGCATATTCGCTCTTGTATAACACAGGCAAATGCCACCCCACCAAGAAATATGCGCTGAATATATTTGTTTCCAGGTCTATTAATATGCATATCAAAGGGGGGAGGCGGCGTTTTCCGTGGCTTCGCTTAAGACGCAGCCAATTATTGCTCCGTCGTTTATCAGAGCTTTACACCTGCAGTAAACATGTTTGCTTCCCCAACCGCTGGATGGGATTATCTCATTATATACACTGCATCACGCCACCGCCAGGGAATGCAGCTCGTGCTTTATCACAGTCCTGTCCGGCTGCATGACTCGTTTTCGGAAAAAAAAGACCCTCTGCGCACGTCTCGATAACGTTTCTCTGACATTTAATTACGTTCACTTTGGCAGCACTAATTTCGACAACCTGTTTAAGGTTTTCTAAGGAAATACTGTGTTCTGTCTTTTTTATTGTAGATTTAATATGTGTGAGTTTTGTCTCATCTCCTCCTCATCTTACTCTTATCTAAAGTGCAGTAATGTAATGCTGGTGATGGAGCGTTATCATTGACCCTATGGCGTCTTGTAATTTCCTGCACTGGAGAAAAACAACCAACTTTAGACTTCAGGCTCCAGAAAAGCCAAAGTTGCAGAATTTCATTTAAGAGCTTTCTAATCCCCCAGCTACAGTAGCGCGTATCAGATTTAATTTAGCATGAACAATAAAGTGAGTGTGACAGTTATTAATGATTTCAATAAGCATGTAAAGCTCTGGTCTTCTATCCTCACTTACTCACAGGATTGTTTTGATTGGACTCTCTCTCTCTCTCTCTCTCTCTCTCTCTCTCTCTCTCTCTTAATAATAAGCGCTATCTCATCACTCTCCTTCACCCTGGTACCATCAGACATGGTGTAATGAGCTGCACCCCCACTCCCGACTCATGAACACTGTTTGGTTAGCCAGTCACAGGATTATTATAGTTATGGGTTTACCACTGTGTGGAGGTAGTTCCACTACTACTAGGCTGTATCCCTGTACATGCGGTCAAACAGTGGCATCCAGTTTTCTGTTTGTGTGCTATTCTGCAGACGGCAGATTAGATACAGTAGAGCCATGAACAGCAACAGGTAAAAACGATTTCTCCATCTGTCTGAACTTTGTTTTATCAAAGGTAATAGAAAACAAACATGACCGAGCAACTTTCCTTTTATGTTTGGGGTGTTTTTATTTCTTTGTATTGTTTTAAACATCAAAACAACCAAACAAAAATTCTATATAAAACAATCAACATAAAAATAATATTGTTGAATTTTTGCTTTGGTGCCGTGTGACCAATCTCTGGAACCGCCCTTTTACTTGGAGCCTTCAGGCCACTCTCAGGCCATCTGGACATATGACAGTGTGCAGGGACACGCAGCCGTGGCACGGCTTCTTTTTATACATACATGCTCGTGGAGAAGAGACCTCTGTCAGTGAGGAGAGCAGAGTGAGACGCACAGAGAAGCGGTCAAAGAGCAGGGGGCAAAGACGCAGAGAGAAAAGGCAGAAGGAGCAACGAGGGACGGAGGACACTGTGGTCCGTTGCCTGGCAACGAAACATCATCCAGCACAGAGATGTGGGGGGGTGGGGGGTTAAAAGGGAAACGGACATGAGGAGGAATAGATTTGAGTGAGGACTGCAGCTGTCCACAAAGATGAGGGAGACGATGACTTGGCTGTGAATAGAACATCTCTGTCTGAAGGTCTGCTTCAGTCTATGCCCAGCTCCATCATGTGTTGCTCAGTGGATGGACAATCAGTAACTGTTTTAATAATTATATCATTTTAGTAGCACCCCAGTCCCACCAACCAATGAGAAATTAATATGACTGGTTGCGATTTAGGGGATTTCAGGGACTTCTGCTTCACAGATGAACTTTTTGTGAGGGGAAATTCAGAACAGATCGATGCTTTACAGCAGGTAATACAGAACTAATAGTGTGCAGCCGACCCAGCGGGGCTCTACTCAAAAGCACAGGGCTGCTTTGAGCTCATTGCATCTTATGCTAAGCTAAACAGAAAATGGAAGCATGAACAATCCAGACTAACGATATTTCAGTCTGTACCAGAGGCCCAGTGTAAAATGAATGTTTTGACGTGCATGAGGAAAACCGAGTGACTCACTGAGCTCTGTGTTGCCCTGACCAGCATACATCCTGTTCTCGCCCCCTGTTTCTCTCGCTTTCTGGTGATCATTAATGTCCCATTTCGATCACAGAGCTGCAGCAGCGAGAGGTGAATCGGCGAAGAGGCAGATAATTGGGCCGATGAGAAGCGAGCGGCAGACATGAGAATTAAGAAAAGGAACATAAAGGCACGTCTGGCGCGTCAGAATAATGTTGGATGATGGTAGAAATGTGCAGACTGCTGCAGAGTCACGCGCACGCTGCTGTTGTCACACGGAGCTGATGCGTCTGCCCGGCTTCCTGTTTTCCGGCAGCCAGGACAAACTCATTCACGACCTGCTCATATCATCCCCCACCCAGGCCCTAATTTGTCATCGATCTAATTTTAAACATGCCTGTGTCTTTTTCTGCCCCCAGCTGATTTCCAGCGATGCAGATGGGGCCATCCAGAGGGCAGGTCGCTTCAGGGTGGAGAACGGCTCGTCGGATGAGGTGCACACGCCACAGCCTCATACATACTGTGCTGCACCCTCTGCTGCAAGCTGGACAGCTGCATTGTGTAACAGTTGACACAGGGACTCCAGCTGTGAGCCTCATGACGACAATGTGTGTCTGTGTGTGCAACAAACAGACGTCAGACTACGCACCAGGAACCTGGAGGAGAACCGACGTCCATCTGGAGAATCCAGAGTACCACACCAGATGGTTCTTTAAGTACTTCCTGGGGAAAGGTCAGTGCTCACATTTAGGGACATCCCACAAGCTGCGGACTCTAAACGTCCCGTGAGGCTCCTCCCGCGTCCACGCGACGCTCCTTATCTTATGTCGTCAGGCTCGTCCTCCTGCAGCACTGCTCTTCAAACCTGTTAGCATCCAGCCACATCCCCACTGGGACTCTCCACCAAACTCTAATCCACCGCGGAAGGAAGCCAGTGAAGGACAGAAAGCCTCGACACACAGGCAGCAGATAACACAATTAAGATCAGACTGTTTTGCTTCAGCCGTGATCCTGGTGCTGAGCTGCAGACCAGCAGGAAACATTCACAGAGGCTGGAAACTATTAAATTACAAGTAGTCACATGGTCGACGGCTCATCATTTCACCGGCCTCGCTACGGTAACAACCTGCCGGCCCTTTGGAGCTGCAGCCAACGCAGTGCAACAAAAGGCTGTTGACTGTGTGCGCTCTGCTGTGACCAAGGACGCATGGACGAGGCGAGTGGGAGTGGAGGCGCCTCCTCTCCTCCTCCCAGGGCGTAATCGGACTGAGGCACGGGCCTCCTTAAAATGGGCCACATCTCCAGAAAGCTGGCTCGACCCGTTTGGACTGCAGCAAAGCCATCTGGGTCTCACAGCCTGAGCAGAGCTGACTGTGCCATACGAGCCGACACAGTATGACCTGCAGGCTGCTTAATCTAACACCCAACACAATGCCTGGTGTCTGTGATTAGGTGAGGAGCATTAAAGGAGTTCCTCTGTATCTCTTTACCTGTTTTCCTGCATTAGGAGCCAACATAATTCCTGATTGTAGACGCCGGAGTCCACTTTCTGCTCACACAGTGGGGAAAAAACTCAAGCCGGCTAAACTAATACGTTTATAATTGCAAACCGTCCTTTCAGAGTTATTGCTTTCCCGAAGCATATAAACAAGGCTAATGACGAATCAACAGAGCTGAGGAGGGAAAGAGGAAGAAAGCAGGCGTTGGGTGGAGGCAGCGGTCCAGCATCCAACTGGCTCCGCAGGTGTTGTTCCTGAGGATGTTGCCCTGTCAACGGAGAGGCAGAGGCATGAATGTGAGCCTGAGCTTCGTCTGAGTCCGTCTCAGACTGAAAGGACTGGCAGCAGGAAGAAGTAAATGAAAGGCAGACAGGCAGAAGTAAAATGAAAAAGGGCAGGACGGGGATGAACATAGACAAAACAAACCATTCTAGAGAGAATGATAGAAGCCTGTCATTTTGTAGTGATGTGTGATTCATTCATTCAGTGTTTAATGCTGTGGTGGCCTGTTGTTTCTGTCCCAGTCCACCAGAACTACGTGGGTACGGATGCGGAGAAGAACCCCTTCTACCTGTCGGTCGTCCTCTCGGACCAGAACAACCAGCGGGTTCCTCAGTACAGAGCCATCCTCTGGAGAAAGACGGTGGGTTCCGCCGCTCCCAACGGAACATCCAGCGCATCGGGCCGCAGGTTACAGGAATCCTGCATGTTAGAGAGCGCAGTGCTTTTGTTTTGGTCGTTAGAGGTGTTAGTTGTTCAGGAGAGGAGCTGTTGGCATTGAGGCAGGACTTGTCCCCGTCTGTAGCTGTGTTTGCAGCGCGGTGACTCAGCTTTAGGATCTAATTCTGTCCTGCAGCCTGGAAACTCTGCTGCCTGATCACATCGATTTGTCCTGTTTGTGTCAGACCCTAACAGGATGTTGTTGTTGTTGTCGTCGTCGTCGTCGTCGAGCGGAACGACTGTGTTTGTTTGCCTCGAACTGCCTCGGTTTAATTTGATCTTCTGTAATTATTCGACGGCTAATTGAACAACGCGGCGGGTTCGTGGCGATTGGTTAAAACCGCTTCGTGGACGGGCATTTTCAGCAGCTGCAGCCGAGCGGTTGGAAACACAACTGAAGCCCACAGTGTGTAACCGCTGTGTGTCGTTCCTCAGGGCACTCTGAAGATCAGCCTCCCCTACAGCCCCAACAAAACGCTATCAGTCAAGTCCATCCTCAGGTGAGGAGCTCACACTTAATGACACATGAGTATTAACACTGTCGATTACTACAAAAGGTGATGAGTAAATCCTTATTCTCTTGTCAGTCTTGTAAAATATATATATAGATTATTTCAATTAGGGTCATTCGTCCATTTTCTCTCTAGGATGACATCATTTTTAATAATTTTTTCAGGACCTGTTTTTGTTTTATATAAGTGGAAAGTAGAGCTGAAAATGTTCTTTATAAACCTACTTGTTGTGATTATTATCTATTATTCATACTTTGCCTCTGAACATTTACAACCTGCGCATAAAAACCATTGTAAGATCTAACAGGAAGCATGAAACAGGAGATTGGAGGTTCTAAATTCTTCAGGCTGAGCGCCGTGGCCTCATGCTAAAAAAGAACAAATAGTACAAGCAGAGAGTGAGAAATCCCCCGTATCAGGTGTCTTTCTTCTGTGGAACTCTCCTCTGGGCTGTTTGTCTTCCATTAATCCTCTGCTTCTTCCCCGCCTCCTGTTCGTCCCGTCCTCATTCACAGTGCCATGAACATGGACAGGTTTGAGAAAGGCCCCCGGGAGATCCTGAGCCCGGAGATTCAGAAGGTGAGAGCGACGCCAGAGCATCAGATTCATGAAACGCAACCCTGGTCCTTTTCATGGCGGCCTGATCAGCAGTAGATTAGCTGCGATACGCGTCCTGAGTCGCTCGGCGTCGCTAATAACTGTTCCGTCCTGTTTCCTCAGGATCTGCTGGTACTGGAGGAGCAGGAGGTAAGAGAATGCTGAACGCTGCCTTCTGATTGGTTGATTTTGGTGGAGTTTTGGTATTTGTTTTCCCGGTTGTCCACTACTTCACTTATGCCCTTTTGTTTGGTTTCACACACCCACGTATCACAACAGATACCTTTTTGTCTGGGCCTTTGTTGAGTCTTTATCTGGTGAAGAAATCTTTAATATTGTCTTACACCTTGCAGGAAATAGAAAACAATATTTTTTGTTTTTTTATCAGGGTTCTGTCAACTTTAAATTTGGCGTCCTGTACGCCAAAGACGGGCAGCTCACAGACGACGAGATGTTCAGCAACGGTAAAAGGCTTCTGTAAAGAATAGAGTATGCACTGAAGGGTGGTTGTTGCTACGCTAAAAGCTCCCGCTGCGTTCCAGAGGTGGGGAGCGAGAACTTCGATAAGTTCCTCAACCTGCTGGGCGACAGCATCACGCTGCAGGGATGGGCCGGGTACCGCGGAGGCCTCGACACCAAGAGTAAGAGAGCTCACGTGTGTCTGCAACATGGGGTTCGGGGGAGGGACTCGTTCATGCGTCTTGTCCCTTGGTCTCTGCAGACGACACTACGGGATTCAAGTCCATCTACACCGTGTACCAGGGCCACGAGCTCATGTTCCACGTGTCCACCATGTTGCCGTACTCTAAAGAGAACAAACAGCAGGTGAGTCTGACACGGCGCGTCGCCCGTCGCTCGTCTATTCAAGTGACAAGAACTGCGGGACGTGTTTCACACCTGAGCTCGGCGCCGTCTTAATATACAGCGCTCTGGTGTTAATTTTATACACTGCAATACAAAAGTGTTGGAGACAAATGAATCGTGACAAACTGTGTGGTTTTATTGACTGAAACGGCGCATTCGGAGGCTAAATAACCAGCTTTTTCAGGATGTTCGGATTCAGAGTGACTCCGTTTCGTCTGTGGCTGAGACTGAGACGGAGCTGAAGCCAGAAGCGGCCGTGAAATCAATAAGCCGCGCTGCGTGTCACCCACGGGCCTGAGCACTGAGGCCTCTCCTTCCTCTCCGGCAGGTGGAGAGAAAACGGCACATAGGAAACGACATCGTCACCATCGTATTCCAGGAAGGGGACGACGCGTCGTCGTCCTTCAAGCCGTCCATGATCCGCTCGCACTTCACGCGTATCCTTCACGCAGACGCTCGCTGTTGTTTCTCCCGTGCCACCGGCTTCCTTTACTGTCCTCCCCAGATATTTTCGCGCTAGTCAGGTACAATAGCCAGAACGACAGCTACAGGTGAGTGGCCTCAGCCCGCAGCCGGCTCCTGCCACAGCCCCCTGTGACGCTCTCCGGTGCCATGCTGTGCTGCGTCTGTGCCCGTTTGCAGGTTGAAGATCTTCTCAGAGGAGAGCGTTCCGCTGTTCGGGCCCCCTCTGCCGTCGCCGCCCCTTTTTACCGATCACCAGGAATTCAGGGACTTTTTATTAGTCAAACGTAAGAATGGGCGGAGGTGAAGCAGAATGTCCCCGTCGCTCTGCGATCGCGGGTCTGATGGTTATTCCCTTTTGCCAGTAATCAATGGAGAGAAAGCCACACTGGAGACGCCAACGTTTGCCCAGAAGCGACAGCGGACCCTCGACATGTTGATCCGCTCGCTCTACCAGGACCTCATGCCGGACCTGCACAAGGTAGGGTGCCGTTGACCCCCGGGCCTGTTTGAAGCCTCACTCTGGTCCACTGTTGGATATTTCTCCTGCATCTTCCCCGTGTCACTTTGCTCCTGGCAGCGACTGTAGCCGCTGCTGAGTTGTGTTCTGCTGTATTTCACCGCAGCCCTCGGCCCCTGCACACTGCACCACCGCCTGGATACTACTGCAATGCTGACTTCCTGTCACCTCCGTTCTCATGGCTTTGGTTGCTGCTGTCAGGGTCCGCCTCTAAGACCCACTTTCTGCTTTTTCTCTCTCTCTGTGCGTATGTGCGTGTGCCGCATTTGGGCGCTGGATGCTGTTCCACGTTTAGGTTCCCTTCTCTCCTCAGAACATGTTAAACCGGAGGTCCTTCAGCGACGTGTTGCCCGAGTCCCCAAAATCGGCTCGCAAGAAGGAGGAGGCGCGTCAGGCCGAATTCGTCAGAATAGGCCAGGTGAGAAAACAACGCACAGAACCCAGAGCTCGGCCTCATGGGGAACAACTGCATGGACAACCACGACACGCAAGCTAACAATGAGCTGCCAAAGAAGTAGGATGTTACTGTACATCATTACCTCTAGTAATATGCAGCTATTACAGGCTAATGAGGAGCATGAGAGATTTAATGCAGAACATTTGCATCAAATTTCATCTTCATTTGTGACACCTACAAAATCTTTTTGTTGAAGATGGATGGCCACTCTGAGAATGAGGTCTGAGCTCCAGTCACAGTCATTACGGGGCTGATGTAATCCTCATTACGTGTCTGTACTGGATGCTAACGTAACCATAATTACTGTATGGAAGAGCACACACACACACACACACACACACACACACACACACACACACACACACACAGAGTGAATTGCTGTCTGTGGAGTCGCACCTGCAGTGGATGAACTCTGGCACTTGTCTAACACAAATCTGTTTGCCCAGGATTTTATCAGCGAATGACATTTCCGCTTTTTAAACTCAGCAAAGGTACATGTCTCTGTCTTGTTTCCCTCATTGTCTTCTACCTTGCTTCTCTTGTTTCCATCACTCTTTTGTGTCTGCAAACACAAAAGCGGGGCATCAACACATTGTGCTGTAAAGCACAAAAACAAAGGGAAGGCGCCGAGCCGTTGATCACACTTCACAGCGGCGGCGTTGTGCTGTTGGCTGCCTCTCGTTCCCTCGTCTCCAGATTGCCTGTTTATGCGGAAATGGAAATGACTTCGCAGCTTGCGTCGTAAATCGACAGTCTGATCGGGTGATTGCTGTTTGAACATTGGTGCAAAGTAAAAACCTCTTGGAAAACGTGGCCACGTCCCGCTCTGCAGGTGGCTTCTGCCTTAAAAAACCTGTGAACTCTCAGAACCACGGTGAACAAGGAAACAAAACCAGGGCAGTTAATGATAGTGGCGTCAATCAAGTTGCATTAGTTGAGCTTTTCTCATTCTGCTAAGATGTTTGGCAGCTCTTCAAGTTCACACTGGGACTGTAAATAAAGCAGACGAATTAGCTCCACCCTAATGAGCCGCAGCAATAAAATGCTACTTACCGTCTATTATGTTATTTTACATTTGATACTGTTGACCTTCTAGGCTCTGAAACTGAAGACCATCGTCAGAGGAGATGCCCCAACTAGCCTGGTTACAACAGGCCTGTACAGAAAGGAGGTGAGTCTGACTTTGATCCTCTGGGAAAACCGCTTGTGTTCTCGTAATGAATCGATCGTTTTACATTCTGAATCCTGGTGTTTCCCTAAACCTGGAGCCGATACAGTGGATAATATTGCCTATGCCGGTCTGTTCCTTCTGTGCTGCAGCCATGGGAGTCCCAGTCGTTCTGCAGCACATTCCCCTATGAGATTGTGTGCTCTGACTCCTGGGGTCAGTCCCTCCTGGTTTCCACCGACGCCGCGGGCGTCATGCTGCTGGATGGTGAGGTCATTCTAATCCATATCTCCCCATGCCCTCTAAAACGAAGCCACCCATTCATATCGATTCATCCACCGGCTAACATGATGATGACAGTAACTGTCCATGTTTCAGGCCCTGATCCAACTTCGTCCAACACTGGTGAGTTCCATCAATCGATCCTCAGCCTTCCGGCTCCGAGGGTCTCAGCCTGCAGTTGTGGTATATGGCCTGTCTTTATTTTCCTATTATGATCCATGTGTTGTCTTTCAGAGACACAGACTCTGCATCCAGTGCAGGTCTTTGACAAAACCATGGTGGTCAAGCAGTTGCATGTTCTCGAGCCTCAGGACCTGCTTATCACCAGAGCCGACAAAGGTACGTGAGGTTTGGGAAGCAGCCGTCTGGAAGGAACCGACCTCTGATGAAGTTGTGTGCGTGCGTGTTTGGTTTTCCAAAGGAACAGTGCAGCGAGCTTTAAAGAACAACGGATGCGGAGGCACATGAAGAAAGGGGAAAGTAATAAAGCGCGAAGACAACGCAGCACTAACAAGCAGCTGCAGGATTTCCCTCATTTTGGCTCCAACCACAAGAGATTATAATGAATTACTGATGATGATTCGCTAATGCTAATATTGACAAACAGCGTTGAGTCAGTTTTGATGGTGATTACAGGACGCAGCCAACATTTGTCACGACTGTGTGTGGGCTTTGATGAGGCACAGGCCTCGAGGAGCCTTGGAGTAATCCTCCCGCATTACGCCGCCGTCCGTGGGAGGATGCTAAAAGGAGAGAGGAACCTGCGTGCAAAGCGTGAGGGCCTTTCTCTTTGCTTTGCTTCCAGGGAAGGACGCTCGCCTTTATGTGTTCAGACTGGGCGCGCTCAGGAGAGGCCTGGAGGAGAGGCAGCTGGTCAGGAGCAAATGCGACAGCCGGGAGAATAAGCTGGAGAAAACGAAAGGTGCGGCACACGCGGGGTTAATCTCTGCGGGCCAAATGAAAGGACGTCGTTTTGATTTTGCAGCGCGACCTTTGACCCTCTGTCGGCGGCCTGCTAATTGCGTCCGATGCGCTTCCCGTGTCTCCGTCTCTGTCCCAGGTTGTCATTTGTACTCTATCAACACCCACCACGGCTCCGAGCTGAGGATAGTAGCCGCCATCAGGAACAAACTCCTGCTCATCACCAGGAAACATCCGCGGTGCGAAAGCGTGAGCGCCGCCGCCGCAGGGGCCGACTCGCCGGTGGAGGAGTTCCAGTACATACGGGTACAACAACGCTGAGTCCAGAATGCTGCACAGAACGGAGTGATTCTGGAGGGAGTGTGATCCCATTATTCCATGATTTAACCAGTCATGTACCGCTCCCACGACAGGAGATCTGTCTGTGTGACCCGCCCGTGGTGATGGCGCTGGTGGACGGACCCACGGGGGAGAACGACAATATGATCTGTGTGGCGTACAAGCACCAGTTTGACCTGATCAATGAGAGCACGGGAGACGCCTACAGGCTGCATCACGTAGACGCCAACAGGGTGAGGGGTTTTTTACTGCTTGCTGAAGCTGAGCAGAACCGAGACCTTCAGCGGATCCAGTTAGTGGCCTTTGTTTACCTCGCTCATTATAAGGCTGCTTGGGTGAATCAGCAGAGAGCTGGGCAGGAGAAGGAGGAGAAAAGAGAGCTCTAATAACCAAACTAAACCGCATTCATACTTTATATCGTCTGTTACCTTGCGTCCGAAGAGATTAACTCCTTTCTGACACTTAGGATGGAGTTGAAATGATTCCACTTGTCTCTGTCCGCAGGTAAACTTTGTAGCTGCCATTGATGTGTATGAAGACGGGGAGGCAGGTCTGCTGTTGTGCTACAACTGTGAGTCTTCTTTAACTCTGGCCTTTGATTCCAGTCTCTCTCTCCACTATCACAGGCAATAAATCAGCCCAGTCGCCTGCAGAACACTAAAAGGACGATTTCAGCCAGGGGTGGATTTTGAAAATGCATCCATCTTTAGACTTTGTGTCTGTTTATGCTGGGAAAATGAAATCACTGCCTCTTAGCCCTTTATTGAGTTACATTAAACATAAGACGTCAGTAAGAGGAGCATTTAGTTTTAAACTAAACTTGTTTCCTCTGTGTGTCTCATAGATATTTGTTACTACAAGAAAGTTTGTCCGTTTAATGGCTCCACGCCCATGATCCAGTCCAACACCTCCGACTTCCACTTCAGCTGGAACCAAATGCCCAATTCTATCGGTAGGTAACCATGGCAACAAGGCTCGAACCCCACCCTGGCCTAGCCGCTGGCCTGGCCGAAGCTTTCTGTCGCTATGGCAACACCACACGCACCCAAGCCGCCCCGTGTGTACGCGCGGATGTTTGTATTATTCATGCAGAGGGCGGTGCTCTGCCGATTACAACACGCTCCGGCAAAAGACCCAAAACACTGGACGTACTGTCGCAGAATGACCGACAGGTTTCCTCTCACCTTGTTGCACATTGCAAATCAAACAGAGGCGAGAAGGAGCGTCTGGAGCCCCCTCCTCGCTTCAGAGTAAAGCTCAGTGTTCTGCATATATCATCAGCTAATGATGACATTGATGACATTTCAAAATGCCATTGCGGGTGAAACTATTAAATGTCTGGTGCTGTGGGAGTTGAGCAGATTTAACAGAACCCTCTCATCCCTGGTTCTTCTCGGCTGAGCTCGGTGGGTTCTCGCCGGGTCCAAACCCCCCCCCCCCCCCCCCGTCGCTCATTCGCATCTGCTGTCTCCGCAGTGTGCGCGTTCCCGTACATCCTGGCCTTCACGACGGACTCCATTGAGATCCGACTGGTGGTCAACGGCAACCTGGTGTACACGGCGGTGGTCCCTGAGCTGCAGCTGGCGGCCTCGCGGGTCAGTACACACTTGTTGTTGGACTGAAGCTGCTGTTTTCCACCCCGTCCTCTGTGTTCCAGAAGTCGCTGTCTCGGCTAAATCAATCTTTATTACCTCAGCGGGCGATATGTCTGGCAATCTGCATGGATACAGAGCAATAATACACCTATAATTCTTACACAGCTAAATGAAAACAGACCACGTCACACCTGGCATCAGTGGGAACCTCTCCTCCCCCTACTCTTATTCTCGTTTCTGTGCTCCCTGTGCCTCGTGTCTATTAATGTTTCCTGCAGCCGCGCGTCGATCTCATTGCCTCCCCCTGTCCTTCCGTCCCTCCACCCACAGTCGGACATCTACTTCGTCTCGTCCGCTCCGGTGGGCTCTGCCTCCAACTGCAGCTCCAGAGACACCAGCTCCCAGAGTTCCCCGCAGACGCCCACGGGCTACGAGCTGCCGGCGTTCCCCTCCCCGCTCGGCGACGGTAAGCGCTGCGGATCCTCTGTTAGCCAGGAGCTCCACATTAGAGCCGTTTGCATAGACGTGCCTCAGGAGGCCGAGTCACAGCCTTTCTCCTCAGGGCCGGGTTTTCCACGTGCATTCATCTCCCTCGCGACTATTGCTTCATACCTTTCTCTTTTTACAACGCGTGTATCATGACAGATGTGTAGAATGATGTAAAATTCATGAAGCGGCTGGCGGCTCCAGTATGTGGATGGGACTTATCGCCATCAACTCCATCTCTATTATAGCAAACTTGTAATAAGGAGGAGGAACAGGAGCACCATGATGAGTCCACCTTCCAGCCTCCTCCTCCATTCATGCATGTTTGACCATTCAGCCCCCTTCTCCCCCCGCTGCTGACCTCTACTAGACCGATACCATAGGGATATTTGTCATGCACATCTGTCCTTAATGACATACAGGTTTGTCATTCGACGTCCTAGCTGTTAAAAAGGGCACAGGAGCAGGCGTGTAATTCCTGTGTACTGTGTGTTCGGTGTGTGTGTGTGTGTGTGTGTGTGTGTGTGTGTGTGTAACCCTCTTCTTCATCCCTGGTCCAGATTCAATTCGGATCCCCTATGGTACCAAGCTTTCCCTGTACATGTCTAAGGATGCTGAAGGTACTGCAGGATTCTCGTCCTCAGTTCGTGAAACCGCTCGCAACCGCTGCCCCGCTCACGTGCACGTGTACCCACCGTGTATCACCCTGTCTGCTCCAAGGCGGCATGCTGACTTGGATGCTGGTTGAATGTTAAGTGGACATCATGTCTTCCCCATCCCCCCTTCTGTCTCAACTATTTACAGCGGCAGGATGAGAGCGAGAGCCGAGCAAGGTGATGTAGTGCGAAGCGAAAAGTGAGGGAGAGGAGATCGGGTTTGGGTTTTTTTTTTTTTTCTCTTCTAATTTTCAAAATTACAGCAGGAAGAGGGGATGAGGTGCAGGGAAGGTGAGTGAGTGTACAGGAGGTCGGGAGGGAGAGGGAGGGAGAGAGAGAAGAGAAGGAGGAAAGGAGAAGACACGTCTGCCGCAGCATGATTTACAGATTGCACTGTCGCCATGGAGACTTTTGTCAGCCCTCTCTTCGATCCAAAGTGGCCGTCCAAACAGCGGTGCCACAATCTGCGGCTGAGGGAGGGGGGGGGGGGGGGGGGGGGGGGGGGGGTGTCGGAGGGCTGCTGACAAAAATCCCATCCTCTAACTGCCTTGTGCGCCTGTTCCACGGGGAGGATTTCACCTGTAATCGCATTAGTGATGAGAACAAAATGTGGTTACCTGCCTCCGTGCACGCTAAAGACCCCACGGCGAGCCGCTGCAGGGGGGTCTGCCCGAAAACACAGCCCATCTTTACGCTCGTGCATTCGATGGAGTGTGACGCTTCCCCTGGTCCAGAGACGCGAGCGGAATATATTGATCCCCTGCGACTGTATATTCCAAATAACTGCATGCTTCCCCGCCTTTCCGCTGTCGTCGCCGCTGCCTGGCAGTGCAGGTGTGCGAGGGCGGATCAGTAACAACACTAACACAGTGCACCTGTCAGACGCCAGCGCTGCCTCTCTATTCCCCGTCCGCGCCGCTTCACTCACTTCTCACCCGCTGACATTTCGGAGGGGCCTCTTTGTGCAGCGCAGTCTCCACACGGATCCAGTCTCAGCCCTGTTGCTGCCTTCCAGGGGCTGCTGAGCTGAGCTGCGATGCTGCCACCTAGTGGAGGGCTCGGGCACTGCACGCTGACACACTGCAGCTTTGCAGGCACACTGAGCCTTTATCCCAAGTACTATTTAACGTGTCTCACAGACTTGAGGTCTTTATAGGCTCTGTTACATAATAATAGATTGTCTACTCTAAATTGTCACAAGCAAATACTTTTAGATATAAGCCCTCTGAAGGAAGGATGGTTCATTTTAAGCTCACATTCTCTTTTTATCAATTATTAATCACTTTAGATTGAACATGGAGGTTCAGTTGTGCTGTATCAGCTCACGACGTAGTACAATAAATAGATATCACTGCGAGTGTATGACACTGAGCAGGTTGGGCTAATTTTGCATTCACTCATTAGTATCTTGGGGACTGTTGGCGGTTTTTGCAATAGCTGCTCATAAAAGGAGTTCAGATCGTCATTGAAATGAAGCCGAGGCGATTACCACAATGCGCTTAGGCTAATAACACTATAATAAACCTCTGTGATTTTATTGTGCACACAAATAAAAGATTTGCAGTCGCGATGGAAAAAATAAGTAAACTCTTGAACGCTTGAATCGCTCCTTGAACCTCCTCAGGCCTTGAGACATGCACCATGTTCAGGAGCCTTCGTGTCATTTTTCAGAGATAATCTTTATTCGGAAATGAAGGTAATGCCAAAGAGTTTGCTTACTTCTTCTTGCCACTTAAAACAAATAACTGTGCCATATTATTGCAAGGTTTAAAATAGATTGTATACATTAGGGGCATCCATAAATTATTATTAATTATTTGTGCATTGGAGACCAACTTGCAGAGACTTGGACGTTGCTTGAGGTCAGACATCCACCACAATAAATGATTTGTCATGTGTTTGTGAAGGCAGCATTTGTTTTAAAAAAAATCTCCCTGGTGCGTTCAAGGACTTATTAAAATCAGTGAAAGGAGACACTTTACACTTCTGTTTCAATGTCTGATTTCTGTTTGTGTTGTAAGTTTCATTTGACATAAAGACTAGAAGCAGGGGCAAAACCGCTAGCTCCAGTTCTTGCTAATGCTAACTGAAGGTTTTATGAAAGACAAATAAGCAGTGATGTCATTAATTCAGCACGTTGACCCCTGCTTCCAGGATTTATGCTAAACTAACCCGCTGCTGATTGTGTTGGAATTTTTTGGCATCTTAAAGTATTTTCCAACATTTAACAATTTCAGTATTTGGAAAAACGAAAAATGATGGAAACGTGAGACACATTCATGTCTAGTTTCTGACATTCTTGGAGATAATTAACTTAACCAGCCTCATTGCTTCTCTTTATATGTGTCTTGCCTTTTTCCATTCTCTTCCATCCTTTCTCTTTTTATCTCTTCTGTCCTCTCTCTCAACAATTTGTCCTATTCGCGACCTCCCTGACTTTCCCCCCCTTTCCTCCTTGTCCGCTCGTTCCTCCTCCTGGGTTTCTTTCTCCCAGGTGAAGCCGCATGTAAACACATCTTCAAGATCCCTCTGTGTAACTTGGTGGGCCGCAGTATTGAAAGACCCCTCAAGTCCCCATTGGTCAACAAGGTGCTGACGACGCCCGCAGCGGTTATGGTGCCCTCGACTCCGCTCATCTCCGCCACGCACTCGCTGTCCTTGTCCCGCATGGAGATCAAGGAGATCGCCAGCCGCACACGGAAGGAGCTGCTCGGTAAAACAGAGGCACAATGGTCATCTTAGCGTTAGCATCTTATGCTGCACTGCTTTTAACCCCCTCCTCCTCCTCGCTTTCACTCAACGCAGGCCTGACAGAAGAACCCAGTGGGAAGTCTGACAGTGGCACAGTCAAACAGAGGAAGATGAGCAAGAAGAACACTGAGGAAGAGCCCAAAGCACGAGCCCTCACATCCACCAACAGTGACAGGTGACGCCGCGGGTTCAGCCCAGCAGCACGTTTCACGGCCCGCAGCGTAACCGGAGTCGTGTCCTCTGTTCCAGGTTAGCGTCGGAGTCCACCGGCGCCGACCTGGATGTGCAGCTGCAGTGTTCGCCCAGTCTGGAGGCCGCGCCGGAGAAGGTGCTGCTGCGAGCGGACAGCCCGCCCCTCGCCAGCGCCTTCCCCCTCCCCACGTCCTTCGAAGAAGACGTCCTGGACCTAAAGTGAAGACAATCCCACCGTGCACTTCTCTGCCGCCGCCGCCGCCACTCTTCTGTTCTTCTGGTTCAGTTCATTTATACCTCCCAGTAACTCGTGCCCCCGTTCATCGAACAAAGTGAGCGCAGAGCAGTGTGTGCGAGCGAGCGTGTGCGTGTGTGTGTGTGTGTTGTTTTTGTGAGCAGCAGTCCCCATAACCGTGTGATGGGTGTTTGTGTTGCCCCGCAGCAAATAACCCAAAGAGGCGGAGGAGGGCGCGTGCGTTGCCGGGGTTTGTTCAGAGTTGCGCAACACCTTCGAGAGGACGTTAACGGTTTGATCCCAAACCACAAGCTGAATGTAAATCGCACCAAGGCATGACATGAAGTTACAATGTCCTCTGAAAATGCTAGAGCTTAATATTTGTTGTATATTCTGTGATTATTTCCAGTCCACTTTCAAATATTGTATGATATAAATATGTACTGTAACTGTTTATACATGAGAAATGCAACACGGTGACAGGTGTCCAAGTCTGTCATGCCTGAGATGCATATTTATAGATATATAAATATATAAATCAATTTTATTCCCTTATTTCATCAAAGTATGATGTTTTATGCCGTCTGCACATACTAGTCCTTATTCTTCTCCTCCATCACAATTCACAGGCCAACAGGGCTGGAGGCAAAGTCTCCCACAAGTGCCATTTTCCAGCATTTCCACTGAAGTACACCTCAAACAGTAGCAGCCATGATTGTAGTCCATGATTGATGCCTACAGTGACCCACAATTCTATTCAGGTTAGACTGCAACAAATCAGTGACGTCATTAGAATAAACTTTGGCAGGAGTATGGATAGTGAAGGGACGTTGATGTGTATTGACTTATTATGGTAAAAGCGAATAGTATAATGGAGTAAACTGTATAAAAATAATATAATGGAATAAATTACACAAGCTAAAAATTGTTAGAAAATAGAATATAAGCTAAAAATGAATACAGACTGAAAAATAAATGCAACTAAAGTATAGTGTGAAATGTTTGTAGTTGAGGAAAATGAACTTCAAAGCGTTTTTAATAGATTATTTATATTGCACACGCATACACACCAGGAGGTTCCAGCCGTTACCCAAGCAAAAATGAAATTCACGCATAGTGCTCCCTCCTCCTGCACATGACAGTAGTTCAAAAGTCTCATGCATGAAAGGCTTCAAACTAAAACCCTTGTTTCAGACCTTTTGACAAAACACGTACTGTATGTGGTGAATTTTTACTGCTGTAAGCGGCAACACTGATGCAGTAGGTACGTTACCGTAAATATTAGAGTAGCAGCCCACACAGGACAGGGTCCAAACCAAACTTCAGCAAATGTGTCCCGTCCCTTTAAATTGTAAAACATTTCCACTTTACCACTGAAGGTGTGTCGTCCAGGTACTTTAAAGGCTCTCCCTCCCTTGGGGCTGTGTTTACTGGGGCCAGGTGTGAACAGTGACCTCCACTTAACCCACCGGCGGCAGCTTAGCCTGGGGCCCAGATCCTCCTCGTTTGCCCAGTAAACGAAGCTGTTCTTTCCAGATCAGCAGTATAAACATAGCTCTCCTGAGGAATGCATTGACTGCGTCCTTCGAGGTGGGACCTTAACAAATGTGCACTAGGTTGTCGGCGAAACCAAAGGTGAACGATGCAACAAACTGGGAGCAGTGGTCTCGGCCGTGTTGGTGATGGTGGTTTCACAACACGGCAGCCTTCAGCTCCTCTTTTCCCCTCATGCATTCTAATCTGTTCTCTCCAACACTATAACACAACAACAAAGGGAAGAAGGAGGGGGGTATTTTTATGAGGGCACTCTACTTTAGTGTTTCTTTCTCTGAATGAGTGTGGTGCCTGGGGAACGCTGCCTCTCCTATTTCCATTTTTGCTATTTCTCCCGTATTTCTGTCGAGTACTCTTCGTTTCTACCTCCCCTTGGCATTTTCACCGTTTTACCTTTTGATTTTATTTTTGTATTTGACTCTATATGTACTGTTTAGACTGTTGCTGAACCTTTCTGTGATATCAAAACACAAAAAAATTAACAAAAAAACACCAAGTGTCTTACAATATTGTATCGCCATTGTTTTTAATGCCAAGTACTACTTGTAAATGTTTGTGTATCAAATGTGGCCTCAAATGAAACTAAACTATATTATTATGATTATTATAATTATTATTTCATTTATTTTAAACAAGTGCTGTAGACCACTGCTGTGAAAGTAGTCAATTCTGTTCCTTGATATGTAATAAATATTTATGACATTTGAACAATTTAGGGTTTTGATCCTTTCATGAAGATGATTTCAGTGAGACTTCACAAACAATTTAGGCCAAATGAGCAGCTGACCAGTTTTCACTGTGCTAAGAGTTTTTTGTGTGGCTGATGTTGATGTTTTTTTATTCCGCTTATCTGGTCCGGTTCCTGTGCTGGCGTGTTCACAAATCCACACACTTAGCTTCTCTCTGAATGTGGAAAAGGAAACCTGGTGGCTTTTGCTGAGTGCGGCCACAAGGTGGCGATAAACGATGACTTGTGTTCAACCTGATATTTGAGTATTTGGGGGGAAACAGGCTCCACCTTAAGGCCAGTGGCCACTCATGCTTTTTAGTACAAACACTCTATAATGTTTTCCTTCCAGTCACATTTGTGTGTGTGATTCGGCTTCTGTAAGTTACTCAGAGGAAACGTGAGGTGTACAGGATGAGTCAGGGTTTCTCGTACCCTGAAGACACAGGCAGGTTTAAACAGCTGCTCCACCTACAGTGTCCTCACAGCTTGTCATTGCCTTCATCCTCCTCCTATATCCACAGTCGCTCACTCCAACCTTACGGTCCCCGGACAACGTCGGTGCGCTGCTGTTCTCCATAAGCACGCAGCATTCCAGCCGTGTGGTTTCACGGGCTGTGATTACTGGCAGGGAAATCACCGGGAGCAGGAATGTTCCCGCGTTTGCTGGCTGCAGCAAATCAACGCACACAGGAAAGTAAAACAACATGTGCCTCACAATGCATGAAGTTATTTGATGTTGTTAAAACGCAAATCAGACGTGCTGCTGTCACGTTCAGCCCACTTATCTGTCAGTAAATCAGCATGTACAGCAGAAAGCTTACGTAATAGGTGGAGGAATGCTGGAGCTCTGCTGCAGACTTCTGGATGGTCTCACTCTCTCACACACACACAAAGTGGGGCCCTGTTTCCCCTAACAGCAGAGCAAAACCAGACACACAACAATGACTGCACAACTAAAACACACGGACTGGATGAAAGACCCCTCGTGCTCAAATGCACATTGTTTTATTGTCTACAAAAATGTACACATTGAGTCAAAGAAATCTTTTATACATTAAGTTGCGTAATAAATTATTGTTTCAATGAACTGAAAAACAGGTCTGTAATAATAAAAAGTCAAACATCACCTATCAGAACATTTGTTCGCTCTTCCTTAAAAGGAACCTGAGACTGTTTTTGTGCATTTTCATGCCCAACTAATAAATGTTAACATAACAGGACTGTCCACACAGGAAACGGATGATGCTGTGGAAGATTTAACACCACATGAATGCTGGTGGGTGTTGTGTGTAAATACAATAATGGATCTGTGGCCAACATGGTGTTTCAGAGGAGCTTCTGATAAATGAAAAAAGACTAAATGAGCAACGACCTTCATTTACATCTCAGTACAGCGCAAGACGCAGACTTCAATGAACTTTAACATATTGTCACATTTGTAAATGACCAACAAACAACAAAAATACTGACAAAAGTCTATTGCACTCTCGCTGACATTCTAATATTTTGTGTTCTTGCTCCAGAGAGGCCTCACGAGTATCCTCCTCCTCCTCCTCCTGATTCCACATCTGGATGTTCACGCGTACGCCGCCACTGCCACGAGGATCTGCAGGGCCATGGAGACGCAGGGTATCTGAGCCACGCTGTACGCCACCGAGCGGGTCGGAGCCCGCAGGGCCAGCAGGTAGGCCACCGAGTGGACCACGCGGCCCACAAAGAAGACCAGGAAGTGGAGGCGGGCCACGGCCAGCGAAGGTCCGGTCAGGGAGTAGATGGCACCGAGGAAGAGGAAGGGCAGGATGTTCTCCATGTCGTTGACGTGAGCCCTGGGGATGAGGAGAGGATCAGTCAAGGTGCACATCTGGGCTGCAAACATCTGTTTACTGTCCTGAAGCAGGCGTTCGATGATGTTCAACCTATGACTTTGCAATATCAGGTTCATTCCAGTTGAGGATGTTACAATTTCCTCTAACAGTCTTAAACAATATTTTACTAAGGAACCCACTTGGGTGATAATTGCGGTTGAAACACATTAAGACATCATCATCTTCGTTTCGTTTTCCATCACAACAGCACAAACAGACTTCACAACATCTGCTTTCCTCATCGCTGCGACGCCGTCGCTTTCTGACGAGTTAAAACAGAGCCGAGGTCTTCGGCTGCGCGCTGCCAAGTCCTGCTGCATAGTTGCAAGCAGATGGAAAACGTTCCATCAAAGCTTAAGAAAATAGTCTAACTCTCCAAATGCATGCGGGAGTTTGGGATTTGAAGCAAATACTGGGAACGATTGGAATGTCTTGTGGTTTTGTTCGCTTTTTTTGCACATCTGTACCGGAGCCAAAGAGCCCAGATGCAGAGAAGCAGTAGGTCAGACCTGTAAAATCAGGACCTGCAACTATTGCAGCAAATTATAAGGAAACTGTACAAAATAGTAAAAGTAAGTTTTGCATGCATCACGCGTTTCCCCGCTCATACTTCCTGTGCATTTGCTTTATGGCACCTGGTGTAAGTATTTGCTTTCCAGAGTAAGGCGTGTCGTGACAGTGCGCCCTCTCTCTCTCTCTGCGCGCGCGCTCACCTGCGGCATCTCTCCACGTATGGATCTTCTCTGTGATACTGTAAGCCTCCGTGTCTCAGCGCGTCCTCGGGGTTGGCGAAAGCCTTCAGGAAGCAAAGTACGTCAGTGAAACGTCCCCTCGGCGCCGTTGTTGCGCTGCAACGCGGGCTCTGCGCCGTGGACTCACCTTTTTACGCAGCCGAACTTGTCCCGTGATTATCGCTATGACGTACATCTTGATGACCAGGAGGACCGCGTAGAACAGAAAGCAGGAGAAGACCTCGTTCCGTATCATGACTGCCGCTGTCCAACGTGGGCGCCCTGTTATCCTGCGCGTGCAATGCGTGGAAGCGTGAAAGTGAGAGTGCGCCCGCGGAGACGCCTTTTGTACCCGGAGCCTCCACCCCTCCCGGAGGAAACGAGACGGAAATGAATCATAGATTCACCGAAGAAAAGTGTTCAGCGCATTGATTTGAGGAAGAATAGCATGTTTTTATGAAATGGTGTCATTGATGGACATTTGTCGTGCACGTCCATGCAGATGTGAGGGACTTTATCTTCTTCTAAATTCAAATCAAATCAAATGCCATCATTCTACTTTTACGACAGGAAATACAAGTAACACAAGCAAACTTGGATAGAACCACCCAAGAAGCAAGTAAGAAAAAAAAAAACACAGGTCACAGCGGAAAAATCCAACACAAACCCAGGCAAATCACAGTACAAGTGCAAATGTGTGAAGACACACACATGGACAGAAAACAGAAGTGTGCTAAAAAGCGGCAGGAAACAAAACAGATGCGAAAGGACTCAGTGATAAGAAGTATTATAAAAAAACACAAAGTATTCATGACTGGTATAAAACAACCACAAAGAGACATAAATACTTGAGGCCTAAAGAAATTATCGTAATTAAATCTCAAGACACTAAGAATCACCAGAAAGAGACGTGCAGTCAGAATAAAACCAAATGCAAATACACAGCAAAACAAGGAACTCAAGTAAAGTAAAGTAAAGTAAAGTAAAGTAAAGTAAAGCACAATATCGTGAAACTGTTCTGAAGTACAGTACTTTAGTAAATGTACTTAGATACTATAGGTGTGTAAATGAGAAGCAGGACAGATGTTCAGGCCATTTACTTTGTAATATCAACACTCATAATAGGTCTTACGCCACATTAATGATGGAGCTGTGCCACGCTTACGCGCGCAAGGCTTCACCTCCACCACCAGCAGCTCTTTTCTTCTGTAGCCTGAGGTCCTTGTAGGAAGTGACATGACGGGTCTCTGCTGGCACGATACGGGCTGAGCGGTTGCTGCAACACTGAAAATCCCTTAGAAACGTGGATCGCTGTTGTGCCATGCGTTGGTAATTTTATTGCTCAATACTAGTCACCATGTCTACGCAGTATTGTGAAAACATTCTGGCATATATGGATGTGGTACAGGAAGTGCTACATCGTTAAATATTAAGGTGGTAGTGTATAGGCATTTTAATGTCTCCAATTATTTTAATATCACATTTTTATATTGCTACTTTAACATCTGGGTACTTCCTCCACATGTGAATTCAGAGAAAAAGACCTAGTGAAGCATATTTATATTCATCGCATTTACAGTATTTATACACACAGTGTGTATTTTTCCACCTATGGGCGTTATCCATCAGTTGCCTGGGTTTGCCAGTCCATAGTGAGAGAGCTGCCGGAGCTGGTGTCGTCGCAGCAGTCCTCGGCATCGGAGAAGGAGGACATGTAGTGGAGGCCCGTGACTCTGTGGTAGCCTCCCTGCAGCATCCGCGGGTAGGCGCCCAGCTCCACGGCCCGGTGGCCACGCCCCCCGCCTCTCACCGTCCACATGTCCACCAGCTGAGAGCACATGGCGCAGCCCATGGTGCGTCTGCCAGGTCAGGGGTCGGACCGTGGAGATGGGTGCTACTCCACCCACACGCATACACAGGCATCAGTATGGAGACACGCTCGCTGGTTCACTTCCACCGCACTGGCTATTTTTAACTGAATGAGAGGTTAAATGTCCATATTTGTTCAGAAAGGGAAATCCCAGGGTTTTACTGGACTTCTCTAAAATGAAATCGGCTGTGAAAAATGTTGGATTCAACACACAACTACACAAAACTAGCCTGTTCTTAACAAACAAAACACCATAGTGGGTTGAAGGGTCATGAACTCGTAACCTCTGTCTGCCGTCTGCGACTTGTAAATGTTTATGGAGACAGAGCGGATGTGAGTCAGGGAGTTTTCATGCAAGTAGTCCTTCACTCGAAGAGAAAACCCATCTGGTGACTCGCTCCCCTGACGGTGCTGCTGTGTTTCGGTTCGGCTTCAGCGCGGGATCTCCACAGTACTGCTTTATTCTGATTCATATCGGTTTCCCAAATGAACGACCTCGTGTCCCAGTGAGTTGTCGACTCACACAAATCAATGACTGTGAAAGGAAACGGAAGAAATTGAGGTTCAAAGTGTTGACATTCAAACTTGTGCAACTCCTTAGTACAATAAATGGGTTTAAAACACTATAACTTGAAATGGAATTTAAAAAACTAAATAACTACCATAAATTAAATAATTTAAAATAATAATTTACTATTATACAGCAATTCTTGCTGCAAGAGCATGAAATTAGTGTTTCAGAGATAAATACTGTAACGAATGGACTCACTCAGCTGGATTTCCATTGATGGGACTGCAACCATCACTCAACCACTCAAGTGTTTATAAGTGAGAAGATTAAAAATGTATGAGCCAAAAAGGACCCGAAATGTTTTGGCATTTAACAACAAAGGCAGCGCTAGTCGTATATAAGATCAGTTTTCTTGAGATCCCTGTAGCCTGTCCTTCATCATGCACTGTCTGGGTCTGCTGCGACTGGCCACACCCATCCCGTCCCAGTACACGGACACGGCTCACACTCCCCTGCTGTTCTGCCACGATGACTCAATACTCAGTGCTCTGCACAAATACAGCTGTGCTATATCTAAGCATCCATCGCAGCATCTGACGGCTCTCGCAGCGATTCCTGACCGGCCTATGGGTGTGTGTGTGTGTGTGTGTGTGTGTGTGTGTGCAAGCCTCACGAACACAGCCCTGATTACCTGTGTGCTGTTCGTGCCGTCCTCCCGTGTGCTCGGCGTGTGCATCACATCCTCCGAGCGTCCGGGCCGGTGCCGTTGCCTCTCGCTCTGCCTCCGTCTGGGCTGGATGCAGCTCGACACACGTACAGGGACGGAGATGACATCATAGCTGCTCACGTAGGAGTCACTCTCTCTCCGTCAGTCTCTCACTTACACTGAACTAAAGAGCGGTCTAGATTCTCCTTGTGACTGAATACGTTATAATGGATTTTTTTTTGAAGACAGAATGAAGCCCGGTGTGAAATAAAAGGTCTCCAATCTTTTTTAGTGTTTTCAAGGAAAGAAAAGATAAACTAGAGTCAAAGACAGAGACATTTTAATAATTTAACTAGTCATGAGTAATTACAGCAGTTAAGCAGACATTAAGACATGTCACTGAATTAAGGTAAAGACTTAAGTCCCACTTAATCAAACAATCACCATTATCATAGCACAACAGCCACACACTAGGAAATCTATGGAAATGTGAGTCCCTGCCTTCCTGCTGTGCTGCCACAGTGATGTCACCAGCAAACACACTCACACACAGTAACAACCAGTCAAGATGTCACTGCAGCATATCATCGGCTGCACCGGCCCAGAGTTCAGAGTGCAAACCTGCATGGGCCCGAAATCTGACCCGGCTCTCGAATGATGAAGTCTTTTTTTATTGCACTTACTCCCCCAAGAAGTATCGAAAGACACATTCACAGCAGCAACATCATCTCTTGTAGATACAATCTGAACTTGTGCAACAGGGAAAAACTCACACAGCTATGTTTTTTTAAGACAAATAAACTGTCTCCACTGAACAGATGGACATCCTTGGACCAACGAAGTCTGTCTGGAATAACATTAAAAGACGTGGGAAAGCAAACGCTTTAAAGATGCCTGCTCCCACTTGATATAATTTATATCTCCAGATATAGATTCATTCCACAATATCTGTGTATGTGAGCCTTAACAGTGACATTAACACAAACTAGACCACCGTGTATGTATTTGTCTCTGTAACGTGTCTAATTAAGACAATTTAACAATGAGGCCGCTTTAGAGATTTGCCACCTGACATGGTTTTTAAGTTTAAACCCATCTGTTGTCACGCTGACTCCTTTCTAGCAGTTAGTCTTGGGCAGAGGCCAAAAAGAGATGTGGTGAAAAAAACAATTAC
The DNA here is from genome assembly GCF_900634795.4 of Betta splendens. Taxonomy (NCBI): domain Eukaryota; kingdom Metazoa; phylum Chordata; class Actinopteri; order Anabantiformes; family Osphronemidae; genus Betta; species Betta splendens. Next base: position 8,015,452 of record NC_040892.2, on the reverse strand, counting down.
TGAGGCTTTTAATTCAATCCAGAGCTTATTGTCGGTGTTAGTCACACCTGGCTCTTTTCCGCTAAGACAAGACTACATATCTGTGGTGAAAAGCCCGGAGGGAGGACGGGTTGGTGTCTTTGAACGCCTTCCTGGAAAAACCATAAAAGGATGTTGACAGTGGAAACACCTTCTGCTAGACAGTCACAGATTAACGCTTATCCATCAGACGTGTGTCTGGCTTCCCCTGGAGTCGCAGCTGTTTGTGACTCAGGGTGTCTAGAAGAAGATTGGGATGTGGTTGTCATCACGATGCCTGGCTTGCTCTGCCCTGCTGCTCTGCTCAGGCCACGCCCATCACTTCCGACCACACCCTTCACATCCGAACACGCCCACTTCCTGTTTTGACCCCTTGCTCCCTCTCATCCACTCTCCCCTTTAACAGATTGTCTGTTTGTTCCATGTTGCTGACCATAGTTGAACCGAGAACATGTGAGTTTAGTGACAAGGTTGTTCAGACATCTTCCTGCTCTACAGCATTATTTCATGATCTGATACTGAGGAGACTGTTGGATCCACTCTTATTTGAAGACAGGATTGTGTGTTCCCATGGTGCTTTGCAGGAAGCTGCTATTGTTGACTGATTTTTCCCGACTTTTCAGTTACTGCTTTTGTTTGAAGGTGTTATTAGTTGCACCTTATTCAATGAAATTGGTTTCCTGGTGTTTACACTCTGACTCTCTACCTTTGGGTCCAGCCTCATTTAAATGAGTAATTAATTCTTGTATGTTTCAATGACTAGTTTGAACAGCTGAGCTGTCTGTCTGTAACCTACAGTAGTTGCACATGGAGCTGCAGCAAAAACTGGCCCCAACTTGTCCTTGTTACGCTTCTTTCCTATGGATTAAAGTGAGCAGCAACGTATCAGCGCTTTAGGTGCATCTGCTGGTGGAGCTTGTTGGATTTAACTAATCTGTTTCCGCTGTGTAAAACAACTGCCCTCCTAGAAAAATAGTTTTATTTTTTCAAAGGAATGAATTCTGAGATCAGGCCCATCTCAGTGCCGATGTTCCTTTTACGTCTCACATAACTGATTTGTTTTCCAACATTACTCTCCCAGTTGATTTACTTTACTTACGTACTGCGTATGTGACAAATGATAGATAAGGCTGTAAGTACCTCTGAATGGGGCGACTGAAGGTTTTACCATGGCCATTGTCATTAGAGGAGAAAGAAAGGAAAGATAATACAAGATATGATCTAAGCTATTTTCACACAGGTGATAAGTGATCAGGGTGTGTGTGTGTGTGTGAGTGTGTGTGTGTGTGTGTGTGTGTGTGTGTGTGTGTGTGTGTGTGTGTGTGTGTGTGTGTGTGTGTGTGTGTGTGTGTGTGTGTGTGTGTGTGTGTGTGTGTGTGTGTGGTGGGGGGGTACAACCTACGGCTTCAGATGCTTTGTTGTGATTTTGTTTTGTTTTGTGATTTTGTAAGACCTAATGTTTAAAACACATTCTAAAATAACGCATAAACAGAAATCCTACTTCATTTACAATGAGGGAAGGGTTGTTGTTATGCATGTTGTGCTATTATGTAGTTTATTTCTAATTATGCATTTTTAATTGCTTTGCAGCTTTGCTGCTCTTTGACTTGAATAGGTATCAAATTTGGGGTATTCCTTCTAAAAAACAAAAACTAAAGCAGACATCGTTTACACTCTTGTGTCGTCATTTGAAACATTATTGCACTGATACAACATCCTCCTTCTCTACGTGGCCTAAATTACATTGTCTTTGTCTTTTTTTAAGAAAATTACAGTTACTCTATTTGTTGTATACATATCTATACATCTCTGTTGCCATTTGTGTAGTTATCACCTGTGGAGAAGTATTCTAAAGTGACTCAATAGTTCATTAATTTTGAGAAAATAATAAATAAGCACAAAGGAATTCATTCTGGTCCAGCAGAGAAGCTGCAGCTGCATGCATTTAAAGCTTTCTAAATGCAAACAACCATGAGAATCCACACATGCACATTATTTAGTTTCAAAACAAACCTGTTGTAGTTTTCTAGTTTTCTAGTTCCTTGAACTAGAAACTTGATCAGTTTACTACCTTAAATAAAATCCTTCCATTTCCTGAGGGCCTGGTGTACTGTGTATTTAAGTCTGAATTAGTTTCTAAGTAACTAGTAAACAGGCAAACATTGGAAACCTTAATGTCTCTTGGCTGTTGCTTTCAAAGAAGCAGACTCCTCAAAGCCAACGTGCTGTAGCTCAGCCTTCTGGTTTGTGACACCAGCAGCCGTCACACAGCAGTAGTCACTAGTCACTAGAACAGCCAATGAGACGGCATAGCTAACAAAAACAGCTCCCATGTGACGCGACAGCTTGCTTTTTTATACCTTAACACGGCGGATCAGAGTTATCCAATAAATAAACAGAAAGATATTTCTGTACCGTCTTGATCTCCTGCAACACAGCTTCAGAAAAATGTGTCGCTACATTTACAGAGTGCTCACAGAGAGGCTTCTTCACCAACGTGCGAAATCCTCAGCTTCATGTGAGGTCGGGTCTGAAAAGAGGGAATCAGGAGACCTGGAGACAGGGAGAGGAACAAGTTGAACCCAAATAAACCTAACTGCTTGTGTGTATATGCAGGGCTGCGTGTCCTGAGCTGTGTAGAGGCTCCAACCTCTCTCTATCTCAAAGCGCTCTGGTTTCTGCCTCGATTTTCCTCTCTCCGTGAAGGCTGTCCGGGTCCGCAGGGGCCACGGTCTGTCTCACCGCGATCTCAGGGCCTCCGCCATAGATGCCCAACAAATACTGCCACGTCTCCTCTGAGATCTGACCATAGTCTGCACCTATTTCAGAAACATGGACAACATTGATCATGTCTGTCTTCGAAATTTACAACTTTAGGCGCTCGTCAGGCAGTGCAGAGGTTCACCTTGCTTCAGTTGTATGTGTCCTCCTTTCATAACACCAATCTTGCTGTTGTCTATGGATCCGGGGGGCTCTGGCAAAGCAAACGACCAAAAAGACTTAATGATGACATGAACAACGTTAACGTATGACTGTGCCGTCCTGGCTGCAGAATCCCACCGTTGTCCTTGCCCTTCACGAAGCCCTCCCACTCTCTAAACCACTGCATGCTGATACACAGGATCACAGTGGGCGCCTCCTCAGCCTGGAACTCTTTGTTCAGCTGCAAACAAGGAACAACAGCGCTTCGCTGAACATCAACCGCGAAAGCCTGACAACATGCATAAACGCCTGCAGAGTACAGGCCTCTACCTTGATGAAGGTGTCTATTTCCATTTTCCTGCGCTTAGCTAAAGCTTCGATTTCGACCTGGCAGATGGCACACATGTACAGGTGGTTGACAGCAGGCCCACCTCCAAAGCTGAGGACAGAAACACCAAGAGTAAACAGAGACGCATCTCACCTTATGTACACCTTAGTTTGATCTGTTAGAGCTGGTTCACGGCCTATTGTTCATATCCACCCACCTCCATTCTCTTTCATACTAGGGTGTGGATATCAGACCCAGCAAGAAATGTGTGCCTCAGCCAATTAAAACACTAAACTAAATTATGCTAACTATTAGCCAGGGAATTAAAGTCATTTGAAATGACATATCTAATGCTGCAAACACAGTTTCTGAGCTACCTAATCTGTAGAGTTAGATAGAGACAAGGCTTGCAGTAAATAATTGAACTGATAAGCATGTCTCGTTTCCTTTTCACACAAACGCCGTTGAAATATTGATGCTGAATGCATGGCTTGTGTTCGCTGGTTTACCTGTTGTAAAGGTACTCCCAAACATTCTGAGGAACAATCACCACCAGGTCGTCTATGTAGTGGTATTTGTTTGGAGGAATCCCTGTACAGAGACAAGACCTGTTAAAGGGATAAGCATGTTCTGTGCGTAAAAGCTCCCATCTCCTCTCAACTGACTAGTCACCCAAATCCTAAAACTCCAGGTAAGTCAGACCCAGAATGGCCCTTGTGCACGGTTCATATGAGTACAGAATACATTAAGAGGACCTAGGAAAGTACAAAAAAAACCTATCAAATTAGTTAGAATGTACTCTAGTTGTATGTGTGTCGCGTGTGAGCTGGTTTGTGTGGCTTTTGAGCTGAGGAGTATTGTGTTTCAATTCTTAGGAAGAGAAACTATATCGCACACGCACACACACACACACACACACACACACACACACACACACACACACACACACACACACACACACACACACACACACACACACACACACACACACACACACACACACCTCCGTGCTGACAAAGAAACGTGTGATTGCTGATGGGGCCTGGCTCCGCGAAGGTGTTGAACTTGTTCAGCCATTCTCTGGAGATGTAGAACTGCAGCAGGCTGGGTTCTTTCATGTTGGCCAGAGCCACCACCTTCTGCCTCTCCCTCACCGACTCTTCACTACTTTTCCTGCACAAGAAGAGTGCATCAGAAATGTGCATGTGTAATGTATCAGTCGCGTTTGACGTTGTGCAGATTTCTCTCTCACCTGTAGAATAAGACATAGGCCTCTGCATTCTGCACCACTGTCTCATGCACTTCTGTGACATACTGGTCATCAAACTCATACCATTGGCCGTTGATCACATTCTGACAGTAAGCTATGTAGTGTCCACCTGGAACGGGAGAGAACTGAACATGCACCAGTTTGCTCACAAAATAACTAAATTATCTGCAAAGGTCTTATCTGTAGGAAGCGACGCCATCGCTTACTTCCTGCCGTTCCGTGGTGACATATGACTGAGAGCAGATCGTACGTGGTGACTTGGGACGGACTCTCTTTGGCGAGGAAAGGCCGCATGTCCAGGCCCTCCAACGGGAAGGACACGTGACTGCTGATCTTGAACGAATACATGACTTCGTGGCGGAACCGTTTCAGGTGAATGCACAGAATCTACGTGCACACACACACACAAGAACATGAGCATTTGATGTAGATGTGGTCGAATTAAAAGATTTCAAAGAATTTGTAGATCAGGTGATAAACGGGTACCTCAGGAAGTCGAAGCACTTTGCAGTATTTGACACCATTTCTTAACCTTTAGAAAACAATAAAGGAGAAAAGCTTTCTTCTTTAAACTGTTGATCTGGATTTAAACAGGTGAAATTCTCCAGTTCAACACCCATACTTACTTTTTACATCTTTCGCAGCTATACATGTTGTCGCCTGAGGAAAAAAAAACAAGTGAAAATAGAAATTATTCATTTCCACCTTTGACTAGCCTTGAACATTTTACATGGCACCATTGTTTACCTTTGAGTTCATCTGCAGCAAAGAAGGCAGCAAGACAGTCCTCCAATGTAACCATGGGCCCCCAAAACCAACTGGGGATGCACGATACTACGAACCTGTTCACAAGCACAACACCAACAAATGGAGTCATTACAATCAGCTTCCAGACAGTCATGATAGTCTGTGAGAGACGAACGATAATTCTCTGGCACATATGACATTAATATCAATAATAATAAAAGACATCAATGAGAAAAGGCCTAGAAAAGTGTTCTAATAGGTGTTTATTTTGTTGTTTCAAGTTTAGTTCCTACATGATGTTTGTTTGCCGTGTTTCTGTCTTGTTTTTATGTGAAGTCTTTGGTTACCTCTCCAATACAGTCCATGAAATAACTGCTTCGTTTGCCAAATTCAGATGTGTTCAAAACAGTGAGGCTGACTTTTAAATGCCCCAAAAACAACACGTGTTACTTAATACCCATATCACACTGTTATGAGGACAAAATGAAATGACTACAAGGCAATTAATAACATCCGGGTGTAAATAATGTTCAGACATGAGACGTCTCCTGACCGACGTATGGAGTCCATAATGTAGGAGATCCAGCCCTGTGAGCCGTAAGTGTCGGGACACACGCCTGTCTTGACTGGAAGGTTCTGATGGATGGAGGAGTGAAGCTTAGCCAAGTCCTCTTTACCAGGAATAGGGAGGGACAAGTCTTGAAATGTTTCCACTGTGGTAGAGACCTGTCACACAGCACAGCAGCAGAACTGATTCATGCAGTCAGTGTTTGCAGGATTTAAATTTGTTAATACAATAATTAAAATACTAGACGAACATAAATGAAGAAATCACACATGCACTTCAGCCTTTCTTCTTCTCCAACATAAACACGCCTTCTTGTTTATCATGCTTCTTGAGTGTCCGAGTAAATATGCACATACTAGCTTCCCCTGGTGTTTGAGCGAGTGAATGGCAGCTCACCCTGTCACAGGTTAAACACTGGACCAGACTGAGGATGGAGCCATCGAAGATGTCGGAGATCACGCTACGATAGTGAGACTGCTTCTTCTTCCTGGCGCTGAGCAGCAGCTGAGCTGGAAAACAAGTGATAGCAAAGAGGATTTCAGAGGACAAAATAAATGATGTTAAAGCCAAAGTGAGGGACAAAAATGCAGGTCATTTCTATAAAACAAGTGTGGACACGGTAAGGGAAACATGAGGGAACATTATTCATTGGAGGATATGCTGAGCTTCTGCTAAGGAGCAATTTTTCACTGATGTATCTTTTCCAACCTGGCAACACACTGCATCAGTGTGTTGACTATAAGATTGTATGCAGAGCACACTGACTTCTCACTCCCTCTGTGTAAATATGTCTCTGGCTCCAAAGAGGAGTTTTAGATTTCCAGGAACTTCCCCAGCAACTAGGACCAGTGTTCATGTTTCGTGTACTGATCTACGGGTGTTTTCAAACCTTTTTTGAAGGAATATGCCGGCCCTGCGGAACGAAGCGGGCTAGAGCGAGGCGGACTGGAGGACAGCTTGGGATGCAGCTCCTGAAGGGTTCTGACGGGACTACAGGGTGTGGACTGGGACTGGGTCATTGATGCTTCATTGTCTGGCTCTATAGACAGTATAGCAAACAGTTCTTACAAAAACAACCCGAGGGAGGAAGTGAAGAAAAGACTTTTGTTACCAAGTTGGTCTTATACCTGAGGTGTTGCTGCTCTGGCTCTGCCCAGCGTTGGGTGTCTGATTGTTCTCCGGGTTTTGGACCTCACTGTTTAAAGCTGGTGTTACCTCTTCCTCTTCTTCTCCCCGTTCAGGAGCTTCCTCCTCAGCAGCTGTATCCACATCAGCATCTTCATCCATCTCCTGAGAGCCTCCACGGAGCGGTGAGCCGGACACCCTTCTTTCCTTCAGCCTCTCCTTCTCTGAGATCACCCCGCCAGGACTGACGGCCACCGGCCGCACTGCAGGTGACCGCACTCCGTCGCACTCCTCCTGCATGAGCAGCTCACCGTCACCTGCGCCCCCTCCCTCGCCCCGGTCACTGCTTGAGCCAGAGTCACAGGACAGAAACTCGTCCTCAGACGGGGAGCGGTCGCCATCTCGTCTCTCTTCCACGTCACTTCCCTCGCTGCTCATGCTGCAGTCTGTCAGAGGCTCCTTCAGCTCCTCATGCAGCTGGTCCATCAGACAGCGCAGGAACTCCTGAGTGTCCTATGAAAGAAAGACACAAGCAGGACAATTGTAAATGGGTAGCAGATATATAATTAAACCAGAATATAATATCAGTGTACCAGGATGTAAAGATAAATATGTCTGTTATAGTGTAAAGGTATGAGATGCTAAATTAGCACTTGTACAAAATCTTGGGGGTTTAAAATTTAAAGTTTTAAAGAGTTTAAAATTTTATTTATGATAATGGAGCTGTATGAGAAGCGACAGAGGTGCATCAATGCAAATACACAAACACGTAAACAACTCAAACATTTGATTATTGACAGTAAATGTAGCCGTTAACAGCAAAACAAAGTCAAAGATCCTTTTAGGAAAGACACACCGGTTGAAACGATGTCAGGCTGTTGAGTGACGCCAGCTATAGTTACCTGCTGGGTGCTTGTCCCTACCTGCTGAGCGTAACCACGAAACATGGGGTTTACTAGTTTGATGCCATGAGACAGACTGGTAGGGACAACATAGCTCGGTCTGAAAGGGAAGCAGACGAAAAAGAGATGTTGTTTTACTCCCTCAATATCTGTGGTTCTGTGAATTAAACTGTGTTCTTGACTAGTTTCACCACTTCATGTGATGATTACCGTTTTTTATGCCAGAGTTCGGAGATTAGTTTCTGGTAGCTCTTACACAGAGCAGGCTTTTTATCTGTGCGGACCAATCCACTGCAGTCCAGAAAGAACTGAGTCAGAGGAGGACTGGAAATGGAAAAGAGCACGTCAACAACAATGATTTACATAGAAGTACATTAATAATACATATATAGGAACAGGACATATATAGGAAGCCATCTCACCAGTTGGACAAGGCTTGAAGGGCCGCGTTCATGTAGCAAGAGTTTCCGATATTTTTCATTCCTGTCAAGCCTGAGAACAGGAGAACCGAGAGCCGTGTATTTTTTTTTGTATCCTCTGAGGAGTTCTTCTATTAAGTAGGCGATCTCACATTGTTAGAACAAGTCCAGAGAGAACACCACGTAGGAATAACTGTCATCAAGATTAAAGGAAACCGGGATGGTTGCTATTTTAAATACGGAAGCTATGACCTGATAATATAAAACCATGAAACCGTGTTTTTCCATAACTTGATTGGTTCTACATTCCTGTCTCGTTAATAGCGTATAACAGAGTTTTATGCTTTTATTAATGGTTTATGGTTTATTAATGTAGATTTGTACCTCTGGGTTTAAGCTCATCCTCCTCTGACTCTGAACCTTCTTCTTCTGCCACAGCAATAGGGACTGCTTTCAGTGGGTGACCTGCTGGCTGAGGAGCTGCATCCTAGCAAATGAATAATACCTACTATAAATATTATGGTGAGCAAAGATACTGTGTGACATTGCAGCTTCATTTAAATACATGAAGGAACGAGGCGAGCTGACACTGTACCTGATCTGTGGCTTTACAGTGGTGGGGAGCAGCAGGCACAGGCACCAGAGCAGGCCTGTGCTCCAGGAACACCTCCCGCTCACACACATAACACCAGATCCTGAATGTTGTCAAATTCACAGTCAGGTTGTGCTTCTTAGCCTAAAAAAATAAGCACACAGTCATTTGAGAATGTGGATTTAAAATGATTTCTATTCTATTATTATGTTTTACATAATTTTACATAAGACAAGCATTTTGAGTGCTTTACCTGTGCGTGCAGGGTGCTGTGATCGGAGTAAGACTCTCCACAACCAACATAGGGGCAGTCGTTCTACAGAGCAGACCCACTGGATCAGACAGGTTCTTAAATCTGCGTAATCATCTAAACTGATTTATGGCTGAATTTGCACATTGTATATGTTCTTCTCTGCATTTAGCAGCTGTTACATTTATAACTGTCATAAATTATTAACCATTCACTTGGCCATTCTCTCCTAAATGATTTATCCTTTATCCCAACCTACCTGCAGACAGGCCCACAAGTTCGGACCCCCGGCGCCACATGACTGGCAGGTTCCCTACAGCATGAGGCAGAGCATGAATGAAGACAGGATGTTTTATACTTCATACACAAACAGTGTCACAGAGTTTCCATATAGTCACCTTACTATAACAATGACTGATGTAGTGATGGTTGCTAAATTCTGCAGAACATTTGTAGCAAATAGGTGAAAACCAACCTTTGATTTCTGAAGGAGGTCGTCTTTGGTTACCTCTCCAATACAGTCCAAATGGGGACAGATGTCCTGTTCAGCCATGGCTACTTACTTCAGGTGGATGTCTGCTGATTGCACGGGGCAGTGGTAATGAAGCTATAGTGGGTCAAGTTATAAGCAGCTGTAGCTAAAGCTAGCTCCATCATCTTAAAAACACATGATCTGCAATCACATATACCACTAACGCCCCGTTTCCGACTGATGATTCAGACAGAAGCTAAACAGGTAGCCAGTCGGTCTGACAGCTCTGCAAAGTGAAAGGCCTTGTGTTTACCAGCAAAGCTCATCAGTCTTCCCGCTGCAGCGATGGCAACAGCTGTAAATGAATGACTCGTATTTACCAACACAAGCCGCTGCCGAGACGGTGTTCGTGGTTTTCACTCCTCCTGCGACCGATCCATGCTGTTTGCGGGCAGGCGTAGACCGTGTGCTAGCAAGATAGCGAGAAGCCGAGCAGAGAGACGCGATACCCCGGCCCACCACCCCCCAAACAAGTCCCCCCTCCTACCACACATCTCACGGCACGGCACGGCACGGCACGGCACGACGCGACGCGGCGCTGGAGGAGGAGACAACACAGACACGTCACAGGACCAGATCCAGCCCAGTGGCTCAGAACAGTACTTTGCGGAAGCCTTACTGACTTTACACTGTCATATATGTAAGGGCTAGCTTACATGTTTTATTATGTGCTTAATATAGATAGATAGATAGATAGATAGATAGATAGATAGATAGATAGATAGATAGATAGATAGATAGATAGATAGATAGATAGATTAAATAATTGAATTATTTAATGAATGATTTCCGGGCGGCACGGTGGTGCGGTGGGTAGCACTGTCGCCTCACAGCAAGAAGGTTCTGGGTTCGATTCCCGGAGGCGGACCTCGTGCCTTTCTGTGTGGAGTTTGCACGTTCTCCCCGTGTTTGCGTGGGTTCTCTCCGGGTTCTCCGGCTTCCTCCCACAGTCCAAAGACGTGCATTAGGTTGATTGGCCTCTCTCCATTGCCCGTAGGTGTGAGTGTGTGAGTGAATGGTTGTCTGTCTATGTGTTGCCCTGCGATGGACTGGCGACCCGTCCAGGGTGTACCCTGCCTCTCGCCCGTAGCCAGCTGGGATAGGCTCCAGCACCCCCGTGACCCCGCACTAGGGAGTAAGCGGTTAAGAAAATGGATGGATGGATGAATGATTTCCACAATACAAATATTTCAAGTTATAAGATACCTGTTTGCGGAAATGACGTCGTATGTACGTCGGTTAAATTGGTCCCTAAGAGCCCTATGAAATGCACATTTGTTTAAAAAAATTGTTCTGAATTATTGATTGATATTTTTATTACGTTTTTAATTCACGATGCATTACAAATTTTCTTTCATTTAACACACAAGACCTGAACAAAACACAATGTGTTACTTAACATAAATTAGGACGTCTACTTAAGATTCTTTTGAAAAACACAAAAATTTATTGTAGTAATTAAAATAAAACACAAATATTTCATGTTTTAGAGCTTTAGACTAGTTACTAAAGATTGTAGCTATTTTAAACACCCAATGTTCTGCCGAATGCTTAATCAATACATTAAACGTTATTTATTTATTTCATATCGATTTATTTTATTTATTATTTAAATAAATCTACATACGAAATAAGACATAAAGAAATGTAGTGTTGTAAACAGCTATAATACTGGCTATTATTACTAAAGATTAAAGATTAGAGATTAAGATGTGATTGACATATTATTTGATCATATTTTATTGGTTCAAAATTGTATATTTATTTTTAGTAAAATCAAAATAAATCAGTGTAATAACTTTTCAAGCTTTGTTTAAAAAATGCAAGTTAAACTTAATTATTTATAATATGATTCCAGATCAGCGAATCAGAGGACACGTAATTGCGCTGCAAGCCTCGCGGTATTTACGCTACCCAGAATCCCTCGGTCTTCCTTTCTGCCTGAACCGACATGGTGGGTACATAGCTGCATCTTTTGAGAAAATGTTTTTGCTGTCGTATCTGTTTCCATCCTTGTGTTATTTGTCACTTTGTCGTTTTCTAACGTATATATGACTTATGTGAAACATTCCTGTGGATATAATGTGGATATTGAGAGACGAGGTTGTATGTTTTTGAGCAGAAGTTGGATAAATGCAGACGAGTCCAACCGGTACAAGCAGCCTGTCGGGGGCTAAAGCTAAGACTCTTAAAACATTGGATTTAGACACAGTTTATTACTTTAGCTGCGTGTCTGTGAACAGAGAAGGCGAAATTGAGTAACGAGGAGATTAAGGAGCCAACGGGGTTAGTAAGTGTATACTTGTTAGCCAGCGTGTATATGTGGCTATTTGCTAACAACCGGTGGTGGTCATAGGCCCGGGCGGTTCTTTAGTAGGATCGTAGACTCCAGAAACACGTTTTGCAGTTATTTAACAATTCTAGTAATTAATACTAAACTCAATATAGTTAGAAGTAGCAGAAGCTTGTATGACGTCCTCTTCTGAGCAATTCAGATGCGGGGTTGCGTTGCATTAGCTGTATTTAATCTCAGCTAATGCCACAAAAGTAGCAGCAGTGTGGTGCAAGTCTTTATCGACTTAAGCGATAGTTTTTAGTTTGAAACAACGTTAACTTGCTTTGCAAAGAAACGGGTACTAAGCTAGAGACCTCAACGAGTAAAGACAGTATGGGTTTAGTATAAAGTTGTAAGTCTGTTATGTTGGGGAAAAGGTTCGTATTTATCGTCTGATATTATGCTATAAATCTGTTGGTTTTGAATTGCTGTTTAAGTGGTTTTCCTTGTGTTTACCTTAACAGCCGAAGGGAAAGAAGGCTAAGGGGAAGAAGGTGGCACCTGCCCCTTCTGTGGCCAAGAAACATGAGGCCAAGAAAGTTGTAAACCCTCTGTTTGAGAAGAGGCCAAAGAACTTTGGCATTGGTAAGTATTCGTCTTTGGTGAGAGCTGAGATGCATTAAGGTGCAGATGATGTAACAGAATATTTGCTAACTGAACAATCATGAATGACAACTTTCCACCAAGATCGCTGATGCAGTGTTTAAACCAAAGAACTGTACCTCCGCTGAATGTCCATTGCTAAAGATTTTTTTTTTCCATCAAAGGCCAGGATGTTCAGCCCAAGCGTGATTTGACACGCTTTGTAAAATGGCCCCGTTATATTCGCCTCCAAAGGCAGCGCTCCATCCTCTACAAGCGGCTGAAGGTTCCCCCTGCAATCAACCAGTTTGCCCAGGCTCTGGATCGTCAAACTGGTGAGATCTTAAATACACACAAATGGCACTTACTACTGTAGCATCAAGGCTTTGCAAGTGATGTGAATGAATATTTGCTATCTGAACAGCCATGCTGACCTTTTCCACCAAGATCACTGATGTAACTGCTGAATGTCCCATGTTTGACTTAACTCATTAGTGTTTGGGAGAATATTAATGTCAGTTCTTTGTCCTTTTCAGCCACACAGCTGTTCAAGCTGGCCCACAAGTACAGGCCGGAGACCAAGCAGGAGAAGAAGCAGAGGCTGCTTGCCCGTGCTGAGCAGAAGGCCGCTGGAAAGGGTGATACCCCTACCAAGAGGCCCCCTGTGCTCCGTGCAGGTGTGCTGTAGAACCGAATGCAATGTACCTAGTGTGACCTGGCCTGTATGCAATGATGACCTTTATTTTCACCTGAAACTTGCCTTGATGCTTTAAGAGCTTTTTAACTCTGAGCACTGGCCAAAAAAATTAAACCATTTTAGAGCTGTTGTCTTCTGATCAGAATTAAAGTTGCTGTTTTCTTGTACAGGAGTGAACACTGTCACCTCTCTGGTGGAGAGCAAGAAGGCTCAGCTGGTTGTCATTGCTCACGATGTGGATCCAATTGAGGTTTGTTTGTTTGTTCAGTATTTCAACAGCTATAGTACTAGTGTTTTTGGTGTGGTCACTGGCAATGATGTCTGAATTTCTTCACCTGAATCCTCTGTAGATCATCTAACTAACCCTGAGCAGAGACCACAATTTAAGCATACATGTTCTGAACCTATTTTAGAGACCTGACAGGTTTTTGTCAATTGCAAGAGTTAACTTGCGATTGACATTTTGACTTGTTTTCTGTAATGTCTTCATATGGATCTTCTTTTCCAGCTTGTTGTTTTCCTGCCGGCTCTGTGCCGTAAGATGGGTGTTCCATACTGCATCGTCAAGGGCAAGGCCAGACTGGGCAGACTGGTGCACAGGAAGACATGCACTTCACTTGCCTTCACACAGGTTAACCCGTAAGTGTGGACATTACCATTACGAACACTAAAAATTCAGATTTAACTGTCGGCATTGATTATAACCTTTTTAAAATAAAGAACATTGGTCTGAGAATTTACATGTAATTTTACTGACCTAACAGTTTTAAGTTTCATTACCCTGAAATTGTCTCATCTTTGTTTCATGATGTCAAACTTTTTTACAAGATGTAAATAGGGCTAAATTCAGTATTCAATATTGAGTATTCCTGACATTATACTTATTAAAGTATAATGTCAGGAAAAGTTGTCTCTGCAACCAGTAATTACACTTGTCTACATTAACCTTTTTTTTTTTATAAACATTACTTGTACTAGTAGTAAAATGAGTCATCCCTGTTACTTCTGTGCATAGTTTGGGTCCGGTATTCACTAGGATTGTTCTTTTCCAGTGAGGATAAAGGTGCACTTGCCAAGCTTGTGGAAGCCATCAAGACAAACTACAATGACAGATACGAGGAGGTGAGTATTCGTAATAAATAAGATGAACTTTATTGTCATTGCAACATCATACAACAAGATTAAGGTGCCAACCTAATGGCAGTATCAGTGTTACTGCGTTAGATGTGATGGAAGAAAATGCACATTTAACTAACTTTAACTTTGTTTCAGATCCGTCGTCATTGGGGAGGTGGCATCATGGGCCCCAAGTCCACAGCTCGCATCAATAAGATTGAGAAGGCAAAGGCCAAGGAACTGGCCACCAAGCTTGGTTAAATTGTTTGGAATAAAATGTGTCCTAAAAGTATGTGCTGAGTGAGTTTAATTTATTTTGTTAGAACCGCAAGTAATATAACATAATGGTTCATATTTTGCCAGTGGACAGATGTGCCTCAAAGCAGAGGACTGATGCCATTTTCAATAGCAGACAGTATTTGTACATCTTATTTAGGTATTTTCTGCTTAGCTGGTAGACTCTCGGCATCTTCATATTTGTTGGTAATGTAAATGACAGGATTCCAAGCACTAAAAACTTTATTTGAGAGCAATAGTGTAAATTGTACAATAACCTGAAGCTAATGCAGATCAAATCGAGTACAGTTCTTTGGGAGAATTTTTGAAACAATTTCAAAGTTTTTAAACTTTAACCACCTTGATAAATTTTGAGAACCACATGTAGGACGTAGCTGCACATAAGCCATACCTAGTGGAGGAGGGAAAAAAACAATCAGATGGTAAACTAGTGTATGACAGAAATAATGCTTCAACCCACCATGTAATGATGTACTGCAAGTGTTCGTTCCTCAGTGAAACTCTTGTCTGTCCACCTATGGGCCCACCAGGAACCGTGCTTCCTGCAGAGCACAGGGAGGTGGCGTTCAACATGCCATGTTGGATGATGTGTTAGGGCCATTTATATTTTAGAAGAATCGTGGCCTCGGTTACCAAAATCTGCATCAATAAAAATGGGTTCAGCTCCTGTGACGTGAGACATGGCCTCCAGGTCACGGTAATGCCACTGGTTTCTCTCCACGTCATTCTTTGGTACAAAGGGCTGTCGCGTCTCCGTGAGCCTGACTATACCAACTACTTCCACATCACCTTCCACCTGTACAGAAATGTTTCTATTTTAGTTCACTGCCATTTTTTTAAAGTAAAGCAAACCTTGTATCTCAGTGTGAAACACCAACCTGTCCTTTCATCCTGGTTTCTGGTTTTATTTTCTGCCTGGGGACGTATCCTCTGTTCACCAGGATCGTGATACTGCAGTATTTAAGAGTGCTGAGGTTCTGTCTAAGCAGAAGCTATTACAGTAACCTAGATGAATCTTATCTTACCCCAGGTCTTTACAGTGAAATGGGGTGATGACGTTGGCTCCAGTTTCTCCACTTGAAGACAGGCTTCCTGCCTCTCTGGCCTCTTTCTCCGGGTCGACTGGGGAACGCGGCATAACGTACAGCTCCTTTGAGTGGTCATAGTGTCCATGCACTCTCACCCTTCTGTACTCCAGATTACTCAGTTCATGAGGGCTAGGATCCAGGGAGATAAAACACAAGCACATCTGCAAATTTGTATCCACTTATCTGTTGCAATGATAGTTTCTACCACAGACTTACTCAGGAGGCAGAGGAATGGGCTCTGCTGTGGTGAGTTTAGCCAGATTATCAATGAGCTGTATTTTCCACTGACGCCGCTTCACCTTTACACAAAGACAATTATTTGAGTCCACCCAACATTAAAAGCCATGAGACGTATCAATGTTACTGTTAAAAGTGAGAGAGCAAAGCAAAAGAGTAGCACCTGCCATGTTCCAAGGCCAAAGGTGGTGGCAGGGATGAGCAACAAGAACCATTTGAGGAATGAGTCGTTTTTCTCTGCTGTGGTGGCTGTGGAGCTGCATGATCGCCTGAAGCTAATGAACTTTTCTAGAAATTCACAAAACACAAAGCTGTATAAGTGCACGTCAATATCTGTAAGCAACAGTTACATTAGAAGAAATTGAAGTAATATATAGTAAATATTTGCTCATTAACTTTATTATTTATGAACAAAAGTCCGGCTACAAAATGATAAAATTTACACAAACCGATACATGGTTTTGTAAAATGTTTATTTTGTAAAGCTCAGTTTAAATCACGATTTAATTTAATGTGCTCTCAAATTATTTTTCCCCTCACTGGCTTAGCTTTACTAAATACACTGCGCAATCTGATAGCGATTTAATCTTTGTAAATGTATTTATTAATTGAATACTTTTTGTTTATAATTTTACACCATTTTACACAATTCCGTTACTGTCATAATTTATGCTGAGCATATTTTTTTACCGTCTGCACGATTGTATAGTCTCCCTCTGGACAGAAAGAGATTCCTCTTGATGTAAATGATGTTTGTCTGAAATGATGTAAAATCAGGCGGATAAAAAACCTGCTATCAGTGGTGAAAGTGACTCACACAACTCTTGCATTGGGATGGAAACATACATTAAAAATGAACAACTTGCCTCTTGTCTCAGAGTCGATGACAAACGGTTGGAATAAGTCAGAGCTGATCTCAGAAAAGCCATGTTGATTAAAACATTAATGCAGAAGAGAAACACCGACTGAAGAGCAGTTACTCAAGTGACATGTTACCCATCAGCGGGGGAATATTTTTGATGTTACTACTTCCGGGTTAAATACGCCCCGCCCCCTTGGTTTTGACCCACGTGTGTAAGTTGTGCGTTGGTGTGTTTTAGCAGGAAAGTCCTTTGATTTTGTGTGTTTTCTAGCTGATTCTAAGTTGGCAGCTTGATTCATGGATCTCGCAGCAAAAGACTTATATATTCAACAGTTCGCAAGTAAAGTGTTTTCACGAGGAGACCAGGAGCCGAAGGAGAGACCGTATGGTAACGTTAGCTTCCAGCTGGTATTTACACCCTGTTCATCGCAGTGACGGACGTGTCCAGTGCTGTTAGCTGTGTAATAACATACTATAGATGGTTAATATGTAATTAAAGTTTACGTCTGAAGGAGGCGGTATACTGATTGTTTCCACTTCTATAAATGATAGACTATAAGTAATAAACCATTTCTATAAAGTTTAGCTTGTCTCTCAGTTTATTATCATTGGTTTAAGTTGAAAATATTTGGGGTTTTGACTTCAGTGTGTGTGTGTGTCTTCTACTGTGTAGCTCATTTCAAGACTAAAAATAACACCGGCCCTCCCAAGAAGAACAACAGCCGAAAGAAAACCCCCAAGGAGAAATTCAAAGATGGAAAACCAGCGACTGCTAAACCCCAACAGAAGCCCTCGGCCTCTCTAGCAGCACAGAAGAATCCAACTAAACAAAAAGAGTTTAAATCCAAGAGCACAGATGGAGTGAATGCACAGATGCCAAAAGGTACTGAGATGTTACAGTGTGTATCTAACTACAGTAACCTGGAGTTACAGGTGTGAAGTTAAATCTAACTGATAATTCTCTAATTCTTATCAATTGAGTTGTTGTCTATAGCCAACTTTGATCAGACTGGTGAAGTCACCAGAATGTGTGTAGAAATGTTTCACCTAAAAGAAAGAACCTGGAAAAACATGTAAAAAAACAGGATTCATTCTATTTCACTGATTCACTCTGTTCAACGTTTCATTTTTATCTGAAAGGTGAAAATGTTGGCTCACAGTTCTCAACAGTGGATGTTCTACGCAAGAGGCTCCACGAAAAGATCGAAGAGTCCAGAGGACAGGTGTGTGAGATTTGAAGATAGTACAATAAACAAGAGAAAATCAAATTGAGCTTTAATTTATTAATGACACTATAACTAATATAAAACGTCCTTTATCAGGGAGCCCCAAAGGATCCATCTTCAGAGGCAGTACAGGCAAAACGAGCAAAACGGAAGCTGGAACGGGAGCGAAAGAAGAGGAAGAGGATGGAGTTTCGGATGAAGAAGCTGGCAGAAAAAAGTGGCCAAGACGGAGTGCCAGAGATAAAAGAGGAAGAGACACCTGCTCCCACCGCTGACACGAAAAGAAACGAAAGTGCTCTTGTCTTCAACAGGGTGGAGACGGTGGAGGACGAGTATGTTGACAAAATGCTGAAAAAGAAGGTCAAGAAGCAGAACGTCAAAGGGAAGATAACGCCGCTGACGGGCAGCAACTACAAGCAGCTGCTGAGCCGCGTGGAAGCGCGCAAAGCAAAGCTGGAGCAGCTGAGGGAGAAAGACGAGGGCAAAGCGCGCAAGATGGAGGAGAAGATCAGGTGGACCAACATGCTTTACAAAGCGGAGGGCGTCAAAATCAAGGACGACGAGGCGATGCTGCGCGCCTCGCTGCACAAGAAGGAGAAGCGACGCGCTCAGAGGAAGAAGAACTGGGAGAAGCGCAGCGAGAACGTCCTGGTGAAGATGCAGCAGAAGCAGGACAAGAGACGCAAGAACCTCCAGAAGAGCAAGCAGATGAAAGTGGAGAAGAAGAAGGCCCGCGCGCGGAAGAAGGGCAGAATCCTGCCTGAGGACTTGAAAAAGGTCACGCTGTAGAGGAAATGTCCCAATACATGAACCTGTCTGTGCTGAAGCTGCTGCTGAGGCACAGGTTGTATCATCGCACCTGTCCGAAGATTTGATGCCAATAAAATGTGTTCCTTTGTCAGAATGAGTAGAAATATTAGTTTTTAAAAGAAAACTGACTTTTTAGTGTTTAAGGAGGAAATTTACAAGGAGCAATTTGATGAATTTACGTTAGGTCTAGATGCAGGTCGTCGAAAATATGAACGTAAAACAAACTAAAATCACTAGACTAAAAAAACGATACAATACAAAGCAGCTGTGAGGAGGAAAAAACTAGCCGTACGTGAGTATAAAGCGACAAAACCACCCATTCATCAGCTGAGACGCTGCTCGGCTGAACCACGTGACTTGCAGTGTCGCCGTGTTTCGCCGTGAGATCTCGCTCCTCCCAGACAGGAAGTAGGAATGTAAACACAAGGAGGTTAAAGGTTCTGGGACCGTTTTTTGTCGCTCCCCGTGTTTAAGGTCTGCACACTGAAGAAACAGCCCAGACGCGCGGTGTCTCCTGCAGAGATCGCTTGGCCCGCGCGCTCCCTTCACGGACCCTCAATTAATGGGAATAATCAGAACTCTGGCTTTTAGTTTTGCTGTGGTTTGTCGGAGTCCCGTTAGAAACCAGAATAAGGTGGGCACATAACGCGGAGAAGCCTTTCAACGTGGCGACCGGGTCAATTTAACGTTTTTATTGTGTTTATCAGATAATCATGTCAAGGCAACTTCATGCGCGCAGAACGGTCGGCGTGGACAAGAATGTATGGTGAGACTCCAATGACAGATCTCAGCTATTGCATACACACACGTGTTGTTTTTTTGTAATGTGTTAGTGATAAAGTCGACGCTCGCAATGTTTAACTCGGCTCTGACCTCGTTTATATCTTTTACCTGATTGGAGGAAAGTGGGGCGGCACATTCTCTATCCTCACTGAGAATAAAAGGACCGACCTGTGCAAAACTGAATTGTGAAATCGAAATCACAACAACAGATAACAGCTGAAATAATGACTGTGTTGCATGTGTGCAATAACGTGCGTGTGATTAAACATCCTCTAATTGCTGATCATTTACATACCACTGCGGTGTCGGGCCTGTTTCGCACCAACAGGGTTGAATTCACTCAGCTGGTAGCGAAGTACAAGGTGGTGAACCTCGGACAGGGGTTTCCTGACTTCTGTCCTCCTCAGTTTATCCGCGACGCCTTCTGTGAAGCTGTGCAAGGTGGACCCTCCATGCACCAGTACACGCGAGCGTTTGTGAGTGCAGCTCCACAGCGACGGCTCCTGTCTGAGTCACTGGGGTCTTTTTCAGCCCCTTTGAGTGTCCACGTGTGGCTTCTGTGAACAGGGTCACCCCCGTCTGGTCAAGAGTCTGGCAAAGGTGTTCAGTGGGATAATGCAGCATGAGATCGACCCCTTCGAGGACGTCCTGGTCACCGTTGGAGCGTATGAGGCCCTGTTCTGTGCAGTTCAAGCGCTGATCGATGAAGGCGATGAGGTACGAAGATGGATCAGATCAATGCTCTGATATTGATAAAAAACATTGGCACTAAAGTACACTTTTCTAGGTCATAATTGTGGAGCCGTTCTTCGACTGCTACTACCCGATGGTGAAGATGACTGGAGCAAAAGCAGTATATGTCCCACTGAGGCCGGTCAGTAGTTAAGACGCTACAAAAACATACATAACACCTGTAAATCAATATTTGCTTTTTCATTATTTTGAATAGAAACGTGAAGGCGGCGCCGCCCTGTCGAGTGGAGACTGGGTTCTCTCTGCCGAGGAGCTGGCCAGTAAAATCACCCCGCGCACCAAAGCCATCGTGATAAACACTCCCAACAACCCGCTGGGAAAGGTGAGTCCTCACCTTGGGCTCGGCCCGCGATGGGCCCCCGACCTGTCAATGAACCCAACGGATGCGTACGTGACAGGTGTACAAGACGGAGGAGCTGCGGGTGATCGCCGACGCCTGCGTCAGGCACGACATGCTGTGCATCAGCGACGAGGTGTACGAGTGGCTGACCTACGACGGCGCCAAGCACGTGAAGATAGGTGAGGGAGGGGCGGCATCCAGGCCGCAGAGCGCTGGGTCGGGAGTGGTTGTGAGTGGGTGAGTGAGCGTTGTTCTCTCTGACAGCCAGCCTGCCGGGTATGTGGGAACGCACCATCACCATCGGCAGCGCCGGGAAGACGTTTTGTGCAACCGGGTGGAAGGTAACGGACCGGGCGTCCGAGCGATGCGTCTGCATCGCAGCTCATTGTTGGTTTCCCGCAGGTCGGCTGGGCCATCGGCTCCGGACACGTCATGAAGCACCTGAAGACCGTCCACCAGAACAGCGTGTACCACTGCGCCACAGCCGCGCAGGTAAGAAGCGCAGTCGTGAAATCAGTCGTCCAATACCCGCAGGCGTTCGCCACGTTTTGGCGTTTTCGCCGACAGGAGGCCGTCGCCCGCGGGTTCGAGAGAGAACTGGAGGTGTTCGGGACGGCTCGGAGCTACCTCCAGCAGCTGCCCGCGGCCATGAGCGCCAAGAGGGACAAGCTGGCGGCGTGTCTGCAGAGCGTGGGCCTGCAGCCCGTCATGCCAGAGGGAGGCTTCTTTATGATTGTGGACATCTCGTCCGTCGGTAAGTGAGAAGCGAATGTGCGGCATGATGCATTCATCAACACTCTGAATGTTTGGTGTGGTGTAAATATGCACATTCCCTTTTAAAACAGAGGCGAACTTCAGTGACGAGAGCTGTAAAGATGAACCACATGACTTCAGATTTGTTAAATGGCTAATTAAGGAGAAGGTGAAGATTTAAGCTCTAGTCACATTTTACAAACCAAAGTATTAAAACTGTATTGAAGTTTCTGCTCTGTTTTATTTTTCTTATTTTTGTTTTGCAGGGTTTGGGGACAATCCCTGTTTCCGCATTTTACAGTCCAGAGCACAGAGAGGAGTTTGAGAAGTACATCAGGTTCTGCTTTGTTAAGGTAAAATTAACTACTGGAACAAAGTTAATATTAAACCCAAATGTTCTCTTGTGTCAATGTGCTGCTGTTTATTCGGATTTTCCTCACCCTCTCTGTTTGTATCTGGCAGGAGGACTCCACCCTGGACGCGGCAGCAGATATCCTGAGAAAATGGAGCCATAACGATTAAAGGACCACGTACAGCATCGTTCATCTGTCCAGAAAACTTTACCTCACAACTCGACTGCCTACTCTGCCCGCTTAAGGGAAATGATCCACATTCTGTGACCTACAGGAATACAAAGATGACCTCCACCTTTAGTTTGTTCATTAAAAAAACACTGTGAAGGTTTTGGTGCAATAATTTAAGTCGTAGAATTTTTTGAATGGAAATGTTTGCAGTATTAATTTTTAAATGATATGTAGTGAAGGTATTTGTCCTGAACAAAGCTTTTAATAAATGCTATTTTAAGTGATCACTTCTCTTAATTAGAGATTTAATCTTTGCTCTTTGCAAATGAATGTGTGAGTGCGACAATCCCTTTGATGAATTCAACCTCAGTTTAATGGTATGGAAATAATTTGAGGAAAAGGGGTAGAAGAAGAGATTGTACATAAATACACGACGAGTGTGCAAGCTCTAACTTTACTTTGAAAAGTGGAAGTTGACCTGATAAAGAGGTCGTGGAGTGAGGTTTTTTGATCTAATGAAGGCGCATGACATGGGTTTTTAAATTCACTGAACAGTAAATGAGTAAGTTGGAAAATATTTCACTGGATTAGAAGACTAAAGCAGACAAAAAGTTCAATTTAGGGGGAGGGAGGGAGTGTCAAGAAATTATGAGATGGAAAATGGAACACCTCAAGGGAGTGTAATGAGTCCAACTCTGTTCAGTGGGACTGAGCTGTAGGGATTTAGGCAGGTCACTGTTCAAACAACGGGGCGATACAGAAAAATGGGTGGAACACGGAATATGTTTTAGAAGGGAATAAATACAGTTCAAGAGTGGGGGAAAGTTACCATGGAGGGAGCATGTAAAGAGCATAAAGGATAAATGTATGAAAGCTGTTAATGCCATGAGGTGTTTAGCTGGTGTAAATTGGGGAGGAAGCTTTGATGCATTGAAATATCAATATAAGGCTTAATAGGAACAGGGATTGATTATGGGAGTGTGGTGTACGGGTCAGTGACAAAATCAGTGCTGAGGGATCTGAGGGAGATAGTGCCGCTGTGGGTTCCAGGACGTGGGAATCGTCGGGAATGGTTAGTTAATGGGATTTCGGGTCTAGGGGGCGGTAATGCGCCGTTAAAGACGGCAGCCGCTGTTAAACAAAAACAGAAGAAGAAGAAGGAGCCCTGGAAGTAAATAATCGTCACGTGTTGGTGCGTGGAAAAATGTCGACCGGCGTCGCAGCGAAAAGACCCCAAATAATGTCCTCCCAGGTACTGTTATGCTGCCGTTTATATTAAAAACACAGTTATGATGTAAGAATAAGAGTTTTGATTTCATTTCGGCTTTATTACAGCCTGAAGAGAGAATCGACTGGAAGAGAAAGAAAGCAGAAAGTGAGTAGACAGCTAAACTTAGCCACATTTAGCTGCTAGCT
The DNA here is from genome assembly GCF_900634795.4 of Betta splendens. Classification (NCBI taxonomy): domain Eukaryota; kingdom Metazoa; phylum Chordata; class Actinopteri; order Anabantiformes; family Osphronemidae; genus Betta; species Betta splendens. The sequence continues at coordinate 7,991,960 of NC_040892.2, read as the reverse complement.
AGTAAATAATTTATAGAAGCAAGAAATAAATCATACGTAATAAATCAACACTGTTGACGCACAAATAATTATGTCGCACTTTTCTGCGACATCAGCCTTTTTTCTGCATATTCGTGCAGGTTTGTGTTTGTATATGACACATGATGACTCCTTCGTTAGACTAGAGGTTCACACACCAAACCTCTAATTGGGTAACAATATGATTAAAACATTGATGTGTGGTGAATTTGCGATGCAGGTCAATAAATCTAGTAAATGTTTCAATTACGTTGACATTTGATTGTTTTGTCTAGTAACAGGAAATGAGAAAAACTGATCCACAAGTCGAAACACCGACCCATCAGCCTAATTCTGATACCTTCAGTTCTTGTACCTACATTTAATATTCTTACTAGTGTTACTGAATCTTCCTGAACAACAGTAAAGGAATCTAAGAAGAAAAGGAAAGAGGCCAAACTGATCAAACAGGTGGAAAAGCAGAAACAGCAAGAAGCTGCAGAGCAAGCAAAGCTTGAACAAAGGCCAAGCAAAACAGGTAATTTCCTAATTTCATTATTTTTATCAATCTGTATAATGAAAAGACGACTGAGGTGAAGCCTGTATCTCTTAAGGTCGGGCTCACACAGTCAGCATCGCGCTGCCGGGTTCTGTTCTGGACAACGCCCAGTCCACTGAACTTCGAACGTACCTGGCCGGACAGATCGCTCGAGCCTGCGTTGTATTTTCAATTGATGAGATCATTGTGTTCGATGAACAAGGGGAGGATGTCAAGTGAGTTAACACAACATAGAGATTGTTAATACTTCTTAAGCAAATGAAAAATGGAGGATTAAAAATATACTTTGCCTCACAGGAGCGTTGAAGGGGAATTTAAAGGTGTTGGGAAGAAAGGACATGCATGTATTCAACTTGCCAGAATACTACAGTACCTGGAGTGTCCACAGTGAGTAAACCTATTCAGATCACCAGCATCAGCCCATTTTTCTTATAGAGGACAAATACATTTGTCTTTTCCAACAGGTATCTCCGCAAGTTCTTTTTCCCCAAACACCCAGATTTACAATATGCAGGTAATTTAAAATACTCACTCTCGTCTCTTTCTTTCAGATACATTATATGTAGATTTTGATGAAGCTGAGTGTTTTTGTTTTACTTTCAGGTCTGCTTAACCCTTTAGACAGTCCTCACCACATGAGGATAGACGAAGAATCAGAGTACCGGGAAGGAATCGTTCTTGAAAGGCCGACCAAACAAGGGAAAGGTTCATTAGTGAACTGTGGAATGAGGAAGGTGAGTTAGGTTTAATATCATCATCATCAAGAGACTAATAATTGGGTTGTTAGGATACGAGTGAATGTGTTATCAGTTCAGTTCAACAGACAACAGTCTGTCTGATGGAACATTGTGTATCTGCTCCGACAGGATGTACGGATTGATAAACAGCTGCAGGCTGGACTCCGAGTTACGGTGCAGCTTAACGAGACACAGAATCAAGGTAAACAACAGGTTTTAAATATCATTTTTTGTTTGTTTTTTTTAATTTCGAGAAACCTCTTTCTCACAAAGTGTGTGCGCTTCTCCTCCTCAGAGAGTAAAATGTATAAAGGCGTGGTGGTGGCTCCTCACGTGCCCAGGACTGAAGGGGGTCTCTACTGGGGTTACAGCGTCCGCCTGGCCTCTTGTCTCAGTAGGTGTCTTATTCTCTTAACACACTGTGTGCAAGCATCTGAGTCTGGTGTGAGACTGGCACCTGCTGAGATTGCAATGTTCTCGTTGCTTGTGGATTCAACACGTAGGTGCAGTATTCACAGAAAGCCCGTATAAGGAAGGATACGACCTGACGATAGGCACATCAGAGAGAGGCAGCAACGTGGACCAATCAGTACTGTCGCCATTCAAGTAGGTGCAACGCCAATGAAATGAATGCAATGTGATCTCATGCATGCGGCCATGTAGCACAACTCACTGGGCAACTGTAGCCCTGCTGAGGTGCCAGAATTGTGCATTACTTTTATTTTTACTACTATTTTTTTCATAATCTTTTGCTTTTCAGACATCTTTTGGTGGTTTTTGGAGGCCTTCAGGGATTAGAGGCTAGTGTGGACACGGACCAAAACCTGGATGTGTCCGACCCCAGTGTTTTATTTGATCTTTACCTAAACACCTGCCCTGGTCAGGGCAGCAGAACCATTCGCACAGAGGTGAGGACAGACCTTTCTAAATAGAGCAATCATACAGTTTATACTAACACTAAATGATTTCGTATTTGAATGTTTTTCTATTCTCTTTACAACAGGAGGCCATCTTAATTTCTATGGCAACACTGAGACAGAAGATTAGGGATGCCTTTTCAGATGTTTCCAGTAGTTCTTAGTGAAGGAGAAATGGTCAAATGGAATTTACTGTGAAGATCCATCATTTCAACAATTTGAACTTTTCACCTCATCTATAAGACACACCAATATGCAGAGGGTTGTTGGTATCATTTCCTTTTCTTAAACATTGTTTATTCGGTCCTTTTTCTGAATAACCCAACAAATTGAACATATTTAATTATAAATACACGCCACAGGTTTCAAATCACTTGTACTGTTTTTTTTCCTAAAGCAAATAATTTGTTTTTTGATAAACGGTACAGAAGGTTTCATGAAAAACAGTGTTGACAGTGGCACAACATGAACAAACAACTGGCACTGAACAGCAGAGTTACATTTTTAATCTTTTAAAAACACCAGCGTTGGCTCCTACAACCCAGTTCATCAGATTGTCTTCCAGTTGCATTCATGCCACGTGCGTTACGTGTCTTCATCCACGCAAGCATGACACATATGATCTGAAGGCCAGATGCGAAGCCTGTAAAGTCCTGGGACAGTTATGGATGATGCTCTTCTCTAGGTTCATTAATTTAAATTAATACAGTCAAATACAACAGTCCTGCAAAGGCTCGTTTTTAATTAAGCCGGTGAGATGAGTGACCCTGACCCTAATTTTGTTGTTGTGGGGGATCTGTTTTGTTGCTGTTGTGTTCTTTTGTATTTACAGTTGTTTCTAATACTTTGATCATTAATTATGTGAGCAAGTGTTTAAAAACTGTTTTGGCTTGCAAATATTTCAACTCTAGTCATAATTAGCAAAATAAATAATCTGTTCTTAAAGTAAATCTATAAATATAGCAGGCAATTCAAGGTAAAGTAAAATAGTCATTGCATTCATATATATTTTCTTAAAGATAGATTGATCTGCTAAATAGAGACAAATTCATAACTTGCAAAAAAGGCCTTTTTCAGCTTTGTTTCTACATTACTTTAATCGTGCATTTCTAAGAGCGACGTACTAAATGCCATCGGACGACAATGACGCATGTGAACTGCAGCTGCATGCACTGAAATGTCATTAAGGTAAAAGGGTTTAGTTTGCGAGGCAGCACTTTTAGGTTCCTTCTTTCAATTGGCACAATAAACACTCAAATTAACATCTAATGCAACAAGGAAGTAATTTGCTAATTGAGAGGCCAAAGCTTGTTTTGTATGTATCAGCATGTTTCTCGGATTTTATGTCTGTCTGCTTCAACAGCGAGAGTCGGTGAAGTGGGAGCGGCAATGTTGTTGTTGTATTTTTTTTTTTTAAATCTACAATGTTAAATTAGCAAAGTGGAACAAGCTTCAGTGCTTGAGAATCATCCACACTGTTGAATATAATGTCTGTAATGAACCAATTGGACCTTTTATAATGGATCTTTCAGGGCACTTGATCGTGTCTAATTGAAACACTTACAGGTACGGAAACCAACTTTCATACATAACAAAAATATTATAAACATATAAAAAATCTTTAAATTCATTTTCTATTTACAACAATGGGGCTGGAACTCGCTGGTGAGGAGCACGTACTGTGTCAGCATGTGGCGCCGTTCCAAAGAAGTGGGTGGACTTCCTTCCAGACCTCTGGCCCAGTACTAGTTTATCACAAGCTGCCGATCACCTGCTCAATGAGACCGCAGCGTTTCCGTCGCTTCACCACGTTGGGTGGCTGAAGGTGATGTTGTACTGCTTCGCCCAGCGTGCAAACACCTGCTTCTCTGTGATGAAGCGATGGTGGTTCCCCCTTCGCCCGCTCTCGTTCTGCAGGTATGTTAAACATTCGTCGGGGCCCCTGGGTTTGTAGTAGTGGTACGGCATCTTCTTAGACGCGGTCTTTTTCCTGGAAAAACAAACGCCACGTCATGAGGGACTAGTTTATCTGAGCTGGAACGCAGGATCGTGCGGTGGCTCGGTTCTATACTCACCCACAGTGGTTCGGTGGAACCATCCCGTATACTTTGATGTTGTCACATAACTCAATAGCTATGACCATTGTGAACCAGCCTGTGCTCAACCATGAGTGGGACTTTTGTCTGGGAGGAGCAAAAAAACAACCACATGAATGGGCGAGTTTCACCAACGTTATATTAACGGATCGTTCATGCCCAGCGCTCACCTGTCCCGGCCCGTCTCTCTGTGGAACAGGCTGTCGAACCTGCGCATCTTGCTGGGCGCGATGCTGAAGCAGGACAGGTTGCCGGAGCTCATGCTCACCCTCTGGATCAGCCGGTACAAGGTTCCCTTGGCGTCCTTCCCGATCTTGTTGGGCGGCCCCCAGAAGATGATCACCGGGCTGCTGTCTGTGCGCTGCAGGAACTCACTGGGCCTGCGCACCACCCTGAACACGCTGGAGTGGGCCACCACCCTCAGGGTGGTCCGGTTCCCCACGTCGGCGGCGTAGCCCAGCGTGGGCGCGTCGTTCATGCGGATCACGCACTCCGTGCGGTCGATTTCGTCCCCGGCTCGACTCCCCAGGACGTGGCTGGAGCTCGTCACCAGCGCACACTGGTGACAGCGCAGGTTCAGACTCTGGGAGAGTGTGAATGCGTTTGAATCAGTTAACAGATAGAAGAGAGAGCGCAGTATAACGATGGATACGATGCACACAGAGGTTGCAGCCGTAAAATTCACTGTAGTCGCGTACCTTGTTCCCGTACACTGACACGTAACCCTCCTTCCCGGCCCACGTCTTCAGGTTTGTGATCTTGAGGGCGTGACTGGTGGACACATGGAAAGGACCGTAGAAGGCGTCATTGTTGTTGTTGGAGCCGTACAGAATGAGGAGCGCCGTTAGGATGAAGACGGCCAAGAAAATCGCCATCTTGTGGGTCTGTTGTCCCTGCGGAGTGAACGGAGGCAAGAGTATAACTAAGAACAAATGGAAGTGCATTAAATAACTGTAAACAGAACTCCCTTCATTTACACACGTATGTTTATAAAGCAGAGGAAATAATTTCCGCTTTAGTCACTTATTTCCTCTGGCAGCTGGTGAACAGCACCATCGTCACCCTTGTTTACTTATCCTGGATGTGATTCACTTTCCTATTTATGTCACTGGGCTGTGACTTTTCAGCGGATGGTAATTCCTCTGCTTATTGGGTATATTCACATTATTACATTTCCACTGATAATGACAAGCTGCATATTAGGTGACGCGCTAATCATATTAGATCAGTTCACTATGATGAGGGGTCTAAACACAGCATCCCATCGGTGAGTCCCTTACCTTGGCTCTGAGCCTGAACCCCATGCTTTCCGATCAGGCTGCTACCAGCACACTGGCTGTGACTGTCTGTCATCATACCTGAGGGTCGGAGACACGAGAGGTGATCATTTAAAAACGCGCCTTTTTACCTGTAGGGAAATTTCCTTTGACGCGTAAATGCGCATGAACACAGCGACACACCAGCACGTTATACATTGATAGTTACAACCTGATACGCACAACGAATGCCGCACGCAGTGAAATAACCGCGCCGCATATTCGTATCCCGTTAAACAACGCTACAGACACTGAAGGCAGCGCGGTGTTATTGCTGGGACGAATTGAAGCAGTCTTACGCAGCTCTGCGGCGTCCGAGGCTCCCCGCCTTCACCGTGGCGTTAAAAACAACCGTATCCCGCTGATAAGATTAAGGCTTTAACCAATAAGCCGTAGGGGCTGTGATTACTGACACCAGTGAGTGCGCTGGTTTACCGATTCACGGGCCTGCGCAGCCTCTCCTCTCCCACTCGTCTCTCTCGTCCCCCATCTTCCTGCGCTATTCCCTGACGTCATCACCGCGTCCCTCGCTGCAGCACAGCCGCCGTTTTTTTTAATTTTTATGTGGTTGTGGTCGATTGCAAAACTTCACTTCCTCCAAGATCAAACTGTGTTTGAGTGCTGCTCATGACAACCAGTCACTGTAATATTCATTAAGACATGTGAAAACTCTGATGTTGGGCCCCTACTGACCCCGGAGCACCCTCTCAAGTTTATTAGGGGCGAATTAAAACCATGGTTATCCTTTATTTGATTAGAGTATTTAATGTATGCGACCATAGTTTCACCTAATATGTCGTGTTACAAGTGATGCCAGGGACAGATATGAAGTTTATATTATTCTGATTAATATGACTTTTGCTTAATGTGTACATAAATACACATAATGAAACTGTGATATTAGTTACAGTCACAGAACTTTTCTGACATTGTAAATCCAGTAAATTACTGTCACAATAGTTTATGAGGTGATTAGTTTATTGGTGCAGTCATAAAATAAGCAACTGAAAACTGCACTGAGCTGTAAACATGCAGCATACAAACAAAACCAGTACATTCAAAGTTAATTCCCTCCCAGCAAGTTATTGGCCACAGATCTCTGCAGGTTTATTATACACGTCAACTATAAACTACCCAAATGTAACACACTCAATCTCCTATTTAGTGGCCAAACAATGTAACTGAAATATTCAAGTTTTATGTATAATTTCTTTTAACCTGTACAATTTTAAATTAAGTAACTTTTGGTTTAGAACGAACTGTTCAAAATCCAAGTAATGTAAATACGTCAACCTGCAGATGCCCGATACTGAAATGAAGTCTCTGTCTCTTAGACTGAAGGTGGGTGTTGTTATACACAGCACAGCACAGTATAAGGCAGAAAGTTGAGGCACTGGTATAAAAAATAAAGAAATGTGTAAACTTTAGTCTGCTTAACCTTAAAAGCTATATCAGTTATAATATTAATATTTAACACTACATTAAGAACATATTTAATACTGAAGGTAGTGTGGTATGAATGGTTAAATGCAGTGGTTCTTTTGCTAGTACATGCAGCACAAACAGCTTTCGCATGAGGAGAAGGTCAAACGCAGTCCTTCCTCAGAGAGTCCAACTGGGGTGTTTAAAGTCTATTTTATGGTGCAATGCCCATTTGGCATAAATGGCCTTCTCCGTGATAAAGCGATGTCCACCGCGTTTCATGTGCTCGTGGGCTTTGTACATCCTGCACTCATTGATCCGGTGTTTTTCATAGTAGTGGTAGGGAACCACACTGTGATTGGCTAAACTGTCAGGAAGAGAAGATAAAGCAGGTTACCGACGATATGGAAACTCAGGAGCCATAAACTCAAGCCATAAATCGAACAGTCTCACCTGCAGTAGTTTTCATCAATCATCCCATAAACATGAATGCTGTCACACATATCAAGAGCCAGAACCATTGTGAAGAATCCAGTGCTGAGGAAAGCCCCTGTTTTCATTCTGGGTGGGAGAAACCGGACAATTTTTCTTTAACGCGTACTTGTTACCCTCGACTCTAAATTAAACATTATCAAGATAGAAGCCTAAAACCTCACACACCAGAATTATTGTTTATATCAGTGCAGTATAATCAGCATAAACAAACCTAATGTAGAAAAAAAAAAAATGTAGAATATTTCTCTTATTTTATAACAGTCAGTGTTGTAATTAATTTGACTCATACTCTACCTGTTTTTTCCAGTTTCCTTCTGAAACACATTATCACAGTATTGAATCTTCTCTCTTGTTACAGTGTAAATCCTGGCATTAGGATATTTCTTTGCTACTCTCAGGAGAATGTTAAAAATGGGTCCTTTCCCATCTTGTCTCATGTTCCTCTCAGGTCCCCAGAACACATATGTGGTGTTTGCAGAATGTCGGAAATAGAAGTGCTCGTTCTTTAACAACAGGGGGACACTGGTGTGAGACACAACTCGAACACTGGTGCGGCCCCCTACGTCCTTCTCATAACCCAGTGTGGGAGCGTTGTTCATTCGAATAACACATCCATTCAGGTCGATCTCTGCACCGACACCAGCTCCAAGCATTTGACCTGAGCTGGAGACCAAGGCGCAATGATTGCAGTGCATGTCCAGAAACTGACGAGGAAAAACAGACGAGATAAAGAATATATATAAACTTGTTGTGGTTAGTCCACATTAATAAATTGTTCTTTACATCATATATCTCCATCATCCACAATCATGTTAATCTAATCCCATGTTTAACAGGAAGTTACTGAACACAGCCATAAGACTTGATCATTATATGCAACTCTAACCTAGTGAAAGTTACATTAACTCAGTTTTCTGCCCAGTTTTTGGCAAATACATTTGTATGATAAAAACCAACAATTCTGTACAGTGATTTAAAAGCATCATGCCCACAGCATCTGCATCTACATTATGTGTATGTGCGACTTTGTTTTTAACCTGTTGCGTCTTGTCGGTGGTGATCCTCATGTAACCCCTGAGTGCGCTGCTCGGCACAGGTGCTGGCAGATTGCTCCGAGTGATCACATATCCAATCAACACACCGAGGCTCAGGCCGAGGAGGCAAAGCCATCGAAACAGCTGCAGGACGAAAACAAAGCACGAACATCTGGACATGTTCTCATCATCTATGGGACGTTTGAGAGCACATTTTAACTGTACAACATTTAGGTTCTTACCATAGATGTCATGTCAAGAACTGCGGGAGAGCCCAGCACCACAGAGCCGAGCGGCTCTCATCTTTCCAGCTGTTAACTTGAGAAAGAAGTGGCGACAGGGACAAGGCCGAACATGGACGAGTCACTGTAGACAAGATTCATTTTTACAGATGTTAATGGAGCCGATAACTGTTCTCAAAACAACGATATTGTTCTGTGCGCTTGACTATTCATAACATTACTGGATGTTATATCTAATCTGTTTAGTTATCACTCTTATCTCACTCGGTGTGTTAACAAATAGCTTATTAATAGAATCAAGCATTTCTGGCTTCCGCTAGTGTACAGCTTCCGGTTAAACTTTCACAACAAAATATTAATTTGCTCTAAAAATTGAACAAATAATCACACAAATTATTAAATAAATGATGAATTCAAGTAGAAATACAAAACATATCTATATATGAGTGACGTACCAATAAAACAAGACTACGTGAATTGTACATTAAAATTAAGCTTTGCCTGCACTTATTGTGGAAAGGTGAACGACCCAACTTGTGAAAAACTAATGGTGCCTTCACGTACAGTTAGTACATTTGTAATTAAAGGCTTACTGTCTGTCTATAAACATAAACGTTATTTATACTTGAAACGTCGCCACATTAATTCCCAGTGAATACATTTAACTATAGAAATCATCACTTATTATATCTTTGTCTATTGTTTTAAATAATATATGGGCCGCTAGAAAAATCTCTCACGGCTTTTGACTTGATCAATCGATTTTATGATTTTTGCTATCATCAACTATCTGATTGGAATACAGACCCCTTTGTCCCGCCTATCTTTGCTAGCGATTGGCCAAAAAAATGTTTCAACCCTCCGTACTCCTCACGCCATTGGCTGGACGCCTCGTCAGTATTTACGCGTTTTCAAAGTGTCTGTGTCTGACTGTGACACGGGAACGTCCTTCCCTGCTGTCTTGGATGCTCACGGTATGTACCTGTGCGACTCGTCGCGTTACCAGCTGCACAAAAATCCGCGGAGGTCTTTAAGGCGTCAGGCCGAAACTTACAGGCAGCGTTTAGACGGCCGGTGATGTGTAGAAGTCCAGTGACAGGTCAGACTGAGCTAGGCTAGCTCCTATGCTAGCTAACGTTAGCATGCTCGCCTACCTGCTGGCCACGGCTGATTTGACCTGTCATCAACAACACTGTCAAATATGTGTGTATATGTGTATATATTTGCTACGGGTTCATTTTAGAGATTGGGAATATGATAGTATGAATTTATTGTATTCGCCGAGTCACCGGTGAAGGTTTGCGTTCTATTTTACTGAACTTTGACCTATAGTCTCAACACTGTCCATAATTTGTCCCGTTTGACCTAATTATGAACGCCCTCTTTTGTATGCCATTCAGTACTGTATAGAATTAGGCAGTTTTGCTTGAGAGTGGCCGAAGACATCAGCCAGTCTCTTGCTCTGACGCCACACCTGTTGTTTGTCCGGTATTGAAGGCATGAGGCTGGCTGATCAACTGGTCGCATACCGCAGACAGCGTAGATAGGTGAGTAGCTGGCAGCCTGTCAAGTTGCTCTGCAAGGTTCTGTGTCTGGAGGCGTGTTGTTGTAGAAATAATTGCTGCGTTGTTATAAATGCCACCCTGTGTTTATCATTTAGAGCAGTGTAGCTCTAAAAGGCAAGGCTGAACACTCATGTCTTATCTGTTGCAGGGTGATAAAAGGGAAACACTGGGCCAGTGTGGAGCACAAGCTCAGGAGTGCATGTTGCCGGAGAGTTCATCAGGAAGCCCTGAGCCGGCTGATCTCAGAGCAGGGACAAACTATTTTACAAGGTGAATGTAAGGGAGCTTGGAGGTCTGTGCGCTGACAGCCGTTCAGTTTCTGAGATGTCAATCAAACGAGCAGACGGGATGTCCATCGCCCAGGCTTTGGCCATGACCGTAGCAGAGATACCAGTGTTTCTCTATTCCACTTTTGGGCAGGTAAATCACTTTGCATTTATATCTTCATCCTCAAGCATTATGGATTTCCCTATGCATACATGTTTAATAATACTTGTTAGTGATGTTCAGTATAGCTGAGGATAATTGCTCCTATCTGCCACTTCTGCTTTCAGTCCATTTTCTCTCAGCTGAAGCTCACACCAAGCTTGAAGAAGGTGTTATTTGCTACAGCACTGGGCAGTGTTGCTCTGGCTCTCACAGCTCATCAGCTGAAAAGACGGGGGAGAAAACGCAAGCAGGCTGCACAAGGAAAGGAGGGTCAGAAGCCAGTGGGAATACCTGAGGCGCTGATGAAGACAGGGAGACCCTCTTCCTTAAAGAGAGGTTTGGGTTGTTATGTTGAAAATGTTCATATGTTGGCTTTGTTTAGTAGTGTGTAATGTGACTAATGTTTTTTTTTCCAGGTCCATTTAGTGGCAGACAGATGATGAGTCCCAGCACAAGGAGCAATGACACAATGAGTGGAATTTCTTCCCTGGCTCCCAGTAAACACTCAAGTTCCTCACACAGCCTTGCATCTGTTAGTTTCATTCTCTTTTGTCACATATTTGTCTTTCCCTTCTATTGCTTTGAGTCACATTTTACACATTTTGTCTTTGATGTGTGTTTGGCGTAGATGCGGGTCCCATGTTCCCCTAATCAGTCTGCTAATCCATCTACCCCATGGGAGGCAGAGCCTGTGGTGGAGGAGTCAGGGGCAGTAGAGGATGCTAATGCAGAGAATCTGTATTTAATGGGTAAACATTTACACTCCCCTTTCCAACAAACTGGCACGATGTGTAAGGTGTTAGGTTTAGGTCTGATTTGTTACTTCCTTCTAGGAATGGAGCTGTTTGAGGAAGCTCTGCAGAAGTGGGAGCAGGCTTTGAACATTCGGCATCACACACACTCGACCTCCAGCAACAACAGCTTAGCTCTGCAGGGGGCGGCATGTGGAGACTTTCCCATGGTAATTATAAAACTATCATTAAAAGTACATATTGCCTGGTTCCCTTGTACAAAGATCGCTTAATGCTTCAAATATACTGATGCAGCTGGGATTTCCTCCACTGTAATTGTAGTTTTGTTGATTTGTTAATAACTATCCCAGTGTCAATGCAGCTTTGAGCTTGGTTAATGCTTTCTACCCTTTTGTTTTAGGCTGAACCCCGTAATAAAGTATTTGCTGACAAGTTGGAGACGCTGCTGCACAGGGCGTACCACCTACAAGAGGATTTTGGCAGTAGTATCCCAACAGATAGTGTGATGGCAGACTTTGGTAAGAAACATGTTGAGCTTATATGTGGCTTTGAAAACTGGTTTAGACTCTGTTTTAAAGCATCACCAGGGGATCTGAACATTTTTAATATTATTAATAAAAGTAAAACAGAACAGAGCAGGATGGTTAGAGTCGGCTGTAACAGCAGCCGGACGGAACGCACATACATCTTATGTCTCTTTTAGTGACAGCTGTGCTTTGGTCCTTCTTTTGCAGAAAGTGAAGGAACTCTTATCTTGCCTCAAGTAGAGAGTTTCCACAGGTTGCAAGATGACGATGCAACCACCGTTACCTCTGATGACTCGTTCTTTTCTGCTGCAGAGGTTAGTTCCTTTGCTGTCAAATAGAGAAGAGACATTGAGTCACTGATTTTTGCCTGAACCCTCTTGTGTTTGAGTAAAGTACACAGATACAGTTTCATCTTGCAGATGCAGTCATCTTAAAAATAAGAATGTCAAATAAATGACTCTGCACTGAGATGTGTGTTTTGCCTGTGCAGCTGTTTGATGCCATGTCTTTCAAGGAGGCCTTTCATCCGCTTAAGCCGGCTGCTCTGTATGAAGACGCTTTGTCTCTAGTACGTGAGGGCAAAGTTTCCTATAGGACCCTCAGGTAACAGAAGTATTCAACATAACAACCCTTCAGTGCATTGTTCTTCTCCTTGGCATCCAAAAGAAAATTCTTTTAGAAGAACGGCAGCAACGAGAGGAGGTTTTGTTAATACCACACTCTCATTTCCAGGACTGAATTACTTGAATGTTACGGTGATCAGGATTTCCTTGCCAAACTTCACTGTGTGAGACAAGCATTCCAGGTATGATTCAACTTTAGAAAACTTCTATTTAATTAAAAAGTGCAACAATAAATCCACTACTTTTTCCTTAATGGGTGAAAACCCTCCATAACTGGAGTTTGTTTTATTCTTTAACACTGGGTAAAGCTTCTGCTTTTTTCTTTCAGTTCCTTTTGTTGGATGAAACTCATCGCACATTTTTCATGGAGACAGGGAAGCAGATGATTGCAGGGTTAATGGTAAAGGCAAATAAGGTACAACTACTCATTGCAATCTTCAGCTTTTAACGTGTCCTAGTGTGTTTTTGTCCAGCCGTCACTAATTCATTCCTGTGCTGTGTTCTGCCTTCCTGCAGAGTCCCAAAGCTTTTCTAGAGAGCTATGAGGACATGCTGCTTTACACTCAGAGAGAGGAAACGTGGCCCATCACCAAGATGGAACTGGACGGCCGAGGGGTGAGTAATTTGTGCCACCTTGTATACATAGACTTCCTGATAAGTATATTTATATTCGTTGGAACAGTGATACTGTACTTGACATGTTTTTGAACAACCTGAAGTAAACGTCAACTGAAATACAACTAAAAGTTTGGCAAGTCACATTTGGAAATCTCACTTTCGGGGTCATGCTGTCAGTGATCTTCATCTATATATTAATGATGAGTTCATTCACTATGCATCAGATCTGCAATATACATGTGGTTGTTGCTGCTCAAGTCTCCGCTACGCTGTGTGATCCTTTCGTTTTCCACCCAGTTTCTAGTGGTTAATGAGCAGATGGGAGTGATTGTCCTCGCCTGAGTGGTAGAGATGATTTAATCTGCACAAGTTTAATTTAGCCCACTTAAACATAAGATAAACTAGGGTCGATATCCGAAGGTGCTATTCCTGTTTTGGCTGATTAGTGGATATTTATAACCCATCACAACAAGTAATGTAACTTATTAGGATATTTAACTTTATTGTGTTGTTTTTGCTCATAGCTCCCCAGCTTAGTCGCCATGTGTTGGAGTTTTCCCCGGTGGACGAGAGGGTCGCTTCCCTGCGCCTTCGGGTGGGGGATAGGTCACTCACCGTCATTTGTGCTTACGGGCCGAATGGCAGTGTGGAGTACCCGGCCTTCTTGGGGTCCCTGGAGGGAGTGTTGGAAAGCGCTCCAACTGGGGACCCCATCGTTCTTCTGGGAGATTTCAATGCCCACGTAGGTAACGACAGTGATACCTGGAGAGGCGTGATTGGGAGGAACGGCCTCCCTGATCTGAACCCGAATGGTGTTATGTTATTGGACTTCTGTGCTAGGCACAGTTTGGCCATAACTAACACCATGTTCGAACATAAGGGTGTCCATCGGTGCACGTGGCACCAGGACACCCTAGGCCGGAGGTCGATGATAGACTTTGTAGTCGTTTCACCTGACCTTCGGCCATATGTTTTGGACACTCGGGTGAAGAGAGGGGCTGAGCTGTCAACTGATCACCACCTGGTGGTGAGTAGGATCCGCTGGCAGAGAAGGAGGCTGGAACGACTTGGCAGGCCCAAACGTATTGTGAGGGTCTGTTGGGAACGCCTGGCTGAACCCTCTGTCAGACGGACCTTTAACTCACACCTCCGGGAGAGCTTTGACCAGATTCCGAGGGAGGTGGGAGACATAGAGTCTGAGTGGACCATGTTCTCCGTCTCCATTGTCAACGCGGCCGTTCGGAGCTGTGGACGCAGGGTCTCCGGTGCCTGTCGTGGTGGTAATCCCCGAACCCGGTGGTGGACGCCGGAGGTAAGGGACGCCATCAAGCTGAAGAAGGAGTCCTACCAGGTATGGTTGACCTGTAGGACTCCTGAGGCAGCTGATGGGTACCGGCAGGCCAAGCGTGCTGCAGCCCGTGCCGTTGCGGAGGCAAAAACTCGGGCTTGGGAGGAGTTCGGGGAGGCCATGGAGGAGGACTATCGCTCGGCCTCAAAGAGATTCTGGCAAACCGTCCGGCGCCTCAGGAGGGGGAAGCAGTTCTTTACCAACTCTGTTTTCAGTGGAGGTGGGGAGCTGTTGACCTCAACTGGGGATGTTATCGGACGGTGGAAGGAGTACTTTGAGGATCTCCTCAACCCCTCCGACATGCCTTCTGCTGAGGAAGCAGAGGCAGGGGACTCAGAGGCGGACTCGCCCATCACCCAGGCTGAGGTCACCGAGGTAGTTAGTAAGCTCCTCGGTGGCAGAGCAGCGGGGGTGGATGAGATCCGTCCTGAGTACCTCAAGTCTCTGGATGTTGTGGGGCTGTCTTGGGTGACACGCCTCTGCAGCATCGCGTGGAGGAGGGGGACAGTTCCTCTGGACTGGACAACCGGGGTGGTTGTCCCTCTTTACAAAAAGGGGGACAGGAGAGTGTGTTCCAACTATAGGGGGATCACACTTCTCAGCCTCCCTGGGAAAGTCTATGCCAGGGTACTGGAGAGGAGAATTCGGCCGATAGTCGAACCTCGGATACAGGAGGAACAATGTGGTTTTCGGCCTGGTCGTGGAACGCTGGACCAGCTTTATACCCTCAGCAGGGTGCTTGAGGGTTTGTGGGAGTTTGCCCAACCAGTCTACATGTGCTTTGTGGATCTGGAGAAGGCATTCGACCGCGTCCCTCGTGACATCCTGTGGGGGGTGCTCCGGGAGTATGGAGTCCAGGGCCCTTTGCTAAGGGCTGTTCGGTCTCTGTACAACCGGAGCAGGAGCTTGGTTCGCATTGCCAGCAATAAGTCAGACCTGTTCCCGGTGCATGTTGGACTTCGGCAGGGCTGCCCTTTGTCACCGGTTCTGTTCATTATTTTTATGGACAGAATTTCTAGGCGCAGCCAGGGGCCGGAGGGGGTCTGGTTTGGGGACCACAGGATTGCATCTCTGCTTTTTGCAGATGATGTTGTCCTGTTGGCTTCATCAGGCCAGGACCTCCAGCGTGCGCTGGTGCGGTTTGCAGCTGAGTGTGAAGCGGCTGGGATGAGAATCAGTTCCTCCAAATCTGAGGCCATGGTTCTCGACCGGAAAAAGGTGGTTTGCTCTCTCCAGGTTGGAGAAGAGTTCCTGCCTCAAGTGGAGGAGTTTAAGTATCTTGGGGTCTTGTTCACGAGTGAGGGACGGAGGGAGCGTGAGTTTGACAGACGGATCGGTGCGGCGGCTGCAGTAATGCGGTCGGTGTATCGGTCCGTCGTGGTGAAGAGGGAGCTGAGCCGAAAGGCAAAGCTCTCAATTTACCGGTCAATCTACGTTCCTACCCTCACCTATGGTCATGAGCTTTGGGTCATGACCGAAAGGGCAAGGTCACGGATACAAGCGGCTGAAATGAGCTTCCTCTGCAGGGTGGCTGGGCGCTCCCTTAGAGATAAGGTGAGGAGCTCTGTCACCCGGGAGGAGCTCGGAGTAGAGTCGCTGCTCCTCCACATCGAGAGGAGCCAGCTGAGGTGGCTCGGGCATCTAGTTCGGATGCCTCCTGGACGCCTCCCTGGGGAGGTGATCCGGGCATGTCCCACCGGTAGGAGGCCCCGAGGAAGACCTAGGACTCGCTGGAGAGACTCCAGCGCGACCCGGCCCCGGATAAGCGGATGAAAATGGATGGATGGATGGTGTTGTTTTTATGTTTCATATTACGGGTATTAGACACAATGTGTGGGTGCTGTTGTCGTTTTCTTTTCAGGTGGTGTGTATGAACTTTTTCGATATCGTGCTGGACTTCATTCTCATGGACGCATTCGAAGACCTAGAGAGCCCCCCTTCCTCTGTGGTGGCTGTGTTGAGGAACCGTTGGCTCTCTGACAGCTTTAAAGAGACGGTAACTTGTATTCTCATGTGATCGCACGCAGCGTTCTTGAGTGTGGCACTAATATGTCACACTATATTAACAGAGTTGTGTGTTTCTTCTAGGCTCTGGCGACAGCTTGCTGGTCTGTCCTAAAAGCCAAAAGACGTCTTCTTATGGTGCGTTTGTAGCTAAGAATAGGGCTGCATATACTTTATTGCTTAATTTATTTTTCTTAACACGGATTTTACTGCTGTCTCTCCTATGACTGCTCATAGGTTCCTGATGGTTTCATCTCCCACTTTTATGCCATATCAGAACATGTGAGCCCTGTTCTAGCTTTTGGGTTTTTGGGACCCAGACAACACTTGAGTGAAGTGTGCACTATCTTCAAGGTGAGTGTATATGCAGGACTTTTGCTTTTTCTCTGTTCTAAAATGCTGATGACATCATTTGGTTGTCAAACTTGACTAAGCTCCTTCTTTTTTGAATGAACCCTTTTAAAACTGAAGTTAACGCTCATTAATCTCTCTTCTGTCCTCTCTAGCAACAAATCGTCCAGTACCTTAAAGACATGTTTGACCACGACAAGGTGCGCTTCACGTCTGCACATTGCCTGGCTGAGGACATCCTGAACCTTTCCCACCGGCGTAGTGAGATTTTACTAGGGTATCTGGGAATCACTAGCCTTCTGGAGCTCAATGGTGCCATGCCCAGAGAAACGGAGGCTTCTCCAGGGCCAAGACAAGACAACTGAGCACACCATGAACATCGCAGGACTCTTGTAGGATGTATGCAAAGTGATGACCAGCTGGAGACAGCAAAGACTAGATTGAATTATGCTCCTGTGATAAACACCAAGAACCGGCATTAACCATTTACTCATCTGTGGTCATCAAGCACAACTACTGTGTGAGGATATATTTTCCCGAGATCTGCACTTGACGCGATTCTAACGAGGGAGACTAGTTGGATCATGTGACGTCATCTCTTCTTTGTTAGAAGCTGCTGTGTTGTGTTTGGGGAATGCCTTCTGTAGCCAGGTAGTCGCAGACATGTGAAGACTTGTCTCTGCTTTGTTGACACACATGAACAAAGCCGTCCCAACATATAATGACTGGTCCCTGCACTGTTCTACGATAAATGAGTCTCAACAGAGTCTTTGCATTATTAGCTTCGGTTTATAACTTCCAGACCTACGTGGGATCATATTCTTCATTGTTAGGTGGAAGCAAATGGTGTGAGAGAGCATTTTTATTTTTTATATTACGGAAGATGGATATCCGTTGTGCTAAAGGGAACGATGGATTTGTCTCCGACTAAAGTCTGACAGTATTTATTCCAGTTTGGTTTTAATAAAGACTATCATATCAGGAGGAGTATATAATGTAAAACTAGCATAGGCTGAACAATCTCATCATATACAGTAGAAGTTAAAGAATGACCGAAGCAACAGTTTTATTATTTTTTCATTTTTTTTAAGTGGACATAGCAGCGATCTAATAAAACGTTTTCTGAGAGTAACGGTGATCTCACAGATTTTACCAGACTTGAATGACTTGAAAGATTATAACGTAAGACAATGTCCATTTTCCATCACAGACGCCCAATGCCACTTTAGAGCTTTTATTGGTTGAATCACTTGAACTATTTCCTAATATTTATCTAAATTTAAGAATTTTCTTGGTTCACTGTAAACAAAGTAAGACTGAACCAAAATGTGAAGTTATTACATTTATATTTAACATTTAAACCATTACTTGAGTGTATTTCTTCTAAATTTTTAAGGCTGCTGCCGGTAAAAGGGAAAATTCGTCTTGGTCTTTCTCACGCAGGACATTCTGACATATTAGAAAAAGCACACATGTGCATTAACAGCAATATTGGCTACTATCTTTTTTCTATTTATACTATTATGTAATTCCACTTGACTCTACTTTGAAAACCTTTAACACCATAATATTCATTTAAGCTATACTAATTAGTTTACAGGAGAAATATTTTTGTTTCCTCCTTAAACTGTTTTATTCCAGCTGAGTCATTCCAAAATCATGTACAGTCTTTATATACTACACCCTGAGGACTTTAAGTTTACCAGAGAATTGTTTACATTGTTTCACTGGTACATTCAAATTAAATGAAGTAGTTCTTCCACTATTGAATAACAATGACAGTTAGCCATTATGTAAAACACCTGCTCCCTGAAACTAAACATGTGAAATTAATATTTACACCCGTGCTTTCCTTAATATGTTAGAATGTCCAAGTCTCTTAATGATTGAAACACATCTTAATATTTTCTATTATTTTTATTTCTAACTTTGTAGTTTTTCTGGAACAGTTTCAAATAATCACAATCTTTAAATAAAATGGTGCCATTTCTTTCATTAATAGTCTTAGATTTTATGTTTTCATGATTTGTAGTGATTTTTAGTAAACAACTAGACATTGTACACTCTGACTAGCAAGTGCACTGATGATAATGATGAACCCCAGAGTTTTCTTGTTGGAGCACAGACACTCAAGGTTACCTCTTCTCTAGGAAAAGCAAGTTGTATTTTGCAGATTATTTCAAAAAATATCAAAAGCTGATTTAGGTTAATGACATATAATGGAAATTATGTTTACTATGAATGGCAGTAGATGCATACAATGTATGGATATGGTTGCCTTGTCAAATTTAAGGTTGATCTTTTTGTGATTGTTTGTTCTTGGTCAATATTCGTTATAACTGTCTGTGGTCTTAATAATCAGACTCACTCATTGTTGCAACACATCTCTGAAATTCAGAGCTCAGATTCTATTTTCTGGTTCTTACTTGTTGCAGATCTGTTTTATTGTATTATTTTCCAATAGTCTTGGTTTTGTTAGGAGTCAGTGGTTTGTTACTGTTGCTTTAAAACATGAGCCAGAACGTCTACCTGTAAATAGAGCTTTAACAAAAGATGAGGTCATTCCTTGTTTTGACACATGCAACTCTGTGTTTAAAGCATTTTGCACTTTATCAGAAAAGCTGAAAAAATTAAGGAATGTCCCAAAATAGCTTTCCCTTTTGATAGTGCAAATATAGAAGCTAGTGAATTATTTATTGCTTCAACGAACTGACATTATTGATGATATATAGCATATATGCTTGATATTAGAGAAACTATATTTTCATGAAAAAATATTATCACAGTGGTTTATTCTAAACTTCAGAAATTGTGTTCCAGCCTCCATCCATATTTTTTAACTCTTCCTTGCATGTAGTTCAGTCCCCAGTGGACTGTTTAAAATCGTTTCCTATCATTTTGATTGTTTTGGTATTTCGGTAATGGAGGTGATTGCATTCATCAGACACCGCTGTGCAGCCCTCACAGCTGGGTCTTGTCGAGCAGAACAAGCTTTGCATGCTACCAGTGTAGATGTAAAAGTCCCAAATAGAAAGTAAGGAAAATGTGTAGAACCATAAAGTCGTCCACAATTTAAATTTAGCAATCGATACATTAGTGTTGGTTTAGTAAAGGTTTAAAATGGCCAAATTATGGTAATAATGGTTGTTTTGGTTTTTGAATACCTCTGTATTTGTGTGTCCTCTTATGCCTTTTGTCTTTTTTTCTACTGTTGAATGATGATGCCAGTACAAAACTGTAACTTGAGTTTGAATCTCCGCATTAAAAGTTATTTTTTTTAGTTTAGTTTTTAATTTGTTTCCACGTTTTATTATGTACTGAATGGATCTGGAATGTTTACATTTGGATATTGAGACTTTTGTGGTTTCCTTGGTGCTACCTGGTTGTGCTGTGCACAGGAAAAAGTGAGAAAGCCCTTTTGTGGTTTAGTAATGAGCCAGTGGAGGGTGCTGATATGATAGAAACCGTGTGATATCTATATTAAACATTTTTGTGTAGTTTCTGTAAGTCACATTTTACAAAGCCCAACCAGAGAACACAGTTAGCATCACTGAATATTCCTGTACATGTAAGCTTGATGACATTTCACTCTTTTCTGTCATGCATTTGATTTAGACAGTAAAAGTTGATTTAAACATCCATCCCCTGATTTATGTTAAAATGTTTATATTTTCTATAAATTCTGTGGGCCTTCCTGATCACACTACTACAGATGGCTTCTCATTTTGAGTTATTCTGCTGGCTGGTTTATGAACACTTGGAGCTTTTGCTTTTTTTCCATTCAATAATTCTTCTGTATGGGTATAATAGAGCTCCAGTGCGCATGCGCGGTTAGACGCCTCCTGCGCTGCCGGGGTCTGTTTGAACGCGGAGCTGCGTTCACCATTGGTTAGACACGTGTCTGGGGCGTTTCGCTGGGGCTGCCCGGTTGTGTCCGGGTAAGATGGCGTTGGAAGAGCAGTGCTCGGCACCACCTCGATGGCGGTCCATATCTCTGACACACGTAGAGTTCCCGGAGGGTACGTAAACCTAGCGCTTTTCTCTGCCGACCGAAGCTCCGGTCGTCGCTCGACGGCGTGGAGCGTCTGAGCGCTGCGTGTGTTTTGTCGCTCCTGAATGGACACGGCCGTCGGCGTTGCTGCCAAATTGTGAGCTGCTGTGAAAACCCCGTGCGCAGCGGGGAATGTAGCCCGGACTGCTAAATTGTGAGACAACTCCGCATGCGCAGTTGGCGCTAATGTCCACAATGAAGGCTAGCTAGCAGACTAGCTGTCTGAAAATCGTCTTGAATGTTTTTTCTAAATAAGTGATAATTAGTCGTTGTCGCGTATGGACTTATTTGACTATATTAAAGCACCACCAACAGCACAGTATGATCCACCTTTGTGTTGACGGTAACGAAATATGCCATCTAATAGCAATGTAGCCAAGGCTAATGCTAACGCAGCTAGTTTGATGGCCTGGTTAGAGTTACTAGCATAAAGCACATTGCACCTAGTTGTCCTCATTTCTAAACAAACCCCCTCTGGTCTGATTTAAAGTTTAAATTATGGCATGATGGTTTCGGGCACCAGAACAACTACCAGTCTAGTTTCGGGGCCATTGTGTTGTTGATGTTTTTAGCAGTCATTCAGTAACTCTGTCACTCCCACCAGGTAAGCTACCTTTTACTGAGAACTTCCTACACGTCTCGGCATCACTCGATGTCCATGTGTTTTAGGTGATCTGACGGGACAAGTGCTGGCCTACATCAGCCTCCTGCCCATAGCGATTCTCGTGGGCTTTGTCACACTCATGGTGTTTAAACGGGAGCTGCACACGGTGAGTCCTGCCCCTCCTGTTTAACGCCATTGTGCGCGCGTCGCTCGTCCTGCTTACAGCCGTCACAGAGGACGGGAGCGTTCAACTGTCGTTTCGTTTTCAGATTTCTTTCTTCGGTGGGCTCCTGCTGAACGAGGGGGTGAACTGGTTGCTAAAGCACATTGTCAGAGAGCCGCGCCCATGTGCAGGTGAGCGAAGGAACAACCTTGCAAAACGCAACGCAACCACAGCGATTGCCTGGTTTGGGAATCAAATGAGATCAACGCCGTCATGTAAATGATCATTTGCTGTCTTTTTGCAGGGTCCCACACAAATGTGCCCACAGAGTATGGGATGCCCTCCAGTCACTCCCAGCTTATCTGGTTCTTTGTTGTTTACTTCTTTCTTTTCCTTTATTTAAGGTGAGCTTATTTCTTCTTGCAGAAAACCTCTTACAGTACACAAGCTAATTAAAAATCTATTTATTTTATATTTGATGCATTTTAAAGGATTTAGATTTACTGATATCTTTGTGATAAAGTACTTATTGAAAAACTATCAAGCAATACAGGATCAGTAATTAATACATTACAATTACTTAAGAAGCATGTTGGGAAGTATGAAGTGTGTTCCTCTCTGTTTTTCAGAATGCACCAAACAAACAACGCGCGATGTGTGGATCTGCTGTGGAGACACATACTGTCTATCCTCTTGTTAGGAATGGCCTTATCAGTCTCGTATAGCAGGTGAGGCCCCAGATTCAACGTAATTCAAAATTTTACAGATATGTTGTGATGCAGCTGGACAATAAATATTTTATTATTGTTAGGCTCAGCAGCTCAGTTTGCAGAGTGACACAGGAGGCCGCATTGTGTTATTTCCTGTTTATCACCACAGTGACTCCAAACACATTAAATTTGACCACTATTAATATGTTCAGTGTGTGTTGCCACACTGAATTTAGTTTCGGACTTTTAAGCTCTGTTCATCTGTAACTCTCTTTGCATTTCATTCTCAGAGTTTACCTGTTGTATCACTCATGGAGCCAGGTTTTCTATGGTGCACTGGCCGGTAGTACAATTGGAATAGTCTGGTTCATTTTCACTCAAGAGGTGCTGACACCATTATTCCCCAAAATAGCAGCATGGTAAGGAGTGCTCTACTTTCTTGGCTTCCTTCCTGTGCCACAAGGGGCGACAGTTTCATCCCCAGGCAACATAAGTGGCTAAACTGACCCATTATGATTTTACTAATGTCTTGTAACTTTCTCTTTATGCACATTCATCACAGGCCAATATCAGAGTACTTCCTGGTACGAGACACAAGTCTGATCCCCAACATCTTATGGTTTGAATATACAGTGACCAGATCAGAGGCAAGGTAAGATATTCTCTTTTGAACAGCTTAGCTCTCATCAAGGTGGCTTGCTATTGCAATTAATTAATTATTGTATGGATTTCGGTTCCACTTTCTTGTGTATCAATATCCTTTTTTCTTTTTTTTTATAATTATAGAAACAGACAACGAAAGCTTGGAACAAAACTTCAGTGATGCACACGCAGATCTTTTGTGAAACTGAGTGTAGAACTGCTCACACATTCACACACACGCATTGTCACATACACACAACAGATGCTCAATCGACAAGAACACACTGGAGAACCATCTATTGGACTGACATGTTTGCAAGGAGCAAAGGGCAAAAAAAAAAACGTTTACAGGTGGCGAAAGAGTGCCTGGACCTGGCCCGGAGCCTACAGCCTGAGCAAGTCCGTCCACACGCCTCTCCTCCTTGTACAGCTTGCCCAAAATGCTCTTTAATGCATGCAAGACTGTGCAAGAGGCATACTATTTAATGATAGATTAATATATATTTTAACTATAAGCGCACGCTGACAGTAACGGTGTACAGGAGGAGAATCAAGGAGCCAAAAAGGTGGCGTTGGTCAACGTTTCAAGCAGATCGGTGAGCGGCGTCATTGCAGCATGTATTTAGTGATTCCTTTTTTAATATTCTAATGGTTAGCTGGTGGGACACAAGGGTTATGGTTGGGTTCCAGGGTATTGGGAATTAAACGTTAGGCATTGTTATATAATATAAAGGAACAATTTCTAAAATTGGTTATGATGTAATATAAATAAAAATTTGCACTTTGTAAAATTAAAAGTAAAAACAACTAACACTAGTTAAATGTTAAGGCCCCCCCTCTCTTTTCCCTCATCAGTCTTTGCTTTGTGTCTATGACTGTCAGTCCTAATATATTAGACTCCAAAGCTACAAGCAGTGTAAATTTAATATACCTTCTGTACTATTGAGGTTTCTGTTCATGTCCGCGTTCCTGGATAATGACGGTGAACTGCAGCTGCAGGTTTCGCTTGCTTTTTTCGTTCAACACAATTTGGACTGAGGTGCCTCAGACACGGTAGCAACCTGGGAAATGACTTCTGGGAATCTTTTTTTCTTGTTTTTTTTTACTATCGTTTTCTGCTGTTGTGGAGAACAGTTTGCCCTTTTACCTGCATTTCTAAGATAACATTCCATATCATTTAGTGAGAGAACGTAGACAAGACTGCTGAGGAGATCTTTTATTGTTTTTGAAGAAAGGATTAAAAAAAAAGCCTCAGGTCAGTTGTAGCATGTGTTTATGCTTAATTCCTCAGCCCGTGGCAGCTCATGTTAAAAGCTGTCCAGGGGGATCTGAAGCTGGTTCAAAACTCATATCATTAGCGCCACAAAGGGAAGTAGTTCTCTTAGAATCTAATTTTTTTTCCATGTGTAACCTATTATCAGGCTGAATAAAAGTGTGTTTATGTACAATTAATGACTCCAGTGTCGTGCTTGCAGGCATCTTTGAATGCTGCTTTAGTCTCCGCTTTTCTGCTGTTGGGCAGATGTGACACCTGATAGGTTGCTTCTTTTTTTAATCCGCTTGTTCCTTCCTCCACTGATACGTATCGGTGGAGTGTCTGTAGCCTATTTATAGTCACTACAACGCTGTCAGGAAGTCGGCTTTGAACCATAGAGTAGCTGCTGCTTTAGGCTGCTCTTATGGTTGGATTTTGAACCTCTTATTATGAATATAGAAAAAGCTTATTTTTGGACTATTAATACTATTTATTTACAGTATTGAACAGAATCAATGAGTGATGTTTTATAAGCTCAATGTTACTTATTTGAAGCTACAGAGTGATGTCCATAATACTTTGTGTAAGCTTAAAACAGCAAAGCAATTATACATCACTCAGGGAAGAATGACTAATAGCATTAAATGTAAAAAACATTCCAATAGTAGTTAGTGAGCACATCACTGTCATCCAGGTTTATTCTGTTAATAGTCCAGTCGTTTTGGTGCTTTTGGAATCAGAGGGGAAAGATCCTTCAGGATTTTGAGTCCTTTTGCTACTGAACAAATGCTCTGGCAACAACCACAGTCATCATGCACAAATTACATTTTGTGATTACAAATTTGCTAATAATATGAGGTAGCCAATAGTAAAGCTTTCCATGTTATGTGTTGAGCCAGTGTAAATGATAAATGCAAAACAGTTCAAACAGTGTGAGCACTGCTCCTCCTGACTTGCAGAGTGAAACATCTGCCCCATTTACTCGACTCGTTCCATTTTGGATCCACTTTTCAGGTCTAACCTCAGGCTATCCCCAAACTCCCTTTAGGAACAAGCGTAGCCTAGATACAAACGATAAAGACCTCAACCTATTTCTGTTTGTCGGAGCATTTTCCTCTGACCTGCGACGTTTGCGTGAGCTGTGGGCACTTCAATAGAAACCCCGGATGAGGAAGACGTTCTTTCTTCACTTTGTTGTTCGTCCACTGTCCTGAGACAACAAATATGAAAATAACTAGTTACTAGTAACTAGCTGAAACTAGTTACACATAATTGCACAGTTTCCCCGGTTTGGGTTAAACCCAGCTGTTCCAGGAAATGACTGAGGCGTCCTAGCGACCGCAGCGTAGAGATGTCAGACAGGATCCTGCAGACGTGTGTGATTATTACCAGCCTGTACCGCGTGTGTTGTTCCTGAGCATTCTTCATTTCAAATGGCTGTTGTTCACCTGCTGATATTCACTTTAATTTGTTCCTATGGGAATTTGTTCTTCAGGGAACAAATTAAAAGGCTAATCAACTTGCGTCCCCAGGTTTGATTAACAAGCTGCTGTCTGCTCCTCCTTAATGGACTTGTTTATTTGAACGTGACCACCTCAGAAATGTTTCGCCCTTGAATATTGCATTTGCTCTAGCAATAGCTAATGGTATATATAAATGGAAACAAGCCATGATTCAAATGGAGGCTTATTTTCTTATGTGCTTATACAATTGTTCTAGGCTAGACATGGATGTTGGCCTGTTAAATGATCCTGTACTTTCTAAACATATTCAAAAGCTTTGTATCAAAAGGGTTCAACCAGCATATCAGATGAAAAGTACACTTATCATGAAAAATACCTCCAGGGAGTATATTTACTAGTATTTATTTACTTGTGGCTTGTAATATCTGAGGCCCCAGGGTTGGCTCTGTTTTCTTGTGAGGCTCAGCCAAACCTACTTCTTTACACGCTTTTGATAACAATCACGTTGGAAGACGGCAACCTCAACATTTATTACAACAAGCGCTAAAGTTGTCGTCCTAATTTAGAGTTTTTGTCAGATTGTTCTGACAGGCATGCGGAGGTTCCTGCCAGCCAGACATTGGCAAGGCTTTCTACAGTGTAGTCTCACAGGACACTTGCAGCCGCAGCTCTGAACGTGTTTAGAGGAAGAAATGGAAGCGCTTCAGTGTCTCTGCTCAAGTCTGATGTCTGAAAATGAACTGGGTGAAGCTTGGGCATCACTGCTTTGCATTTAATCAGACCACTCACACACACACACAGTAGTTAAAACCTATAATGATAGTTCAGTCACAGTTTGTGCAAACAACTTTAAAAGTTAATGTTTATCGTGATTTTCTTAAAATTAACTCCACATCAAAGCTTTAAGTCAAATTGGACAAGGACAAGATTTATTTAAAGGCAGTGCCTTTGATTGGAAGCCAGCACCACCAGGGGGCGCCCTGCTCACATCTACAGAAAAGACTGTCATGAGCATTAGCATCCTACTGTTTAGGAGACAGCAAAGCTATACTGGAACATCAACAAGTGCCTCAGCCTTTGTGATCGTCGGATGTTAAGCCTTTAATTTAATAAAGTACATTTTGAAATGTGCTTGTCTTGATTGCGCCATGAGTTTAAACTGATCCCAGATATTAACTCAAAATAACCATAAATGATCTCAATGAAAAAAAACAACAACTCGAAAATTTAATTTTAATAAAACTAAAGTTTGTGATGAGATTTATGTCTATTTTAAGGCTGCGAGCTCAAGTTGCGGAGCCGCTGAAACAGAAGCACCGCCCTCACATTCCTTTTTTTGGTTTTGGATAGAACATATATACCACAAACAACCTGTTCCATCTTAAATTTAACTACAGTAGTGTTTAAACAATCATTTCAGCAACGGCAGCACGTGGATTCAGTTGCCAACGTTGGTTTCTTTTCTTTCTGCTTTTCTTTTTTGGCATTTAGGACAGTTTTTTTAATCCTCTAGGAGAACAATGACCATTGTTCATCAGCCAATTAATTGTCAGTTCCAAAGTCTTTATTTTCTCATGGGAAATGCATGAGAAAACATGAAAATCAAACCTACAATAATTAAATTTCCAAATCTGTAGGCACGAAAATAATATGTTCAAGTGTTTTGGCTGATCAATTTTTAAGGTTTTGTTTTGTTTTAACTGCAATGTAGACAGAAGTTAAGTTTACTGATGCTTTAAAATCATTATAGCTTACAGGTAAATGTCACAATTAACCCAGAGGTGTTGATCAGTGGCAACTTGAAGCAGCTCTGGGACAATCAGGACCTGGATGACTGAAAATTGAAAATGCCAAAACCTTTTTTAATGTCTGTTCTTGACTCTCTGGCCTTTCTATCGTTTCTCCACTTGGGGGCAAACTACACTGACCTATAAGCTTTCATAGGACTTGGAAGTTCTCTCGTCTCAGGAGCTGGGTCAAGGACAAAACCGCTGCTTGAAGGTCAAAGTATGATGAAGAGTTCAGTTCTCCTACTTTTCATGACAGAATTTGCATGAACATTTGTCCATTTAATTCTGTTGCAGACTTTGCTGCTGAGTTCTGGCTAATATTACAAGATGTTTGGAAAGATATTTTTTTTATAAATACAGCCTCTCACCTCCTGTATTATTAGTCTTTATTTAGACACAAGAGAACGATGGGGAGTCTCTATCAGGTGCTGATCCTGGACCAGCTGAACATGTGGATCTATTTTTACTCAATACGTATCTTATGCTGGAAACACAACACTCGTAGTTCTGGCGCTATTTATATCTCATCTATATCAGTGCTGCACATTATTAACCAGAACATCTGCTTTGGTGCACCTGCTTTTGTAAAATCCAGCCTGAGAGTGGATCTAACTGCCTCGAGCTGTTTTTCCCATGTATGAGTCACTTTTACATCTGAGAGTGTCAAGCGATGGAACGACCGGTTGGGTTCTGGAGCTGCACGTAGGGGAGTGAAACAATAAAACAGTGCCACTCTCATTTGGAGTCATCTGATGAATAGAAAATAGAGAAAAATAGAGAAATAATATTAATATTGCTCCTTTTAGTTCTAATTAAAGTATTATTATATATCAGTCAAACACATCACTACCATCCAAACTTAAATGGTAAAATTTCCATTGATAGTTTTCAAAATAAAATGAACTTGGTTTTATAGGGTGCCTTTCTTTTTCCCTCTCTCTCTTCCTGCTTTTCCCCATTTACTTCCACGTCTGCTGTACTTTCCACTTGCAGCCCCTCTTTCCTCCAGCGCCGGACTTGTTTCCTTCCTCCATCATTCACTCTCATCCTTGCACTGATGTCTTTCCATTTCCCAAGCAGACCTCTAGTCCGCTGCCGTCGCTTCCATTGACTGTCTCAAGTGGTGACCAGCTCCTTGTATCGATGCCCTCGCTTCTGCCACAGGATCAGAAAGGAGGCGGAAAAAGACCCCGACAACAACAGAATCCACTCATAAACTATCTCTGAATAATTTAGCGACGCTGGGTCGGATGCTGTGTCAGATTTGGGACCCTTCCATGCGTCCTTGTTCTCTAAGATGTCGATTTTACAGCTCTTACAGACACTAAAACGTGCCCAGGGGCCGTTTCCCCCGTGCGAAGCACTCTTCTTCTACTGTCGTGCTTAAAGAATTAAAACTCCTGTTGTTTTTACTCCTTGTTGTTCCTGTTGCCGCGTTTCTAAACTCAACCCGACTTGAATGGAGCCGTCCTCCTCCTCCTTCTGTCAGGTTGCTGGCAGCGAACAGCCAGGAGCCGCCTCATCTTCATAATCCTCCCAGTCTGAAAGGATCGCTGGTGATCCACCGTCACCTGTTCACGCTTCTGCTCTGCTGCCACGAGGATGTTGTTTACTCCGTTGGCTTCTGATCACTGTTCTGCTTCTGGGAAGTTGTGATTATGCACTTTAAATGCCAGAAATACTCATTTGTGTGATCTAATGATTCAAGAGGTGAACAAAAGAACCGAGGATGAGGATGAGCTGGAAAGCATCTTTTGGGCCTGTTTGTTGCACTGTATGTAAATAGGCCTTTGTCTGTATTTAGTGGATGAGGACGATCTTCTCTGCTCTGTCTGGATCATTTAAACGTTAAACCCAGTGATTGCAACTCATTTCTGCTGGTCCCAGTTGACTAAGAAATCACTTACTGTACGTTTGATGCACTGTCTGATAGAGAAATATTTGTCTTTGCTGTCTTCGGAGGCTGTTAAATCTCAGTTTTGATGATTTTTCAAACTTGTCTTCCCATTGGATCCTAATGCTTAATGCCAATATTTTATTTGATCAGTGTTTCTGACATCGCTGTGTTTCTCTTGACGCGCCGTCGTTATCTGTGTCTGTCTACACTCAAGTTAATGTTAATTTAATCAGACCAGGGTTTTGTTTTTTTTTTCGCGTCATGCGCTTCAAATCTTTCAGTTCCTTATTGCAAACTCTGGCTGCTGTCTTCTGCCATCTGGCCACTCTCCCACACAGTACAGATCTGTGAAGCGCGGCCCTGACTCTTGTCTTTCAGGGAACTTCGCTGTGGTTTGGTTGGATCCCGTTCACCTTCCTGACTCTGGTCCTTGTGCTTGATTGTTGAATAAAGGTGAAGTGAATGGACACAACAGCCCGCGTCTTGTTCCGTGCACAAAGCAGTCTGTTATTTACTGCAGTTAAACACTAAGTTATTCCTGGGAAGCTCCTCGTCGTGCTTCATGTTTAACTGATGGAACGTGTCACCAAGCGGCGCTGATGGACAGCAGTAATCCGTTTCGGAGCTGCAGGCAGCTTAGACCACATGCTTTCCTGATTTCCTAAGACTTTTGACAGCAGCATGAATATTTGCACAAAGTGACACCCGTCACTATTGTGACATTTTGTGTTTTTTTTTTTTCATTATCGAATGTTTCGGGATTCTCATTAAATCCTGACACCCCACAGGGCGTGTCGCTTTTAAGCCAGAAATCTGACAGTGGGGCAGCAATTAATTTCCAGACAGTTATTGTGAGGCCAGTGGCTGCTCATGGTCCCGTCTTTAGTCCTCCAAACACCTGCTACATCAGCTCCCACTTGTTAGGTTCTCTAGTGAGGCTGAATTCAGGGCTCAGGGTGGAGTAGACGACCTGACGTGATGGAAGCACATTTGCAGATATAGCAAATAACATTACAAACGGCTCCTTTTCCTGTGAGTACGGATGGAAGTGAGAAAAGGTGACTCCGTGATGTTTGACAAGCTCGTTTACTTCATAAAAGGTCTGCAGCAAATCACCGAGCGGTTTTTACTGTAGCAAAACTGTCCAACGCGAAGGAAACGAGACTTGACATGATTAAGAGGCAGCTGCTGGTCCAGATGTTTGTGTAAATGTCAATTAAATTACACAAGCTTAGAAGGAACCGCAGACGTTACGTCATATACTCGCTAGTCAAAGCGGATGGACAGTTTAACCTATGGTGAAAGTCATTATTGGCTTGAAAACAGAACAGATTTTAACTTTGGTTAAATGACATCTATAATAATGATGATGATCATCATCTTCTTTACATCATATGTTATAAAAAAATCAACTGCGCCATTAAAAGATAACTGTGCATCACATCCAATAACACGCCTGTGTTTGCATTGTGTGTGGCTTTGTTTTTGCACAGTCAGCGTTTCTCAACGCCGCCGCTTCCGGTCGCCGGCGCGGCGGCAGAAGTCACGCGCTCCGCCGCGTCCTCGTCGCCGGTGGCAGCGGGACAAGGTATGATGGGATGGCGGCGCCGGCCACAGATGGCAGCTGAGGTGCCCCCGGAGGCTGCCCGCTGCTACGACACGAGTGTTACACGGGAAACGCTGTTATCCTCCGCTTCCGCCTCGCACGCGCTGACCGGACGCCTCTGTCGGTTTCTCGGCTGTGCAAATCGCGGACACACTCCTTGCGCACGCGACAGGCAACCGGAATGTTGTTTTTTATTCCAATGTGAAAAAAACAAAAAAAACAAGGGCACTGTCTGTCTTGTTTTGCAGGTGTGGGTGGAAGCGTTGAGCCGTCACTTGAAGCACATCCTGCAAAGTAACAGGACTGTGTGAGCAGAAACGATCACTACAATCTATAGCAGAGAATGTGAGATTTGTGTGGGAATGCTAATAAACGCTAGAGGAACGGATCTGAGATTCTGTTGCGAGGGGACTCTGAACGGGTTCTTCCTAAATTGGCCCTATTGACTCCATCTCTGACTCTTTCTTGTGTTAAAGTGCTTTTGGCGGATCTCGTTAAAGCCAGACGTCACATCTAAAAGAGGCTTAATGCAGATCTGCCCGAGGCCTTGCATCTCGGAGCAGCATTGGAAAGTCCTGGAATCAGTCGGAGACCCTAAAGCCCCCTGGGACGTCGTCGGACGTCTTTAGTCCCGGTGAGTTTAATGACGCTCATAGGGAACTGGTTCACTGTGATGAGAGGCTCCAAGGTCACGAACCAGATGAGGGCTAATGAAATTCACCTTTGGAAGAAGTACAAGAAAATAGAAAAAAAGGGTGTTTTGTTTGCTGAAATCTTTCTTTTCCCCATCTGTTTTACAGTAGATACAAAACTGAAACCGTCACTGGAAGACGCGTGACAGGAGCTGACACGATGCTCCGCCATCCATGGAAAAAGCGGCGGCGGGAGAAGAATGCGAGGGGGACGAGAAGAGAGAGCGCAAAGAGGCAGAGATGCACTTCCTGGCAGCGCTCAAAAATAGAGCAGCTCAGGAGGCTTCTTCTAAATGTGAGCAGCAAAAAAAAGGAGACTTTACAGGGAATGTTTAATCTTTCTGGGAAGAGTCGGCGTTGCCTGTGAATGTGATGCGTTTGGTGGGTGTTGTACCCAGGGAAAAGGGAAAACTAGAGGCAGAACAACAAACCCAGAGCCACTTAAAGCTGTTTAACCATAGTCATAGTCATTAAACACCTTCCCACACACCACAGTGAGCTGCAGGAGCTAATGAGCTATTATTAACGTAACTATTGCTGATACTGTGAAATCATAATGAATACAATTGCTGAAATTCTTTGTGGATGAACACACATCCCTTCCCTTCTCTTGCCACTTGCTTGACAAGTGTGTCTTTGTGTCTGACGCCTTTTTATTTAAGAGTCTATTTTTGCTCCGTTCTCTCTTGACCTCCATAGTTCTGGGTGATGTGCTTCTCTCAGATCTCGAGTTTTAATCAGCTCAGTTGGACACCCTGAATAACAGACAGTGGATTTGTGTTTCCCCTGCTGCTCCGCCATCAAATTATGCCCAGCGTTTACCCAAATTCCTGTAATGCTGCATATATTTCAAAAGAAACGCATAGAATGAATATTTGCTTGTAATGTATCCCTTAATCAAACCCTCAGCAGATAGTGTCTTGTCTCGTCGACCTCTTTCCACGGCCTAATTTATTCTTAGACGACGCCATCTGGAGGTCTGTGGACTCTGCTGTTTCCTAGACCGTGAGGAATGACGCCCAGGTCTCTCGTGTCCTTAATGGCTGGAGTTTCTTAATATGAATAAAGGTGTTGCGGCCGCATGTGAATGCACCTGTGTCACCCGCGGTTTTGATGTATCATTGTCAAAAAGCGCACCAGATGCATCGGTGATGAGTATGCAAAAATATGCGTGCCCATCTCTCCACACCAACACTGATTTACTGTAGCTTGTCAGCACATCACCTTGCAAAGATCCAGTTTCCTGCCTTCTCACCATCTTTTACTATCCTTGCGTGAAGGAATTTGATGAAAAATGCTGCATGTATTTCATCCTGGTCTTTAGTGAATGTGCCAAACGTTAAGGCTGATTTAATGTAATTAAAGATTTGCCAGTTTCATTAATCTTACTTCTCCTTAATCACCCTATTATGGATTAAAAATAAGACCTGTAAAGAGTGAAATCATTTTATGTTTATCGGCCCAGCGAATAAATATGTAAAATAGACATTGCTTGAATTGGAATAAAACATGAAGGAGGATTTAGAGGCTGATGAGGAGCGTGAGAGAGGATTTTTAAGGTTCTTACCCTGCTGGTTCCCTGCAGGTTTCCATGCAGCCACTTGTTACTGAGAGGTAAACTGCTTGATGTCGGAGCCCCTTGAGGCTAATAAAGAAGAGCTCTGACAATATCTTAACTGGAAGCGTAAGCCTCCAGTCAATGAAACCCCTCTGGCATCATGCACTTTTAAGTGGCAGAATAAGGATCGGTTCAAACGCGCCGGATGAGTTGTACACCCACCGGATGAATTACTGATGACTGCTAAAAAATCACTGTATAAGACGTGACAGTGAGTGAGTTAGATGTGTAAATCTATATCACCTCATCACCTCTGATGCTCTGTAGTGTCTCTTGATGATCCTGGAGGAACTGTGCTGGGCCCCTGTAGAATGCAGGGCCTGACCCCCTCCATATTCAAAACAGCTTTGATAATGTAATAAAATGTGTCTGTTAAAGTATGAATCAAGTGTGTAATACAAAGTATACAACTAACAGACTGATTTTATTTTCAGGAACTAGATAATCCTTATTTTATTTTTTTTTATTTACCCAGGTAAAACAGCGCCCCCTCGAGGTTGTAACGACTGTTAATGATCGTGGTCAAAGATGACATTGCGCATGCGTGGATCCTGGCCCAGGTGCACTTTCACCTTATAATTGAAAGATGGTCAACGTTGTTTGTGAAGCGCTTTTGCCATTTTTATAATCAATAGCATTTGGAAATAACCATCGGAGCAAAGAATGGGACACGAGCATGAACCAATTAACGGCGGCAGCGTCTAATAAGGTGAGTGAACAGCGTCCTCCGTTCTGCTTTTCTGCAGCTAGTATTTTGTTTGTTGATAGTCGCGTGGAGGTCACGTGGGCTGGGCCTAGCCGGTGAAGCGATTGCAGCTGGTGGTTGTGAATCAGTGGCCAGTTTTCCAAACGGGACTGTCACATCACGTCTCACCTGCAACATCCGCACAGCTGCTTTGTGTTGTCTTCATTCATCGCTGTTTCTGCAATTCCGAAGCTTTTGAGGAAGCCCCTCCTCCATTTTTTAAACTTTATTTATTTTTTTTATTTATATAAAAATTCGGTAATTGTTTATACAAGGCTGGTGTTGTCCTACTAGTCCCACTATACATGTATATCTGTGGGTCTGCGCTGACAGGGCTCAGTATCCAAATCCAAATGAAGGGTTAATGCCATGGGAATCGCTGTGGATGTTTCTACCAACACACATTCAGAAGTCCCAGCTTTGCGATCCGAACCACGGACATCTGGGCTCCTGGCTCCGCGCTGCCGTGCCTGTGCGGGAGCAGCACAGAGGGCAGACTTCACAACCCTGTGGTTTACAGCTGGTATTTATTTGGAGCTGTGATGTCAGCCCCACTGATGCACGGAGGCTGGCGGCTTATAGCGAACTGACAAAGCTTTCATCTTTCAATGGAAACGGGGGCATTGTGCCGGGTTACATACTGCTGCAGCGGCCACGCGTCAGACATACATGCCAGCATCTTTGGAATATGGAAGTGAGACTTGAGAATTTCATGGTGCTGAAAGGTCAGGGTGAGAAAGGGAGGACAGCCAGACCGAGGCCTGTTGCATCCATGCACACATGCCTTTTTAACCACACCCTGCACATATTCTAGACACAACTGTCGCCTCATCGGCTCCAGTGGGATTTGAAAAGGTGAAACAGCGGAGCCAAGGACTTTCTTGTACTGCAGATATGCACATGCAGCATGTGAAAAGTCCTGCCCAGATGTTCATAAACCAGATGTGCAGTATTAATCTGTCCACGCGTCTCTAGGGACTGGGGCTGAATTAAACACGGTGCTTTGTGCAGGACTGAGTGGCTGCAGCGCGCTGCCCCCAGAGGTGTCTGGTTGTGCAGAATCTGTCAGGTGCAGAGATGCAGAGGTGCATGTGACGCAGCCAATGCAGCCGTCGCCGTTTCCAGTGAACAGCTGCTAAACTACAGTAGGAGGCTGAAACGGACTGAGGAGTAACAGCGGGTAGAAGCGCTCCTGTAGCAGCTGTTCAGATGTTTCTGTATAGCAACGCAAATGCAAGGCAGTGCTGGATTTGGGTTGTGTTAAATGCTGATGCATCCGAGGAGCGTTCAAAGATGGATGTCAGTGCTTGGTACATTGATTTAAGTGAGGTACTGTAATTACAGATGTATTACATGTTGATAGTGATACAAATGGACCAGGAATTGAACCACCAACTTTATATTTTTGTGCTGTAAGTGGGAAGGACATTCTCACAGTCAGATGAGATGTTTGGAAGAATCTCACTAATATTTTTATACTTAAATGTTGCACTTGTATTTGGCCTTGGACCGATGCTGTTTGTGCACAGAAACAGAGAAGCAGCAAGATGGTGTCGTGGTAAGAAGCACTTCGGACGAACCCGTTTATAAACCAGCAAGAAGTGGAGTGACCCTCCTGAAGGACCAAGGGCGAGAGGCTTCACAGCGTGTGCACTGTCGTCCTTTACGTTTACCTTGTTGTGAGAACCGTTCACCTTTATGCTGTTGAGGAGGAAGGTTTTTCTTAAAGTTCGTAATGAAACATTTTATGATTTGCTTCTGAATCTTGATCATCAGAGGTTGTTTTTATTATATTAAGAACGTGTGCAGATTGGCCTTAAAGCTGGTGACACCGTCTCTTGTGGATGAAAACAAGCTGCGCAGGTGAAGCGTTGGGCACCAGCTCGTCTTTCGTATCAGATCCCGTTTTACTCGCTGATACCTCCTGTGGTTTTTACAGATTCAAAAGTGTCGGCACGCGTCCTGCCCTTAAGTTTCATCCCTCTGTCAAATAATTGCTTTGATAAGTTGTCGTCAGATTTCCGCTGTGTTCATTGTTCCTACGCACGCGCTCCATGGATCCTTCACTGCCGTCTTCGGGAGGCTGCACTGGAGGCTCGTGGCCGGCTCCTTTTTATTCCTCGCCGTGCCTCCGGGTGCCGTTATAGATGTCTTTCAGCTCAGCCTCAGGCTACGCGCCTCCGGTAGACACCTCGCTGAGGCGAGTGATAGGAACTTGACCGGCTATTTGAGGGGGAAGGTGGCTTTACTTTGAAACACCAGGCCGTAAAATAGCACACAATGGAAGAGATGTAGTCATGAGCGTTCTGTTTTAACTTGTAAATAAGATTTATGGAGAAGGCACCTTGATCAGTGCCCGTTCATGTGTTCATCCTGCTTAGGAGACGAGCCGCGTGTTCACCATGTCAGACCTTTAACACCAGCTGGAGGTGGCGTTAAAGGCTGCTGATGCATAAATCATTCCTGCATATTACTGCAGTTTTATTCAGTGATTTTCACAGGTTCAGCTCGGCTACAGCATCACTGGTGGCAACAGGTCGAGGCTTCAAGTGTCGTTGTGTGTACATGTACTTTGAGCGAACTGCAGTGCTAGTATAAAATATCTGCACCAACGCACTGGTTTCATCACACAACAGCAATAATGAAACGATCAGGTGCTGGTAGATCTACTGATCAGACCCAAATGCATCAGTAAAAGCACTGGAACTGACTTTACTAGGTCCAGGTGTGCGATGTAACCATTCAAATTAACCATATTTATTCCCTCTAAGCTGCTTAAGATGTTAGCAAGGTTTGCTGCTCCCCTAAAAACACCACCTGAGGGACTGTGCCTGGCAGAGGCTCGCTGTACGGGCAGCCCCTACATGTTTTTACGAAAGCTGATGAAACGCGATAGCGGCTCCGGCGGAACCCCAGAGAAATGCAGCACCGTGGAGCAGGAATCAGGTCATGTACTGGAGACGGGACGGCTGCACAAATTCTGACTGGCAGGAACCCACGGGCGCAAGCGGCCAAGGTGGCTTCAGACACCCTCCAAAAGGGGATGAGCAATCAGAGCGGGGAGCCTGAAGGACCCGTGTGGACTCCACGGATGAAAGCGGAGCGGGCAGCTGGGAAAACAGCGCCGAGATGACGGGGACAAATAGAAACATTTTCCATCAAACTCTGAGTCACAGTTCGGAGGATTCGCCGGGCCCAAAACAAACTTTTTCCTCCGCCGCGCTGCCACGTCTGCGATCTCTCGCACAGACACTCGCCGCCGCGTTGGCAGGTGCTACTTTCTGCCTTTTCAAGTTCCTATATCGTAGGAGATAAGATGATGTGTCATGTTCACAGAGCGGCTGTGACAGAATGTACTCATGTCCCTGCAGTACTTTGCCCTGCTGGTTGCAATACGGCCCTGACCGCTTTAAAAAGTACTTAATTCCCCATTTGATTTTATCTTTCTGTATTTATGCAGCATGCATAATTTGATATGACGTCATTAGAGTTTTTCTATTCATGAGCATAAAAACAAACAAAAAAAAAACACACTTTCACTGCTTTCACTGAACAGAGCAAAAATATACCTGTCTTGTAGAATATTGGAGCTGTAATGTGCTGCAGAGAATCTGCTCTGTCCTCCTGAGTTTCAATCTGCAATACATTTGTGCAGCAGAATGCATCGCAAATGGAAAAATATAGAGGTATTTTAGGGGATATTGTCCACTAATGGACATTTCAGATCAAATTACTAGCAACAATGTGCTGCAGCTTCCCTGGTGTCTAGATATAGTCTTCATGCTACTCATAATAATACACCGTGGACCAGGAGATGTCCAACTCATAGATCTGAGCCCAACAGTGCTATTTTTTGATTTATACAAATTATATATGCACATATTTCTATGTGCATATATAATTATAATTGTGGGTGTCATTTAAATGTTAGTTCAGTTTCAGTTACTGTTTTCTGTCTCTGTGTTATTTACCTTTGCTCTCCATGCAAACCTCAACCAACTGTCTTCTGGTCGTTTGTACTGCTCTTCTACATGCTGGGAGGAGTAGTCATCAGAATATCTGTATGAAAAGTGTGTTGCATCGTCTTTGCCCAACATCAGCATTTAGAATGTGACCGTGTCCAAGAATGAATGATGTCATGCGTGGACTCGTCACATTTTATATCAAAGGGAGCTCACAACTGTTTTGTTTGCGATATCCAGTGTGCTGCTGTTCATCTTCCGCTCTTTGATCCTCACCCAACCATGTTCCTTCACATCATGCATCAACATTCCTAAACTATTCACTCCAAAGTCTCAGTTCTTGACACCGTTGAGGCTCAGAGGGGCTGAGCCCCACACACAGAATAGCTAATAGAGCTACCACCGGCTCAGAAAGAGGAGTATTACCACAATCCCTGTCTTGTCATTCCTCACAGGCTTAGTCTCACTTTCATCTTTGATGTACACTGTATCCTGGTGTAATGCAGCATTCATGTCTCTTTATCTGCTGTGTACCTGGACTGACTCAGCAATAGAACTGTTCTCTGAGATCATCAGTGGTTTTTAAATACAGATGAGCAGGAACATCTTGAAGGAGTGTCCACTATTTATACTGTGGAAGTTCTTCTTTTAATTTGCCCATTGCTTGTGATTCATCTGCAAATAAATGACATTTTAGATATAAAAGCTCTTTTCATATGTTTCCAGAATAAAATAATTTATATTGT
Source organism: Betta splendens (assembly GCF_900634795.4). Classification (NCBI taxonomy): domain Eukaryota; kingdom Metazoa; phylum Chordata; class Actinopteri; order Anabantiformes; family Osphronemidae; genus Betta; species Betta splendens. The sequence goes on along the minus strand of NC_040892.2, from coordinate 7,952,984 downwards.
CTTCACAGGAAATCAGTTCGTTGTGATTGTCAGACTCCAAGATTTCACATTGCAATGATCTGTGGCAATGTGCTTTTAGACACCGTGTGCAAAGTGAAAATGGATGGACGCCGTTTTGTTCCTCCACCTTGCTCCACTGTACAGATGCACAAAATTGAATGGGGAAAAGGAGAAAGTACAAGCAAGAAGGCAAAAAACAGTCATATTCACTGCAAGGTTTACACTCACTTAATAAACTGCTCGTCTGAAATAGTTGTAAATGTAATTTTTATAATTTATTGTAACTCCAAACAAAAATAATTCCTACAAAAAATATTCAAATAATGTCATATAATATGATACGTGGTTGATATCTTTATTATATCTTTATTCTCTCTCTTTTTTTAAACTTTTGATAAGTTAAATTCTGTTAAACGTCCTGAATACTGTGAGAAGATAAACTCTAAGTGTGGCAACAATCACTCATTCCTATAACAACCATAATAGTGACTAGGTTTTTTTTTAATAATTCGTAATCCCCTGGATATTATATAGTACGTATAATCTCAGACTGTTAGTGGGCACATTAGATACAATGACTGATATAATTTTTTTAGAAAAGCAGCAGAATAGAATAAATGTAAAATCTCGAAAAAGTCTCATCTTTTGGGGAAAAATGAAACCTGGTTAACATTCCACATAGGCCTCAACAGGAGGATCAAACGTGCACCTCATCCCCCGGCCCGTCCCTCCGTCCGTCAACATCCCATGGTCGAGTCTGAGGCGTGATCCTCAACTCAACCAAGAGGGGAAAAAAACAGCGTAGAAATGAAATGATAATTAACTGAAGAAGAAGAAAAATGTTGTGGTTACAACAGCCATTCCCTTTGAAGTGAAACAGTGGTGACTTAAGTGTTCTGTTTATGCTTTTTGGTTTGATGCACATTGCTCCATCTCAGGAATAAAGGGAACAGTGGTTGGTATGATGTTTCCGCTTTCCTCTGAGGTCGCTCCCCTTTTTCCTTCTCACACCTGAGCACGTACTCTGTATCATAACAGTCAGTTAGGTGTGTGTGTGTGTGTTTGATTGGAGACCGGCGCTGGTCCGTGTTCTGTGAGCGCGTGCGCACTTGTGTGAGTGCTGCGGTGTGTGCGACGGTCTCTACCCACTTTGGGTCTCACCTCATGTACACACACATACACACACTCCTTGGTCTGAGAGGAATTGATTGTGTGTGTGTGTGTGTGTGTGTGTGTGTGTGTGGTGGTGGTGGTGGGGGGGGGCTCAGTGGGGCGTTAACGTGGCCAGCAGGGGGAGCAGCAGAGTGCAGAGCAGCAGCGTGGCCACGGAGAGGTGCGGCGAAGAGGCGGCGTTGCAGTCCTTCCCGGCCTCGCAGCGCGAGTGCTGGCACTGCACCCCCTTGAACTCCGGGGGACAGATGCACTTCTGGTTCTGGTAGCACGTTCCTCCGTTCTGGCACAGGAGCATCTCCTCGTCACAAACGTTGGCTGCATGCATGGAGGGGGGTGAGACGGGAGGCGATGAGGGGCACAATGGGAAGCGGAGGTGCAATGGGATGGGTGGAATTCAGGGCAGAAGAGAAAGCGGGAGGAAGGAGAGAGACAAGATAAATCCTCCAGTCTTGGCCTCAGGGACGGCAACAGGTAACACCTGCGTCTTTTGTTTTTGCAGCCTTTCTCTGCCGGTTTCTTGAACAAGCACTTTCTCAGGGTCAAATTAAAATCATCCTCCGCAGCCCAGCGAGTGCACCGCTGCATGTGCACGTTGGTCAAGTAATGATTGGGGAACAAACGGCATCGATAAAATGCTGTAATGGCTGCTCCGCGTGCAAGACTCAACTATGAACCTGCTCTAATATCTGCTCCATGCTGTAAAACACATGGACGTCTGCTATGAGGGTAGGTACAGCGGGGGGGGGGGCTGAGCCCCCTGACTACCTGGAAGATGGAAGAGGATGCGCTGCCCTGTAATGGGGTTAAAGTGTGGCAGGGTCATCCATTAAAGGAGTAGCTGATGCGGCTAATGAGCTACATGATCTATTTCCCTGGGAGTAAAGAAAACATCGGGAGACGCATAATCTAAGTAGCTCAGTGCACTCGCAGAGGTCCAGAGTTAGAGACGAGAGCCCACCGAACGGATCAGCCTCCCCGTACTCACTGTAGCAGCCGTGCTTCCAGTGGTAGCCTGGCAGACAGTCGTCACACTTGGCCCCCACGGTGCCTTCTTTACACTGGCAGAAGCCTGTGTCATTGCAGCGGTCGTGCAGGGAGCCCATGTGGTTGCAGTTACACTCTGAGGAGAGGGAAGGAAGCAAAGAGCGAGCCCGGCAGTTGATCCACGGTGTAATATTTGCCACGTTACGCTCAATAACTCAGAGGGAAGTTGCTTATTTATCAAGTAACCGTTTGATGTTGCCTCCGAATTGAGATCAGATACATGTTGTTTGCTTTAATTATCCTAGAGATGAGTGCAGAGTTTGATTAAAGTTTAATGTTGGCAACTTGAATAGAAATAACACCTGTGTCTGAAAATGTATTATTTTTTTAATGTAAAACCACTCCACGAAATCTGCAAGTAAAAAATGGATCGTGGTGGAATTAACCAATTGCTGAACTGTTTAACAAAGATGCAGGGTTGTGTGTGTGTGTGTGTGTGTGTGTGTGTGTGTGTGTGTGTGTGTGTGTGTGTGTGTGTGTGTGTGTGTGTGTGTGTGAGATGAAGGGTCAGGGAGGTCTGCAGGAAGCATGGCCGTCTGGGCTCTTCATCGATCAGTGGTCAGACTGAAGCCACTCTGGGTAAAAGCCTGACGAGGCATCGACTATAAAGTGGCTGACGTTCATCGTTGCATCTACAATTCAACACGTGCGCTGTGTTCAAAATGTGCAGGGGTGTGAACGCTTTTCTCAAGCGCCGGTAAGTTCAGTGCAGCCTGCGTGCGCTCGCATTCAGATCGCAGCCTGGCCTTTGGTGCTTTACTCCCCAGAGCCGCAGTACGTCGGATGTAAAGTGGAGTCGATATGCGACGTCCCACGACGCGGCAGAGATTCAGACCTGATATTTAGGCCGTTCCACACGTTGTGGAAAAGTATGATGCAAAAAGTAAATCTGAAGAAAATAAGTAGTAACACATTTTTTATCAATACTGTAGCAGGTTTTCATCGCATGAATAGCTGCATGTCTGTAATGACAGGCTTCAACTTCTACTTCTTTTAAAGGCTGCTCAAATGTGTCATGAAAAATTTGACAGTGCTCTGGTTTTTTAACGCAGGGTGACACTGAACTTGAATTCCTTTTAAAAAAATAATTTGTGTTTGCCTTAATGAAAATACCACTAGAGGCTGATTGATGTTGGTTTGATGGTTTGTCTTGTAAACCCAAATTCAAAAGAACTCAAAATCCACAACATCAACACCAGATTTTACCTTCCTCAAATATGTGGAGTGACCTTTAATGCAGGACGTGACCTTAATAAGAGTAAGTATAAAACTGCACCTTCCCTTTTTGAGAAAGTTTGCATCAGTGGCTGGACTTGTACAGGTTCTTGGACTGGCAGGGTGCCTTGTATGCGCTCAGATGAGACGATGGTGAATCGGAGGACTTTAATGTAAAGCAGGTAGTTCTTTGGGTTCTATTTGTCAGTGAAGGCCCTGAGCGCTGCCCTGGGCCTCCATGCTGGCACCTCACCACAACACTCCCCCCCCCCCACCCCCACCCCATCCACAGCCGACTGACCGATGCAGATGCTCTCGTCGTCCAGTTCGGCGGAGGCGTTGCGGAAGTATCCCATTCTGCAGAGCTGACAGTTCTGGCCCCGGGTGTTGTGCTTGCAGCTCACGCATGTGACGATGTTCAGGTAGTCGATGTAGCTGCAGCGGTTGGAGTGACCGTAACACTCGCAGTCTGAAACGGGAGGAGACCAACATTAGTTCCTCTATTAGGGTTTATTTAATAACTAACATCAGTGTATACATGAATAATTCTGTGTGTGTGTGTGTGTGTGTGTGTGTGTGATCAATAACGGCAAGACCACACCTTCTCCATTTGTACACACAGGTCTGCTGAGTCTGCTTCACTGTGCTGCACTGATTACTAATGGGAATTCCACTGTCGTGTGTGTGTGTGTGTGTGTGTGTGTGTGTGTGTGTGTGTGTGAAGCCATGCTTGTTTGTTTAAGCGTGTCTAGGAATTTAATTGCGTTACCGGACAAGTATATTACAAGCCACAGAATCATAACCCAGGGAGTTTGGGGGTGAGTGATCCAGTTCCGTAGCTGGGCGCTCTGTGACACCGCAGAGCTGCTCCGACCCAGATTAACCCACCGCTCTGTATCTTCACAGATTGCCGGTCGTTGCCACAGTCTTTTAATTAAAATTTCTCTTTGTAATTCATGAATTATGAGATGTTGCAGGTTTTACTCTACCTGCTCGACACAAATTAAGGCATCTCCAAACATTTCACTCGTAAATATAGATCTTTGCATTATATCTACATTTAAATGATGATCTTATTTACAGTATCTCTAGGATCTGTACTGTGCACTAAGATGTGAGGGGTGTTACTCTACACGCTCCGTACAATTATCTTGGCTGAGGTTGGCGCCTAATTAAGGCTTTATTAAGCTTTAGAAGTTGGCTGCAGCAGTGCGCTGCAAGGCATCACTGTCCTCTAAAGAGGCGTTTACCAGGCATGTTTATGCAAATACACATTTAAATGCACATTAAAAAGTCAGAGTTTAGCTGTTTAATCAGCCGTCACATTATTATTTTATTATTGTTTGGTTGATGATGCCAGCTGAAATATTAATGAGTCGGTTTAAAGGAAGCCAGCGAGGGCAGCACCGTAAAGTGCCTTTCTCAGCACTGAGGGAACCGTGCTAGCAGCGGGGGAAGAGCCGCCTAATTAAATATAAATGGCCAATTACTCCACAGACTGGAGAGGCAATGGGACATTCTTCTACAGATTAACATTAGGAGTCAAGATGCTGTTTTATGGGCATTTATCAATTGTGGAGAGTGAAAGACGGACACAGAGCGATGCTGGTGTGAGAGAATATTGGCCGCTGAGCGTCCGTTGTGAAATGTGAGCGTGGGCAGTTGTGTGACGGTCATACGTGAGTTTTGTGTGAAAATGACTGCACTGTACTCACCTTGATCATGCACATGAAGCAAACAAAACCACGATGGAGGCACAGACGCACAGGAGGGAATAATGAGCAGAATGAAAATCACCAAAAAAAGTTAAATGAAAGGAATTTTTCCACAGATTTTCTACTTTCGGCATTTTTGATAAATAGTTTTCTAAGGCTCTGATCTGAGCACCGATACAAGCCCCCCCCTCCACCTCCCGGCTCCTCGCCGCCACGTCACGCGCTGGTCTCTTACCTTTGAAATCATCGTAGATGATCCCAAACAACTGTCTGGCCTGGGGCTCCCCTGAGATCAAGAGCTTCAAAAGCCCTTGAGGGATAAAGGAGCGCTCGTTTTTGAGAGTCATCGGCGCATCTTTCACTAGCGAGGGCAGCGTGGGGGGCGACTATCAGTCCTACGGGGGAGGCAAGGTCAAGCACGGAGGACGGAGGGCTCATCTGCTTCATACAGTTGGTCAAAAATGATTATGACATGAGTATCTACAGAGAGGAGGGAACTGCTGATCTACATGATCTACCACTAGCTCCACCCGTACCTTGTTTTTGAGCGTGTCCCTCCCTTTCCTCCTCCTCCCCTTCCTTCCCATGCTTCGATGAGGCTGTGGTTTTGTGGCCATGAGTTCCATGTTTGTATCCTTTAATACTGTGGGAGACTAAACACCGCAATTAAACGACAACCCGAGCAGAAAAGCGATGGGAGCTGCGCTTCGCGCCGCCTCTCGCGTGTGGAAGCGGTACCTTTCCTGCGCGTGTGCCTTTCCGCTCCGTGCTGAGATGAGGTTGTTTTGTGGCCGTGACTCTCGTGGACGTGTTCCTTGGGCGCGTGAGGGACTGAAACCCCACAACAACGACACAAAAAATGACATCAGGGGCTCCATTTTATGTTGTTTGGACTATTTATCCAAATTAATAGTGAAATCAGTTCATCCACGAGCTCAGACGGAATAAAAGCGGCTCAGATCTGATTCCAGATCAGCTTCTTTGAACCTCTGGCCATCTTAATCTAATCAGTTCATCTTGTGTTTGCTCATCCTTCAGCCTCCGAGCGCCTCACATAAATATGACGGCAGCTTTGGCGACAAATTTAGACCTTCCTCTATAGGTTTAGCGACAGGCCCATTATTCGTTGCTTTAGATGTATTCCCGCCGTTTATATTGACCCAGTTTACTACTTCAGACTTGCCAAGCTCCTCTCAGGAGGAACCTTTTTCCACTGCATATTCAACAGCAACTGTAGTATTTCCCAGCTCTACTGTAGCAGGCGTCTCTGACTGTTACACTACGTATGAACCACTACCTTCTCTTTCTCCGTGCATCTCCTCCCCGTGTTCACGCGAGGCTGTTGTTTTGTGATGAGTCCCGTGTTCCTCAGGCTCGGGGGGCACTGAAACGAGCAACGCCGTGTTTGCATTCGCTACGTTTCGACTCGAATCTTTTGTCTACGGCGTAGTTTCGATCCTAAAAGCTCCGGCGCAGCTACTTCTACGCGCCGCATAAAACAAACACCTCTCCGCTCTTTGTGCTCCTCACCGCTGTGCTCCGCTGAGGTGCCTGTTTTGTGGGCATGAATCTCATCTACATGCTCCTCAGGCTTATGGTAGGCTGACAAAAACAACATAAGCAGAAAAGTTGATAGGAATTCGCCGCTTTCACTTTCCAGGAGGTTTGATGTGCTGAAGTTTGTTTTATAAGTGTGCAGAAATCACTTGCTCTGGTAGAACTACCTGTCCTCTGTTTTTCCTCCTCTTCCTCTCCTCGTCCAGATTTTGGGGTTTTGTGGCCACGACTCTCGTGTCCCTCAGACTTGTGGGCAACTAAATACCACAGTTATCATGAATTTGACAATGAGAAACCAAAAAAACAACAGAATCTCTAGTTTGATGACTTTTTTAAAGAAAATACCCGTCATGAGCACTGAATGTACAGTAAAATACCTTCATGCTCCTCACTTGTGCGGCCATGATGCCCGTCGGCGTGTCGCTCAGACGTGTGAGGAACTGAAACGGCACAAACACAAACCAACCTGTACCGAAGCCTCCACTTAAACCGTTCACCCGCGGCTCCACTGCAGCTAAAACGGTACCTGTGGTTTCAGCATTCCTTTCATTCTGCTCGTGCTCAGATGAGGTCGTTGCTTTGTGGCCATGAATCTCATGCAGAGGCTCTTTCAACCCGTGGGAGGCTGAAAAGGCACAATTGCCGTTGACATAATGAGCAAGGTTCAGTGTCTACTTCTGTTTCTAGGTGAAGCTCCATAGACTTTAAAAGGCCATGTTTAGCTTGTTGGGAAGTGTTAATCTGATGCTGATTTCCTGCTCCATGACTGGTGTAAATGGCATCCACTACATCTACCACAGATACCTGTTAGCCCAGTGTTTCTCTGTCTCTCCTCCATACGCTCAGATGAGTGGATTTCGTGGCCGTGAGCCTCATGCACGCGTCCTTCGAGCTGATGGGGAACTGAAAGGCCACAGTTGGGTTTGAAAACGCAAAGTAAAAATGTTTAGGGATAATACGAACGGTCCAAGTTGCCATGACTACAGGTAAACCAAAGGCAGCAACCTGTGCAAACGTACTGTATCATCTGGTTTCTATACACACAGTTTATAAATGTGAGTACTAGTGTTGCTACTGTACAACTATATCCACCATCGGTACCTTTCCTCTCGTTCCTGCCTTTCTGATCCTCCTGCTCCGTTTCCCTCTCGTGCTCAGATGAAGGTCTTGTTTTGTGGACGTGGGTCTCATGCACGTGTCCCTCAGACATGTGAGAAACTGAAACCCAGCGTGTTTCGTTTTAGATTTTCACCAAGATCCGAACAACATTAATAGACTTCGGTTTTCCAGTTCTAGAGCTACTTCTAACTACTGTGCAGCTACAGATTCACACCCGTCCACCCATCCTGCAGTAAATGTAACACAGATACCGTGGCTCTGTTCCTCCTCTTCTCTTTCCCCCTGGCGCTCAGATGTTTCGTGGTCTTGACTCTGAAGCACACGCTGCTCAGACTTATGGGACGCTGAAACACCACAACTGGCTTTGAGCAGGAAGTAGAAGCATCTTACTGGGACTGCCTAAGAATATTTTTTTTCTCTAAATGATCCTTTACATCCATGCTTTTGCTCCTCAGGCCTAGTATCATTAGTTTCACTGTAAACATATATGTTTAAGTCCTGCTAATGGTTTATGTCCTGCACCAATAATAAACTACGGCCCATATCGGAGAAAACATCATACATCATTATGACACTGATCAAAGATGCAAGATACATGATGAGATCGCTGCCACTTGTGAGATACCTGTGGGTTCGGCCTGCTTTTCCTCCTCCCCCGTCTCCCCTCTATGTTCAGATGAGGTCTGATGGCGGTGGGTGCCTCGCACGCCATCCTCAGACGCAACGAAGGCTTGACGGTTACGAACAGGACAGGGAGAGGGAATAGTTGAAGCTATTTAACATGCTCTTTCCTCTGCAGCCAACAGTTGGAAGGGTATAATTAGGCAGCCATGCGCTGCGTAAAGATTACTGCTACCGCCTGCCTGCCTTTCTTTCTACTCCCGTCTGCCTTCCTCCGAGACCTTGTTTTCCCTTTCTCTTCCTTTCACTTTCTGTCAGATAGTGGATTGCCCCATCAGGGGCCTCAGCCCTGGGCTTGGGAAAGAGCTGTGAGAGTCAGAGAGGCTTGAGAAACTCCTTCATCACTGCACTTTCCCTTTTTGGGGGTGAAAGAAGTGACATGTGCTTCCTTTTAATCGGAATGTCATGAAAAATTTCCATTTCCCTCGCATGTGCTCGTTTCTTTGTTCCCTCCCGTACTCTGCTCTTTTTTTCCTTAATCTCTCCCTTCGACGTATGAATATTCATCAGGTGCTATAGACTTTTATAGTTATATTACAGGACGTCTCCTCATGGGTGCGCGTGTTTGTTATGTATTGTCCTCACTCGCACAAAACATTTATCAATACACCTACTGGAGACGACTTTGCACAAACATCTCGCTGGTGCTACATTTTTAATTGTCTCCGGCTCATGTGTTTTTTTTTTTCCTGTCTGTTCTCTTTTTCTTTGTATGTTCCACTTCCTCAAGAGGCTTTATGTCGTTCCCAAGATCCCTTGCTTCGGGGTTTAGGGGCTGTACTGAACACGAGCATGAAAAGGAGGTGACACGCGAAACTAGTTTAGCTCAGCCCGAATTCTTTAAAACGCACAAATCAGTAAAACGAAACGTCACAGTGACGCGTGGAGACAGTGCTCATGAGACTCCAGTGCTGCATGCTTCCATCTGCGCCTCCTCTTGAGGTATTTGTGCACAGGCGATAATGCATCTCCTGTTGTACGACTTCGGGGCCACTCCCTCCCCCTCATCCCTCACCTCCTCCCTGAGGCTGATCGGGACGTGGGCAGCTGTTCCCCACAGCGCCCTGTATCATTTCACGCCACTAGCATCACGCCGCCATTACACCCCATCAGCGCATCCCGCCCGTCTCCACCTCCGCTGTCCGACTCTGCGTCGCACATCTGTCAAGCGGTGAGTGTTCCGGCTGACTGGGACCTCGGCTGTGGCTGATGTAGGCGAGCACGGGCGCATTTAATCTCAGCAGCCCCTGCTGCCTTGGGGGTCGGAGTGATTCTTGGCATTAATCTCAATCAGGTCAGCCCAAATTGTCTGACATCAGACACATTGGGGTTCCCACCTTCTATGTGTGTAAACCTGTCCAGCTTTTATCCCCCATGACTGCGACGTAGGACTCCTCTGACTCCCCACAAACCAGCAGAAAATGACCTTGATCAATATTTTATCACAGCTTCATGGCTTTGCGCTTTGTTTTTCTACGGCCTGCGCAAACGGAGGTTAAATATTGGCAGCTGCTCTGGGTCTGACTCTGACTTTCCGTTCGGGTCCTCAGATCTTTTCGTTGCTCTGATCCCGGGGCCGCCACCCCCCCCCCCCCCCCGATCCGCGCAGCGCCTCCGAATGATGCAAAGACAACGCGGGGTGAACTCAGACTTTCACCTCCACCGCCGCCGGTCGGCTGCTCGCCCGCAATAACTGCATTTCACCGTCGCTATCTAAATCGAATGAGCCGCTCGGACATGCAACATGATGCTCGGTACAATATAAAACCACGATAGCTTGCGTATAAGAGCGCGTTAGTGACTTTCACCTCTTGGAAATTGTCCATTTCAATGCCACAACAGGAAAATCATCACGTTGCCTGGAAATGAAAACAATCTCCTCTTTCTAAATTAGATCACTGGATTTTGTCTGTATCTACTGTCATCTACAGCTCTGGGTGTGGCTTACCTTCGCTCTCACTGTGTCTCGGCCCTGAGTGTTTTTCCTCGGCGTTAAACTCGCTTGTCTGATGGTCAACCCCAGTCTGGGAATGGAGGACGGCCTCTAATGGGAGCGAATGGGGGAGATGGCGATCGGCAGCCGAATGGAGTGCGGGCTCCTTCGGGACCCTGTGAGCCAGCTGGGAATGTTGGGAAAGGGATTCTGCGTGTGTGAACTCCCCTGGTGCCAGGAAAAGTCTGAGCTCCTGCGATGGAGAGAACGCTGCAGAAGGGAGAACCCGCGTTACAGCAGGAAGCGCGTCGGATCCCACGCGAAAACAAGGATCTGGGGTTGAACTCTCCGCAACTCTGGCTTGTGCTGGTGAAGCTCTAGTGTGTGTTGCATCAGAGAATGTAAATGCGGGGAGGAATGAGCCAGCACAGGCATTAGCATAAGAGATGCTGCCTCAGATTGTTTATCCAGAGAACCTAGCGTTCTGCGCGCACACACGGAAGTTGTGCGTTCCAGCCAAAATGTCCTCACTCCGTTAGGAAAATACGCACGACGAGTGCGAGAACGCAACATGAAAGTGTGATTTCGCACTGCTGAGAGGGTGAACTCTAAAGCTGTTCCACAACCCTTTCACTACTGGAACATTGTCTTGTGTCTGAGAAACGCGCTGACAGTTAAAGGTGCGACTATTGTTAATATGGTTGTAAAATGAAATCACACAGTGTTTGTCAAACGGCATTACTCTGCTTTACACTTGCGGAGCTGTGTACGAACGTCTGCATGTGTTTGCACACACTCCGGCCGCAATCTGAGAAATGACACTGACGGATAATAGAAATGTTCGTTTTGCACCTTCCAGCAGCAGTGACTCAATTAAATACTGTACAATAGAGTCGCTGCTCAGACAATTTGCAAAGAAACGTCCTTTTGTTTTTAAATCCACACATAAAATTGACCACAGATGTGACCATTTTTGATGTAAGTGAATATTGGAATTTGACCTATTATCAGCAGACATTAGTTCTGGGTTTCAGTGACAGCGTGTGTTTGTTAAATTTATGTCGTATTAACATTAGCACCGCTGGAAACAGGCCCTTTGGATGATGTTCATAAGGATTTGGACATGAATCAATTAGTCAGGCAGCAGCTTTAGCATCATCAGAGTTTAGGCACCACTGTGTTTTCTCCCAGAGTGAATCCAAAACAGTTTGTTAGTTGCATTTTCATTCACTAGTAAGTTAATGAGGGAATATGGGATAATTGTAATGCTGGACACTGGGCTGCTTTGGCTGCAGGGCGTGTGATTTCTGCAGCATCATTACGCGTGTAGTACAGAAACAAAGATTTGCTGGATCCCTATTCACAGGATCTGATTCATTTGGTTTACTGCTACCAAACACATAAACATAAATCAAAGCTGCGCCGTAAAACCCACAGCAGCCGCCGTAACAATTTTTATGACATGTTTTGAAAAAGTGATAAAACTAATTCCATAGTCATAAAAGAAATCAGATCTAAGTTCATGTCCTTTCCCACTACAGGTAAGGGCAGTTGTGAACTAATGGGGGGGGCTCGCAGGGGAGAGCATCTGGACTATAGGAGTGGATCAGGGTTATTGAGCTTCGCCTCATGAAGAGGAGTTGGCATCATTTTTAAGCGTCAGGCTCCTGTAGCTCTCTATTCTGGAAGCGACTAAGTAGCACGAGGCACAACGCTGGGCCTACCTTCTCTTAGATCAGCGCCGGGATTAAAAGTACTGAAAAGTGTTTGTCCAAATCCAGAAACTGAGCCACCCGGGGCGCCCGACTCTGTGTGTGGAGAAATAAATAAAGAGGGGAGCGCAAGGCCTGAGCGTTAATGCCAGCCGTGACACAGCGCCATCCATATAAGCCGGTTTATTACGTAATGACCCATGTCCACACACACACACACACACACACACACACACACACACACACACACACACACACACACACACACACACACACACACACACACACACACACACACACACAGGCTTAAGTGGGCTCACGGTGTCTGTTCGTGCGCAGCCGCCGCTGGAACACATTTCGAGATGACTTCGTCGCAAACGCATTTACGCATAATTAGATGATTTGTGGCCTGTATTAATAAAGGCAGAGGATTGCTAACGACGCTGCCTAATGCCTCCTGTCAGTCGCAGCATTCCCACCGTTTATTATCGCGGCGCGCGCCGTTGAGTTCGCTCTAACGCTAACGAAGCCATTGCGAGTCGGGACCGGTCAGCGTTTGCTGTGACAACTAATCGCCGTGGATGAGTGACAGCATGGGAGGTATTAATGTGTCACATGGGGTTCCAGACATGATCCAATCTTTCTGAGTCCAAAGCCAAGTTCGTTTTTTTTTTATTGTAATAATCCAAGGATTTCAGTAGATGTGAGTGAGATGATGGCGGCGCAGACAGGATTGCGGTAGCGCGGCAGCAGTGTGTGTGTGATTTTGTGCATTTGTTTGTCCGAGTGTGCGATTGTGTGACTGCTGGTGCCGCATTAGCGTCTCCTCTACAACACGGGGATGTGATTTCGAATGAAAAGACGATGTAGGGTCATGTGGGGTCACGGCGACGGGATCGGCAGATGAACAACTGGGTTTTAGGACTTAGTCTCTCCGACCTCCTCCCCCCATCGCCGCACGTCCATCTGTCCGGCTGACCAATGGGCTGCAGGCTCTGTGGATCACACTCTCCTGCCAATACATCGCTAATCCCCATCTGAGCATGCTCACTGACTTAAATGGGACAGGGACGTACAGTAACAGTGCGCTGTGCTATGACGTGCTGTCTAGGCCATCGGTACTGTAACATCTGTTTGGGCAACAGCTGGTTATCAATCTTGGTGTAAAATCATCCCAATAAATAAATTCCTAATAGGTATTATTACTGAATTCCAGGCCACTTCTGTGAATGTAAAGTCTCGGGACCTTCAGCCGCACAATAACATTAAAGCCTGTACGAGTGCGTGTGTGTGCATGTACCAACAGTAGTGGAGGATGTTAGGTGAGACAGTCACCTCCGACCTCAAATCCCTGGGAGGAAACGGAGGGGCCCGGGATGATTTATGTGTCTCACTGAACCGCACCGTATGCACCATGAATCCACACACACACACACACACACACACACACACACACACACACACACACACACACACACACACACACACACACACACACACACACACAAGCAGACTAACACAACACAAGCGTTCGCTCGCAGCAGGGTCAGAATCGATGATGATCATGGGACTGATTACATTACTGGCATAGATCTGAGTTCATTTTATATAATTATAGCTTATAATGCATCTAACTGAGCGTGTTTATGTTTTACTACTGCTGGTTGGACAAGACTGCCCTAAATATGGAACAAATTACATTTCCTACTGTAGGATCATACTGGTATTTAAATAACCTAAATGTATACATTTACTACAAAATAAAACAACAATGTGGATAATAATAATAAAATAGCATTGATAGTTGTTTACAGATGTAGAATATGTAAACAACGTGATGTTTGTGTCCTTCACAGCAGCTTGAAAGAGCTTACAGGGGATTGTAGTTCCGCTTGCACACAGTTAAAGCTTCTGTCAGCTAAGTCACAGCTAATCAGTGAATTCTTTGACTTTCCTACTGATGTCAGCCAAACAACAAAAGTGCTGCGCTGGCCGACGAGCACTAATGGATTTCCTTCAGACAAAACCGACGTCTGACGACGCGGTGCCGGTGCCGAGGTCCGCGCTCCTCCCGCGTCCTGAGTGCCTGTCTGCTGGACCGTGAGAGGCCCGCTGCCTCAGACGGCGGGTTTAAATTTAGGATGAGCGTGCGCCGGGTTTCCGGGGGCCACCGTTTGGTTCTGTACCTCCAAGCACCTGACAGGTTCTGGTCACAGCCATCCGGGCTGCGTCGACTCACTCGGTCAGAACAAAGAAAGTCCGATCGGCCGTGCACTCTGAAGACCGGACAGCTCCGCTCTGACTTTAAGACATGGAAACAGCCACTGTTCATCATAAGAGCTGCAGTAAGTTGCAGCTTGAATTATGTATGAATTCAGAAAAAAAAACACACACACAAGCACATTCACAGACCAACAAGCGTACAGTAAGTCCATGTTCCTCTGCTGCTGGTACTGATTTTCCCAGTACTTACAGAAGTACTCAATAATACAAATACCCAAAGCCAAGTACAATTCTGTGTCTTTGCAGTCACATAGTTCTAAAAGTTTTCTTTTATGAAATGATCAAATCAACAGTATTTCAGCCCATCTGCATGTGAAGATGCACGTGATCCTTGTGGACCTTACAGCAGATTGCAAAGTAGTGGTGTGGTGCAGGTGGACGCGCGCCACCTCCTTCACTGACTCAGTGGGAGTCGACGTCTCAGGTGAACTCCATGTTCTGGCTGCCGGGTCTTAGTTAAGACGCACACTGAGACTGTGGGAGCCGCCAAGCCGCAGTCGGCTCGTTAGCGTCCGTCTGATGCATCAGATGCATGATGGGTAGAGGACCGCAGCTAACGCGGGCCTCTGCAGCGCGGTCCGGTTGCTCTGTCTGTCCAAGCGTCAGCCCCTTCCTGTCGGGGCCGCGTGTACAGAAGCCCACTGCTGTCAGGGCTGATGTTGCCACTTTGCCGATCGTTTCTGTCTAACAGCTCGGAGGCTGAGAGCCTCTCCACAGAGAGAATCCCTAATCAAATTCCCTTTTATTCCTGTCTCCCCGAGCTCCTCGCCCGGAATCACACTGCATTACAACACAGTAACATATGCCCACATCACTCTCACCGTCCACCGGCCGCTCTGAGACAACGCTCTCCTATCGCCTGCTCAATCCATCACCGCCGCTGTCTTTAGCCTACATAAGGAAAGCAGAACTGTGGAATAATTCCTCCTGTGCAGGTTAGTGTGATGCGCTGTGATGAAAAGACATGGCGACAGAGAGGTCTATTAATAATGAAGCGCACGGGGCCCGAGCGGCAGCGCTGACAGAAGAGACACGGGGAAAGAAAAACGACTGACTGGAGAGCCAGCTGAACATCACAGGAGAGGGGGGGGGTGAGGAGATGCAAAGAAGGCGAGCGATGAGGTTAAAACTCAAAGCATGGGAGCGAGACAAGACGGGGAAGGGAGGCTGCAATACCACCTCCAACGCTTTGTTTTGCATTATTACTTACTGGAACCGGAGGGCGAACCAGCAATTGTACCTGAAAGAGAATAAGAAAGGGGGGAGATGAGATCTTGTTTATTTATGCATTCAATTTGCCTAAAGACTTGACTCTGCCTCGTTCATCAGACTCAGATGGCGGCGGAGGCTCGAGAGCTGTTGTGCAAAATAAGGGCTTGTTGTAGACCAGCTCTCCACGTTGTGGAGTAATTACTGTCTGCACCATTGCTCCCAGTGCACCTGTAGCTCCTCCCAAAGCCTCACATCAAGGGCCCTCATTATACATGCATGTTTCAGGAGAGCACCATCGCTTTCCTGCACTTGAATCGAAACCATCACCAACCCCCCCCCCCCCCTTGCATATTTTCCCGGATTGTATTTATAGTTGGCTCAACTTGGCGTGCACGATGCGATCTGCAGAGACCGCGCTGTTCCGTGAGCCATGGCCATTTTGTGTAGCATGTTGCAAACATTTAAATTTTTAAATTCCGCTAATGGGATCCGGGGCTTTAAAAGGGTGGCGATGGGATCTGAAGGTGTGTGTTCGGTGCCATTAAAAGTGGGGTGCGGAAAAAAAAATACAGCAAGATGGAACAAAAAAAAAAAAAAAGCTGACAATGGAGCCATTCACTGCAACGTGAGCGCAGGTACAGGTGTGTGTGTGTGTGTGTGTGTGTGTGTGTGTGTGTGTTGCTTTGAAAGGAGCAGGGTGGGGAGGGGCTGCCCTAGATTATTATTTCATCACGGCTAGCTACTGTAGCTGGCTGCACTCTCCAAGAGGATTTCCCCGCACACACTCCCCTGTTGTTTCTCAGCTCTCATCTGATGCCTGGACCGAGGTGACCACGGCTCGGACCTTCGTCTCTAAACCGGCCACGCAGCTCGATCCTGCTTTTCAATGGAGAATGTAGTACGATGCTGAGATGTACGGCCTCTATGAGAAAACGGCCCTGATAGTAATTTAATATTAGAGACTTGGAAATGTTCTTATTGGGTTAATTACGTGAGATAATATATATTACAGCTGCTTACCTGAACTGAAATCAAGGCGAAACGGCAGAAAAATCCATCTGCCTCCACCTCTAAAGGTCAACATTTAACAAATTATATCTCATTTGTTTAATCTGTACAGAAAAAAAAGCCTAAAAGCCGCTACTGACTGCCAATTCTGGGCGCTAAAGCAGTTGCTAGACAACCAGAAGGAGCGCAGCATGTTAATTGGTGAATCTTAGAGGTGTCGGAAGGTGAATTTTATTACTTCCTGATTAAAGCATCCAGGTGCTTTCCCTGTGTTGGTGCGTATTAGTGCAGCGCAGGCCGGCACAATGGACTGAATCAGCAGTGTTGCGTCTAACTGAGAGTGCTAGATTGATGAGGTGGCGGAACGCGGGGGTACCTACAGGTGTTGGGGGTTCCGTTGGGCGCCGGCAGGTAGGAACCGGCCTTCCAGGACTTGGCTTTGAAGCCCTTCCTGCAGCGCTGGCAGTCCTGCCCCGTGGTGTTGTGCTCGCACTGGCACTGGAGGTTTCCGTCCTGCAGCAGGCACTGGGAGGCGTGGAGGTTACACTTACACCTTTAAATGGAAAAAGAGAGAGAGAGAGAGAGAGAGAGAGAGAGAGAGAGAGAGAGAGAGAGCGTGAGAGAAAGCGGTCGACACATCAGAAGAGCGGTGCGATGTGTGATGTGTGCGCGCGTTTGGGCTGAGTTGTAATCACACGCCTGCTGTAGTTCTAACGGCGATGCTTCTAGAACCAAGGAGCAGGTTTTCTGCCTGCGTGCACCTTCATACTTCACAGCACGTGTGGTGGCATGCGTTCATCACACACCTTGAAATCCTGCGTGCCGCGTTGATTAATTGGCTCCGTCGAAAGAAAAACCCCACAGCTACTTTAAATAACTTTACAATGCTAAAAAAACCTAAATTTCCCGCCTCATATTCCGGTTTCTGGCAAAGCTACTGCAGCCGTTTCTATTCTGATTTGCGCCAGTGCAGTTTGTACGACTGCCAGAGCATCTGATTCAGTGCCATTGGATTTTACTGGCAGTTTACAATATACACGTAACGAACGTGAATCACGGGTCGATACAGTCATCGGTTGCGTTTTGCTCATGAACTAGTCCTGGTGTCATTTTGTGTCTTTTTATATTTAAATTAACGACAGTATTTTTTTTTTTACATTTGTTAGTAAAACGTTCAATGCCTGAATGTAAAATAATGCTGCTTGGGTCTGTGATGGTGTAAACCCATTGGTGTCTGGAGAGCAGGACCCAGGTGCTGATCCAGAGGTTGCGAAGGAAATGAGGAATCTTAAGGACGTTCGGCGGCTACAACTTTAAATTACAGCCTTTTCCAGATGAGCGGCCGGACTCCAATCCTGTTTGTTCCACTGGAGTGAACAGCTATCCGTCCGCATCAAATATTCAAAGAATGCCCTCTGTATTCTGGCGAGATGACTGCTTCCTCACATTAATCTGCGCTTTTCTTTTTTTGGGTGTGTGTCAGCCTATCATCCCAAACCATAATTTCACAGCATGACGTGCAGAATAAGGACCGAAACGGTGAAAAATGTGCTGCGATGTTCAAAAAAAAAAAAAAAAAGAAACCCAGCGCGTGCGGTCCATCACGGTGAGTTGTGTCTCGCATTGTTGCGTTCGGCCCCATAAATTACCGGCATCTCTCTCTGATCACCTGCACGCGCTGACAGGACGTGGCAGCGGAATCCATCCACCGACAAGGCCTTGTTTTGCCGCCTGCTCCGCTGAAGGACGCGAGCTGTCCACTTAGCGCGGAGGGAAATTGAACATCTCTCTTCCGCGGCGCGAGCGCACGCGGAGCGAGGCGGGTGTGTGGCCGCGCGTGGCGCGATTCGGGGGGGCGGAGTGCGTTTGCCGCTGACAGACGTCAGATCAGAGGCGCAGGGGCGCCGTGACTAATGCCCGCGCTGAGTGAGTGACAGCGCCAAACATATCGCGGCGTCTCATCCCCCGCCTCTTTGGTGATAAATCTCATCTGTCTGATCTCGAAAGTGGAAGCGCCGCCGAGTGCAGCATTTAGAAGTTGTAGCTTAAAATCAATACTGAAGAACGGAGTGTTTTTCCGGATACAGTGCGCTTCTGCGCCGCTCGCGTCTTAGACGAAGCGTCCGCCATCTTGGCAATCACCTTGACAGAGCGGGCCTCTGCTCACAAACTCTTTGTTAATTGAATTATTAAGCAGTGTTCTGAGTCGTGCCGTCTCGCTGGTTTACTTTATGGACACTGCGTCCCTTTGACTCCTGTCACACAGTCCCGCCCTGGACGAGAACCTCCAGCCGCGCTCCGCTTCCGCATGAATGACGTGACACTCCCACTCTCTCGCGCCGCGTCTCCCGCTCTCGCTCTCTCTCTCTCTCTCTCTCTCTCTCTCTCTCTCTGTCTCCGTTTCGAATGACAGCCTGCGCTGGGATTTCTCCCCGATCCTCCTTGTCACTCCCTCCACACACAAATAATACATGGGCACAATCATATGTTAATGTGCAAGATGTCCGCCTTCGCTGCGCAGCCATCAACGTGGGAGCGGCGGCTCTGAGCTGAGGGGAAGTTAAGACGGGACAGCTGGATCCATCGCCACCGCCCTCCATTTGCTTAGAGAGGGAGAGACAGGGGGGGCGAGTGAGGGAGACGATGAGGAAGGGCAAGAAAAAAAGCTACACGAGACACCACAAACACAAGGTGGCCTTTTAATTAGCTGCTGTAATTATGGGCCAAGGTGTTGGTTCAGGTGTTAGTGTGTTGGCTGGTGTGGTACCACTTCCGCGTGGTACCGGTCCCCTGACCAACAGGTGGTGATTCTGCACCAGTGTCCATTGAAGCATGTCAATAAAACAAAGGGAATGCCAGATCTTAGGCATGATGCTAGCTTCCTGTTAGCATCGGCTACACACAAGCTAACATCCTCTCCCACCGTAGCGTCGGCAGAATCGCACACAAGCCAGCGGTTATATTTAATGTAAAACTTGCGAGACAGTAGGAATTGGATCATCCTTCGTGGACTAGATGATAACGTCATGTGTGTATAATCTGCCCGCGTCTTACAAATAATATTATTCTAACCTGCCAGGGAGACGCGCTAACTGTCGGCTCGCGCGTCCACGCACACTTGTCCGTCCGTTATCCTCCTCCCGGTCTGTCTGCGTGTGAAGTCCTGTCAGCCCTGTGTATTTAATGATACGACGATACGACGCGGCAATTAGGGGGATAAATAAGAAGAAAGATAAACAAACATCAAGGGGGAGTCATGTGGTGGCGGAGCCTGAGGAAGCAGCTGGAAGCAGCCGTTAATGGGGCTTTATGTGTCTCCTCACTCTACTCCAGACTCGCTCCTCTTGGGGGACACAGCTATCACTCTCTTTCTTATTCAGTGTTTTGCCGTCTCCACCCACTGTATTTTTTTATTCCCATTCCCACTTTCCATCTTTGTTCTCGTCTATTGCTCCTCTCTATTCCATCCCCCGTTCTTCTTCTCTTCCCCCTCGTGTCCGCGGCTTCTCCACTGCTCTTTCGCTGTTGCTCACTGAGGAGTGCATTGTGTAAATTGGGCTGTGGACATGTCTGAGAGAATTGGGGAGAGGAGAAAATATGGGGGGGGGGGGGGGGGTGGATGTGGGCGGCTGAGCAGTCAGGGAGTGGGGCCGCGGTGTCAAAGCCCTGACAGTCTGCTCTCCTCTCCAAGTTACAGCGGCGAGCCACTGAGGAGGAGCAGGAGGACGCCCGCTAACCCGCCATGACAGGCCGCGTGGATGCGGCCCCGGCCCAGCGGGGGGCCTCCGTCTCCCCCTCCTCGGCGCTCCGTTCCATCGGCGCTCGCCTTCAGTATCACAGAGCGCACAACCAGCTGCACGAGGCACCAAAGCAACAGCAGAGCGGGTGTCAGCGCTTCGGTGGGAGACAGAGAGCGACTTCACACCCGACCCATGGCTGACTGATTAATTAATTTCCCCAATTATGTCACATTGAGCAACTTAATCATCAGTTCATGTGGAAACAATTTTAAATTTCATATTCTAGAGATTTGTGAAACATCCAATACACATAGAGGAAGAACAGGCAAAAGTTAGACTGAAGAATATTCATGAAATATATCCACAGGTTCAGACGTGGTTGGTGGAGGGCGTCCCAAGCGCGGCGGGAGGCGGCCGGGTGAGGAGTGGGAGTAACGCGGAGCCGGGATCATTGATCAGCAGCACGGCTTATTGGCTTCTGCTGAAGTCTTTATCACTGCATTCCCTCCCACTTCCCCCGCCGCCTCGCCTCGTAAATTCGGAGCGGCTAATTGGACATGACTGCATTTATGTTCCAGCTTCATAAATTTCTTTCTGTGAAGGGAGAGGATCGATTTTCCTCGAGTGCAGCCTCCCGTGGAAGAGCATGAGTCTGTTCAGACGGTGCCTCTCATCCCTGCCCCACCTCACCTTCCTTTCCCTCTCTCGACCATCCATCCTCCCTCTCCCTCTCTCTCTCTCTCTCTCTCTCTGTCTCCCTTCAGATTAAACAGGTAATCTATAACTGACCTCCTCTGCAATCATGTGGTGAGCAGGAATTACACCGTGCCTCTTTTTATAACCACAACAGTTTCTTCACACATCTCCGTCATGCTCTCGTGTTGTCATAACAGAACCGATTACTTTGGTTAATGAATCATTCCACTCAAGCTCATTATCCATCATTATCTCAGCAAAAGACCACAAATGCTTTAGATACATTTTTGGCCTCAGTTCTTTCACTCGTTCTCCCGTTCTGGTTTCTTTTTTTTTTTTGGGCATATTCCAAAATCCATCTGAGGAAAAAGAGACTTTCAACTGGAGCGTCTAATAGAGCGCGGGATGAGCTTACGTGACTGCGTATTTGGGATATCCCCTTTTTTTCTATTTTGACATATGCATTGACTAAATATGTTCCGTATAAAGAGGTCACTAGATGTTGGGGCATTGAAAAGCAGAGGGAAGTGTCCGGCAAAAAGGCATCTTAAATTATTCACCGCTTAGGAATGACCTTGATTGTCTTTGAAATCCACACCCTGTATTTGTAGAGTGTGTGTGTGTGTGTGTGTGTGTGCGTGTGTGTGTGTGTGTGCGCGTGTTTGTGTGTGTGTATGTGTGTGTGTGTGTGTGTGTGTGTGTGTGTGTGTGTGTGTGTGTGTGTGTGTGTGTGTGTGTGTGCGTGTGTGCGTGCGTATGTGAAGATATGTGACCTCCCTGGTTTGTACATGGGATAATTCATTAGCACATCTTGCACTGAAAAGTTAAAAAGTGTGTCCTTTACTTTTGTATCATGCACTGCAGATTGGTGGAGGCAGCGAGAGAGAGAGAGAGAGAGAGGGGGTTGTATGAGACTGAATAATTTACACAGGATACAGTAAATGGCTACTGCGTGCCTTTCTAGCCGGTGCTCAGACCTGAGAGCAGCCTCTGATTGGTCGGCTCGGGCCATGCAAACGGAAGCGGGCCGACTCGGTACCTGCTGTCTGAAGTCCGCACACCAGCAGATGACTAAATAATGGAGGCTGGGTACGGTCTGTTCCCAGACCCAGACCTCAGATTTATATGATGGAGCCATTCCGGTGTGGGTTCTGTACGGTGGACTCATGACGTGCTGAAATGAATGCCGCACATTTTAATATCTTTGTTTATCATTCCTTCTTTGTTTATTAGTGTGTTATAAGTGTTCCTCATGAGAAGCAGCGTCAAAGGTCGCTGACCACTGTGATGTCTGACCCGCATTAATTCATCCCCAGCGTTGGGCACTTGGCGGGAGGTAATTTAGGACTCTGCACGCCAGCACGGGGATATTCATGCCGCATCATGCTGCATGAATGATGCAGAACGGCTGACGCTGTTCTTTGCAGAGCAGCCATGTCGCTGCATCCTAAGACTTCTGGAGAGAGTCCGACCTCGCTCGGCGCGGCCCTGATTGCCCTGAGATCGCAGCGTAGCCGCGCAACTGCACTTGGAAATTGTAGCTTAACCTCCCTACAGAATCTTTACTGCTGCTGAACGCGTTTTAATGAACATTACAGCTAAGGGTAACACCTGGGGAGAGAGGAAATTGGGCGAGACTCTGAGGGGAGCGTTATTATACATCCTATTAAAGATATGAGCAGAGGAGGCAGTGGAAATAAAGCGAAATGAGGCAATGAGAGGAATAAAAAAGTGATGAAGAGGAAGAAACTCTGGCACAATATGGAGTTGGATGGGAGGTTCTTCCTGTCATGCCGCTCCCCACAGACCCTAAGGGGTGATGGTGGAGCTTTGGAGGATGTTTATGTCGCTTATGTGTGTCATCTAGTGGAAAAAAACCACAAAACGTTGAAGTCT